>NW_026728059.1:0-600000 GCF_030684315.1 Stegostoma tigrinum | reverse complement strand
CTCTGTTTCTCGCTCTCTGTTTCAGCCCCTCCGTTTCAGCCCCTCTGTATCAGCCCCTCTGTTTCAGCCCCTCTGTTTCTCGCCCTCTGTTTCTCCCCCTCTGTTTCAGCCCCTCTGTTTCAGCCCCTCTGTTTCAGCCCCTCTGTTTCAGCCCCTCTGTTTCTCGCCCTCTGTTTCTCACCCTCTGTTTCTCGCTCTCTGTTTCTCGCCCTCTGTTTCTCGCCCTCTGTTTCAGCCCCAATGTTTCAGCCCCTCTGTTTCAGCCCCTCTGTTTTTAGCCCCTCTGTTTCTCGCCCTCTGTTTCTCGCCCTCTGTTTCTCGCCCTCTGTTTCAGCCCCTCTGTTTCTCGCCCTCTGTTTCACGCCCTCTGATTCTCGCTCTCTGTTTCTCGCCCTCTGTTTCTCGCCCTCTGTTTCAGCCCCTCTGTTTCAGCCCCTCTGTTTCTCGCCCTCTGTTTCTCGCCCTCTGTTTCTCGCCCTCTGTTTCAGCCCCTCTGTTTCTCGCCCTCTGTTTCAGCCCCTCTGTTTCAGCCCCTCTGTTTCTCGCCCTCTGTTTCAGCCCCTCTGTTTCAGCCCCTCTGTATCAGCCCCTCTGTTTCAGCTCCTCTGTTTCTCGCCCTCTGTTTCTCGCCCTCTGTTTCAGCCCCTCTGTTTCAGCCCCTCTGTTTCATCCCCTCTGTTTAAGCCCCTCTGTTTCTCGCCCTCTGTTTCTCGCCCTCTGTTTCTCGCTCTCTGTTTCTCGCCCTCTGTTTCTCGCCTCTGTTTCTGCCCCTCTGTTTCAGCCCCTCTGTTTCACCCCCTCTGTTTTTAGCCCCTCTGTTTCTCGCCCTCTGTTTCAGCCCCTCTGTTTCTCGCCCTCTGTTTCAGCCCCTCTGTTTCAGCCCCTCTGTATCAGCCCCTCTGTTTCAGACCCTCTGTTTCTCGGCCTCTGTTTCTCGCCCTCTGTTTCAGCCCCTCTGTTTCAGCAGGTCTCTTTCAGCCCCGATGTTTCAGCCCCTCTGTTTCTCGCCCTCTGTTTCTCGCCCTCTGTTTCTCGCCCTCTGTTTCTCGCCCTCTGTTTCAGCCCCTCTGTATCAGCCCCTCTGTTTCAGCCCCTCTGTTTCTCGCCCTCTGTTTCTCCCACTCTGTTTCAGCCCCTCTGTTTCAGCCCCTCTGTTTCAGCCCCTCTGTTTCAGCCCCTCTGTTACTCGCCCTCTGTTGCTCACCCTCTGTTTCTCGCTCTCTGTTTCTCGCCCTCTGTTGCTCGCCCTCTGTTTCAGCCCCTCTGTTTCAGCCCCTCTGTTTTTAGCCCCTCTGTTTCTCGCCCTCTGTTTCTCGCCCTCTGTTTCTCGCCCTCTGTTTCAGCCCCTCTGTTTCTCGCCCTCTGTTTCACGCCCTCTGTTTCTCGCTCTCTGTTTCTCGCCCTTTGTTTCTCGCCCTCTGTTTCAGCCCCTCTGTTTCAGCCCCTCTGTTTCTCGCCCTCTGTTTCTCGCCCTCTGTTTCTCGCCCTCTGTTTCAGCCCCTCTGTTTCTCGCCCTCTGTTTCAGCCCCTCTGTTTCAGCCCCTCTGTTTCTCGCCCTCTGTTTCAGCCCCTCTGTTTCAGCCCCTCTGTATCAGCCCCTCTGTTTCAGCTCCTCTGTTTCTCGCCCTCTGTTTCTCTCCCTCTGTTTCAGCCCCTCTGTTTCAGCCCCTCTGTTTCAACCCCTCTGTTTAAGCCCCTCTGTTTCTCGCCCTCTGTTTCTCGCCCTCTGTTTCTCGCTCTCTGTTTCTCGCCCTCTGTTTCTCGCCTCTGTTTCAGCCCCTCTGTTTCAGCCCCTCTGTTTCACCCCCTCTGTTTTTAGCCCCTCTGTTTCTCGCCCTCTGTTTCAGCCCCTCTGTTTCACCCCCTCTGTATCAGCCCCTCTGTTTCAGACCCTCTGTTTCTCGCCCTCTGTTTCTCGCCCTCTGTTTCAGCCCCTCTGTTTCAGCAGGTCTCTTTCAGCCCCTCTGTTTCAGCCCCTCTGTTTCTCGCCCTCTGTTTCTCGCCCTCTGTTTCTCGCCCTCAGTTTCGCGCCCTCTGTTTCAGCCCCTCTGTTTCAGCCCCTCTGTTTCAGCCCCTCTGTTTCTCGCCCTCTGTTTCTCGCCCACTGTTTCGCGCCCTCTGTTTCAGCCCCTCTGTTTCAGCCCCTCTGTTTGAGCCCCTCTGTTTCTGCCCCTCTGTTTCAGCCCTTCTGTTTCAGCCCCTCTGTTTCTCGCCCTCTGTTTCTCGCCATCTGTTTCTCGCCCTCTGTTTCTCGCCCTCTGTTTCTCGCCCTCTGTTTCAGCCCCTCTGTTTCAGCCCCTCTGTTTCTCGCCCACTGTTTCTCGCTCTCTGTTTCTCGCCCTCTGTTTCAGCCCCTCTGTTTCAGCCCCTCTGTTTCAGCCACTCTGTTTCTCGCCCTCTGTTTCAGCCCCTCTGTTTCAGCCCCTCTGTTTCAGCCCCTCTGTTTCAGCCCCTCTGTTTCAGCTCCTCTGTTTCTCGCCCTCTGTTTCGCGCCCACTGTTTCAGCCCCTCTGTTTCTCGCCCTCTGTTTCAGCCCCTCTGTTTCTCGCCCTCTGTTTCAGCCCCTCTGTTTCAGCCCCTCTGTTTCTCGCTCTCTGTTTCAGCCCCTCTGTTTCAACCCCTCTGTTTAAGCCCCTCTGTTTCTCGCCCTCTGTTTCTCGCCCTCTGTTTCTCGCTCTCTGTTTCTCGCCCTCTGTTTCTCGCCTCTGTTTCTGCCCCTCTGTTTCAGCCCCTCTGTTTCACCCCCTCTGTTTTTAGCCCCTCTGTTTCTCGCCCTCTGTTTCAGCCCCTCTGTTTCTCGCCCTCTGTTTCAGCCCCTCTGTTTCAGCCCCTCTGTATCAGCCCCTCTGTTTCAGACCCTCTGTTTCTCGGCCTCTGTTTCTCGCCCTCTGTTTCAGCCCCTCTGTTTCAGCAGGTCTCTTTCAGCCCCGATGTTTCAGCCCCTCTGTTTCTCGCCCTCTGTTTCTCGCCCTCTGTTTCTCGCCCTCTGTTTCTCGCCCTCTGTTTCAGCCCCTCTGTATCAGCCCCTCTGTTTCAGCCCCTCTGTTTCTCGCCCTCTGTTTCTCCCACTCTGTTTCAGCCCCTCTGTTTCAGCCCCTCAGTTTCAGCCCCTCTGTTCCAGCCCCTCTGTTTCTCGCCCACTGTTTCTCGCCCTCTGTTTCAGCCCCTCGGTTTCAGCCCCTCTGTTTCAGCCACTCTGTTTCAGCCCCTCTGTTTCTCGCCCTCTGTTTCAGCCCCTCTGTTTCAGCCCCTCTGTTTTAGCCCCTCTGTTTCAACCCCTCTGTTTCTCGCCCTAGTTTCAGCCGTCTGTTTCAGCCCCTCTGTTTCAGCCCCTCTGTTTCAGCCCCTCTGTTTCTCGCCCTCTGTTTCTCGCCCTCTGTTTCAGCCCCTCTGTTTTAGCCCCTCTGTTTCAGCCCCTCTGTTTCAGCATCTCTGTTTCTCGCCCTCTGTTTCAGCCCCTCTGTTTCAGCCCCTCTGTTTCAGCCCCTCTGTTTCTCGCTCTCTGTTTCTCGCCCTCTGTTTCAGCCCCTCTGTTTCTCGCCCTCTGTTTCAGCCCCTCTGTTTCTCGCCCTCTGTTTCAGCCCCTCTGTTTCAGCCCCTCTGTTTCAGCCCCTCTGTTTCTCGCCCTCTGTTTCAGCCCCTCTGTTTCACCCCCTCTGTTTCTCGCCCTCTGTTTCAGCCCCTCTGTTTCTCGCCCTCTGTTTCAGCCCCTCTGTTTCAGCCCCTCTGTATCAGCCCCTCTGTTTCAGCCCCTCTGTTTAAGCCCCTCTGTTTCAGACCCTGTGTTTCTCGCCCTCTGTTTCTCGCCCTCTGTTTCTCGCCCTCTGTTTCAGCCCCTCTGTTTCAGCCCCTCTGTTTCAGCCCCTCTGTTTCAGCCCCTCTGTTTCTCGCCCTCTGTTTCAGCCCCTCTGTTTCAGCCCCTCTGTTTCAGCCCCTCTGTTTCAGCCCCTCTGTTTCAGCCCCTCTGTTTCTTCCCCTCTGTTTCTCGCCCTCTGTTTCTCGCCCTCTGTTTCTCGCCCTCTGTTTCTCGCCCTCTGTTTCAGCCCCTCTGTTTCTCGCCCTCTGTTTCTCGCCCTCTGTTTCTCGCTCTCTGTTTCTCGCCCTCTGTTTAAGCCCCTCTGTTTCAGCCCCTCTGTTTCAGCCACTCTGTTTCTCGCCCTCTGTTTCAGCCCCACTGTTTCAGCTCCTCTGTTTCAGCCCCTCTGTCTCAGCCCCTCTGTTTCAGCTTCTCTGTTTCTCGCCCTCTGTTTCTCGCCCACTGTTTCAGCCCCTCTGTTTCTCGTCCTCTGTTTCAGCCCCTCTGTTTCTGGCGCTCTGTTTCAGCCCCTCTGTTTCAGCCCCTCTGTTTCAGCCCCTCTGTTTCTCGCCCTCTGTTTCAGCCCCTCTGTTTCAGCCCCTCTGTTTTCGCCCTCTCTTTCAGCCCCTCTGTTTCAGCCCCTCTGTATCAGCCCCTCTGTTTCAGACCCTCTGTTTCTCGCCCTCTGTTTCTCGCCCTCTGTTTCAGCCCCTCTGTTTCAGCAGGTCTCTTTCAGCCCCTCTGTTTCAGCCCCTCTGTTTCTCGCCCTCTGTTTCTCGCCCTCTGTTTCTCGCCCTCAGTTTCTCGCCCTCTGTTTCAGCCCCTCTGTTTCAGCCCCTCTGTTTCAGTCCCTCTGTTTCAGCCCCTCTGTTTCTCGCCCTCTGTTTCTCGCCTTCTGTTTCTCGCCTGTTTCAGCCCCTCTGTTTCAGCCCCTCTGTTTCACCCCCTCTGTCTTTAGCCCCTCTGTTTCTCGCCCTCTGTTTCAGCCCCTCTGTTTCTCGCCCTCTGTTTCAGCCCCTCTGTTTCAGCCCCTCTGTATCAGCCCCTCTGTTTCAGCCCCTCTGTTTATCGCCCTCTGTTTCTCGCCCTCTGTTTCAGCCCCTCTGTTTCAGCCCGTCTCTTTCAGCCCCTCTGTTTCAGCCCCTCTGTTTCTCGCCCTCTGATTCTCGCCCTCTGTTTCTCGCCCTCTGTTTCTCGCCCTCTGTTTCAGCCCCTCTGTTTCAACCCCTCTGTTTCAGCCCCTCTGTTTCTCGCCCTCTGTTTCTCGCCCACTGTTTCTCGCCCTCTGTTTCAGCCCCTCTGTTTCAGCCCCTCTGTTTCAGCCCCTCTGTTTCAGCCCCTCTGTTTCTCGCCCTCTGTTTCAGCCCCTCTGTTTCAGCCCCTCTGTTTCAGCCCCTCTGTTTCAGCCCACTGGTTTCAGCCCTTCTGTTTCAGCCCCTCTGTTTCAGCCCCTCTGTTTCTCGCCTCTGTTTCAGCCCCTCTGTTTCTCGCCCTCTGTTTCAGCTCCTCTGTTTCAGCCCCTCTGTATCAGCCCCTCTGTTTCAGCCCCTCTGTTTCTCGCCCTCTGTTTCAGCCCCTCTGTTTCTCGCCCTCTGTTTCAGCCCCTCTGTTTCAGCCCCTCTGTATCAGCCCCACTGTTTCAGCTCCTCTGTTTCTCGCCCTCTGTTTCTCGCCCTCTGTTTCAGCCCCTCTGTTTCAGCCCCTCTGTTTCAGCCCCTCTGTTTCGCGCCCTCTGTTTCTCGCCCTCTGTTTCTCGCTCTCTGTTTCTCGCCCTATGTTTCTCTCCCTCTGTTTCAGCCCCTCTGTTAGAGACCCTCTGTTTCAGGCCCTCTGTTTCTCGCCCTCTGTTTCTCGCCCTCTGTTTCTCGCCCTCTGTTTCAGCCCCTCTGTTTCAGCCCCTCTGTTTCAGCCCCTCTGTTTCAGCCCCTCTGTTTCTCGCCCTCTGTTTCAGCCCCTCTGTTTCAGCCCCGCTGTTTCAGCCCCTCTGTTTCAGCCCTTCTGTTTCAGCCCCTCTGTTTCTCGCCCTCTGTTTCTCGCCATCTGTTTCTCGCCCTCTGTTTCTCGCCCTCTGTTTCTCGCCCTCTGTTTCAGCCCCTCTGTTTCAGCCCCTCTGTTTCTCGCCCACTGTTTCTCGCTCTCTGTTTCTCGCCCTCTGTTTCAGCCCCTCTGTTTCAGCCCCTCTGTTTCAGCCACTCTGTTTCTCGCCCACTGTTTCAGCCCCTCTGTTTCTCGTCCTCTGTTTCAGCCCCTCTGTTTCTCGCGCACTGTTTCAGCCCCTCTGTTTCAGCCCCTCTGTTTCAGCCCCTCTGTTTCTCGCCCTCTGTTTCAGCCCCTCTGTTTCAGCCCCTCTGTTTTCGCCCTCTGTTTCAGCCCCTCTGTTTCAGCCCCTCTGTATCTGCCCCTCTGTTTCAGGTCCTCTGTTTCTCGCCCTCAGTTTCTCGCCACCTGTTTCAGCCCCTCTGTTTCAGCCCCTCTGTTTCAGTCCCTCTGTTTCAGCCCCTCTGTTTCTCGCCCTCTGTTTCTCGCCCTCTGTTTCTCGCCTGTTTCAGCCCCTCTGTTTCAGCCCCTCTGTTTCACCCCCTCTGTCTTTAGCCCCTCTGTTTCTCGCCCTCTGTTTCAGCCCCTCTGTTTCTCGCCCTCTGTTTCAGCCCCTCTGTTTCAGCCCCTCTGTATCAGCCCCTCTGTTTCAGCCCCTCTGTTTATCGCCCTCTGTTTCTCGCCCTCTGTTTCAGCCCCTCTGTTTCAGCCCGTCTCTTTCAGCCCCTCTGTTTCAGCCCCTCTGTTTCTCGCCCTCTGATTCTCGCCCTCTGTTTCTCGCCCTCTGTTTCTCGCCCTCTGTTTCAGCCCCAATGTTTCAGCCCCTCTGTTTCAGCCCCTCTGTTTCTCGCCCTCTGTTTCTCGCCCACTGTTTCTCGCCCTCTGTTTCAGCCCCTCTGTTTCAGCCCCTCTGTTTCAGCCCCTCTGTTTCAGCCCCTCTGTTTCAGCCCCTCTGTTTCAGTCCCTCTGTTTCAGCCCCTCTGTTTCTCGCCCTCTGTTTCTCGCCCTCTGTTTCTCGCCTGTTTCAGCCCCTCTGTTTCAGCCCCTCTGTTTCACCCCCTCTGTCTTTAGCCCCTCTGTTTCTCGCCCTCTGTTTCAGCCCCTCTGTTTCTCGCCCTCTGTTTCAGCCCCTCTGTTTCAGCCCCTCTGTATCAGCCCCTCTGTTTCAGCCCCTCTGTATATCGCCCTCTGTTTCTCGCCCTCTGTTTCAGCCCCTCTGTTTCAGCCCGTCTCTTTCAGCCCCTCTGTTTCAGCCACTCTGTTTCTCGCCCTCTGATTCTCGCCCTCTGTTTCTCGCCCTCTGTTTCTCGCCCTCTGTTTCAGCCCCTCTGTTTCAGCCCCTCTGTTTCAGCCCCTCTGTTTCTCGCCCTCTGTTTCTCGCCCACTGTTTCTCGCCCTCTGTTTCAGCCCCTCTGTTTCAGCCCCTCTGGTTCAGCCCCTCTGTTTCAGCCCCTCTGTTTCTCGCCCTCTGTTTCAGCCCCACTGTTTCAGCACCTCTGTTTCAGCCCCTCTGTTTCAGCCCACTGGTTTCAGCCCTTCTGTTTCAGCCCCTCTGTTTCAGCCCCTCTGTTTCTCGCCTCTGTTTCAGCCCCTCTGTTTCTCGCCCTCTGTTTCAGCTCCTCTGTTTCAGCCCCTCTGTATCAGCCCCTCTGTTTCAGCTCCTCTGTTTCTCGCCCTCTGTTTCAGCCCCTCTGTTTCTCGCCCTCTGTTTCAGCCCCTCTGTTTCAGCCCCTCTGTATCAGCCCCACTGTTTCAGCTCCTCTGTTTCTCGCCCTCTGTTTCTCGCCCTCTGTTTCAGCCCCTCTGTTTCAGCCCCTCTGTTTCAACCCCTCTGTTTCGCGCCCTCTGTTTCTCGCCCTCTGTTTCTCGGTCTCTGTTTCTCGCCCTATGTTTCTCTCCCTCTGTTTCAGCCCCTCTGTTAGAGCCCCTCTGTTTCAGGCCCTCTGTTTCTCGCCCTCTGTTTCTCGCCCTCTGTTTCTCGCCCTCTGTTTCAGCCCCTCTGTTTCAGCCCCTCTGTTTCAGCCCCTCTGTTTCAGCCCCTCTGTTTCTCGCCCTCTGTTTCAGCCCCTCTGTTTCAGCCCCTCTGTTTCAGCCCCTCTGTTTCAGCCCTACTGTTTCAGCCCCTCTGTTTCTCGCTCTCTGTTTCTCGCCATCTGTTTCTCGCCCTCTGTTTCTCGCCCTCTGTGTCTCGCCCTCTGTTTCAGCCCCTCTGTTTCAGCCCCTCTGTTTCTCGCCCACTGTTTCTCGCTCTCTGTTTCTCGCCCTCTGTTTCAGCCCCTCTGTTTCAGCCCCTCTGTTTCAGCCCCTCTGTTTCAGCCCCTCTGTTTCAGCCCCTCTGTTTCAGCCCCTCTGTTTCAGCTCCTCTGTTTCTCGCCCTCTGTTTCGCGCCCACTGTTTCAGCCCCTCTGTTTCTCGCCCTCTGTTTCAGCCCCTCTGTTTCTCGCCCTCTGTTTCAGCCCCTCTGTTTCAGCCCCTCTGTTTCTCGCTCTCTGTTTCAGCCCCTCTGTTTCAGCCCCTCTGTATCAGCCCCTCTGTTTCAGCCCCTCTGTTTCTCGCCCTCTGTTTCTCCCACTCTGTTTCAGCCCCTCTGTTTCAGCCCCTCTGTTTCAGCCCCTCTGTTTCAGCCCCTCTGTTACTCGCCCTCTGTTGCTCACCCTCTGTTTCTCGCTCTCTGTTTCTCGCCCTCTGTTGCTCGCCCTCTGTTTCAGCCCCTCTGTTTCAGCCCCTCTGTTTTTAGCCCCTCTGTTTCTCGCCCTCTGTTTCTCGCCCTCTGTTTCTCGCCCTCTGTTTCAGCCCCTCTGTTTCTCGCCCTCTGTTTCACGCCCTCTGTTTCTCGCTCTCTGTTTCTCGCCCTTTGTTTCTCGCCCTCTGTTTCAGCCCCTCTGTTTCAGCCCCTCTGTTTCTCGCCCTCTGTTTCTCGCCCTCTGTTTCTCGCCCTCTGTTTCAGCCCCTCTGTTTCTCGCCCTCTGTTTCAGCCCCTCTGTTTCAGCCCCTCTGTTTCTCGCCCTCTGTTTCAGCCCCTCTGTTTCAGCCCCTCTGTATCAGCCCCTCTGTTTCAGCTCCTCTGTTTCTCGCCCTCTGTTTCTCTCCCTCTGTTTCAGCCCCTCTGTTTCAGCCCCTCTGTTTCAACCCCTCTGTTTAAGCCCCTCTGTTTCTCGCCCTCTGTTTCTCGCCCTCTGTTTCTCGCTCTCTGTTTCTCGCCCTCTGTTTCTCGCCTCTGTTTCAGCCCCTCTGTTTCAGCCCCTCTGTTTCACCCCCTCTGTTTTTAGCCCCTCTGTTTTTCGCCCTCTCTTTCAGCCCCTCTGTTTCAGCCCCTCTGTATCAGCCCCTCTGTTTCAGACCCTCTGTTTCTCGCCCTCTGTTTCTCGCCCTCTGTTTCAGCCCCTCTGTTTCAGCAGGTCTCTTTCAGCCCCTCTGTTTCAGCCCCTCTGTTTCTCGCCCTCTGTTTCTCGCCCTCTGTTTCTCGCCCTCAGTTTCGCGCCCTCTGTTTCAGCCCCTCTGTTTCAGCCCCTCTGTTTCAGCCCCTCTGTTTCTCGCCCTCTGTTTCTCGCCCACTGTTTCGCGCCCTCTGTTTCAGCCCCTCTGTTTCAGCCCCTCTGTTTCAGCCCCTCTGTTTCTGCCCCTCTGTTTCAGCCCTTCTGTTTCAGCCCCTCTGTTTCTCGCCCTCTGTTTCTCGCCATCTGTTTCTCGCCCTCTGTTTCTCGCCCTCTGTTTCTCGCCCTCTGTTTCAGCCCCTCTGTTTCAGCCCCTCTGTTTCTCGCCCACTGTTTCTCGCTCTCTGTTTCTCGCCCTCTGTTTCAGCCCCTCTGTTTCAGCCCCTCTGTTTCAGCCACTCTGTTTCTCGCCCTCTGTTTCAGCCCCTCTGTTTCAGCCCCTCTGTTTCAGCCCCTCTGTTTCAGCCCCTCTGTTTCAGCTCCTCTGTTTCTCGCCCTCTGTTTCGCGCCCACTGTTTCAACCCCTCTGTTTCTCGCCCTCTGTTTCAGCCCCTCTGTTTCTCGCCCTCTGTTTCAGCCCCTCTGTTTCAGCCCCTCTGTTTCTCGCTCTCTGTTTCAGCCCCTCCGTTTCAGCCCCTCTGTATCAGCCCCTCTGTTTCAGCCCCTCTGTTTCTCGCCCTCTGTTTCTCCCCCTCTGTTTCAGCCCCTCTGTTTCAGCCCCTCTGTTTCAGCCCCTCTGTTTCAGCCCCTCTGTTTCTCGCCCTCTGTTTCTCACCCTCTGTTTCTCGCTCTCTGTTTCTCGCCCTCTGTTTCTCGCCCTCTGTTTCAGCCCCAATGTTTCAGCCCCTCTGTTTCAGCCCCTCTGTTTTTAGCCCCTCTGTTTCTCGCCCTCTGTTTCTCGCCCTCTGTTTCTCGCCCTCTGTTTCAGCCCCTCTGTTTCTCGCCCTCTGTTTCACGCCCTCTGATTCTCGCTCTCTGTTTCTCGCCCTCTGTTTCTCGCCCTCTGTTTCAGCCCCTCTGTTTCAGCCCCTCTGTTTCTCGCCCTCTGTTTCTCGCCCTCTGTTTCTCGCCCTCTGTTTCAGCCCCTCTGTTTCTCGCCCTCTGTTTCAGCCCCTCTGTTTCAGCCCCTCTGTTTCTCGCCCTCTGTTTCAGCCCCTCTGTTTCAGCCCCTCTGTATCAGCCCCTCTGTTTCAGCTCCTCTGTTTCTCGCCCTCTGTTTCTCGCCCTCTGTTTCAGCCCCTCTGTTTCAGCCCCTCTGTTTCAACCCCTCTGTTTAAGCCCCTCTGTTTCTCGCCCTCTGTTTCTCGCCCTCTGTTTCTCGCTCTCTGTTTCTCGCCCTCTGTTTCTCGCCTCTGTTTCTGCCCCTCTGTTTCAGCCCCTCTGTTTCACCCCCTCTGTTTTTAGCCCCTCTGTTTCTCGCCCTCTGTTTCAGCCCCTCTGTTTCTCGCCCTCTGTTTCAGCCCCTCTGTTTCAGCCCCTCTGTATCAGCCCCTCTGTTTCAGACCCTCTGTTTCTCGGCCTCTGTTTCTCGCCCTCTGTTTCAGCCCCTCTGTTTCAGCAGGTCTCTTTCAGCCCCGATGTTTCAGCCCCTCTGTTTCTCGCCCTCTGTTTCTCGCCCTCTGTTTCTCGCCCTCTGTTTCTCGCCCTCTGTTTCAGCCCCTCTGTATCAGCCCCTCTGTTTCAGCCCCTCTGTTTCTCGCCCTCTGTTTCTCCCACTCTGTTTCAGCCCCTCTGTTTCAGCCCCTCTGTTTCAGCCCCTCTGTTTCAGCCCCTCTGTTACTCGCCCTCTGTTGCTCACCCTCTGTTTCTCGCTCTCTGTTTCTCGCCCTCTGTTGCTCGCCCTCTGTTTCAGCCCCTCTGTTTCAGCCCCTCTGTTTTTAGCCCCTCTGTTTCTCGCCCTCTGTTTCTCGCCCTCTGTTTCTCGCCCTCTGTTTCAGCCCCTCTGTTTCTCGCCCTCTGTTTCACGCCCTCTGTTTCTCGCTCTCTGTTTCTCGCCCTTTGTTTCTCGCCCTCTGTTTCAGCCCCTCTGTTTCAGCCCCTCTGTTTCTCGCCCTCTGTTTCTCGCCCTCTGTTTCTCGCCCTCTGTTTCAGCCCCTCTGTTTCTCGCCCTCTGTTTCAGCCCCTCTGTTTCAGCCCCTCTGTTTCTCGCCCTCTGTTTCAGCCCCTCTGTTTCAGCCCCTCTGTATCAGCCCCTCTGTTTCAGCTCCTCTGTTTCTCGCCCTCTGTTTCTCTCCCTCTGTTTCAGCCCCTCTGTTTCAGCCCCTCTGTTTCAACCCCTCTGTTTAAGCCCCTCTGTTTCTCGCCCTCTGTTTCTCGCCCTCTGTTTCTCGCTCTCTGTTTCTCGCCCTCTGTTTCTCGCCTCTGTTTCAGCCCCTCTGTTTCAGCCCCTCTGTTTCACCCCCTCTGTTTTTAGCCCCTCTGTTTCTCGCCCTCTGTTTCAGCCCCTCTGTTTCACCCCCTCTGTATCAGCCCCTCTGTTTCAGACCCTCTGTTTCTCGCCCTCTGTTTCTCGCCCTCTGTTTCAGCCCCTCTGTTTCAGCAGGTCTCTTTCAGCCCCTCTGTTTCAGCCCCTCTGTTTCTCGCCCTCTGTTTCTCGCCCTCTGTTTCTCGCCCTCAGTTTCGCGCCCTCTGTTTCAGCCCCTCTGTTTCAGCCCCTCTGTTTCAGCCCCTCTGTTTCTCGCCCTCTGTTTCTCGCCCACTGTTTCGCGCCCTCTGTTTCAGCCCCTCTGTTTCAGCCCCTCTGTTTCAGCCCCTCTGTTTCTGCCCCTCTGTTTCAGCCCTTCTGTTTCAGCCCCTCTGTTTCTCGCCCTCTGTTTCTCGCCATCTGTTTCTCGCCCTCTGTTTCTCGCCCTCTGTTTCTCGCCCTCTGTTTCAGCCCCTCTGTTTCAGCCCCTCTGTTTCTCGCCCACTGTTTCTCGCTCTCTGTTTCTCGCCCTCTGTTTCAGCCCCTCTGTTTCAGCCCCTCTGTTTCAGCCACTCTGTTTCTCGCCCTCTGTTTCAGCCCCTCTGTTTCAGCCCCTCTGTTTCAGCCCCTCTGTTTCAGCCCCTCTGTTTCAGCTCCTCTGTTTCTCGCCCTCTGTTTCGCGCCCACTGTTTCAGCCCCTCTGTTTCTCGCCCTCTGTTTCAGCCCCTCTGTTTCTCGCCCTCTGTTTCAGCCCCTCTGTTTCAGCCCCTCTGTTTCTCGCTCTCTGTTTCAGACCCTCCGTTTCAGCCCCTCTGTATCAGCCCCTCTGTTTCAGCCCCTCTGTTTCTCGCCCTCTGTTTCTCCCCCTCTGTTTCAGCCCCTCTGTTTCAGCCCCTCTGTTTCAGCCCCTCTGTTTCTCGCCCTCTGTTTCTCACCCTCTGTTTCTCGCTCTCTGTTTCTCGCCCTCTGTTTCTCGCCCTCTGTTTCAGCCCCAATGTTTCAGCCCCTCTGTTTCAGCCCCTCTGTTTTTAGCCCCTCTGTTTCTCGCCCTCTGTTTCTCGCCCTCTGTTTCTCGCCCTCTGTTTCAGCCCCTCTGTTTCTCGCCCTCTGTTTCACGCCCTCTGATTCTCGCTCTCTGTTTCTCGCCCTCTGTTTCTCGCCTCTGTTTCAGCCCCTCTGTTTCAGCCCCTCTGTTTCACCCCCTCTGTTTTTAGCCCCTCTGTTTTTCGCCCTCTCTTTCAGCCCCTCTGTTTCAGCCCCTCTGTATCAGCCCCTCTGTTTCAGACCCTCTGTTTCTCGCCCTCTGTTTCTCGCCCTCTGTTTCAGCCCCTCTGTTTCAGCAGGTCTCTTTCAGCCCCTCTGTTTCAGCCCCTCTGTTTCTCGCCCTCTGTTTCTCGCCCTCTGTTTCTCGCCCTCAGTTTCGCGCCCTCTGTTTCAGCCCCTCTGTTTCAGCCCCTCTGTTTCAGCCCCTCTGTTTCTCGCCCTCTGTTTCTCGCCCACTGTTTCGCGCCCTCTGTTTCAGCCCCTCTGTTTCAGCCCCTCTGTTTCAGCCCCTCTGTTTCTGCCCCTCTGTTTCAGCCCTTCTGTTTCAGCCCCTCTGTTTCTCGCCCTCTGTTTCTCGCCATCTGTTTCTCGCCCTCTGTTTCTCGCCCTCTGTTTCTCGCCCTCTGTTTCAGCCCCTCTGTTTCAGCCCCTCTGTTTCTCGCCCACTGTTTCTCGCTCTCTGTTTCTCGCCCTCTGTTTCAGCCCCTCTGTTTCAGCCCCTCTGTTTCAGCCACTCTGTTTCTCGCCCTCTGTTTCAGCCCCTCTGTTTCAGCCCCTCTGTTTCAGCCCCTCTGTTTCAGCCCCTCTGTTTCAGCTCCTCTGTTTCTCGCCCTCTGTTTCGCGCCCACTGTTTCAGCCCCTCTGTTTCTCGCCCTCTGTTTCAGCCCCTCTGTTTCTCGCCCTCTGTTTCAGCCCCTCTGTTTCAGCCCCTCTGTTTCTCGCTCTCTGTTTCAGCCCCTCCGTTTCAGCCCCTCTGTATCAGCCCCTCTGTTTCAGCCCCTCTGTTTCTCGCCCTCTGTTTCTCCCCCTCTGTTTCAGCCCCTCTGTTTCAGCCCCTCTGTTTCAGCCCCTCTGTTTCAGCCCCTCTGTTTCTCGCCCTCTGTTTCTCACCCTCTGTTTCTCGCTCTCTGTTTCTCGCCCTCTGTTTCTCGCCCTCTGTTTCAGCCCCAATGTTTCAGCCCCTCTGTTTCAGCCCCTCTGTTTTTAGCCCCTCTGTTTCTCGCCCTCTGTTTCTCGCCCTCTGTTTCTCGCCCTCTGTTTCAGCCCCTCTGTTTCTCGCCCTCTGTTTCACGCCCTCTGATTCTCGCTCTCTGTTTCTCGCCCTCTGTTTCTCGCCCTCTGTTTCAGCCCCTCTGTTTCAGCCCCTCTGTTTCTCGCCCTCTGTTTCTCGCCCTCTGTTTCTCGCCCTCTGTTTCAGCCCCTCTGTTTCTCGCCCTCTGTTTCAGCCCCTCTGTTTCAGCCCCTCTGTTTCTCGCCCTCTGTTTCAGCCCCTCTGTTTCAGCCCCTCTGTATCAGCCCCTCTGTTTCAGCTCCTCTGTTTCTCGCCCTCTGTTTCTCGCCCTCTGTTTCAGCCCCTCTGTTTCAGCCCCTCTGTTTCAACCCCTCTGTTTAAGCCCCTCTGTTTCTCGCCCTCTGTTTCTCGCCCTCTGTTTCTCGCTCTCTGTTTCAGCCCCTCTGTTTCTCGCCCTCTGTTTCAGCCCCTCTGTTTCAGCCCCTCTGTATCAGCCCCTCTGTTTCAGACCCTCTGTTTCTCGGCCTCTGTTTCTCGCCCTCTGTTTCAGCCCCTCTGTTTCAGCAGGTCTCTTTCAGCCCCGATGTTTCAGCCCCTCTGTTTCTCGCCCTCTGTTTCTCGCCCTCTGTTTCTCGCCCTCTGTTTCTCGCCCTCTGTTTCAGCCCCTCTGTATCAGCCCCTCTGTTTCAGCCCCTCTGTTTCTCGCCCTCTGTTTCTCCCACTCTGTTTCAGCCCCTCTGTTTCAGCCCCTCTGTTTCAGCCCCTCTGTTTCAGCCCCTCTGTTACTCGCCCTCTGTTGCTCACCCTCTGTTTCTCGCTCTCTGTTTCTCGCCCTCTGTTGCTCGCCCTCTGTTTCAGCCCCTCTGTTTCAGCCCCTCTGTTTTTAGCCCCTCTGTTTCTCGCCCTCTGTTTCTCGCCCTCTGTTTCTCGCCCTCTGTTTCAGCCCCTCTGTTTCTCGCCCTCTGTTTCACGCCCTCTGTTTCTCGCTCTCTGTTTCTCGCCCTTTGTTTCTCGCCCTCTGTTTCAGCCCCTCTGTTTCAGCCCCTCTGTTTCTCGCCCTCTGTTTCTCGCCCTCTGTTTCTCGCCCTCTGTTTCAGCCCCTCTGTTTCTCGCCCTCTGTTTCAGCCCCTCTGTTTCAGCCCCTCTGTTTCTCGCCCTCTGTTTCAGCCCCTCTGTTTCAGCCCCTCTGTATCAGCCCCTCTGTTTCAGCTCCTCTGTTTCTCGCCCTCTGTTTCTCTCCCTCTGTTTCAGCCCCTCTGTTTCAGCCCCTCTGTTTCAACCCCTCTGTTTAAGCCCCTCTGTTTCTCGCCCTCTGTTTCTCGCCCTCTGTTTCTCGCTCTCTGTTTCTCGCCCTCTGTTTCTCGCCTCTGTTTCAGCCCCTCTGTTTCAGCCCCTCTGTTTCACCCCCTCTGTTTTTAGCCCCTCTGTTTCTCGCCCTCTGTTTCAGCCCCTCTGTTTCACCCCCTCTGTATCAGCCCCTCTGTTTCAGACCCTCTGTTTCTCGCCCTCTGTTTCTCGCCCTCTGTTTCAGCCCCTCTGTTTCAGCAGGTCTCTTTCAGCCCCTCTGTTTCAGCCCCTCTGTTTCTCGCCCTCTGTTTCTCGCCCTCTGTTTCTCGCCCTCAGTTTCGCGCCCTCTGTTTCAGCCCCTCTGTTTCAGCCCCTCTGTTTCAGCCCCTCTGTTTCTCGCCCTCTGTTTCTCGCCCACTGTTTCGCGCCCTCTGTTTCAGCCCCTCTGTTTCAGCCCCTCTGTTTCAGCCCCTCTGTTTCTGCCCCTCTGTTTCAGCCCTTCTGTTTCAGCCCCTCTGTTTCTCGCCCTCTGTTTCTCGCCATCTGTTTCTCGCCCTCTGTTTCTCGCCCTCTGTTTCTCGCCCTCTGTTTCAGCCCCTCTGTTTCAGCCCCTCTGTTTCTCGCCCACTGTTTCTCGCTCTCTGTTTCTCGCCCTCTGTTTCAGCCCCTCTGTTTCAGCCCCTCTGTTTCAGCCACTCTGTTTCTCGCCCTCTGTTTCAGCCCCTCTGTTTCAGCCCCTCTGTTTCAGCCCCTCTGTTTCAGCCCCTCTGTTTCAGCTCCTCTGTTTCTCGCCCTCTGTTTCGCGCCCACTGTTTCAGCCCCTCTGTTTCTCGCCCTCTGTTTCAGCCCCTCTGTTTCTCGCCCTCTGTTTCAGCCCCTCTGTTTCAGCCCCTCTGTTTCTCGCTCTCTGTTTCAGACCCTCCGTTTCAACCCCTCTGTTTAAGCCCCTCTGTTTCTCGCCCTCTGTTTCTCGCCCTCTGTTTCTCGCTCTCTGTTTCTCGCCCTCTGTTTCTCGCCTCTGTTTCAGCCCCTCTGTTTCAGCCCCTCTGTTTCACCCCCTCTGTTTTTAGCCCCTCTGTTTCTCGCCCTCTGTTTCAGCCCCTCTGTTTCACCCCCTCTGTATCAGCCCCTCTGTTTCAGACCCTCTGTTTCTCGCCCTCTGTTTCTCGCCCTCTGTTTCAGCCCCTCTGTTTCAGCAGGTCTCTTTCAGCCCCTCTGTTTCAGCCCCTCTGTTTCTCGCCCTCTGTTTCTCGCCCTCTGTTTCTCGCCCTCAGTTTCGCGCCCTCTGTTTCAGCCCCTCTGTTTCAGCCCCTCTGTTTCAGCCCCTCTGTTTCTCGCCCTCTGTTTCTCGCCCACTGTTTCGCGCCCTCTGTTTCAGCCCCTCTGTTTCAGCCCCTCTGTTTCAGCCCCTCTGTTTCTGCCCCTCTGTTTCAGCCCTTCTGTTTCAGCCCCTCTGTTTCTCGCCCTCTGTTTCTCGCCATCTGTTTCTCGCCCTCTGTTTCTCGCCCTCTGTTTCTCGCCCTCTGTTTCAGCCCCTCTGTTTCAGCCCCTCTGTTTCTCGCCCACTGAATCTCGCTCTCTGTTTCTCGCCCTCTGTTTCAGCCCCTCTGTTTCAGCCCCTCTGTTTCAGCCACTCTGTTTCTCGCCCTCTGTTTCAGCCCCTCTGTTTCAGCCCCTCTGTTTCAGCCCCTCTGTTTCAGCCCCTCTGTTTCAGCTCCTCTGTTTCTCGCCCTCTGTTTCGCGCCCACTGTTTCAGCCCCTCTGTTTCTCGCCCTCTGTTTCAGCCCCTCTGTTTCTCGCCCTCTGTTTCAGCCCCTCTGTTTCAGCCCCTCTGTTTCTCGCTCTCTGTTTCAGACCCTCCGTTTCAGCCCCTCTGTATCAGCCCCTCTGTTTCAGCCCCTCTGTTTCTCGCCCTCTGTTTCTCCCCCTCTGTTTCAGCCCCTCTGTTTCAGCCCCTCTGTTTCAGCCCCTCTGTTTCAGCCCCTCTGTTTCTCGCCCTCTGTTTCTCACCCTCTGTTTCTCGCTCTCTGTTTCTCGCCCTCTGTTTCTCGCCCTCTGTTTCAGCCCCAATGTTTCAGCCCCTCTGTTTCAGCCCCTCTGTTTTTAGCCCCTCTGTTTCTCGCCCTCTGTTTCTCGCCCTCTGTTTCTCGCCCTCTGTTTCAGCCCCTCTGTTTCTCGCCCTCTGTTTCACGCCCTCTGATTCTCGCTCTCTGTTTCTCGCCCTCTGTTTCTCGCCTCTGTTTCAGCCCCTCTGTTTCAGCCCCTCTGTTTCACCCCCTCTGTTTTTAGCCCCTCTGTTTTTCGCCCTCTCTTTCAGCCCCTCTGTTTCAGCCCCTCTGTATCAGCCCCTCTGTTTCAGACCCTCTGTTTCTCGCCCTCTGTTTCTCGCCCTCTGTTTCAGCCCCTCTGTTTCAGCAGGTCTCTTTCAGCCCCTCTGTTTCAGCCCCTCTGTTTCTCGCCCTCTGTTTCTCGCCCTCTGTTTCTCGCCCTCAGTTTCGCGCCCTCTGTTTCAGCCCCTCTGTTTCAGCCCCTCTGTTTCAGCCCCTCTGTTTCTCGCCCTCTGTTTCTCGCCCACTGTTTCGCGCCCTCTGTTTCAGCCCCTCTGTTTCAGCCCCTCTGTTTCAGCCCCTCTGTTTCTGCCCCTCTGTTTCAGCCCTTCTGTTTCAGCCCCTCTGTTTCTCGCCCTCTGTTTCTCGCCATCTGTTTCTCGCCCTCTGTTTCTCGCCCTCTGTTTCTCGCCCTCTGTTTCAGCCCCTCTGTTTCAGCCCCTCTGTTTCTCGCCCACTGTTTCTCGCTCTCTGTTTCTCGCCCTCTGTTTCAGCCCCTCTGTTTCAGCCCCTCTGTTTCAGCCACTCTGTTTCTCGCCCTCTGTTTCAGCCCCTCTGTTTCAGCCCCTCTGTTTCAGCCCCTCTGTTTCAGCCCCTCTGTTTCAGCTCCTCTGTTTCTCGCCCTCTGTTTCGCGCCCACTATTTCAGCCCCTCTGTTTCTCGCCCTCTGTTTCAGCCCCTCTGTTTCTCGCCCTCTGTTTCAGCCCCTCTGTTTCAGCCCCTCTGTTTCTCGCTCTCTGTTTCAGCCCCTCCGTTTCAGCCCCTCTGTATCAGCCCCTCTGTTTCAGCCCCTCTGTTTCTCGCCCTCTGTTTCTCCCCCTCTGTTTCAGCCCCTCTGTTTCAGCCCCTCTGTTTCAGCCCCTCTGTTTCAGCCCCTCTGTTTCTCGCCCTCTGTTTCTCACCCTCTGTTTCTCGCTCTCTGTTTCTCGCCCTCTGTTTCTCGCCCTCTGTTTCAGCCCCAATGTTTCAGCCCCTCTGTTTCAGCCCCTCTGTTTTTAGCCCCTCTGTTTCTCGCCCTCTGTTTCTCGCCCTCTGTTTCTCGCCCTCTGTTTCAGCCCCTCTGTTTCTCGCCCTCTGTTTCACGCCCTCTGATTCTCGCTCTCTGTTTCTCGCCCTCTGTTTCTCGCCCTCTGTTTCAGCCCCTCTGTTTCAGCCCCTCTGTTTCTCGCCCTCTGTTTCTCGCCCTCTGTTTCTCGCCCTCTGTTTCAGCCCCTCTGTTTCTCGCCCTCTGTTTCAGCCCCTCTGTTTCAGCCCCTCTGTTTCTCGCCCTCTGTTTCAGCCCCTCTGTTTCAGCCCCTCTGTATCAGCCCCTCTGTTTCAGCTCCTCTGTTTCTCGCCCTCTGTTTCTCGCCCTCTGTTTCAGCCCCTCTGTTTCAGCCCCTCTGTTTCAACCCCTCTGTTTAAGCCCCTCTGTTTCTCGCCCTCTGTTTCTCGCCCTCTGTTTCTCGCTCTCTGTTTCTCGCCCTCTGTTTCTCGCCTCTGTTTCTGCCCCTCTGTTTCAGCCCCTCTGTTTCACCCCCTCTGTTTTTAGCCCCTCTGTTTCTCGCCCTCTGTTTCAGCCCCTCTGTTTCTCGCCCTCTGTTTCAGCCCCTCTGTTTCAGCCCCTCTGTATCAGCCCCTCTGTTTCAGACCCTCTGTTTCTCGGCCTCTGTTTCTCGCCCTCTGTTTCAGCCCCTCTGTTTCAGCAGGTCTCTTTCAGCCCCGATGTTTCAGCCCCTCTGTTTCTCGCCCTCTGTTTCTCGCCCTCTGTTTCTCGCCCTCTGTTTCTCGCCCTCTGTTTCAGCCCCTCTGTATCAGCCCCTCTGTTTCAGCCCCTCTGTTTCTCGCCCTCTGTTTCTCCCACTCTGTTTCAGCCCCTCTGTTTCAGCCCCTCTGTTTCAGCCCCTCTGTTTCAGCCCCTCTGTTACTCGCCCTCTGTTGCTCACCCTCTGTTTCTCGCTCTCTGTTTCTCGCCCTCTGTTGCTCGCCCTCTGTTTCAGCCCCTCTGTTTCAGCCCCTCTGTTTTTAGCCCCTCTGTTTCTCGCCCTCTGTTTCTCGCCCTCTGTTTCTCGCCCTCTGTTTCAGCCCCTCTGTTTCTCGCCCTCTGTTTCACGCCCTCTGTTTCTCGCTCTCTGTTTCTCGCCCTTTGTTTCTCGCCCTCTGTTTCAGCCCCTCTGTTTCAGCCCCTCTGTTTCTCGCCCTCTGTTTCTCGCCCTCTGTTTCTCGCCCTCTGTTTCAGCCCCTCTGTTTCTCGCCCTCTGTTTCAGCCCCTCTGTTTCAGCCCCTCTGTTTCTCGCCCTCTGTTTCAGCCCCTCTGTTTCAGCCCCTCTGTATCAGCCCCTCTGATTCAGCTCCTCTGTTTCTCGCCCTCTGTTTCTCTCCCTCTGTTTCAGCCCCTCTGTTTCAGCCCCTCTGTTTCAACCCCTCTGTTTAAGCCCCTCTGTTTCTCGCCCTCTGTTTCTCGCCCTCTGTTTCTCGCTCTCTGTTTCTCGCCCTCTGTTTCTCGCCTCTGTTTCAGCCCCTCTGTTTCAGCCCCTCTGTTTCACCCCCTCTGTTTTTAGCCCCTCTGTTTCTCGCCCTCTGTTTCAGCCCCTCTGTTTCACCCCCTCTGTATCAGCCCCTCTGTTTCAGACCCTCTGTTTCTCGCCCTCTGTTTCTCGCCCTCTGTTTCAGCCCCTCTGTTTCAGCAGGTCTCTTTCAGCCCCTCTGTTTCAGCCCCTCTGTTTCTCGCCCTCTGTTTCTCGCCCTCTGTTTCTCGCCCTCAGTTTCGCGCCCTCTGTTTCAGCCCCTCTGTTTCAGCCCCTCTGTTTCAGCCCCTCTGTTTCTCGCCCTCTGTTTCTCGCCCACTGTTTCGCGCCCTCTGTTTCAGCCCCTCTGTTTCAGCCCCTCTGTTTCAGCCCCTCTGTTTCTGCCCCTCTGTTTCAGCCCTTCTGTTTCAGCCCCTCTGTTTCTCGCCCTCTGTTTCTCGCCATCTGTTTCTCGCCCTCTGTTTCTCGCCCTCTGTTTCTCGCCCTCTGTTTCAGCCCCTCTGTTTCAGCCCCTCTGTTTCTCGCCCACTGTTTCTCGCTCTCTGTTTCTCGCCCTCTGTTTCAGCCCCTCTGTTTCAGCCCCTCTGTTTCAGCCACTCTGTTTCTCGCCCTCTGTTTCAGCCCCTCTGTTTCAGCCCCTCTGTTTCAGCCCCTCTGTTTCAGCCCCTCTGTTTCAGCTCCTCTGTTTCTCGCCCTCTGTTTCGCGCCCACTGTTTCAGCCCCTCTGTTTCTCGCCCTCTGTTTCAGCCCCTCTGTTTCTCGCCCTCTGTTTCAGCCCCTCTGTTTCAGCCCCTCTGTTTCTCGCTCTCTGTTTCAGACCCTCCGTTTCAGCCCCTCTGTATCAGCCCCTCTGTTTCAGCCCCTCTGTTTCTCGCCCTCTGTTTCTCCCCCTCTGTTTCAGCCCCTCTGTTTCAGCCCCTCTGTTTCAGCCCCTCTGTTTCAGCCCCTCTGTTTCTCGCCCTCTGTTTCTCACCCTCTGTTTCTCGCTCTCTGTTTCTCGCCCTCTGTTTCTCGCCCTCTGTTTCAGCCCCAATGTTTCAGCCCCTCTGTTTCAGCCCCTCTGTTTTTAGCCCCTCTGTTTCTCGCCCTCTGTTTCTCGCCCTCTGTTTCTCGCCCTCTGTTTCAGCCCCTCTGTTTCTCGCCCTCTGTTTCACGCCCTCTGATTCTCGCTCTCTGTTTCTCGCCCTCTGTTTCTCGCCCTCTGTTTCAGCCCCTCTGTTTCAGCCCCTCTGTTTCTCGCCCTCTGTTTCTCGCCCTCTGTTTCTCGCCCTCTGTTTCAGCCCCTCTGTTTCTCGCCCTCTGTTTCAGCCCCTCTGTTTCAGCCCCTCTGTTTCTCGCCCTCTGTTTCAGCCCCTCTGTTTCAGCCCCTCTGTATCAGCCCCTCTGTTTCAGCTCCTCTGTTTCTCGCCCTCTGTTTCTCGCCCTCTGTTTCAGCCCCTCTGTTTCAGCCCCTCTGTTTCAACCCCTCTGTTTAAGCCCCTCTGTTTCTCGCCCTCTGTTTCTCGCCCTCTGTTTCTCGCTCTCTGTTTCTCGCCCTCTGTTTCTCGCCTCTGTTTCTGCCCCTCTGTTTCAGCCCCTCTGTTTCACCCCCTCTGTTTTTAGCCCCTCTGTTTCTCGCCCTCTGTTTCAGCCCCTCTGTTTCTCGCCCTCTGTTTCAGCCCCTCTGTTTCAGCCCCTCTGTATCAGCCCCTCTGTTTCAGACCCTCTGTTTCTCGGCCTCTGTTTCTCGCCCTCTGTTTCAGCCCCTCTGTTTCAGCAGGTCTCTTTCAGCCCCGATGTTTCAGCCCCTCTGTTTCTCGCCCTCTGTTTCTCGCCCTCTGTTTCTCGCCCTCTGTTTCTCGCCCTCTGTTTCAGCCCCTCTGTTTCAGCCCCTCTGTTTCAGCCCCTCTGTTTCTCGCCCTCTGTTTCTCGCCCACTGTTTCGCGCCCTCTGTTTCAGCCCCTCTGTTTCAGCCCCTCTGTTTCAGCCCCTCTGTTTCTGCCCCTCTGTTTCTCGCCCTCTGTTTCAGCCCCTCTGTTTCAGCCCCTCTGTTTTAGCCCCTCTGTTTCAGCCCCTCTGTTTCTCGTCCTCTCTTTCAGCCGCACTGTTTCTCGCCCTCTGTTTCAGCCCCTCTCTTTCAGCCCCTCTGTTTCTCGCCCTCTGTTTCTCGCCCTCTGTTTCAGCCCCTCTGTTTCAGCCCCTCTGTTTCAGCCCCTCTGTTTCAGCCTCTCTGTTTCTCGCCCTCTGTTTCAGCCCCTCTGTTTCAGCCCCTCTGTTTCCGCCCCTCTGTTTCTCGCACTCTGTTTCAGCTCCTCTGTTTCAGCCCCTCTGTTTCTCGCCCTCTGTTTAAGACCCTCTGTTTCTCGCCCTCTGTTTCAGCCCCTCTGTTTCAGCCCCTCTGTTTCAGCCCCTCTGTTTCTCGCCCTCTGTTTCAGCCCCTCTGTTTCACCCCCTCTGTTTCTCGCCCTCTGTTTCAGCCCCTCTGTTTCTCGCCCTCTGTTTCAGCCCCTCTGTTTCAGCCCCTCTGTATCAGCCCCTCTGTTTCAGCCCCTCTGTTTCAGCCCCTCTGTTTCAGACCCTCTGTTTCTCGCCCTCTGTTTCTCGCCCTCTGTTTCTCGCCCTCTGTTTCAGCCCCTCTGTTTCAGCCCCTCTGTTTCAGCCCCTCTGTTTCAGCCCCTCTGTTTCTCGCCCTCTGTTTCAGCCCCTCTGTTTCAGCCCCTCTGTTTCAGCCCCTCTGTTTCAGCCCCTTTGTTTCAGCCCCTCTGTTTCTTCCCCTCTGTTTCTCGCAATCTGTTTCTCGCCCTCTGTTTCTCGCCCTCTGTTTCTCGCCCTCTGTTTCAGCCCCTCTGTTTCTCACCCTCTGTTTCTCGCCCTCTGTTTCTCGCTCTCTGTTTCTCGCCCTCTGTTTCAGCCCCTCTGTTTCAGCCCCTCAGTTTCAGCCACTCTGTTTCTCGCCCTCTGTTTCAGCCCCTCTGTTTCAGCCCCTCTGTTTCAGCCCCTCTGTCTCAGCCCCTCTGTTTCAGCTCCTCTGTTTCTCGCCCTCTGTTTCTCGCCCACTGTTTCAGCCCCTCTGTTTCTCGTCCACTGTTTCAGCCCCTCTGTTTCTCGCCCTCTGTTTCAGCCCCTCTGCTTCAGCCCCTCTGTTTCAGCCCCTCTGTTTCTCGCCCTCTGTTTCAGCCCCTCTGTTTCAGCCCCTCTGTTTCAGCCCCTCTGTCTCAGCCCCTCTGTTTCAGCTCCTCTGTTTCTCGCCCTCTGTTTGTCGCCCACTGTTTCAGCCCCTCTGTTTCTCGTCCTCTGTTTTTAGCCCCTCTGTTTCTCGCCCTCTGTTTCAGCCACTCTGTTTCAGCCCCTCTGTTTCACCCCCTCTGTTTTTAGCCCCTCTGTTTCTCGCCCTCTGTTTCAGCCCCTCTGTTTCTCGCCCTCTGTTTCTCGCCCTCTGTTTCAGCCCCTCTGTTTCAGCCCCTCTGTTTCAACCCCTCTGTTTAAGCCCCTCTGTTTCTCGCCCTCTGTTTCTCGCCCTCTGTTTCTCGCTCTCTGTTTCTCGCCCTCTGTTTCTCGCCTCTGTTTCTGCCCCTCTGTTTCAGCCCCTCTGTTTTACCCCCTCTGTTTTTAGCCCCTCTGTTTCTCGCCCTCTGTTTCAGCCCCTCTGTTTCTCGCCCTCTGTTTCAGCCCCTCTGTTTCAGCCCCTCTGTATCAGCCCCTCTGTTTCATACCCTCTGTTTCTCGGCCTCTGTTTCTCGCCCTCTGTTTCAGCCCCTCTGTTTCAGCAGGTCTCTTTCAGCCCCGATGTTTCAGCCCCTCTGTTTCTCGCCCTCTGTTTCTCGCCCTCTGTTTCTCGCCCTCTGTTTCTCGCCCTCTGTTTCAGCCCCTCTGTTTCAGCCCCTCTGTTTCAGCCCCTCTGTTTCTCGCCCTCTGTTTCTCGCCCACTGTTTCGCGCCCTCTGTTTCAGCCCCTCTGTTTCAGCCCCTCTGTTTCAGCCCCTCTGTTTCTGCCCCTCTGTTTATCGCCCTCTGTTTCAGCCCCTCTGTTTCAGCCCCTCTGTTTTAGCCCCTCTGTTTCAGCCCCTCTGTTTCTCGTCCTCTGTTTCAGCCGCACTGTTTCTCGCCCTCTGTTTCAGCCCCTCTCTTTCAGCCCCTCTGTTTCTCGCCCTCTGTTTCTCGCCCTCTGTTTCAGCCCCTCTGTTTCAGCCACTCGGTTTCAGCCCCTCTGTTTCAGCCTCTCTGTTTCTCGCCCTCTGTTTCAGCCCCTCTGTTTCAGCCCCTCTGTTTCCGCCCCTCTGTTTCTCGCCCTCTGTTTCAGCTCCTCTGTTTCAGCCCCTCTGTTTCTCGCCCTCTGTTTCAGCCCCTCTGTTTCTCGCCCTCTGTTTCAGCCCCTCTGTTTCAGCCCCTCTGTTTCTCGCCCTCTGTTTCAGCCCCTCTGTTTCGCCCCCTCTGTTTCTCGCCCTCTGTTTCAGCCCCTCTGTTTCTCGCCCTCTGTTTCAGCCCCTCTGTTTCAGCCCCTCTGTATCAGCCCCTCTGTTTCAGCCCCTCTGTTTCAGCCCCTCTGTTTCAGACCCTCTGTTTCTCGCCCTCTGTTTCTCGCCCTCTGTTTCTCGCCCTCTGTTTCAGCCCCTCTGTTTCAGCCCCTCTGTTTCTCGCCCTCTGTTTCTCGCCCTCTGTTTCTCGCCCTCTGTTTCAGCCCCTCTGTTTCAGCCCCTCTGTTTCAGCCCCTCTGTTTCAGCCCCTCTGTTTCAGCCCCTCTGTTTCTTCCCCTCTGTTTCTCGCCATCTGTTTCTCGCCCTCTGTTTCTCGCCCTCTGTTTCTCGCCCTCTGTTTCAGCCCCTCTGTTTCTCGCCCTCTGTTTCTCGCCCTCTGTTTCTCGCTCTCTGTTTCTCGCCCTCTGTTTCAGCCCCTCTGTTTCAGCCCCTCAGTTTCAGCCACTCTGTTTCTCGCCCTCTGTTTCAGCCCCTCTGTTTCAGCCCCTCTGTTTCAGCCCCTCTGACTCAGCCCCTCTGTTTCAGCTCCTCTGTTTCTCGCCCTCTGTTTCTCGCCCACTGTTTCAGCCCCTCTGATTCTCGTCCACTGTTTCAGCCCCTCTGTTTCTCGCCCTCTGTTTCAGCCCCTCTGCTTCAGCCCCTCTGTTTCAGCCCCTCTGTTTCTCGCCCTCTGTTTCAGCCCCTTTGTTTCAGCCCCTCTGTTTCAGCCCCTCTGTCTCAGCCCCTCTGTTTCAGCTCCTCTGTTTCTCGCCCTCTGTTTCTCGCCCACTGTTTCAGCCCCTCTGTTTCTCGTCCTCTGTTTCAGCCCCTCTGTTTCTCGCGCTCTGTTTCAGCCCCTCTGTTTCAGCCCCTCTGTTTCAGCCCCTCTGTTATCTCGCCCTCTGTTTCAGCCCCTCTGTTTCAGCCCCTCTGTTTTCGCCCTCTGTTTCAGCCCCTCTGTTTCAGCCCCTCTGTATCAGCCCCTCTGTTTCAGCTCCTCTGTTTCTCGCCCTCAGTTTCTCGCCCTCTGTTTCAGCCCCTCTGTTTCAGCCCCTCTGTTTCAGTCCCTCTGTTTCAGCCCCTCTGTTTCTCGCCCTCTGTTTCTCGCCCTCTGTTTCTTGCCTGTTTCAGCCCCTCTGTTTCAGCCCCTCTGTTTCACCCCCTCTGTCTTTAGCCCCTCTGTTTCTCGCCCTCTGTTTCAGCCCCTCTGTTTCTCGCCCTCTGTTTCAGCCCCTCTGTTTCAGCCCCTCTGTATCAGCCCCTCTGTTTCAGCCCCTCTGTTTATCGCCCTCTGTTTCTCGCCCTCTGTTTCAGCCCCTCTGTTTCAGCCCGTCTCTTTCAGCCCCTCTGTTTCAGCCCCTCTGTTTCTCGCCCTCTGATTCTCGCCCTCTGTTTCTCGCCCTCTGTTTCTCGCCCTCTGTTTCAGCCCCTCTGTTTCAGCCCCTCTGTTTCAGCCCCTCTGTTTCTCGCCCTCTGTTTCTCGTCCACTGTTTCACGCCCTCTGTTTCAGCCCCTCTGTTTCAGCCCCTCTGTTTCTCGCCCTCTGTTTCAGCCCCTCTGTTTCTCGCCCTCTGTTTCAGCCCCTCTGTTTCAGCCCCTCTGTTTCAGCCCCTCTGTTTCAGCCCACTGGTTTCAGCCTTTCTGTTTCAGCCCCTCTGTTTCAGCCCCTCTGTTTCTCGCCTCTGTTTCAGCCCCTCTGTTTCTCGCCCTCTGTTTCAGCTCCTCTGTTTCAGCCCCTCTGTATCAGCCCCTCTGTTTCAGCTCCTCTGTTTCTCGCCCTCTGTTTCAGCCCCTCTGTTTCTCGCCCTCTGTTTCAGCCCCTCTGTTTCAGGCCCTCTGTATCAACCCCACTGTTTCATCTCCTCTGTTTCTCGCCCTCTGTTTCTCGCCCTCTGTTTCAGCCCCTCTGTTTCAGCCCATCTGTTTCAGCCCCTCTGTTTCGCGCCCTCTGTTTCTCGCCCTCTGTTTCTCGCTCTCTGTTTCTCGCCCTCTGTTTCTCGCCTCTGTTTCTGCCCCTCTGTTTCAGCCCCTCTGTTTCACCCCCTCTGTTTTTAGCCCCTCTGTTTCTCGCCCTCTGTTTCAGCCCCTCTGTTTCTCGCCCTCTGTTTCAGCCCCTCTGTTTCAGCCCCTCTGTATCAGCCCCTCTGTTTCAGACCCTCTGTTTCTCGGCCTCTGTTTCTCGCCCTCTGTTTCAGCCCCTCTGTTTCAGCAGGTCTCTTTCAGCCCCGATGTTTCAGCCCCTCTGTTTCTCGCCCTCTGTTTCTCGCCCTCTGTTTCTCGCCCTCTGTTTCTCGCCCTCTGTTTCAGCCCCTCTGTTTCAGCCCCTCTGTTTCAGCCCCTCTGTTTCTCGCCCTCTGTTTCTCGCCCACTGTTTCGCGCCCTCTGTTTCAGCCCCTCTGTTTCAGCCCCTCTGTTTCAGCCCCTCTGTTTCTGCCCCTCTGTTTCTCGCCCTCTGTTTCAGCCCCTCTGTTTCAGCCCCTCTGTTTTAGCCCCTCTGTTTCAGCCCCTCTGTTTCTCGTCCTCTGTTTCAGCCGCACTGTTTCTCGCCCTCTGTTTCAGCCCCTCTCTTTCAGCCCCTCTGTTTCTCGCCCTCTGTTTCTCGCCCTCTGTTTCAGCCCCTCTGTTTCAGCCCCTCTGTTTCAGCCCCTCTGTTTCAGCCTCTCTGTTTCTCGCCCTCTGTTTCAGCCCCTCTGTTTCAGCCCCTCTGTTTCCGCACCTCTGTTTCTCGCCCTCTGTTTCAGCCCCTCTGTTTCTCGCCCTCTGTTTCAGCCCCTCTGTTTCAGCCCCTCTGTTTCAGCCCCTCTGTTTCAGCCCCTCTGTTTCAGCCCCTCTGTTTCACCCCCTCTGTTTCTCGCCCTCTGTTTCAGCCCCTCTGTTTCTCGCCCTCTGTTTCAGCCCCTCTGTTTCAGCCCCTCTGTATCAGCCCCTCTGTTTCAGCCCCTCTGTTTCAGCCCCTCTGTTTCAGACCCTCTGTTTCTCGCCCTCTGTTTCTCGCCCTCTGTTTCTCGCCCTCTGTTTCAGCCCCTCTGTTTCAGCCCCTCTGTTTCAGCCCCTCTGTTTCAGCCCCTCTGTTTCTCGCCCTCTGTTTCAGCCCCTCTGTTTCAGCCCCTCTGTTTCAGCCCCTCTGTTTCAGCCCCTCTGTTTCAGCCCCTCTGTTTCTTCCCCTCTGTTTCTCGCAATCTGTTTCTCGCCCTCTGTTTCTCGCCCTCTGTTTCTCGCCCTCTGTTTCAGCCCCTCTGTTTCTCACCCTCTGTTTCTCGCCCTCTGTTTCTCGCTCTCTGTTTCTCGCCCTCTGTTTCAGCCCCTCTGTTTCAGCCCCTCAGTTTCAGCCACTCTGTTTCTCGCCCTCTGTTTCAGCCCCTCTGTTTCAGCCCCTCTGTTTCAGCCCCTCTGTCTCAGCCCCTCTGTTTCAGCTCCTCTGTTTCTCGCCCTCTGTTTCTCGCCCACTGTTTCAGCCCCTCTGTTTCTCGTCCACTGTTTCAGCCCCTCTGTTTCTCGCCCTCTGTTTCAGCCCCTCTGCTTCAGCCCCTCTGTTTCAGCCCCTCTGTTTCTCGCCCTCTGTTTCAGCCCCTCTGTTAAAGCCCCTCTGTTTCAGCCCCTCTGTCTCAGCCCCTCTGTTTCAGCTCCTCTGTTTCTCGCCCTCTGTTTCTCGCCCACTGTTTCAGCCCCTCTGTTTCTCGTCCTCTGTTTTTAGCCCCTCTGTTTCTCGCCCTCTGTTTCAGCCCCTCTGTTTCAGCCCCTCTGTTTCACCCCCTCTGTTTTTAGCCCCTCTGTTTCTCGCCCTCTGTTTCAGCCGCTCTGTTTCTCGCCCTCTGTTTCTCGCCCTCTGTTTCAGCCCCTCTGTTTCAGCCCCTCTGTTTCAACCCCTCTGTTTAAGCCCCTCTGTTTCTCGCCCTCTGTTTCTCGCCCTCTGTTTCTCGCTCTCTGTTTCTCGCCCTCTGTTTCTCGCCTCTGTTTCTGCCCCTCTGTTTCAGCCCCTCTGTTTCACCCCCTCTGTTTTTAGCCCCTCTGTTTCTCGCCCTCTGTTTCTCGCCCTCTGTTTCAGCCCCTCTGTTTCAGCCCGTCTCTTTCAGCCCCTCTGTTTCAGCCCCTCTGCTCCTCGCCCTCTGATTCTCGCCCTCTGTTTCTCGCCCTCTGTTTCTCGCCCTCTGTTTCAGCCCCTCTGTTTCAGCCCCTCTGTTTCAGCCCCTCTGTTTCTCGCCCTCTGTTTCTCGTCCACTGTTTCACGCCCTCTGTTTCAGCCCCTCTGTTTCAGCCCCTCTGTTTCTCGCCCTCTGTTTCAGCCCCTCTGTTTCTCGCCCTCTGTTTCAGCCCCTCTGTTTCAGCCCCTCTGTTTCAGCCCCTCTGTTTCAGCCCACTGGTTTCAGCCTTTCTGTTTCAGCCCCTCTGTTTCAGCCCCTCTGTTTCTCGCCTCTGTTTCAGCCCCTCTGTTTCTCGCCCTCTGTTTCAGCTCCTCTGTTTCAGCCCCTCTGTATCAGCCCCTCTGTTTCAGCTCCTCTGTTTCTCGCCCTCTGTTTCAGCCCCTCTGTTTCTCGCCCTCTGTTTCAGCCCCTCTGTTTCAGGCCCTCTGTATCAACCCCACTGTTTCATCTCCTCTGTTTCTCGCCCTCTGTTTCTCGCCCTCTGTTTCAGCCCCTCTGTTTCAGCCCCTCTGTTTCAGCCCCTCTGTTTCGCGCCCTCTGTTTCTCGCCCTCTGTTTCTCGCTCTCTGTTTCTCGCCCTCTGTTTCTCGCCTCTGTTTCTGCCCCTCTGTTTCAGCCCCTCTGTTTCACCCCCTCTGTTTTTAGCCCCTCTGTTTCTCGCCCTCTGTTTCAGCCCCTCTGTTTCTCGCCCTCTGTTTCAGCCCCTCTGTTTCAGCCCCTCTGTATCAGCCCCTCTGTTTCAGACCCTCTGTTTCTCGGCCTCTGTTTCTCGCCCTCTGTTTCAGCCCCTCTGTTTCAGCAGGTCTCTTTCAGCCCCGATGTTTCAGCCCCTCTGTTTCTCGCCCTCTGTTTCTCGCCCTCTGTTTCTCGCCCTCTGTTTCTCGCCCTCTGTTTCAGCCCCTCTGTTTCAGCCCCTCTGTTTCAGCCCCTCTGTTTCTCGCCCTCTGTTTCTCGCCCACTGTTTCGCGCCCTCTGTTTCAGCCCCTCTGTTTCAGCCCCTCTGTTTCAGCCCCTCTGTTTCTGCCCCTCTGTTTCTCGCCCTCTGTTTTGAGCCCCTCTGTTTCAGCCCCTCTGTTTTAGCCCCTCTGTTTCAGCCCCTCTGTTTCTCGTCCTCTGTTTCAGCCGCACTGTTTCTCGCCCTCTGTTTCAGCCCCTCTCTTTCAGCCCCTCTGTTTCTCGCCCTCTGTTTCTCGCCCTCTGTTTCAGCCCCTCTGTTTCAGCCCCTCTGTTTCAGCCCCTCTGTTTCAGCCTCTCTGTTTCTCGCCCTCTGTTTCAGCCCCTCTGTTTCAGCCCCTCTGTTTCCGCACCTCTGTTTCTCGCCCTCTGTTTCAGCCCCTCTGTTTCTCGCCCTCTGTTTCAGCCCCTCTGTTTCAGCCCCTCTGTTTCAGCCCCTCTGTTTCTCGCCCTCTGTTTCAGCCCCTCTGTTTCACCCCCTCTGTTTCTCGCCCTCTGTTTCAGCCCCTCTGTTTCTCGCCCTCTGTTTCAGCCCCTCTGTTTCAGCCCCTCTGTATCAGCCCCTCTGTTTCAGCCCCTCTGTTTCAGCCCCTCTGTTTCAGACCCTCTGTTTCTCGCCCTCTGTTTCTCGCCCTCTGTTTCTCGCCCTCTGTTTCAGCCCCTCTGTTTCAGCCCCTCTGTTTCAGCCCCTCTGTTTCAGCCCCTCTGTTTCTCGCCCTCTGTTTCAGCCCCTCTGTTTCAGCCCCTCTGTTTCAGCCCCTCTGTTTCAGCCCCTCTGTTTCAGCCCCTCTGTTTCTTCCCCTCTGTTTCTCGCAATCTGTTTCTCGCCCTCTGTTTCTCGCCCTCTGTTTCTCGCCCTCTGTTTCAGCCCCTCTGTTTCTCACCCTCTGTTTCTCGCCCTCTGTTTCTCGCTCTCTGTTTCTCGCCCTCTGTTTCAGCCCCTCTGTTTCAGCCCCTCAGTTTCAGCCACTCTGTTTCTCGCCCTCTGTTTCAGCCCCTCTGTTTCAGCCCCTCTGTTTCAGCCCCTCTGTCTCAGCCCCTCTGTTTCAGCTCCTCTGTTTCTCGCCCTCTGTTTCTCGCCCACTGTTTCAGCCCCTCTGTTTCTCGTCCACTGTTTCAGCCCCTCTGTTTCTCGCCCTCTGTTTCAGCCCCTCTGCTTCAGCCCCTCTCTTTCAGCCCCTCTGTTTCTCGCCCTCTGTTTCAGCCCCTCTGTTAAAGCCCCTCTGTTTCAGCCCCTCTGTCTCAGCCCCTCTGTTTCAGCTCCTCTGTTTCTCGCCCTCTGTTTCTCGCCCACTGTTTCAGCCCCTCTGTTTCTCGTCCTCTGTTTTTAGCCCCTCTGTTTCTCGCCCTCTGTTTCAGCCCCTCTGTTTCAGCCCCTCTGTTTCACCCCCTCTGTTTTTAGCCCCTCTGTTTCTCGCCCTCTGTTTCAGCCGCTCTGTTTCTCGCCCTCTGTTTCTCGCCCTCTGTTTCAGCCCCTCTGTTTCAGCCCCTCTGTTTCAACCCCTCTGTTTAAGCACCTCTGTTTCTCGCCCTCTGTTTCTCGCCCTCTGTTTCTCGCTCTCTGTTTCTCGCCCTCTGTTTCTCGCCTCTGTTTCTGCCCCTCTGTTTCAGCCCCTCTGTTTCACCCCCTCTGTTTTTAGCCCCTCTGTTTCTCGCCCTCTGTTTCAGCCCCTCTGTTTCTCGCCCTCTGTTTCAGCCCCTCTGTTTCAGCCCCTCTGTATCAGCCCCTCTGTTTCAGACCCTCTGTTTCTCGCCCTCTGTTTCTCGCCCTCTGTTTCAGCCCCTCTGTTTCAGCAGGTCTCTTTCAGCCCCGATGTTTCAGCCCCTCTGTTTCTCGCCCTCTGTTTCTCGCCCTCTGTTTCTCGCCCTCTGTTTCTCGCCCTCTGTTTCAGCCCCTCTGTTTCAGCCCCTCTGTTTCAGCCCCTCTGTTTCTCGCCCTCTGTTTCTCGCCCACTGTTTCGCGCCCTCTGTTTCAGCCCCTCTGTTTCAGCCCCTCTGTTTCAGCCCCTCTGTTTCTGCCCCTCTGTTTCTCGCCCTCTGTTTCAGCCCCTCTGTTTCAGCCACTCTGTTTTAGCCCCTCTGTTTCAGCCCCTCTGTTTCTCGTCCTCTGTTTCAGCCGCACTGTTTCTCGCCCTCTGTTTCAGCCCCTCTCTTTCAGCCCCTCTGTTTCTCGCCCTCTGTTTCTCGCCCTCTGTTTCAGCCCCTCTGTTTCAGCCACTCGGTTTCAGGCCCTCTGTTTCAGCCTCTCTGTTTCTCGCCCTCTGTTTCAGCCCCTCTGTTTCAGCCCCTCTGTTTCCGCCCCTCTGTTTCTCGCCCTCTGTTTCAGCTCCTCTGTTTCAGCCCCTCTGTTTCTCGCCCTCTGTTTCAGCCCCTCTGTTTCTCGCCCTCTGTTTCAGCCCCTCTGTTTCAGCCCCTCTGTTTCAGCCCCTCTGTTTCTCGCCCTCTGTTTCAGCCCCTCTGTTTCACCCCCTCTGTTTCTCGCCCTCTGTTTCAGCCCCTCTGTTTCTCGCCCTCTGTTTCAGCCCCTCTGTTTCAGCCCCTCTGTATCAGCCCCTCTGTTTCAGCCCCTCTGTTTCAGCCCCTCTGTTTCAGACCCTCTGTTTCTCGCCCTCTGTTTCTCGCCCTCTGTTTCTCGCCCTCTGTTTCAGCCCCTCTGTTTCAGCCCCTCTGTTTCAGCCCCTCTGTTTCAGCCCCTCTGTTTCTCGCCCTCTGTTTCAGCCCCTCTGTTTCAGCCCCTCTGTTTCAGCCCCTCTGTTTCAGCCCCTCTGTTTCAGCCCCTCTGTTTCTTCCCCTCTGTTTCTCGCCATCTGTTTCTCGCCCTCTGTTTCTCGCCCTCTGTTTCTCGCCCTCTGTTTCAGCCCCTCTGTTTCTCGCCCTCTGTTTCTCGCCCTCTGTTTCTCGCTCTCTCTTTCTCGCCCTCTGTTTCAGCCCCTCTGTTTCAGCCCCTCTGTTTCAGCCACTCTGTTTCTCGCCCTCTGTTTCAGCCCCTCTGTTTCAGCCCCTCTGTTTCAGCCCCTCTGTCTCAGCCCCTCTGTTTCAGCTCCTCTGTTTCTCGCCCTCTGTTTCTCGCCCACTGTTTCAGCCCCTCTGTTTCTCGTCCACTGTTTCAGCCCCCCTGTTTCTCGCCCTCTGTTTCAGCCACTCTGCTTCAGCCCCTCTGTTTCAGCCACTCTGTTTCTCGCCCTCTGTTTCAGCCCCTCTGTTTCAGCCCCTCTGTTTCAGCCCCTCTGTCTCAGCCCCTCTGTTTCAGCTCCTCTGTTTCTCGCCCTCTGTTTCTCGCCCACTGTTTCAGCCCCTCTGTTTCTCGTCCTCTGTTTCAGCCCCTCTGTTTCTCGCGCTCTGTTTCAGCCCCTCTGTTTCAGCCCCTCTGTTTCAGCCCCTCTGTTTCTCGCCCTCTGTTTCAGCCCCTCTGTTTCAGCCCCTCTGTTTTCGCCCTCTGTTTCAGCCCCTCTGTTTCAGCCCCTCTGTATCAGCCCCTCTGTTTCAGCTCCTCTGTTTCTCGCCCTCAGTTTCTCGCCCTCTGTTTCAGCCCCTCTGTTTCAGCCCCTCTGTTTCAGTCCCTCTGTTTCAGCCCCTCTGTTTCTCGCCCTCTGTTCCTCGCCCTCTGTTTCTTGCCTGTTTCAGCCCCTCTGTTTCAGCCCCTCTGTTTCACCCCCTCTGTCTTTAGCCCCTCTGTTTCTCGCCCTCTGTTTCAGCCCCTCTGTTTCTCGCCCTCTGTTTCAGCCCCTCTGTTTCAGCCCCTCTGTATCAGCCCCTCTGTTTCAGCCCCTCTGTTTATCGCCCTCTGTTTCTCGCCCTCTGTTTCAGCCCCTCTGTTTCAGCCCGTCTCTTTCAGCCCCTCTGTTTCAGCCCCTCTGTTTCTCGCCCTCTGATTCTCGCCCTCTGTTTCTCGCCCTCTGTTTCTCGCCCTCTGTTTCAGCCCCTCTGTTTCAGCCCCTCTGTTTCAGCCCTTCTGTTTCTCGCCCTCTGTTTCTCGTCCACTGTTTCTCGCCCTCTGTTTCAGCCCCTCTGTTTCAGCCCCTCGGTTTCAGCCCCTCTGTTTCAGCCCCTCTGTTTCTCGCCCTCTGTTTCAGCCCCTCTGTTTCAGCCCCTCTGTTTCAGCCCATCTGTTTCAGCCCACTGGTTTCAGCCCATCTGTTTCAGCCCCTCTGTTTCAGCCCCTCTGTTTCTCGCTTCTGTTTCAGCCCCTCTGTTTCTCGCCCTCTGTTTCAGCTCCTCTGTTTCACCCCCTCTGTATCAGCCCCTCTGTTTCAGCTCCTCTGTTTCTCGCCCTCTGTTTCAGCCCCTCTGTTTCAGCCCCTCTGTTTCAGCCCCTCTGTTTCTGCCCCTCTGTTTCTCGCCCTCTGTTTCAGCCCCTCTGTTTCAGCCCCTCTGTTTTAGCCCCTCTGTTTCAGCCCCTCTGTTTCTCGTCCTCTGTTTCAGCCGCACTGTTTCTCGCCCTCTGTTTCAGCCCCTCTCTTTCAGCCCCTCTGTTTCTCGCCCTCTGTTTCTCGCCCTCTGTTTCAGCCCCTCTGTTTCAGCCCCTCTGTTTCAGCCCCTCTGTTTCAGCCTCTCTGTTTCTCGCCCTCTGTTTCAGCCCCTCTGTTTCAGCCCCTCTGTTTCCGCACCTCTGTTTCTCGCCCTCTGTTTCAGCCCCTCTGTTTCTCGCCCTCTGTTTCAGCCCCTCTGTTTCAGCCCCTCTGTTTCAGCCCCTCTGTTTCTCGCCCTCTGTTTCAGCCCCTCTGTTTCACCCCCTCTGTTTCTCGCCCTCTGTTTCAGCCCCTCTGTTTCTCGCCCTCTGTTTCAGCCCCTCTGTTTCAGCCCCTCTGTATCAGCCCCTCTGTTTCAGCCCCTCTGTTTCAGCCCCTCTGTTTCAGACCCTCTGTTTCTCGCCCTCTGTTTCTCGCCCTCTGTTTCTCGCCCTCTGTTTCAGCCCCTCTGTTTCAGCCCCTCTGTTTCAGCCCCTCTGTTTCTCGCCCTCTGTTTCAGCCCCTCTGTTTCAGCCCCTCTGTTTCAGCCCCTCTGTTTCAGCCCCTCTGTTTCAGCCCCTCTGTTTCTTCCCCTCTGTTTCTCGCAATCTGTTTCTCGCCCTCTGTTTCTCGCCCTCTGTTTCTCGCCCTCTGTTTCAGCCCCTCTGTTTCTCACCCTGTTTCTCGCCCTCTGTTTCTCGCTCTCTGTTTCTTGCCCTCTGTTTCAGCCCCTCTGTTTCAGCCCCTCAGTTTCAGCCACTCTGTTTCTCGCCCTCTGTTTCAGCCCCTCTGTTTCAGCCCCTCTGTTTCAGCCCCTCTGTCTAGGCCCCTCTGTTTCAGCTCCTCTGTTTCTCGCCCTCTGTTTCTCGCCCACTGTTTCAGCCCCTCTGTTTCTCGTCCACTGTTTCAGCCCCTCTGTTTCTCGCCCTCTGTTTCAGCCCCTCTGCTTCAGCCCCTCTGTTTCAGCCCCTCTGTTTCTCGCCCTCTGTTTCAGCCCCTCTGTTTCAGCCCCTCTGTTTCAGCCCCTCTGTCTCAGCCCCTCTGTTTCAGCTCCTCTGTTTCTCGCCCTCTGTTTCTCGCCCACTGTTTCAGCCCCTCTGTTTCTCGTCCTCTGTTTTTAGCCCCTCTGTTTCTCGCCCTCTGTTTCAGCCCCTCTGTTTCAGCCGCTCTGTTTCTCGCCCTCTGTTTCTCGCCCTCTGTTTCAGCCCCTCTGTTTCAGCCCCTCTGTTTCAACCCCTCTGTTTAAGCCCCTCTGTTTCTCGCCCTCTGTTTCTCGCCCTCTGTTTCTCGCTCTCTGTTTCTCGCCCTCTGTTTCTCGCCTCTGTTTCTGCCCCTCTGTTTCAGCCCCTCTGTTTCACCCCCTCTGTTTTTAGCCCCTCTGTTTCTCGCCCTCTGTTTCAGCCCCTCTGTTTCTCGCCCTCTGTTTCAGCCCCTCTGTTTCAGCCCCTCTGTATCAGCCCCTCTGTTTCAGACCCTCTGTTTCTCGGCCTCTGTTTCTCGCCCTCTGATTCAGCCCCTCTGTTTCAGCAGGTCTCTTTCAGCCCCGATGTTTCAGCCCCTCTGTTTCTCGCCCTCTGTTTCTCGCCCTCTGTTTCTCGCCCTCTGTTTCTCGCCCTCTGTTTCAGCCCCTCTGTTTCAGCCCCTCTGTTTCAGCCCCTCTGTTTCTCGCCCTCTGTTTCTCGCCCACTTTTTCGCGCCCTCTGTTTCAGCCCCTCTGTTTCAGCCCCTCTGTTTCAGCCCCTCTGTTTCTGCCCCTCTGTTTCAGCTCCTCTGTTTCAGCCCCTCTGTTTCACCCCCTCTGTTTCTCGCATTCTGTTTCAGCCCCTCTGTTTCAGCCCCTCTGTTTCAGCCCCTCTGTTTCAGCCCCTCTGTTTCTCGCCCTCTGTTTCAGCCCCTCTGTTTCAGCCCCTCTGTTTCAGCCCCTCTGTTTCAGCCCCTCTGTTTCAGCCCCTCTGTTTCTTCCCCTCTGTTTCTCGCCATCTGTTTCTCGCCCTCTGTTTCTCGCCCTCTGTTTCTCGCCCTCTGTTTCAGCCCCTCTGTTTCTCGCCCTCTGTTTCTCGCCCTCTGTTTCTCGCTCTCTGTTTCTCGCCCTCTGTTTCAGCCCCTCTGTTTCAGCCCCTCTGTTTCAGCCACTCTGTTTCTCGCCCTCTGTTTCAGCCCCTCTGTTTCAGCCCCTCTGTTTCAGCCCCTCTGTCTCAGCCCCTCTGTTTCAGCTCCTCTGTTTCTCGCCCTCTGTTTCTCGCCCACTGTTTCAGCCCCTCTGTTTCTCGTCCACTGTTTCAGCCCCTCTGTTTCTCGCCCTCTGTTTCAGCCCCTCTGCTTCAGCCCCTCTGTTTCAGCCACTCTGTTTCTCGCCCTCTGTTTCAGCCCCTCTGTTTCAGCCCCTCTGTTTCAGCCCCTCTGTCTCAGCCCCTCTGTTTCAGCTCCTCTGTTTCTCGCCCTCTGTTTCTCGCCCACTGTTTCAGCCCCTCTGTTTCTCGTCCTCTGTTTCAGCCCCTCTGTTTCTCGCGCTCTGTTTCAGCCCCTCTGTTTCAGCCCCTCTGTTTCATCCCCTCTGTTTCTCGCCCTCTGTTTCAGCCCCTCTGTTTCAGCCCCTCTGTTTTCGCCCTCTGTTTCAGCCCCTCTGTTTCAGCCCCTCTGTATCAGCCCCTCTGTTTCAGCTCCTCTGTTTCTCGCCCTCAGTTTCTCGCCCTCTGTTTCAGCCCCTCTGTTTCAGCCCCTCTGTTTCAGTCCCTCTGTTTCAGCCCCTCTGTTTCTCGCCCTCTGTTTCTCGCCCTCTGTTTCTTGCCTGTTTCAGCCCCTCTGTTTCTCGCCCTCTGTTTCAACCCCTCTGTCTTTAGCCCCTCTGTTTCTCGCCCTCTGTTTCAGCCCCTCTGTTTCTCGCCCTCTGTTTCAGCCCCTCTGTTTCAGCCCCTCTGTATCAGCCCCTCTGTTTCAGCCCCTCTGTTTATCGCCCTCTGTTTCTCGCCCTCTGTTTCAGCCCCTCTGTTTCAGCCCGTCTCTTTCAGCCCCTCTGTTTCAGCCCCTCTGTTTCTCGCCCTCTGATTCTCGCCCTCTGTTTCTCGCCCTCTGTTTCTCGCCCTCTGTTTCAGCCCCTCTGTTTCAGCCCCTCTGTTTCAGCCCTTCTGTTTCTCGCCCTCTGTTTCTCGTCCACTGTTTCTCGCCCTCTGTTTCAGCCCCTCTGTTTCAGCCCCTCTGTTTCAGCCCCTCTGTTTCAGCCCCTCTGTTTCTCGCCCTCTGTTTCAGCCCCTCTGTTTCAGCCCCTCTGTTTCAGCCCCTCTGTTTCAGCCCACTGGTTTCAGCCCATCTGTTTCAGCCCCTCTGTTTCAGCCCCTCTGTTTCTCGCCTCTGTTTCAGCCCCTCTGTTTCTCGCCCTCTGTTTCAGCTCCTCTGTTTCACCCCCTCTGTATCAGCCCCTCTGTTTCAGCTCCTCTGTTTCTCGCCCTCTGTTTCAGCCCCTCTGTTTCAGCCCCTCTGTTTCAGCCCCTCTGTTTCTGCCCCTCTGTTTCTCGCCCTCTGTTTCAGCCCCTCTGTTTCAGCCCCTCTGTTTTAGCCCCTCTGTTTCAGCCCCTCTGTTTCTCGTCCTCTGTTTCAGCCGCACTGTTTCTCGCCCTCTGTTTCAGCCCCTCTCTTTCAGCCCCTCTGTTTCTCGCCCTCTGATTCTCGCCCTCTGTTTCAGCCCCTCTGTTTCAGCCCCTCTGTTTCAGCCCCTCTGTTTCAGCCTCTCTGTTTCTCGCCCTCTGTTTCAGCCCCTCTGTTTCAGCCCCTCTGTTTCCGCACCTCTGTTTCTCGCCCTCTGTTTCAGCCCCTCTGTTTCTCGCCCTCTGTTTCAGCCCCTCTGTTTCAGCCCCTCTGTTTCAGCCCCTCTGTTTCTCGCCCTCTGTTTCAGCCCCTCTGTTTCACCCCCTCTGTTTCTCGCCCTCTGTTTCAGCCCCTCTGTTTCTCGCCCTCTGTTTCAGCCCCTCTGTTTCAGCCCCTCTGTATCAGCCCCTCTGTTTCAGCCCCTCTGTTTCAGCCCCTCTGTTTCAGACCCTCTGTTTCTCGCCCTCTGTTTCTCGCCCTCTGTTTCTCGCCCTCTGTTTCAGCCCCTCTGTTTCAGCCCCTCTGTTTCAGCCCCTCTGTTTCAGCCCCTCTGTTTCTCGCCCTCTGTTTCAGCCCCTCTGTTTCAGCCCCTCTGTTTCAGCCCCTCTGTTTCAGCCCCTCTGTTTCTTCCCCTCTGTTTCTCGCAATCTGTTTCTCGCCCTCTGTTTCTCGCCCTCTGTTTCTCGCCCTCTGTTTCAGCCCCTCTGTTTCTCACCCTCTGTTTCTCGCCCTCTGTTTCTCGCTCTCTGTTTCTCGCCCTCTGTTTCAGCCCCTCTGTTTCAGCCCCTCAGTTTCAGCCACTCTGTTTCTCGCCCTCTGTTTCAGCCCCTCTGTTTCAGCCCCTCTGTTTCAGCCCCTCTGTCTCAGCCCCTCTGTTTCAGCTCCTCTGTTTCTCGCCCTCTGTTTCTCGCCCACTGTTTCAGCCCCTCTGTTTCTCGTCCACTGTTTCAGCCCCTCTGTTTCTCGCCCTCTGTTTCAGCCCCTCTGCTTCAGCCCCTCTGTTTCAGCCCCTCTGTTTCTCGCCCTCTGTTTCAGCCCCTCTGTTTCAGCCCCTCTGTTTCAGCCCCTCTGTCTCAGCCCCTCTGTTTCAGCTCCTCTGTTTCTCGCCCTCTGTTTCTCGCCCACTGTTTCAGCCCCTCTGTTTCTCGTCCTCTGTTTTTAGCCCCTCTGTTTCTCGCCCTCTGTTTCAGCCCCTCTGTTTCAGCCCCTCTGTTTCACCCCCTCTGTTTTTAGCCCCTCTGTTTCTCGCCCTCTGTTTCAGCCGCTCTGTTTCTCGCCCTCTGTTTCTCGCCCTCTGTTTCAGCCCCTCTGTTTCAGCCCCTCTGTTTCAACCCCTCTGTTTAAGCCCCTCTGTTTCTCGCCCTCTGTTTCTCGCCCTCTGTTTCTCGCTCTCTGTTTCTCGCCCTCTGTTTCTCGCCTCTGTTTCTGCCCCTCTGTTTCAGCCCCTCTGTTTCACCCCCTCTGTTTTTAGCCCCTCTGTTTCTCGCCCTCTGTTTCAGCCCCTCTGTTTCTCGCCCTCTGTTTCAGCCCCTCTGTTTCAGCCCCTCTGTATCAGCCCCTCTGTTTCAGACCCTCTGTTTCTCGGCCTCTGTTTCTCGCCCTCTGTTTCAGCCCCTCTGTTTCAGCAGGTCTCTTTCAGCCCCGATGTTTCAGCCCCTCTGTTTCTCGCCCTCTGTTTCTCGCCCTCTGTTTCTCGCCCTCTGTTTCTCGCCCTCTGTTTCAGTTCCTCTGTTTCAGAGCCTCTGTTTCAGCCCCTCTGTTTCTCGCCCTCTGTTTCTCGCCCACTGTTTCGCGCCCTCTGTTTCAGCCCCTCTGTTTCAGCCCCTCTGTTTCAGCCCCTCTGTTTCTGCCCCTCTGTTTCTCGCCCTCTGTTTCAGCCCCTCTGTTTCAGCCACTCTGTTTTAGCCCCTCTGTTTCAGCCCCTCTGTTTCTCGTCCTCTGTTTCAGCCGCACTGTTTCTCGCCCTCTGTTTCAGCCCCTCTCTTTCAGCCCCTCTGTTTCTCGCCCTCTGTTTCTCGCCCTCTGTTTCAGCCCCTCTGTTTCCGCCACTCGGTTTCAGCCCCTCTGTTTCAGCCTCTCTGTTTCTCACCCTCTGTTTCAGCCCCTCTGTTTCAGCCCCTCTGTTTCCGCCCCTCTGTTTCTCGCCCTCTGTTTCAGCTCCTCTGTTTCAGCCCCTCTGTTTCTCGCCCTCTGTTTCAGCCCCTCTGTTTCTCGCCCTCTGTTTCAGCCCCTCTGTTTCAGCCCCTCTGTTTCATCCCCTCTGTTTCTCGCCCTCTGTTTCAGCCCCTCTGTTTCACCCCCTCTGTTTCTCGCCCTCTGTTTCAGCCCCTCTGTTTCTCGCCCTCTGTTTCAGCCCCTCTGTTTCAGCCCCTCTGTATCAGCCCCTCTGTTTCAGCCCCTCTGTTTCAGCCCCTCTGTTTCAGACCCTCTGTTTCTCGCCCTCTGTTTCTCGCCCTCTGTTTCTCGCCCTCTGTTTCAGCCCCTCTGTTTCAGCCCCTCTGTTTCAGCCCCTCTGTTTCAGCCCCTCAGTTTCTCGCCCTCTGTTTCAGCCCCTCTGTTTCAGCCCCTCTGTTTCAGCCCCTCTGTTTCAGCCCCTCTGTTTCAGCCCCTCTGTTTCTTCCCCTCTGTTTCTCGCCATCTGTTTCTCGCCCTCTGTTTCTCGCCCTCTGTTTCTCGCCCTCTGTTTCAGCCCCTCTGTTTCTCGCCCTCTGTTTCTCGCCCTCTGTTTCTCGCTCTCTGTTTCTCGCCCTCTGTTTCAGCCCCTCTGTTTCAGCCCCTCTGTTTCAGCCACTCTGTTTCTCGCCCTCTGTTTCAGCCCCTCTGTTTCAGCCCCTCTGTTTCAGCCCCTCTGTCTCAGCCCCTCTGTTTCAGCACCTCTGTTTCTCGCCCTCTGTTTCTCGCCCACTGTTTCAGCCCCTCTGTTTCTCGTCCACTGTTTCAGCCCCTCTGTTTCTCGCCCTCTGTTTCAGCCCCTCTGCTTCAGCCCCTCTGTTTCAGCCACTCTGTTTCTCGCCCTCTGTTTCAGCCCCTCTGTTTCAGCCCCTCTGTTTCAGCCCCTCTGTCTCAGCCCCTCTGTTTCAGCTCCTCTGTTTCTCGCCCTCTGTTTCTCGCCCACTGTTTCAGCCCCTCTGTTTCTCGTCCTCTGTTTCAGCCCCTCTGTTTCTCGCGCTCTGTTTCAGCCCCTCTGTTTCAGCCCCTCTGTTTCAGCCCCTCTGTTTCTCGCCCTCTGTTTCAGCCCCTCTGTTTCAGCCCCTCTGTTTTCGCCCTCTGTTTCTCGCCCTCTGTTTCAGCCCCTCTGTATCAGCCCCTCTGTTTCAGCTCCTCTGTTTCTCGCCCTCAGTTTCTCGCCCTCTGTTTCAGCCCCTCTGTTTCAGCCCCTCTGTTTCAGTCCCTCTGTTTCAGCCCCTCTGTTTCTCGCCCTCTGTTTCTCGCCCTCTGTTTCTTGCCTGTTTCAGCCCCTCTGTTTCAGCCCCTCTGTTTCACCCCCTCTGTCTTTAGCCCCTCTGTTTCTCGCCCTCTGTTTCAGCCCCTCTGTTTCTCGCCCTCTGTTTCAGCCCCTCTGTTTCAGCCCCTCTGTATCAGCCCCTCTGTTTCAGCCCCTCTGTTTCTCGCCCTCTGATTCTCGCCCTCTGTTTCTCGCCCTCTGTTTCTCGCCCTCTGTTTCAGCCCCTCTGTTTCAGGCCCTCTGTTTCAGCCCTTCTGTTTCTCGCCCTCTGTTTCTCGTCCACTGTTTCTCGCCCTCGGTTTCAGCCCCTCTGTTTCAGCCCCTCTGTTTCAGCCCCTCTGTTTCAGCCCCTCTGTTTCTCGCCCTCTGTTTCAGCCCCTCTGTTTCAGCCCCTCTGTTTCAGCCCCTCTGTTTCAGCCCACTGGTTTCAGCCCATCTGTTTCAGCCCCTCTGTTTCAGCCCCTCTGTTTCTCGCCTCTGTTTCAGCCCCTCTGTTTCTCGCCCTCTGTTTCAGCTCCTCTGTTTCACCCCCTCTGTATCAGCCCCTCTGTTTCAGCTCCTCTGTTTCTCGCCCTCTGTTTCAGCCCCTCTGTTTCTCGCCCTCTGTTTCAGCCCCTCTGTTTCAGCCCCTCTGTATCAACCCCACTGTTTCAGCTCCTCTGTTTCTCGCCCACTGTTTCTCGCCCTCTGTTTCAGCCCCTCTGTTTCAGCCCCTCTGTTTCAGACCCTCTGTTTCGCGCCCTCTGTTTCTCGCTCTTTGTTTCTCGCTCTCTGTTTCTCGCCCTATGTTTCTCTCCCTCTGTTTCAGCCCCTCTGTTAGAGCCCCTCTGTTTCAGGCCCTCTGTTTCTCGCCATCTGTTTCTCGCCCTCTGTTTCTCGCCCTCTGTTTCTCGCCCTCTGTTTCAGCCCCTCTGTTTCAGCCCCTCTGTTTCTCGCCCACTGTTTCTCGCTCTCTGTTTCTCGCCCTCTGTTTCAGCCCCTCTGTTTCAGCCCCTCTGTTTCAGCCACTCTGTTTCTCGCCCTCTGTTTCAGCCCCTCTGTTTCAGCCCCTCTGTTTCAGCCCCTCTGTTTCAGCCCCTCTGTTTCAGCTCCTCTGTTTCTCGCCCTCTGTTTCGCGCCCACTGTTTCAGCCCCTCTGTTTCTCGCCCTCTGTTTCAGCCCCTCTGTTTCTCGCCCTCAGTTTCAGCCCCTCTGTTTCAGCCCCTCTGTTTCTCGCTCTCTGTTTCAGCCCCTCTGTTTCAGCCCCTCTGTTTCAGCCCCTCTGTTTCAGCCCCTCTGTTTCTCGCCCTCTGTTTCAGCCCCTCTGTTTCAGCCCCTCTGTTTCAGCCCCTCTGTTTCTCGCCCTTCTGTTTCAGCCCCTCTGTTTCTCGCCCTCTGTTTCTCGCCATCTGTTTCTCGCCCTCTGTTTCTCTCCCTCTGTTTCTCGCCCTCTGTTTCTCGCCCTCTGTTTCAGCCCCTCTGTTTCAGCCCCTCTGTTTCTCGCCCACTGTTTCTCGCTCTCTGTTTCTCGCCCTCTGTTTCAGCCCCTCTGTTTCAGCCCCTCTGTTTCAGCCACTCTGTTTCTCGCCCTCTGTTTCAGCCCCTCTGTTTCAGCCCCTCTGTTTCAGCCCCTCTGTTTCAGCCCCTCTGTTTCAGCTCCTCTGTTTCTCGCCCTCTGTTTCGCGCCCACTGTTTCAGCCCCTCTGTTTCAAGCCCACTGTTTCAGCCCCTCTGTTTCTCGCCGTCTGATTCGGCCCCTCTGTTTCAGCACCTCTGTTTCTCGCTCTCTGTTTCAGCCCCTCTGTTTCAGCCCCTCTGTATCAGCCCCTCTGTTTCAGCCCCTCTGTTTCTCGCCCTCTGTTTCTCCCCCTCTTTTTCAGCCCCTCTGTTTCAGCCCCTCTGTTTCAGCCCCTCTGTTTCAGTCCCTCTGTTTCTTGCCCTCTGTTTCTCACCCTCTGTTTCTCGCTCTCTGTTTCTCGCCCTCTGTTTCTCGCCCTCTGTTTCAGCCCCTCTGTTTCAGCCCCTCTGTTTCAGCCCCTCTGTTTTTAGCCCCTCTGTTTCTCGCCCTCTGTTTCTCGCCCTCTGTTTCTCGCCCTCTGTTTCAGCCCCTCTGTTTCTCGCCCTCTGTTTCACGCCCTCTGTTTCTCGCTCTCTGTTTCTCGCCCTCTGTTTCTCGCCCTCTGTTTCAGCCCCTCTGTTTCAGCCCCTCTGTTTCTCGCCCTCTGTTTCTCGCCCTCTGTTTCTCGCCCTCTGTTTCAGCCCCTCTGTTTCTCGCCCTCTGTTTCAGCCCCTCTGTTTCAGCCCCTCTGTTTCTCGCCCTCTGTTTCAGCCCCTCTGTTTCAGCCCCTCTGTATCAGCCCCTCTGTTTCAGCTCCTCTGTTTCTCGCCCTCTGTTTCTCGCCCTCTGTTTCAGCCCCTCTGTTTCAGCCCCTCTGTTTCAACCCATCTGTTTAAGCCCCTCTGTTTCTCGCCTTCTGTTTCTCGCCCTCTGTTTCTCGCTCTCTGTTTCTCGCCCTCTGTTTCTCGCCTCTGTTTCAGCCCCTCTGTTTCAGCCCCTCTGTTTCACCCCCTCTGTTTTTAGCCCCTCTGTTTCTCGCCCTCTGTTTCAGCCCCTCTGTTTCTCGCCCTCTGTTTCAGCACCTCTGTTTCAGCCCCTCTGTATCAGCCCCTCTGTTTCAGACCCTCTGTTTCTCGCCCTCTGTTTCTCGCCCTCTGTTTCAGCCCCTCTGTTTCAGCAGGTCTCTTTCAGCCCCTCTGTTTCAGCCCCTCTGTTTCTCGCCCTCTGTTTCTCGCCCTCTGTTTCTCGCCCTCTGTTTCTCGCCCTCTGTTTCAGCCCCTCTGTTTCAGCCCCTCTGTTTCAGCCCCTCTGTTTCTCGCCCTCTGTTTCTCGCCCACTGTTTCGCGCCCTCTGTTTCAGCCCCTGTGTTTCAGCCCCTCTGTTTCAGCCCCTCTGTTTCTGCCCCTCTGTTTCAGCCCTTCTGTTTCAGCCCCTCTGTTTCTCGCCCTCTGTTTCTCGCCATCTGTTTCTCGCCCTCTGTTTCAGCCCCTCTGTTTCTCGCCCTCTGTTTCAGCCCCTCTGTTTCAGCCCCTCTGTTTCTCGCCCACTGTTTCTCGCTCTCTGTTTCTCGCCCTCTGTTTCAGCCCCTCTGTTTCAGCCCCTCTGTTTCAGCCACTCTGTTTCTCGCCCTCTGTTTCAGCCCCTCTGTTTCAGCCCCTCTGTTTCAGCCCCTCTGTTTCAGCCCCTCTGTTTCAGCTCCTCTGTTTCTCGCCCTCTATTTCGCGCCCACTGTTTCAGCCCCTCTGTTTCTCGCCCTCTGTTTCAGACCCTCTGTTTCTCGCCCTCTGTTTCAGCCCCTCTGTTTCAGCCCCTCTGTTTCTCGCTCTCTGTTTCAGCCCCTCTGTTTCAGCCCCTCTGTATCAGCCCCTCTGTTTCAGCCCCTCTGTTTCTCGCCCTCAGTTTCTCCCCCTCTGTTTCAGCCCCTCTGTTTCAGCCCCTCTGTTTCAGCCCCTCTGTTTCAGCCCCTCTGTTTCTCGCCCTCTGTTTCTCACCCTCTGTTTCTCGCTCTCTGTTTCTCGCCCTCTGTTTCTCGCCCTCTGTTTCAGCCCCTCTGTTTCAGCCCCTCTGTTTCAGCCCCTCTGTTTTTAGCCCCTCTGTTTCTCGCCCTCTGTTTCTCGCCCTCTGTTTCAGCCCCTCTGTTTCTCGCCCTCTGTTTCACGCCCTCTGTTTCTCGCTCTCTGTTTCTCGCCCAATGTTTCTCGCCCTCTGTTTCAGCCCCTCTGTTTCAGCCCCTCTGTTTCTCGCCCTCTGTTTCAGCCCCTCTGTTTCTCGCCCTCTGTTTCAGCCCCTCTGTTTCAGCCCCTCTGTTTCTCGCCCTCTGTTTCAGCCCCTCTGTTTCAGCCCCTCTGTATCAGCCCCTCTGTTTCAGCTCCTCTGTTTCTCGCCCTCTGTTTCTCGCCCTCTGTTTCAGCCCCTCTGATTCAGCCCCTCTGTTTCAACCCCTCTGTTTAAGCCCCTCTGTTTCTCGCCCTCTGTTTCTCGCCCTCTGTTTCTCGCTCTCTGTTTCTCGCCCTCTGTTTCTCGCCTCTGTTTCAGCCCCTCTGTTTCAGCCCCTCTGTTTCACCCCCTCTGTTTTTAGCCCCTCTGTTTCTCGCCCTCTGTTTCAGCCCCTCTGTTTCTCGCCCTCTGTTTCAGCCCCTCTGTTTCAGCCCCTCTGTATCAGCCCCTCTGTTTCAGACCCTCTGTTTCTCGCCCTCTGTTTCTCGCCCTCTGTTTCAACCCCTCTGTTTCAGCAGGTCTCATTCAGCCCCTCTGTTTCAGCCCCTCTGTTTCTCGCCCTCTGTTTCTCGCCCTCTGTTTCTCGCCCTCTGTTTCTCGCCCTCTGTTTCAGCCCCTCTGTTTCAGCCCCTCTGTTTCAGCCCCTCTGTTTCTCGCCCTCTGTTTCTCGCCCACTGTTTCGCGCCCTCTGTTTCAGCCCCTCTGTTTCAGCCCCTCTGTTTCAGCCCCTCTGTTTCTGCCCCTCTGTTTCTCGCCCTCTGTTTCAGCCCCTCTGTTTCAGCCCCTCTGTTTTAGCCCCTCTGTTTCAGCCCCTCTGTTTCTCGCCCTCTGTTTCAGCCGCACTGTTTCTCGCCCTCTGTTTCAGCCCCTCTCTTTCAGCCCCTCTGTTTCTCGCCCTCTGTTTCTCGCCCTCTGTTTCAACCCCTCTGTTTCAGCCCCTCTGTTTTAGCCCCTCTGTTTCAGCCTCTCTGTTTCTCGCCCTCTGTTTCAGCCCCTCTGTTTCAGCCCCTCTGTTTCCGCCCCTCTGTTTCTCGCCCTCTGTTTCATCTCCTCTGTTTCAGCCCCTCTGTTTCTCGCCCTCTGTTTCAGCCCCTCTGTTTCTCGCCCTCTGTTTCAGCCCCTCTGTTTCAGCCCCTCTGTTTCAGCCCCTCTGTTTCTCGCCCTCTGTTTCAGCCCCTCTGTTTCACCCCCTCTGTTTCTCGCCCTCTGTTTCAGCCCCTCTGTTTCTCGCCCTCTGTTTCAGCCCCTCTGTTTCAGCCCCTCTGTATCAGCCCCTCTGTTTCAGCCCCTCTGTTTCAGCCCCTCTGTTTCAGACCCTCTGTTTCTCGCCCTCTGTTTCTCGCCCTCTGTTTCTCGCCCTCTGTTTCAGCCCCTCTGTTTCAGCCCCTCTGTTTCAGCCCCTCTGTTTCTCGCCCTCTGTTTCAGCCCCTCTGTTTCAGCCCCTCTGTTTCAGCCCCTCTGTTTCAGCCCCTCTGTTTCTTCCCCTCTGTTTCTCGCCATCTGTTTCTCGCCCTCTGTTTCTCGCCCTCTGTTTCTCGCCCTCTGTTTCAGCCCCTCTGTTTCTCGCCCTCTGTTTCTCGCCCTCTGTTTCTCGCTCTCTGTTTCTCGCCCTCTGTTTCAGCCCCTCTGTTTCAGCCCCTCTGTTTCAGCCACTCTGTTTCTCGCCCTCTGTTTCAGCCCCTCTGTTTCAGCCCCTCTGTTTCAGCCCCTCTGTCTCAGCCCCTCTGTTTCAGCTCCTCTGTTTCTCGCCCTCTGTTTCTCGCCCACTGTGTCAGCCCCTCTGTTTCTCGTCCACTGTTTCAGCCCCTCTGTTTCTCGCCCTCTGTTTCAGCCCCTCTGTTTCAGCCCCTCTGTTTCTCGCCCTCTGTTTCTCGCCCTCTGTTTCTCGCCCTCTGTTTCAGCCCCTCTGTTTCAGCCCCTCTGTTTCAGCCCCTCTGTCTCAGCCCCTCTGTTTCAGCTCCTCTGTTTCTCGCCCTCTGTTTCTCGCCCACTGTTTCAGCCCGTCTGTTTCTCGTCCTCTGTTTCAGCCCCTCTGTTTCTCGCGCTCTGTTTCAGCCCCTCTGTTTCAGCCCCTCTGTTTCTCGCCCTCTGTTTCAGCCCGTCTGTTTCAGCCCCTCTGTTTTCGCCCTCTGTTTCAGCCCCTCTGTTTCAGCCCCTCTGTATCAGCCCCTCTGTTTCAGCTCCTCTGTTTCTCGCCCTCAGTTTCTCGCCCTCTGTTTCAGCCCCTCTGTTTCAGCCCCTCTGTTTCAGTCCCTCTGTTTCAGCCCCTCTGTTTCTCACCCTCTGTTTCTCGCCCTCTGTTTCTCGCCTGTTTCAGCCCCTCTGTTTCAGCCCCTCTGTTTCACCCCCTCTGTCTTTAGCCCCTCTGTTTCTCGCCCTCTGTTTCAGCCCCTCTGTATCTCGCCCTCTGTTTCAGCCCCTCTGTTTCAGCCCCTCTGTATCAGCCCCTCTGTTTCAGCCCCTCTGTTTATCGCCCTCTGTTTCTCGCCCTCTGTTTCAGCCCCTCTGTTTCAGCCCGTCTCTTTCAGCCCCTCTGTTTCAGCCCCTCTGTTTCTCGCCCTCTGATTCTCGCCCTCTGTTTCTCGCCCTCTGTTTCTCGCCCTCTGTTTCAGCCCCTCTGTTTCAGCCCCTCTGTTTCAGCCCCTCTGTTTCTCGCCCTCTGTTTCTCGCCCACTGTTTCTCGCCCTCTGTTTCAGCCCCTCTGTTTCAGCCCCTCTGTTTCAGCCCCTCTGTTTCAGCCCCTCTGTTTCTCGCCCTCTGTTTCAGCCCCTCTGTTTCAGCCCCTCTGTTTCAGCCCCTCTGTTTCAGCCCACTGGTTTCAGCCCTTCTGTTTCAGCCCCTCTGTTTCAGCCCCTCTGTTTCTCGCCTCTGTTTCAGCCCCTCTGTTTCTCGCCCTCTGTTTCAGCTCCTCTGTTTCAGCCCCTCTGTATCATCCCCTCTGTTTCAGCTCCTCTGTTTCTCGCCCTCTGTTTCAGCCCCTCTGTTTCTCGCTCTCTGTTTCAGCCCCTCCGTTTCAGCCCCTCTGTATCAGCCCCTCTGATTCAGCCCCTCTGTTTCTCGCCCTCTGTTTCTCCCCCTCTGTTTCAGCCCCTCTGTTTCAGCCCCTCTGTTTCAGCCCCTCTGTTTCAGCCCCTCTGTTTCTCGCCCTCTGTTTCTCACCCTCTGTTTCTCGCTCTCTGTTTCTCGCCCTCTGTTTCTCGCCCTCTGTTTCAGCCCCTCTGTTTCAGCCCCTCTGTTTCAGCCCCTCTGTTTTTAGCCCCTCTGTTTCTCGCCCTCTGTTTCTCGCCCTCTGTTTCTCGCCCTCTGTTTCAGCCCCTCTGTTTCTCGCCCTCTGTTTCACGCCCTCTGATTCTCGCTCTCTGTTTCTCGCCCTCTGTTTCTCGCCCTATGTTTCAGCCCCTCTGTTTCAGCCCCTCTGTTTCTCGCCCTCTGTTTCTCGCCCTCTGTTTCTCACCCTCTGTTTCAGCCCCTCTGTTTCTCGCCCTCTGTTTCAGCCCCTCTGTTTCAGCCCCTCTGTTTCTCGCCCTCTGTTTCAGCCCCTCTGTTTCAGCCCCTCTGTATCAGCCCCTCTGTTTCAGCTCCTCTGTTTCTCGCCCTCTGTTTCTCGCCCTCTGTTTCAGCCCCTCTGTTTCAGCCCCTCTGTTTCAACCCCTCTGTTTAAGCCCCTCTGTTTCTCGCCCTCTGATTCTCGCCCTCTGTTTCTCGCTCTAAGTTTCTCGCCCTCTGTTTCTCGCCTCTGTTTCTGCCCCTCTGTTTCAGCCCCTCTGTTTCACCCCCTCTGTTTTTAGCCCCTCTGTTTCTCGCCCTCTGTTTCAGCCCCTCTGTTTCTCGCCCTCTGTTTCAGCCCCTCTGTTTCAGCCCCTCTGTATCAGCCCCTCTGTTTCAGACCCTCTGTTTCTCGGCCTCTGTTTCTCGCCCTCTGTTTCAGCCCCTCTGTTTCAGCAGGTCTCTTTCAGCCCCGATGTTTCAGCCCCTCTGTTTCTCGCCCTCTGTTTCTCGCCCTCTGTTTCTCACCCTCTGTTTCTCGCCCTCTGTTTCAGCCCCTCTGTTTCAGCCCCTCTGTTTCAGCCCCTCTGTTTCTCGCCCTCTGTTTCTCGCCCACTGTTTCGCGCCCTCTGTTTCAGCCCCTCTGTTTCAGCCCCTCTGTTTCAGCCCCTCTGTTTCTGCCCCTCTGTTTCTCGCCCTCTGTTTCAGCCCCTCTGTTTCAGCCCCTCTGTTTTAGCCCCTCTGTTTCAGCCCCTCTGTTTCTCGTCCTCTGTTTCAGCCGCACTGTTTCTCGCCCTCTGTTTCAGCCCCTCTCTTTCAGCCCCTCTGTTTCTCGCCCTCTGTTTCTCGCCCTCTGTTTCAGCCCCTCTGTTTCAGCCCCTCTGTTTCAGCCCCTCTGTTTCAGCCTCTCTGTTTCTCGCCCTCTGTTTCAGCCCCTCTGTTTCAGCCCCTCTGTTTCCGCCCCTCTGTTTCTCGCCCTCTGTTTCAGCTCCTCTGTTTCAGCCCCTCTGTTTCTCGCCCTCTGTTTCAGCCCCTCTGTTTCTCGCCCTCTGTTTCAGCCCCTCTGTTTCAGCCCCTCTGTTTCAGCCCCTCTGTTTCTCGCCCTCTGTTTCAGCCCCTCTGTTTCACCCCCTCTGTTTCTCGCCCTCTGTTTCAGCCCCTTTGTTTCTCGCCCTCTGTTTCAGCCCCTCTGTTTCAGCCCCTCTGTATCAGCCCCTCTGTTTCAGCCCCTCTGTTTCAGCCCCTCTGTTTCAGACCCTCTGTTTCTCGCCCTCTGTTTCTCGCCCTCTGTTTCTCGCCCTCTGTTTCAGCCCCTCTGTTTCAGCCCCTCTGTTTCAGCCCCTCTGTTTCAGCCCCTCTGTTTCTCGCCCTCTGTTTCAGCCCCTCTGTTTCAGCCCCTCTGTTTCAGCCCCTCTGTTTCAGCCCCTCTGTTTCTCGCAATCTGTTTCTCGCCCTCTGTTTCTCGCCCTCTGTTTCTCGCCCTCTGTTTCAGCCCCTCTGTTTCTCGCCCTCTGTTTCTCGCCCTCTGTTTCTCGCTCTCTGTTTCTCGCCCTCTGTTTCAGCCCCTCTGTTTCAGTCCCTCAGTTTCAGCCACTCTGTTTCTCGCCCTCTGTTTCAGCCCCTCTGTTTCAGCCCCTCTGTTTCAGCCCCTCTGTCTCAGCCCCTCTGTTTCAGCTCCTCTGTTTCTCGCCCTCTGTTTCTCGCCCACTGTTTCAGCCCCTCTGTTTCTCGTCCACTGTTTCAGCCCGTCTGTTTCTCGCCCTCTGTTTCAGCCCCTCTGCTTCAGCCCCTCTGTTTCAGCCCCTCTGTTTCTCGCCCTCTGTTTCAGCCCCTCTGTTTCAGCCCCTCTGTTTCAGCCCCTCTGTCTCAGCCCCTCTGTTTCAGCTCCTCTGTTTCTCGCCCTCTGTTTCTCGCCCACTGTTTCAGCCCCTCTGTTTCTCGTCCTCTGTTTTTAGCCCCTCTGTTTCTCGCCCTCTGTTTCAGCCCCTCTGTTTCAGCCCCTCTGTTTCACCCCCTCTGTTTTTAGCCCCTCTGTTTCTTGCCCTCTGTTTTAGCCCCTCTGTTTCGCGCCCTCTGTTTCTCGCCCTCTGTTTCAGCCCCTCTGTTTCAGCCCCTCTGTTTCAACCCCTCTGTTTAAGCCCCTCTGTTTCTCGCCCTCTGTTTCTCGCCCTCTGTTTCTCGCTCTCTGTTTCTCGCCCTCTGTTTCTCGCCTCTGTTTCAGCCCCTCTGTTTCAGCCCCTCTGTTTCAGCCCCTCTGTTTCTCGCCCTCTGTTTCTCGCCCACTGTTTCGCGCCCTCTGTTTCAGCCCCTCTGTTTCAGCCCCTCTGTTTCAGCCCCTCTGTTTCTGCCCCTCTGTTTCTCGCCCTCTGTTTCAGCCCCTCTGTTTCAGCCCCTCTGTTTTAGCCCCTCTGTTTCAGCCCCTCTGTTTCTCGTCCTCTGTTTCAGCCGCACTGTTTCTCGCCCTCTGTTTCAGCCCCTCTCTTTCAGCCCCTCTGTTTCTCGCCCTCTGTTTCTCGCCCTCTGTTTCAGCCCCTCTGTTTCAGCCCCTCGGTTTCAGCCCCTCTGTTTCAGCCTCTCTGTTTCTCGCCCTCTGTTTCAGCCCATCTGTTTCAGCCCCTCTGTTTCCGCCCCTCTGTTTCTCGCCCTCTGTTTCAGCTCCTCTGTTTCAGCCCCTCTGTTTCTCGCCCTCTGTTTCAGCCCCTCTGTTTCTCGCCCTCTGTTTCAGCCCCTCTGTTTCAGCCCGTCTGTTTCAGCCCCTCTGTTTCTCGCCCTCTGTTTCAGCCCCTCTGTTTCACCCCCTCTGTTTCTCGCCCTCTGTTTCAGCCCCTCTGTTTCTCGCCCTCTGTTTCAGCCCCTCTGTTTCAGCCCCTCTGTATCAGCCCCTCTGTTTCAGCCCCTCTGTTTCAGCCCCTCTGTTTCAGACCCTCTGTTTCTCGCCCTCTGTTTCTCGCCCTCTGTTTCTCGCCCTCTGTTTCAGCCCCTCTGTTTCAGCCCCTCTGTTTCAGCCCCTCTGTTTCAGCCCCTCTGTTTCTCGCCCTCTGTTTCAGCCCCTCTGTTTCAGCCCCTCTGTTTCAGCCCCTCTGTTTCAGCCCCTCTGTTTCAGCCCCTCTGTTTCTTCCCCTCTGTTTCTCGCCATCTGTTTCTCGCCCTCTGTTTCTCGCCCTCTGTTTCTCGCCCTCTGTTTCAGCCCCTCTGTTTCTCGCCCTCTGTTTCTCGCCCTCTGTTTCTCGCTCTCTGTTTCTCGCCCTCTGTTTCAGCCCCTCTGTTTCAGCCCCTCTGTTTCAGCCACTCTGTTTCTCGCCCTCTGTTTCAGCCCCTCTGTTTCAGCCCCTCTGTTTCAGCCCCTCTGTCTCAACCCCTCTTTTTCAGCTCCTCTGTTTCTCGCCCTCTGTTTCTCGCCCACTGTTTCAGCCCCTCTGTTTCTCGTCCACTGTTTCAGCCCCTCTGTTTCTCGCCCTCTGTTTCAGCCCCTCTGCTTCAGCCCCTCTGTTTCAGCCCCTCTGTTTCTCGCCCTCTGTTTCAGCCCCTCTGTTTCAGCCCCTCTGTTTCAGCCCCTCTGTCTCAGCCCCTCTGTTTCAGCTCCTCTGTTTCTCGCCCTCTGTTTCTCGCCCACTGTTTCAGCCCCTCTGTTTCTCGTCCTCTGTTTCAGCCCCTCTGTTTCTCGCGCTCTGTTTCAGCCCCTCTGTTTCAGCCCCTCTGTTTCAGCCCCTCTGTTTCTCGCCCTCTGTTTCAGCCCCTCTCTTTCAGCCCCTCTGTTTCTCGCCCTCTGTTTCTCGCCCTCTGTTTCAGCCCCTCTGTTTCAGCCCCTCGGTTTCAGCCCCTCTGTTTCAGCCTCTCTGTTTCTCGCCCTCTGTTTCAGCCCATCTGTTTCAGCCCCTCTGTTTCCGCCCCTCTGTTTCTCGCCCTCTGTTTCAGCTCCTCTGTTTCAGCCCCTCTGTTTCTCGCCCTCTGTTTCAGCCCCTCTGTTTCTCGCCCTCTGTTTCAGCCCCTCTGTTTCAGCCCGTCTGTTTCAGCCCCTCTGTTTCTCGCCCTCTGTTTCAGCCCCTCTGTTTCACCCCCTCTGTTTCTCGCCCTCTGTTTCAGCCCCTCTGTTTCTCGCCCTCTGTTTCAGCCCCTCTGTTTCAGCCCCTCTGTATCAGCCCCTCTGTTTCAGCCCCTCTGTTTCAGCCCCTCTGTTTCAGACCCTCTGTTTCTCGCCCTCTGTTTCTCGCCCTCTGTTTCTCGCCCTCTGTTTCAGCCCCTCTGTTTCAGCCCCTCTGTTTCAGCCCCTCTGTTTCAGCCCCTCTGTTTTTCGCCCTCTGTTTCAGCCCCTCTGTTTCAGCCCCTCTGTTTCAGCCCCTCTGTTTCAGCCCCTCTGTTTCAGCCCCTCTGTTTCTTCCCCTCTGTTTCTCGCCATCTGTTTCTCGCCCTCTGTTTCTCGCCCTCTGTTTCTCGCCCTCTGTTTCAGCCCCTCTGTTTCTCGCCCTCTGTTTCTCGCCCTCTGTTTCTCGCTCTCTGTTTCTCGCCCTCTGTTTCAGCCCCTCTGTTTCAGCCCCTCTGTTTCAGCCACTCTGTTTCTCGCCCTCTGTTTCAGCCCCTCTGTTTCAGCCCCTCTGTTTCAGCCCCTCTGTCTCAACCCCTCTTTTTCAGCTCCTCTGTTTCTCGCCCTCTGTTTCTCGCCCACTGTTTCAGCCCCTCTGTTTCTCGTCCACTGTTTCAGCCCCTCTGTTTCTCGCCCTCTGTTTCAGCCCCTCTGCTTCAGCCCCTCTGTTTCAGCCCCTCTGTTTCTCGCCCTCTGTTTCAGCCCCTCTGTTTCAGCCCCTCTGTTTCAGCCCCTCTGTCTCAGCCGCTCTGTTTCAGCTCCTCTGTTTCTCGCCCTCTGTTTCTCGCCCACTGTTTCAGCCCCTCTGTTTCTCGTCCTCTGTTTCAGCCCCTCTGTTTCTCGCGCTCTGTTTCAGCCCCTCTGTTTCAGCCCCTCTGTTTCAGCCCCTCTGTTTCTCGCCCTCTGTTTCAGCCCCTCTGTTTCAGCCCCTCTGTTTTCGCCCTCTGTTTCAGCCCCTCTGTTTCAGCCCCTCTGTATCAGCCCCTCTGTTTCAGCTCCTCTGTTTCTCGCCCTCAGTTTCTCGCCCTCTGTTTCAGCCCCTCTGTTTCATCCCCTCTGTTTCAGTCCCTCTGTTTCAGCCCCTCTGTTTCTCGCCCTCTGTTTCTCGCCCTCTGCTTCTTGCCTGTTTCAGCCCCTCTGTTTCAGCCCCTCTGTTTCACCCCCTCTGTCTTTAGCCCCTCTGTTTCTCGCCCTCTGTTTCAGCCCCTCTGTTTCTCGCCCTCTGTTTCAGCCCCTCTGTTTCAGCCCCTCTGTATCAGCCCCTCTGTTTCAGCCCCTCTGTTTATCGCCCTCTGTTTCTCGCCCTCTGTTTCAGCCCCTCTGTTTCAGCCCGTCTCTTTCAGCCCCTCTGTTTCAGCCCCTCTGTTTCTCGCCCTCTGATTCTCGCCCTCTGTTTCTCGCCCTCTGTTTCTCGCCCTCTGTTTCAGCCCCTCTGTTTCAGCCCCTCTGTTTCAGCCCCTCTGTTTCTCGCCCTCTGTTTCTCGTCCACTGTTTCTCGCCCTCTGTTTCAGCACCTCTGTTTCAGCCCCTCTGTTTCAGCCCCTCTGTTTCAGCCCCTCTGTTTCTCGCCCTCTGTTTCAGCCCCTCTGTTTCAGCCCCTCTGTTTCAGCCCCTCTGTTTCAGCCCACTGGTTTCAGCCCATCTGTTTCAGCCCCTCTGTTTCAGCCCCACTGTTTCTCGCCTCTGTTTCAGCCCCTCTGTTTCTCGCCCTCTGTTTCAGCTCCTCTGTTTCAGCCCCTCTGTATCAGCCCCTCTGTTTCAGCTCCTCTGTTTCTCGCCCTCTGTTTCAGCCCCTCTGTTTCTCGCCCTCTGTTTCAGCCCGTCTGTTTCAGCCCCTCTGTATCAACCCCACAGTTTCAGCTTCTCTGTTTCTCGCCCTCTGTTTCTCGCCCTCTGTTTCAGCCCCTCTGTTTCAGCCCCTCTGTTTCAGCCCCTCTGTTTCGCGCCCTCTGTTTCTCGCCCTCTGTTTCAGCCCCTCTGTTTCAGCCCCTCTGTTTCAGACCCTCTGTTTCTCGGCCTCTGTTTCTCGCCCTCTGTTTCAGCCCCTCTGTTTCAGCAGGTCTCTTTCAGCCCCGATGTTTCAGCCCCTCTGTTTCTCGCCCTCTGTTTCTCGCCCTCTGTTTCTCACCCTCTGTTTCTCGCCCTCTGTTTCAGCCCCTCTGTTTCAGCCCCTCTGTTTCAGCCCCTCTGTTTCTCGCCCTCTGTTTCTCGCCCACTGTTTCGCGCCCTCTGTTTCAGCCCCTCTGTTTCAGCCCCTCTGTTTCAGCCCCTCTGTTTCTGCCCCTCTGTTTCTCGCCCTCTGTTTCAGCCCCTCTGTTTCAGCCCCTCTGTTTTAGCCCCTCTGTTTCAGCCCCTCTGTTTCTCGTCCTCTGTTTCAGCCGCACTGTTTCTCGCCCTCTGTTTCAGCCCCTCTCTTTCAGCCCCTCTGTTTCTCGCCCTCTGTTTCTCGCCCTCTGTTTCAGCCCCTCTGTTTCAGCCCCTCTGTTTCAGCCCCTCTGTTTCAGCCTCTCTGTTTCTCGCCCTCTGTTTCAGCCCCTCTGTTTCAGCCCCTCTGTTTCCGCCCCTCTGTTTCTCGCCCTCTGTTTCAGCTCCTCTGTTTCAGCCCCTCTGTTTCTCGCCCTCTGTTTCAGCCCCTCTGTTTCTCGCCCTCTGTTTCAGCCCCTCTGTTTCAGCCCCTCTGTTTCAGCCCCTCTGTTTCTCGCCCTCTGTTTCAGCCCCTCTGTTTCACCCCCTCTGTTTCTCGCCCTCTGTTTCAGCCCCTTTGTTTCTCGCCCTCTGTTTCAGCCCCTCTGTTTCAGCCCCTCTGTATCAGCCCCTCTGTTTCAGCCCCTCTGTTTCAGCCCCTCTGTTTCAGACCCTCTGTTTCTCGCCCTCTGTTTCTCGCCCTCTGTTTCTCGCCCTCTGTTTCAGCCCCTCTGTTTCAGCCCCTCTGTTTCAGCCCCTCTGTTTCAGCCCCTCTGTTTCTCGCCCTCTGTTTCAGCCCCTCTGTTTCAGCCCCTCTGTTTCAGCCCCTCTGTTTCAGCCCCTCTGTTTCTCGCAATCTGTTTCTCGCCCTCTGTTTCTCGCCCTCTGTTTCTCGCCCTCTGTTTCAGCCCCTCTGTTTCTCGCCCTCTGTTTCTCGCCCTCTGTTTCTCGCTCTCTGTTTCTCGCCCTCTGTTTCAGCCCCTCTGTTTCAGTCCCTCAGTTTCAGCCACTCTGTTTCTCGCCCTCTGTTTCAGCCCCTCTGTTTCAGCCCCTCTGTTTCAGCCCCTCTGTCTCAGCCCCTCTGTTTCAGCTCCTCTGTTTCTCGCCCTCTGTTTCTCGCCCACTGTTTCAGCCCCTCTGTTTCTCGTCCACTGTTTCAGCCCGTCTGTTTCTCGCCCTCTGTTTCAGCCCCTCTGCTTCAGCCCCTCTGTTTCAGCCCCTCTGTTTCTCGCCCTCTGTTTCAGCCCCTCTGTTTCAGCCCCTCTGTTTCAGCCCCTCTGTCTCAGCCCCTCTGTTTCAGCTCCTCTGTTTCTCGCCCTCTGTTTCTCGCCCACTGTTTCAGCCCCTCTGTTTCTCGTCCTCTGTTTTTAGCCCCTCTGTTTCTCGCCCTCTGTTTCAGCCCCTCTGTTTCAGCCCCTCTGTTTCACCCCCTCTGTTTTTAGCCCCTCTGTTTCTTGCCCTCTGTTTTAGCCCCTCTGTTTCGCGCCCTCTGTTTCTCGCCCTCTGTTTCAGCCCCTCTGTTTCAGCCCCTCTGTTTCAACCCCTCTGTTTAAGCCCCTCTGTTTCTCGCCCTCTGTTTCTCGCCCTCTGTTTCTCGCTCTCTGTTTCTCGCCCTCTGTTTCTCGCCTCTGTTTCAGCCCCTCTGTTTCAGCCCCTCTGTTTCAGCCCCTCTGTTTCTCGCCCTCTGTTTCTCGCCCACTGTTTCGCGCCCTCTGTTTCAGCCCCTCTGTTTCAGCCCCTCTGTTTCAGCCCCTCTGTTTCTGCCCCTCTGTTTCTCGCCCTCTGTTTCAGCCCCTCTGTTTCAGCCCCTCTGTTTTAGCCCCTCTGTTTCAGCCCCTCTGTTTCTCGTCCTCTGTTTCAGCCGCACTGTTTCTCGCCCTCTGTTTCAGCCCCTCTCTTTCAGCCCCTCTGTTTCTCGCCCTCTGTTTCTCGCCCTCTGTTTCAGCCCCTCTGTTTCAGCCCCTCGGTTTCAGCCCCTCTGTTTCAGCCTCTCTGTTTCTCGCCCTCTGTTTCAGCCCATCTGTTTCAGCCCCTCTGTTTCCGCCCCTCTGTTTCTCGCCCTCTGTTTCAGCTCCTCTGTTTCAGCCCCTCTGTTTCTCGCCCTCTGTTTCAGCCCCTCTGTTTCTCGCCCTCTGTTTCAGCCCCTCTGTTTCAGCCCGTCTGTTTCAGCCCCTCTGTTTCTCGCCCTCTGTTTCAGCCCCTCTGTTTCACCCCCTCTGTTTCTCGCCCTCTGTTTCAGCCCCTCTGTTTCTCGCCCTCTGTTTCAGCCCCTCTGTTTCAGCCCCTCTGTATCAGCCCCTCTGTTTCAGCCCCTCTGTTTCAGCCCCTCTGTTTCAGACCCTCTGTTTCTCGCCCTCTGTTTCTCGCCCTCTGTTTCTCGCCCTCTGTTTCAGCCCCTCTGTTTCAGCCCCTCTGTTTCAGCCCCTCTGTTTCAGCCCCTCTGTTTCTCGCCCTCTGTTTCAGCCCCTCTGTTTCAGCCCCTCTGTTTCAGCCCCTCTGTTTCAGCCCCTCTGTTTCAGCCCCTCTGTTTCTTCCCCTCTGTTTCTCGCCATCTGTTTCTCGCCCTCTGTTTCTCGCCCTCTGTTTCTCGCCCTCTGTTTCAGCCCCTCTGTTTCTCGCCCTCTGTTTCTCGCCCTCTGTTTCTCGCTCTCTGTTTCTCGCCCTCTGTTTCAGCCCCTCTGTTTCAGCCCCTCTGTTTCAGCCACTCTGTTTCTCGCCCTCTGTTTCAGCCCCTCTGTTTCAGCCCCTCTGTTTCAGCCCCTCTGTCTCAACCCCTCTTTTTCAGCTCCTCTGTTTCTCGCCCTCTGTTTCTCGCCCACTGTTTCAGCCCCTCTGTTTCTCGTCCACTGTTTCAGCCCCTCTGTTTCTCGCCCTCTGTTTCAGCCCCTCTGCTTCAGCCCCTCTGTTTCAGCCCCTCTGTTTCTCGCCCTCTGTTTCAGCCCCTCTGTTTCAGCCCCTCTGTTTCAGCCCCTCTGTCTCAGCCCCTCTGTTTCAGCTCCTCTGTTTCTCGCCCTCTGTTTCTCGCCCACTGTTTCAGCCCCTCTGTTTCTCGTCCTCTGTTTCAGCCCCTCTGTTTCTCGCGCTCTGTTTCAGCCCCTCTGTTTCAGCCCCTCTGTTTCAGCCCCTCTGTTTCTCGCCCTCTGTTTCAGCCCCTCTCTTTCAGCCCCTCTGTTTCTCGCCCTCTGTTTCTCGCCCTCTGTTTCAGCCCCTCTGTTTCAGCCCCTCGGTTTCAGCCCCTCTGTTTCAGCCTCTCTGTTTCTCGCCCTCTGTTTCAGCCCATCTGTTTCAGCCCCTCTGTTTCCGCCCCTCTGTTTCTCGCCCTCTGTTTCAGCTCCTCTGTTTCAGCCCCTCTGTTTCTCGCCCTCTGTTTCAGCCCCTCTGTTTCTCGCCCTCTGTTTCAGCCCCTCTGTTTCAGCCCGTCTGTTTCAGCCCCTCTGTTTCTCGCCCTCTGTTTCAGCCCCTCTGTTTCACCCCCTCTGTTTCTCGCCCTCTGTTTCAGCCCCTCTGTTTCTCGCCCTCTGTTTCAGCCCCTCTGTTTCAGCCCCTCTGTATCAGCCCCTCTGTTTCAGCCCCTCTGTTTCAGCCCCTCTGTTTCAGACCCTCTGTTTCTCGCCCTCTGTTTCTCGCCCTCTGTTTCTCGCCCTCTGTTTCAGCCCCTCTGTTTCAGCCCCTCTGTTTCAGCCCCTCTGTTTCAGCCCCTCTGTTTTTCGCCCTCTGTTTCAGCCCCTCTGTTTCAGCCCCTCTGTTTCAGCCCCTCTGTTTCAGCCCCTCTGTTTCAGCCCCTCTGTTTCTTCCCCTCTGTTTCTCGCCATCTGTTTCTCGCCCTCTGTTTCTCGCCCTCTGTTTCTCGCCCTCTGTTTCAGCCCCTCTGTTTCTCGCCCTCTGTTTCTCGCCCTCTGTTTCTCGCTCTCTGTTTCTCGCCCTCTGTTTCAGCCCCTCTGTTTCAGCCCCTCTGTTTCAGCCACTCTGTTTCTCGCCCTCTGTTTCAGCCCCTCTGTTTCAGCCCCTCTGTTTCAGCCCCTCTGTCTCAACCCCTCTTTTTCAGCTCCTCTGTTTCTCGCCCTCTGTTTCTCGCCCACTGTTTCAGCCCCTCTGTTTCTCGTCCACTGTTTCAGCCCCTCTGTTTCTCGCCCTCTGTTTCAGCCCCTCTGCTTCAGCCCCTCTGTTTCAGCCCCTCTGTTTCTCGCCCTCTGTTTCAGCCCCTCTGTTTCAGCCCCTCTGTTTCAGCCCCTCTGTCTCAGCCCCTCTGTTTCAGCTCCTCTGTTTCTCGCCCTCTGTTTCTCGCCCACTGTTTCAGCCCCTCTGTTTCTCGTCCTCTGTTTCAGCCCCTCTGTTTCTCGCGCTCTGTTTCAGCCCCTCTGTTTCAGCCCCTCTGTTTCAGCCCCTCTGTTTCTCGCCCTCTGTTTCAGCCCCTCTGTTTCAGCCCCTCTGTTTTCGCCCTCTGTTTCAGCCCCTCTGTTTCAGCCCCTCTGTATCAGCCCCTCTGTTTCAGCTCCTCTGTTTCTCGCCCTCAGTTTCTCGCCCTCTGTTTCAGCCCCTCTGTTTCATCCCCTCTGTTTCAGTCCCTCTGTTTCAGCCCCTCTGTTTCTCGCCCTCTGTTTCTCGCCCTCTGCTTCTTGCCTGTTTCAGCCCCTCTGTTTCAGCCCCTCTGTTTCACCCCCTCTGTCTTTAGCCCCTCTGTTTCTCGCCCTCTGTTTCAGCCCCTCTGTTTCTCGCCCTCTGTTTCAGCCCCTCTGTTTCAGCCCCTCTGTATCAGCCCCTCTGTTTCAGCCCCTCTGTTTATCGCCCTCTGTTTCTCGCCCTCTGTTTCAGCCCCTCTGTTTCAGCCCGTCTCTTTCAGCCCCTCTGTTTCAGCCCCTCTGTTTCTCGCCCTCTGATTCTCGCCCTCTGTTTCTCGCCCTCTGTTTCTCGCCCTCTGTTTCAGCCCCTCTGTTTCAGCCCCTCTGTTTCAGCCCCTCTGTTTCTCGCCCTCTGTTTCTCGTCCACTGTTTCTCGCCCTCTGTTTCAGCACCTCTGTTTCAGCCCCTCTGTTTCAGCCCCTCTGTTTCAGCCCCTCTGTTTCTCGCCCTCTGTTTCAGCCCCTCTGTTTCAGCCCCTCTGTTTCAGCCCCTCTGTTTCAGCCCACTGGTTTCAGCCCATCTGTTTCAGCCCCTCTGTTTCAGCCCCACTGTTTCTCGCCTCTGTTTCAGCCCCTCTGTTTCTCGCCCTCTGTTTCAGCTCCTCTGTTTCAGCCCCTCTGTATCAGCCCCTCTGTTTCAGCTCCTCTGTTTCTCGCCCTCTGTTTCAGCCCCTCTGTTTCTCGCCCTCTGTTTCAGCCCGTCTGTTTCAGCCCCTCTGTATCAACCCCACAGTTTCAGCTTCTCTGTTTCTCGCCCTCTGTTTCTCGCCCTCTGTTTCAGCCCCTCTGTTTCAGCCCCTCTGTTTCAGCCCCTCTGTTTCGCGCCCTCTGTTTCTCGCCCTCTGTTTCTCGCTCTCTGTTTCTCGCCCTATGTTTCTCTCCCTCTGTTTCAGCCCCTCTGTTAGAGCCCCTCTGTTTCAGGCCCTCTGTTTCTCGCCATCTGTTTCTCGCCCTCTGTTTCTCGCCCTCTGTTTCTCGCCCTCTGTTTCAGCCCCTCTGTTTCAGCCCCTCTGTTTCTCGCCCACTGTTTCTCGCTCTCTGTTTCTCGCCCTCTGTTTCAGCCCCTCTGTTTCAGCCCCTCTGTTTCAGCCACTCTGTTTCTCGCCCTCTGTTTCAGCCCCTCTGTTTCAGCCCCTCTGTTTCAGCCCCTCTGTTTCAGCCCCTCTGTTTCAGCTCCTCTGTTTCTCGCCCTCTGTTTCGCGCCCACTGTTTCAGCCCCTCTGTTTCTCGCCCTCTGTTTCAGCCCCTCTGTTTCTCGCCCTCAGTTTCAGCCCCTCTGTTTCAGCCCCTCTGTTTCTCGCTCTCTGTTTCAGCCCCTCTGTTTCAGCCCCTCTGTTTCAGCCCCTCTGTTTCAGCCCCTCTGTTTCTCGCCCTCTGTTTCTCGCCCACTGTTTCGCGCCCTCTGTTTCAGCCCCTCTGTTTCAGCCCCTCTGTTTCAGCCCCTCTGTTTCTGCCCCTCTGTTTCTCGCCCTCTGTTTCAGCCCCTCTGTTTCAGCCCCTCTGTTTTAGCCCCTCTGTTTCAGCCCCTCTGTTTCTCGTCCTCTGTTTCAGCCGCACTGTTTCTCGCCCTCTGTTTCAGCCCCTCTCTTTCAGCCCCTCTGTTTCTCGCCCTCTGTTTCTCGCCCTCTGTTTCAGCCCCTCTGTTTCAGCCCCTCGGTTTCAGCCCCTCTGTTTCAGCCTCTCTGTTTCTCGCCCTCTGTTTCAGCCCATCTGTTTCAGCCCCTCTGTTTCCGCCCCTCTGTTTCTCGCCCTCTGTTTCAGCTCCTCTGTTTCATCCCCTCTGTTTCTCGCCCTCTGTTTCAGCCCCTCTGTTTCTCGCCCTCTGTTTCAGCCCCTCTGTTTCAGCCCGTCTGTTTCAGCCCCTCTGTTTCTCGCCCTCTGTTTCAGCCCCTCTGTTTCACCCCCTCTGTTTCTCGCCCTCTGTTTCAGCCCCTCTGTTTCTCGCCCTCTGTTTCAGCCCCTCTGTTTCAGCCCCTCTGTATCAGCCCCTCTGTTTCAGCCCCTCTGTTTCAGCCCCTCTGTTTCAGACCCTCTGTTTCTCGCCCTCTGTTTCTCGCCCTCTGTTTCTCGCCCTCTGTTTCAGCCCCTCTGTTTCAGCCCCTCTGTTTCAGCCCCTCTGTTTCAGCCCCTCTGTTTCTCGCCCTCTGTTTCAGCCCCTCTGTTTCAGCCCCTCTGTTTCAGCCCCTCTGTTTCAGCCCCTCTGTTTCAGCCCCTCTGTTTCTTCCCCTCTGTTTCTCGCCATCTGTTTCTCGCCCTCTGTTTCTCGCCCTCTGTTTCTCGCCCTCTGTTTCAGCCCCTCTGTTTCTCGCCCTCTGTTTCTCGCCCTCTGTTTCTCGCTCTCTGTTTCTCGCCCTCTGTTTCAGCCCCTCTGTTTCAGCCCCTCTGTTTCAGCCACTCTGTTTCTCGCCCTCTGTTTCAGCCCCTCTGTTTCAGCCCCTCTGTTTCAGCCCCTCTGTCTCAACCCCTCTTTTTCAGCTCCTCTGTTTCTCGCCCTCTGTTTCTCGCCCACTGTTTCAGCCCCTCTGTTTCTCGTCCACTGTTTCAGCCCCTCTGTTTCTCGCCCTCTGTTTCAGCCCCTCTGCTTCAGCCCCTCTGTTTCAGCCCCTCTGTTTCTCGCCCTCTGTTTCAGCCCCTCTGTTTCAGCCCCTCTGTTTCAGCCCCTCTGTCTCAGCCCCTCTGTTTCAGCTCCTCTGTTTCTCGCCCTCTGTTTCTCGCCCACTGTTTCAGCCCCTCTGTTTCTCGTCCTCTGTTTCAGCCCCTCTGTTTCTCGCGCTCTGTTTCAGCCCCTCTGTTTCAGCCCCTCTGTTTCAGCCCCTCTGTTTCTCGCCCTCTGTTTCAGCCCCTCTCTTTCAGCCCCTCTGTTTCTCGCCCTCTGTTTCTCGCCCTCTGTTTCAGCCCCTCTGTTTCAGCCCCTCGGTTTCAGCCCCTCTGTTTCAGCCTCTCTGTTTCTCGCCCTCTGTTTCAGCCCATCTGTTTCAGCCCCTCTGTTTCCGCCCCTCTGTTTCTCGCCCTCTGTTTCAGCTCCTCTGTTTCAGCCCCTCTGTTTCTCGCCCTCTGTTTCAGCCCCTCTGTTTCTCGCCCTCTGTTTCAGCCCCTCTGTTTCAGCCCGTCTGTTTCAGCCCCTCTGTTTCTCGCCCTCTGTTTCAGCCCCTCTGTTTCACCCCCTCTGTTTCTCGCCCTCTGTTTCAGCCCCTCTGTTTCTCGCCCTCTGTTTCAGCCCCTCTGTTTCAGCCCCTCTGTATCAGCCCCTCTGTTTCAGCCCCTCTGTTTCAGCCCCTCTGTTTCAGACCCTCTGTTTCTCGCCCTCTGTTTCTCGCCCTCTGTTTCTCGCCCTCTGTTTCAGCCCCTCTGTTTCAGCCCCTCTGTTTCAGCCCCTCTGTTTCAGCCCCTCTGTTTCTCGCCCTCTGTTTCAGCCCCTCTGTTTCAGCCCCTCTGTTTCAGCCCCTCTGTTTCAGCCCCTCTGTTTCAGCCCCTCTGTTTCTTCCCCTCTGTTTCTCGCCATCTGTTTCTCGCCCTCTGTTTCTCGCCCTCTGTTTCTCGCCCTCTGTTTCAGCCCCTCTGTTTCTCGCCCTCTGTTTCTCGCCCTCTGTTTCTCGCTCTCTGTTTCTCGCCCTCTGTTTCAGCCCCTCTGTTTCAGCCCCTCTGTTTCAGCCACTCTGTTTCTCGCCCTCTGTTTCAGCCCCTCTGTTTCAGCCCCTCTGCTTCAGCCCCTCTGTCTCAACCCCTCTTTTTCAGCTCCTCTGTTTCTCGCCCTCTGTTTCTCGCCCACTGTTTCAGCCCCTCTGTTTCTCGTCCACTGTTTCAGCCCCTCTGTTTCTCGCCCTCTGTTTCAGCCCCTCTGCTTCAGCCCCTCTGTTTCAGCCCCTCTGTTTCTCGCCCTCTGTTTCAGCCCCTCTGTTTCAGCCCCTCTGTTTCAGCCCCTCTGTCTCAGCCCCTCTGTTTCAGCTCCTCTGTTTCTCGCCCTCTGTTTCTCGCCCACTGTTTCAGCCCCTCTGTTTCTCGTCCTCTGTTTCAGCCCCTCTGTTTCTCGCGCTCTGTTTCAGCCCCTCTGTTTCAGCCCCTCTGTTTCAGCCCCTCTGTTTCTCGCCCTCTGTTTCAGCCCCTCTCTTTCAGCCCCTCTGTTTCTCGCCCTCTGTTTCTCGCCCTCTGTTTCAGCCCCTCTGTTTCAGCCCCTCGGTTTCAGCCCCTCTGTTTCAGCCTCTCTGTTTCTCGCCCTCTGTTTCAGCCCATCTGTTTCAGCCCCTCTGTTTCCGCCCCTCTGTTTCTCGCCCTCTGTTTCAGCTCCTCTGTTTCAGCCCCTCTGTTTCTCGCCCTCTGTTTCAGCCCCTCTGTTTCTCGCCCTCTGTTTCAGCCCCTCTGTTTCAGCCCGTCTGTTTCAGCCCCTCTGTTTCTCGCCCTCTGTTTCAGCCCCTCTGTTTCACCCCCTCTGTTTCTCGCCCTCTGTTTCAGCCCCTCTGTTTCTCGCCCTCTGTTTCAGCCCCTCTGTTTCAGCCCCTCTGTATCAGCCCCTCTGTTTCAGCCCCTCTGTTTCAGCCCCTCTGTTTCAGACCCTCTGTTTCTCGCCCTCTGTTTCTCGCCCTCTGTTTCTCGCCCTCTGTTTCAGCCCCTCTGTTTCAGCCCCTCTGTTTCAGCCCCTCTGTTTCAGCCCCTCTGTTTCTCGCCCTCTGTTTCAGCCCCTCTGTTTCAGCCCCTCTGTTTCAGCCCCTCTGTTTCAGCCCCTCTGTTTCAGCCCCTCTGTTTCTTCCCCTCTGTTTCTCGCCATCTGTTTCTCGCCCTCTGTTTCTCGCCCTCTGTTTCTCGCCCTCTGTTTCAGCCCCTCTGTTTCTCGCCCTCTGTTTCTCGCCCTCTGTTTCTCGCTCTCTGTTTCTCGCCCTCTGTTTCAGCCCCTCTGTTTCAGCCCCTCTGTTTCAGCCACGCTGTTTCTCGCCCTCTGTTTCAGCCCCTCTGTTTCAGCCCCTCTGTTTCAGCCCCTCTGTCTCAACCCCTCTTTTTCAGCTCCTCTGTTTCTCGCCCTCTGTTTCTCGCCCACTGTTTCAGCCCCACTGTTTCTCGTCCACTGTTTCAGCCCCTCTGTTTCTCGCCCTCTATTTCAGCCCCTCTGCTTCAGCCCCTCTGTTTCAGCCCCTCTGTTTCTCGCCCTCTGTTTCAGCCCCTCTGTTTCAGCCCCTCTGTTTCAGCCCCTCTGTCTCAGCCCCTCTGTTTCAGCTCCTCTGTTTCTCGCCCTCTGTTTCTCGCCCACTGTTTCAGCCCCTCTGTTTCTCGTCCTCTGTTTCAGCCCCTCTGTTTCTCGCGCTCTGTTTCAGCCCCTCTGTTTCAGCCCCTCTGTTTCAGCCCCTCTGTTTCTCGCCCTCTGTTTCAGCCCCTCTGTTTCAGCCCCTCTGTTTTCGCCCTCTGTTTCAGCCCCTCTGTTTCAGCCCCTCTGTATCAGCCCCTCTGTTTCAGCTCCTCTGTTTCTCGCCCTCAGTTTCTCGCCCTCTGTTTCAGCCCCTCTGTTTCATCCCCTCTGTTTCAGTCCCTCTGTTTCAGCCCCTCTGTTTCTCGCCCTCTGTTTCTCGCCCTCTGCTTCTTGCCTGTTTCAGCCCCTCTGTTTCAGCCCCTCTGTTTCACCCCCTCTGTCTTTAGCCCCTCTGTTTCTCGCCCTCTGTTTCAGCCCCTCTGTTTCTCGCCCTCTGTTTCAGCCCCTCTGTTTCAGCCCCTCTGTATCAGCCCCTCTGTTTCAGCCCCTCTGTTTATCGCCCTCTGTTTCTCGCCCTCTGTTTCAGCCCCTCTGTTTCAGCCCGTCTCTTTCAGCCCCTCTGTTTCAGCCCCTCTGTTTCTCGCCCTCTGATTCTCGCCCTCTGTTTCTCGCCCTCTGTTTCTCGCCCTCTGTTTCAGCCCCTCTGTTTCAGCCCCTCTGTTTCAGCCCCTCTGTTTCTCGCCCTCTGTTTCTCGTCCACTGTTTCTCGCCCTCTGTTTCAGCCCCTCTGTTTCAGCCCCTCTGTTTCAGCCCCTCTGTTTCAGCCCCTCTGTTTCTCGCCCTCTGTTTCAGCCCCTCTGTTTCAGCCCCTCTGTTTCAGCCCCTCTGTTTCAGCCCACTGGTTTCAGCCCATCTGTTTCAGCCCCTCTGTTTCAGCCCCACTGTTTCTCGCCTCTGTTTCAGCCCCTCTGTTTCTCGCCCTCTGTTTCAGCTCCTCTGTTTCAGCCCCTCTGTATCAGCCCCTCTGTTTCAGCTCCTCTGTTTCTCGCCCTCTGTTTCAGCCCCTCTGTTTCTCGCCCTCTGTTTCAGCCCGTCTGTTTCAGCCCCTCTGTATCAACCCCACAGTTTCAGCTTCTCTGTTTCTCGCCCTCTGTTTCTCGCCCTCTGTTTCAGCCCCTCTGTTTCAGCCCCTCTGTTTCAGCCCCTCTGTTTCGCGCCCTCTGTTTCTCGCCCTCTGTTTCTCGCTCTCTGTTTCTCGCCCTATGTTTCTCTCCCTCTGTTTCAGCCCCTCTGTTAGAGCCCCTCTGTTTCAGGCCCTCTGTTTCTCGCCATCTGTTTCTCGCCCTCTGTTTCTCGCCCTCTGTTTCTCGCCCTCTGTTTCAGCCCCTCTGTTTCAGCCCCTCTGTTTCTCGCCCACTGTTTCTCGCTCTCTGTTTCTCGCCCTCTGTTTCAGCCCCTCTGTTTCAGCCCCTCTGTTTCAGCCACTCTGTTTCTCGCCCTCTGTTTCAGCCCCTCTGTTTCAGCCCCTCTGTTTCAGCCCCTCTGTTTCAGCCCCTCTGTTTCAGCTCCTCTGTTTCTCGCCCTCTGTTTCGCGCCCACTGTTTCAGCCCCTCTGTTTCTCGCCCTCTGTTTCAGCCCCTCTGTTTCTCGCCCTCAGTTTCAGCCCCTCTGTTTCAGCCCCTCTGTTTCTCGCTCTCTGTTTCAGCCCCTCTGTTTCAGCCCCTCTGTTTCAGCCCCTCTGTTTCAGCCCCTCTGTTTCTCGCCCTCTGTTTCAGCCCCTCTGTTTCAGCCCCTCTGTTTCAGCCCCTCTGTTTCAGCCCTTCTGTTTCAGCCCCTCTGTTTCTCGCCCTCTGTTTCTCGCCATCTGTTTCTCGCCCTCTGTTTCTCGCCCTCTGTTTCTCGCCCTCTGTTACTCGCCCTCTGTTTCAGCCCCTCTGTTTCAGCCCCTCTGTTTCTCGCCCACTGTTTCTCGCTCTCTGTTTCTCGCCCTCTGTTTCAGCCCCTCTGTTTCAGCCCCTCTGTTTCAGCCACTCTGTTTCTCGCCCTCTGTTTCAGCCCCTCTGTTTCAGCCCCTCTGTTTCAGCCCCTCTGTTTCAGCCCCTCTGTTTCAGCTCCTCTGTTTCTCGCCCTCTGTTTCGCGCCCACTGTTTCAGCCCCTCTGTTTCTCGCCCACTGTTTCAGCCCCTCTGTTTCTCGCCGTCTGATTCAGCCCCTCTGTTTCAGCACCTCTGTTTCTCGAACTCTATTTCAGCCCCTCTGTTTCAGCCCCTCTGTATCAGCCCCTCTGTTTCAGCCCCTCTGTTTCTCGCCCTCTGTTTCTCCCCCTCTGTTTCAGCCCCTCTGTTTCAGCCCCTCTGTTTCAGCCCCTCTGTTTCAGCCCCTCTGTTTCTCGCCCTCTGTTTCTCACCCTCTGTTTCTCGCTCTCTGTTTCTCGCCCTCTGTTTCTCGCCCTCTGTTTCAGCCCCTCTGTTTCAGCCCCTCTGTTTTTAGCCCCTCTGTTTCTCGCCCTCTGTTTCTCGCCCTCTGTTTCTCGCCCTCTGTTACAGCCCCTCTGTTTCTCGCCCTCTGTTTCACGCCCTCTGTTTCTCGCTCTCTGTTTTTCGCCCTCTGTTTCTCGCCCTCTGTTTCAGCCCCTCAGTTTCAGCCCCTCTGTTTCTCGCCCTCTGTTTCTCGCCCTCTGTTTCTCGCCCTCTGTTTCAGCCCCTCTGTTTCTCGCCCTCTGTTTCAGCCCCTCTGTTTCAGCCCCTCTGTTTCTCGCCCTCTGTTTCAGCCCCTCTGTTAAAGCCCCTCTGTATCAGCCCCTCTGTTTCAGCTCCTCTGTTTCTCGCCCTCTGTTTCTCGCCCTCTGTTTCAGCCCCTCTGTTTCAGCCCCTCTGTTTCAACCCCTCTGTTTAAGCCCCTCTGTTTCTCGCCCTCTGTTTCTCGCCCTCTGTTTCTCGCTCTCTGTTTCTCGCCCTCTGTTTCTCGCCTCTGTTTCAGCCCCTCTGTTTCAGCCCCTCTGTTTCAGCCCACTGGTTTCAGCCCATCTGTTTCAGCCCCTCTGTTTCAGCCCCACTGTTTCTCGCCTCTGTTTCAGCCCCTCTGTTTCTCGCCCTCTGTTTCAGCTCCTCTGTTTCAGCCCCTCTGTATCAGCCCCTCTGTTTCAGCTCCTCTGTTTCTCGCCCTCTGTTTCAGCCCCTCTGTTTCTCGCCCTCTGTTTCAGCCCCTCTGTTTCAGCCCCTCTGTATCAACCCCACTGTTTCAGCTTCTCTGTTTCTCGCCCTCTGTTTCTCGCCCTCTGTTTCAGCCCCTCTGTTTCAGCCCCTCTGTTTCAGCCCCTCTGTTTCGCGCCCTCTGTTTCTCGCCCTCTGTTTCTCGCTCTCTGTTTCTCGCCCTATGTTTCTCTCCCTCTGTTTCAGCCCCTCTGTTAGAGCCCCTCTGTTTCAGGCCCTCTGTTTCTCGCCATCTGTTTCTCGCCCTCTGTTTCTCGCCCTCTGTTTCTCGCCCTCTGTTTCAGCCCCTCTGTTTCAGCCCCTCTGATTCTCGCCCACTGTTTCTCGCTCTCTGTTTCTCGCCATCTGTTTCAGCCCCTCTGTTTCAGCCCCTCTGTTTCAGCCACTCTGTTTCTCGCCCTCTGTTTCAGCCCCTCTGTTTCAGCCCCTCTGTTTCAGCCCCTCTGTTTCAGCCCCTCTGTTTCAGCTCCTCTGTTTCTCGCCCTCTGTTTCGCGCCCACTGTTTCAGCCCCTCTGTTTCTCGCCCTCTGTTTCAGCCCCTCTGTTTCTCGCCCTCAGTTTCAGCCCCTCTGTTTCAGCCCCTCTGTTTCTCGCTCTCTGTTTCAGCCCCTCTGTTTCAGCCCCTCTGTTTCAGCCCCTCTGTTTCAGCCCCTCTGTTTCTCGCCCTCTGTTTCAGCCCCTCTGTTTCAGCCCCTCTGTTTCAGCCCCTCTGTTTCAGCCCTTCTGTTTCAGCCCCTCTGTTTCTCGCCCTCTGTTTCTCGCCATCTGTTTCTCGCCCTCTGTTTCTCGCCCTCTGTTTCTCGCCCTCTGCTTCTTGCCTGTTTCAGCCCCTCTGTTTCAGCCCCTCTGTTTCACCCCCTCTGTCTTTAGCCCCTCTGTTTCTCGCCCTCTGTTTCAGCCCCTCTGTTTCTCGCCCTCTGTTTCAGCCCCTCTGTTTCAGCCCCTCTGTATCAGCCCCTCTGTTTCAGCCCCTCTGTTTATCGCCCTCTGTTTCTCGCCCTCTGTTTCAGCCCCTCTGTTTCAGCCCGTCTCTTTCAGCCCCTCTGTTTCAGCCCCTCTGTTTCTCGCCCTCTGATTCTCGCCCTCTGTTTCTCGCCCTCTGTTTCTCGCCCTCTGTTTCAGCCCCTCTGTTTCAGCCCCTCTGTTTCAGCCCCTCTGTTTCTCGCCCTCTGTTTCTCGTCCACTGTTTCTCGCCCTCTGTTTCAGCCCCTCTGTTTCAGCCCCTCTGTTTCAGCCCCTCTGTTTCAGCCCCTCTGTTTCTCGCCCTCTGTTTCAGCCCCTCTGTTTCAGCCCCTCTGTTTCAGCCCCTCTGTTTCAGCCCACTGGTTTCAGCCCATCTGTTTCAGCCCCTCTGTTTCAGCCCCACTGTTTCTCGCCTCTGTTTCAGCCCCTCTGTTTCTCGCCCTCTGTTTCAGCTCCTCTGTTTCAGCCCCTCTGTATCAGCCCCTCTGTTTCAGCTCCTCTGTTTCTCGCCCTCTGTTTCAGCCCCTCTGTTTCTCGCCCTCTGTTTCAGCCCGTCTGTTTCAGCCCCTCTGTATCAACCCCACAGTTTCAGCTTCTCTGTTTCTCGCCCTCTGTTTCTCGCCCTCTGTTTCAGCCCCTCTGTTTCAGCCCCTCTGTTTCAGCCCCTCTGTTTCGCGCCCTCTGTTTCTCGCCCTCTGTTTCTCGCTCTCTGTTTCTCGCCCTATGTTTCTCTCCCTCTGTTTCAGCCCCTCTGTTAGAGCCCCTCTGTTTCAGGCCCTCTGTTTCTCGCCATCTGTTTCTCGCCCTCTGTTTCTCGCCCTCTGTTTCTCGCCCTCTGTTTCAGCCCCTCTGTTTCAGCCCCTCTGTTTCTCGCCCACTGTTTCTCGCTCTCTGTTTCTCGCCCTCTGTTTCAGCCCCTCTGTTTCAGCCCCTCTGTTTCAGCCACTCTGTTTCTCGCCCTCTGTTTCAGCCCCTCTGTTTCAGCCCCTCTGTTTCAGCCCCTCTGTTTCAGCCCCTCTGTTTCAGCTCCTCTGTTTCTCGCCCTCTGTTTCGCGCCCACTGTTTCAGCCCCTCTGTTTCTCGCCCTCTGTTTCAGCCCCTCTGTTTCTCGCCCTCAGTTTCAGCCCCTCTGTTTCAGCCCCTCTGTTTCTCGCTCTCTGTTTCAGCCCCTCTGTTTCAGCCCCTCTGTTTCAGCCCCTCTGTTTCAGCCCCTCTGTTTCTCGCCCTCTGTTTCAGCCCCTCTGTTTCAGCCCCTCTGTTTCAGCCCCTCTGTTTCAGCCCTTCTGTTTCAGCCCCTCTGTTTCTCGCCCTCTGTTTCTCGCCATCTGTTTCTCGCCCTCTGTTTCTCGCCCTCTGTTTCTCGCCCTCTGTTACTCGCCCTCTGTTTCAGCCCCTCTGTTTCAGCCCCTCTGTTTCTCGCCCACTGTTTCTCGCTCTCTGTTTCTCGCCCTCTGTTTCAGCCCCTCTGTTTCAGCCCCTCTGTTTCAGCCACTCTGTTTCTCGCCCTCTGTTTCAGCCCCTCTGTTTCAGCCCCTCTGTTTCAGCCCCTCTGTTTCAGCCCCTCTGTTTCAGCTCCTCTGTTTCTCGCCCTCTGTTTCGCGCCCACTGTTTCAGCTCCTCTGTTTCTCGCCCACTGTTTCAGCCCCTCTGTTTCTCGCCGTCTGATTCAGCCCCTCTGTTTCAGCACCTCTGTTTCTCGAACTCTATTTCAGCCCCTCTGTTTCAGCCCCTCTGTATCAGCCCCTCTGTTTCAGCCCCTCTGTTTCTCGCCCTCTGTTTCTCCCCCTCTGTTTCAGCCCCTCTGTTTCAGCCCCTCTGTTTCAGCCCCTCTGTTTCAGCCCCTCTGTTTCTCGCCCTCTGTTTCTCACCCTCTGTTTCTCGCTCTCTGTTTCTCGCCCTCTGTTTCTCGCCCTCTGTTTCAGCCCCTCTGTTTCAGCCCCTCTGTTTTTAGCCCCTCTGTTTCTCGCCCTCTGTTTCTCGCCCTCTGTTTCTCGCCCTCTGTTACAGCCCCTCTGTTTCTCGCCCTCTGTTTCACGCCCTCTGTTTCTCGCTCTCTGTTTTTCGCCCTCTGTTTCTCGCCCTCTGTTTCAGCCCCTCAGTTTCAGCCCCTCTGTTTCTCGCCCTCTGTTTCTCGCCCTCTGTTTCTCGCCCTCTGTTTCAGCCCCTCTGTTTCTCGCCCTCTGTTTCAGCCCCTCTGTTTCAGCCCCTCTGTTTCTCGCCCTCTGTTTCAGCCCCTCTGTTAAAGCCCCTCTGTATCAGCCCCTCTGTTTCAGCTCCTCTGTTTCTCGCCCTCTGTTTCTCGCCCTCTGTTTCAGCCCCTCTGTTTCAGCCCCTCTGTTTCAACCCCTCTGTTTAAGCCCCTCTGTTTCTCGCCCTCTGTTTCTCGCCCTCTGTTTCTCGCTCTCTGTTTCTCGCCCTCTGTTTCTCGCCTCTGTTTCAGCCCCTCTGTTTCAGCCCCTCTGTTTCAGCCCCTCTGTCACAGCCCCTCTGTTTCAGCTCCTCTGTTTCTCGCCCTCTGTTTCTCGCCCACTGTTTCAGCCCCTCTGTTTCTCGTCCTCTGTTTCAGCCCCTCTGTTTCTCGCGCTCTGTTTCAGCCCCTCTGTTTCAGCCCCTCTGTTTCAGCCCCTCTGTTTCTCGCCCTCTGTTTCAGCCCCTCTCTTTCAGCCCCTCTGTTTCTCGCCCTCTGTTTCTCGCCCTCTGTTTCAGCCCCTCTGTTTCAGCCCCTCGGTTTCAGCCCCTCTGTTTCAGCCTCTCTGTTTCTCGCCCTCTGTTTCAGCCCATCTGTTTCAGCCCCTCTGTTTCCGCCCCTCTGTTTCTCGCCCTCTGTTTCAGCTCCTCTGTTTCAGCCCCTCTGTTTCTCGCCCTCTGTTTCAGCCCCTCTGTTTCTCGCCCTCTGTTTCAGCCCCTCTGTTTCAGCCCGTCTGTTTCAGCCCCTCTGTTTCTCGCCCTCTGTTTCAGCCCCTCTGTTTCACCCCCTCTGTTTCTCGCCCTCTGTTTCAGCCCCTCTGTTTCTCGCCCTCTGTTTCAGCCCCTCTGTTTCAGCCCCTCTGTATCAGCCCCTCTGTTTCAGCCCCTCTGTTTCAGCCCCTCTGTTTCAGACCCTCTGTTTCTCGCCCTCTGTTTCTCGCCCTCTGTTTCTCGCCCTCTGTTTCAGCCCCTCTGTTTCAGCCCCTCTGTTTCAGCCCCTCTGTTTCAGCCCCTCTGTTTCTCGCCCTCTGTTTCAGCCCCTCTGTTTCAGCCCCTCTGTTTCAGCCCCTCTGTTTCAGCCCCTCTGTTTCAGCCCCTCTGTTTCTTCCCCTCTGTTTCTCGCCATCTGTTTCTCGCCCTCTGTTTCTCGCCCTCTGTTTCTCGCCCTCTGTTTCAGCCCCTCTGTTTCTCGCCCTCTGTTTCTCGCCCTCTGTTTCTCGCTCTCTGTTTCTCGCCCTCTGTTTCAGCCCCTCTGTTTCAGCCCCTCTGTTTCAGCCACGCTGTTTCTCGCCCTCTGTTTCAGCCCCTCTGTTTCAGCCCCTCTGTTTCAGCCCCTCTGTCTCAACCCCTCTTTTTCAGCTCCTCTGTTTCTCGCCCTCTGTTTCTCGCCCACTGTTTCAGCCCCACTGTTTCTCGTCCACTGTTTCAGCCCCTCTGTTTCTCGCCCTCTATTTCAGCCCCTCTGCTTCAGCCCCTCTGTTTCAGCCCCTCTGTTTCTCGCCCTCTGTTTCAGCCCCTCTGTTTCAGCCCCTCTGTTTCAGCCCCTCTGTCTCAGCCCCTCTGTTTCAGCTCCTCTGTTTCTCGCCCTCTGTTTCTCGCCCACTGTTTCAGCCCCTCTGTTTCTCGTCCTCTGTTTCAGCCCCTCTGTTTCTCGCGCTCTGTTTCAGCCCCTCTGTTTCAGCCCCTCTGTTTCAGCCCCTCTGTTTCTCGCCCTCTGTTTCAGCCCCTCTGTTTCAGCCCCTCTGTTTTCGCCCTCTGTTTCAGCCCCTCTGTTTCAGCCCCTCTGTATCAGCCCCTCTGTTTCAGCTCCTCTGTTTCTCGCCCTCAGTTTCTCGCCCTCTGTTTCAGCCCCTCTGTTTCATCCCCTCTGTTTCAGTCCCTCTGTTTCAGCCCCTCTGTTTCTCGCCCTCTGTTTCTCGCCCTCTGCTTCTTGCCTGTTTCAGCCCCTCTGTTTCAGCCCCTCTGTTTCACCCCCTCTGTCTTTAGCCCCTCTGTTTCTCGCCCTCTGTTTCAGCCCCTCTGTTTCTCGCCCTCTGTTTCAGCCCCTCTGTTTCAGCCCCTCTGTATCAGCCCCTCTGTTTCAGCCCCTCTGTTTATCGCCCTCTGTTTCTCGCCCTCTGTTTCAGCCCCTCTGTTTCAGCCCGTCTCTTTCAGCCCCTCTGTTTCAGCCCCTCTGTTTCTCGCCCTCTGATTCTCGCCCTCTGTTTCTCGCCCTCTGTTTCTCGCCCTCTGTTTCAGCCCCTCTGTTTCAGCCCCTCTGTTTCAGCCCCTCTGTTTCTCGCCCTCTGTTTCTCGTCCACTGTTTCTCGCCCTCTGTTTCAGCCCCTCTGTTTCAGCCCCTCTGTTTCAGCCCCTCTGTTTCAGCCCCTCTGTTTCTCGCCCTCTGTTTCAGCCCCTCTGTTTCAGCCCCTCTGTTTCAGCCCCTCTGTTTCAGCCCACTGGTTTCAGCCCATCTGTTTCAGCCCCTCTGTTTCAGCCCCACTGTTTCTCGCCTCTGTTTCAGCCCCTCTGTTTCTCGCCCTCTGTTTCAGCTCCTCTGTTTCAGCCCCTCTGTATCAGCCCCTCTGTTTCAGCTCCTCTGTTTCTCGCCCTCTGTTTCAGCCCCTCTGTTTCTCGCCCTCTGTTTCAGCCCGTCTGTTTCAGCCCCTCTGTATCAACCCCACAGTTTCAGCTTCTCTGTTTCTCGCCCTCTGTTTCTCGCCCTCTGTTTCAGCCCCTCTGTTTCAGCCCCTCTGTTTCAGCCCCTCTGTTTCGCGCCCTCTGTTTCTCGCCCTCTGTTTCTCGCTCTCTGTTTCTCGCCCTATGTTTCTCTCCCTCTGTTTCAGCCCCTCTGTTAGAGCCCCTCTGTTTCAGGCCCTCTGTTTCTCGCCATCTGTTTCTCGCCCTCTGTTTCTCGCCCTCTGTTTCTCGCCCTCTGTTTCAGCCCCTCTGTTTCAGCCCCTCTGTTTCTCGCCCACTGTTTCTCGCTCTCTGTTTCTCGCCCTCTGTTTCAGCCCCTCTGTTTCAGCCCCTCTGTTTCAGCCACTCTGTTTCTCGCCCTCTGTTTCAGCCCCTCTGTTTCAGCCCCTCTGTTTCAGCCCCTCTGTTTCAGCCCCTCTGTTTCAGCTCCTCTGTTTCTCGCCCTCTGTTTCGCGCCCACTGTTTCAGCCCCTCTGTTTCTCGCCCTCTGTTTCAGCCCCTCTGTTTCTCGCCCTCAGTTTCAGCCCCTCTGTTTCAGCCCCTCTGTTTCTCGCTCTCTGTTTCAGCCCCTCTGTTTCAGCCCCTCTGTTTCAGCCCCTCTGTTTCAGCCCCTCTGTTTCTCGCCCTCTGTTTCAGCCCCTCTGTTTCAGCCCCTCTGTTTCAGCCCCTCTGTTTCAGCCCTTCTGTTTCAGCCCCTCTGTTTCTCGCCCTCTGTTTCTCGCCCTCTGTTTCTCGCCCTCTGTTTCTCGCCCTCTGTTTCTCGCCCTCTGTTACTCGCCCTCTGTTTCAGCCCCTCTGTTTCAGCCCCTCTGTTTCTCGCCCACTGTTTCTCGCTCTCTGTTTCTCGCCCTCTGTTTCAGCCCCTCTGTTTCAGCCCCTCTGTTTCAGCCACTCTGTTTCTCGCCCTCTGTTTCAGCCCCTCTGTTTCAGCCCCTCTGTTTCAGCCCCTCTGTTTCAGCCCCTCTGTTTCAGCTCCTCTGTTTCTCGCCCTCTGTTTCGCGCCCACTGTTTCAGCCCCTCTGTTTCTCGCCCACTGTTTCAGCCCCTCTGTTTCTCGCCGTCTGATTCAGCCCCTCTGTTTCAGCACCTCTGTTTCTCGAACTCTATTTCAGCCCCTCTGTTTCAGCCCCTCTGTATCAGCCCCTCTGTTTCAGCCCCTCTGTTTCTCGCCCTCTGTTTCTCCCCCTCTGTTTCAGCCCCTCTGTTTCAGCCCCTCTGTTTCAGCCCCTCTGTTTCAGCCCCTCTGTTTCTCGCCCTCTGTTTCTCACCCTCTGTTTCTCGCTCTCTGTTTCTCGCCCTCTGTTTCTCGCCCTCTGTTTCAGCCCCTCTGTTTCAGCCCCTCTGTTTTTAGCCCCTCTGTTTCTCGCCCTCTGTTTCTCGCCCTCTGTTTCTCGCCCTCTGTTACAGCCCCTCTGTTTCTCGCCCTCTGTTTCACGCCCTCTGTTTCTCGCTCTCTGTTTTTCGCCCTCTGTTTCTCGCCCTCTGTTTCAGCCCCTCAGTTTCAGCCCCTCTGTTTCTCGCCCTCTGTTTCTCGCCCTCTGTTTCTCGCCCTCTGTTTCAGCCCCTCTGTTTCTCGCCCTCTGTTTCAGCCCCTCTGTTTCAGCCCCTCTGTTTCTCGCCCTCTGTTTCAGCCCCTCTGTTAAAGCCCCTCTGTATCAGCCCCTCTGTTTCAGCTCCTCTGTTTCTCGCCCTCTGTTTCTCGCCCTCTGTTTCAGCCCCTCTGTTTCAGCCCCTCTGTTTCAACCCCTCTGTTTAAGCCCCTCTGTTTCTCGCCCTCTGTTTCTCGCCCTCTGTTTCTCGCTCTCTGTTTCTCGCCCTCTGTTTCTCGCCTCTGTTTCAGCCCCTCTGTTTCAGCCCCTCTGTTTCAGCCCACTGGTTTCAGCCCATCTGTTACAGCCCCTCTGTTTCAGCCCCACTGTTTCTCGCCTCTGTTTCAGCCCCTCTGTTTCTCGCCCTCTGTTTCAGCTCCTCTGTTTCAGCCCCTCTGTATCAGCCCCTCTGTTTCAGCTCCTCTGTTTCTCGCCCTCTGTTTCAGCCCCTCTGTTTCTCGCCCTCTGTTTCAGCCCCTCTGTTTCAGCCCCTCTGTATCAACCCCACTGTTTCAGCTTCTCTGTTTCTCGCCCTCTGTTTCTCGCCCTCTGTTTCAGCCCCTCTGTTTCAGCCCCTCTGTTTCAGCCCCTCTGTTTCGCGCCCTCTGTTTCTCGCCCTCTGTTTCTCGCTCTCTGTTTCTCGCCCTATGTTTCTCTCCCTCTGTTTCAGCCCCTCTGTTAGAGCCCCTCTGTTTCAGGCCCTCTGTTTCTCGCCATCTGTTTCTCGCCCTCTGTTTCTCGCCCTCTGTTTCTCGCCCTCTGTTTCAGCCCCTCTGTTTCAGCCCCTCTGTTTCTCGCCCACTGTTTCTCGCTCTCTGTTTCTCGCCATCTGTTTCAGCCCCTCTGTTTCAGCCCCTCTGTTTCAGCCACTCTGTTTCTCGCCCTCTGTTTCAGCCCCTCTGTTTCAGCCCCTCTGTTTCAGCCCCTCTGTTTCAGCCCCTCTGTTTCAGCTCCTCTGTTTCTCGCCCTCTGTTTCGCGCCCACTGTTTCAGCCCCTCTGTTTCTCGCCCTCTGTTTCAGCCCCTCTGTTTCTCGCCCTCAGTTTCAGCCCCTCTGTTTCAGCCCCTCTGTTTCTCGCTCTCTGTTTCAGCCCCTCTGTTTCAGCCCCTCTGTTTCAGCCCCTCTGTTTCAGCCCCTCTGTTTCTCGCCCTCTGTTTCAGCCCCTCTGTTTCAGCCCCTCTGTTTCAGCCCCTCTGTTTCAGCCCTTCTGTTTCAGCCCCTCTGTTTCTCGCCCTCTGTTTCTCGCCATCTGTTTCTCGCCCTCTGTTTCTCGCCCTCTGTTTCTCGCCCTCTGCTTCTTGCCTGTTTCAGCCCCTCTGTTTCAGCCCCTCTGTTTCACCCCCTCTGTCTTTAGCCCCTCTGTTTCTCGCCCTCTGTTTCAGCCCCTCTGTTTCTCGCCCTCTGTTTCAGCCCCTCTGTTTCAGCCCCTCTGTATCAGCCCCTCTGTTTCAGCCCCTCTGTTTATCGCCCTCTGTTTCTCGCCCTCTGTTTCAGCCCCTCTGTTTCAGCCCGTCTCTTTCAGCCCCTCTGTTTCAGCCCCTCTGTTTCTCGCCCTCTGATTCTCGCCCTCTGTTTCTCGCCCTCTGTTTCTCGCCCTCTGTTTCAGCCCCTCTGTTTCAGCCCCTCTGTTTCAGCCCCTCTGTTTCTCGCCCTCTGTTTCTCGTCCACTGTTTCTCGCCCTCTGTTTCAGCCCCTCTGTTTCAGCCCCTCTGTTTCAGCCCCTCTGTTTCAGCCCCTCTGTTTCTCGCCCTCTGTTTCAGCCCCTCTGTTTCAGCCCCTCTGTTTCAGCCCCTCTGTTTCAGCCCACTGGTTTCAGCCCATCTGTTTCAGCCCCTCTGTTTCAGCCCCACTGTTTCTCGCCTCTGTTTCAGCCCCTCTGTTTCTCGCCCTCTGTTTCAGCTCCTCTGTTTCAGCCCCTCTGTATCAGCCCCTCTGTTTCAGCTCCTCTGTTTCTCGCCCTCTGTTTCAGCCCCTCTGTTTCTCGCCCTCTGTTTCAGCCCGTCTGTTTCAGCCCCTCTGTATCAACCCCACAGTTTCAGCTTCTCTGTTTCTCGCCCTCTGTTTCTCGCCCTCTGTTTCAGCCCCTCTGTTTCAGCCCCTCTGTTTCAGCCCCTCTGTTTCGCGCCCTCTGTTTCTCGCCCTCTGTTTCTCGCTCTCTGTTTCTCGCCCTATGTTTCTCTCCCTCTGTTTCAGCCCCTCTGTTAGAGCCCCTCTGTTTCAGGCCCTCTGTTTCTCGCCATCTGTTTCTCGCCCTCTGTTTCTCGCCCTCTGTTTCTCGCCCTCTGTTTCAGCCCCTCTGTTTCAGCCCCTCTGTTTCTCGCCCACTGTTTCTCGCTCTCTGTTTCTCGCCCTCTGTTTCAGCCCCTCTGTTTCAGCCCCTCTGTTTCAGCCACTCTGTTTCTCGCCCTCTGTTTCAGCCCCTCTGTTTCAGCCCCTCTGTTTCAGCCCCTCTGTTTCAGCCCCTCTGTTTCAGCTCCTCTGTTTCTCGCCCTCTGTTTCGCGCCCACTGTTTCAGCCCCTCTGTTTCTCGCCCTCTGTTTCAGCCCCTCTGTTTCTCGCCCTCAGTTTCAGCCCCTCTGTTTCAGCCCCTCTGTTTCTCGCTCTCTGTTTCAGCCCCTCTGTTTCAGCCCCTCTGTTTCAGCCCCTCTGTTTCAGCCCCTCTGTTTCTCGCCCTCTGTTTCAGCCCCTCTGTTTCAGCCCCTCTGTTTCAGCCCCTCTGTTTCAGCCCTTCTGTTTCAGCCCCTCTGTTTCTCGCCCTCTGTTTCTCGCCATCTGTTTCTCGCCCTCTGTTTCTCGCCCTCTGTTTCTCGCCCTCTGTTACTCGCCCTCTGTTTCAGCCCCTCTGTTTCAGCCCCTCTGTTTCTCGCCCACTGTTTCTCGCTCTCTGTTTCTCGCCCTCTGTTTCAGCCCCTCTGTTTCAGCCCCTCTGTTTCAGCCACTCTGTTTCTCGCCCTCTGTTTCAGCCCCTCTGTTTCAGCCCCTCTGTTTCAGCCCCTCTGTTTCAGCCCCTCTGTTTCAGCTCCTCTGTTTCTCGCCCTCTGTTTCGCGCCCACTGTTTCAGCCCCTCTGTTTCTCGCCCACTGTTTCAGCCCCTCTGTTTCTCGCCGTCTGATTCAGCCCCTCTGTTTCAGCACCTCTGTTTCTCGAACTCTATTTCAGCCCCTCTGTTTCAGCCCCTCTGTATCAGCCCCTCTGTTTCAGCCCCTCTGTTTCTCGCCCTCTGTTTCTCCCCCTCTGTTTCAGCCCCTCTGTTTCAGCCCCTCTGTTTCAGCCCCTCTGTTTCAGCCCCTCTGTTTCTCGCCCTCTGTTTCTCACCCTCTGTTTCTCGCTCTCTGTTTCTCGCCCTCTGTTTCTCGCCCTCTGTTTCAGCCCCTCTGTTTCAGCCCCTCTGTTTTTAGCCCCTCTGTTTCTCGCCCTCTGTTTCTCGCCCTCTGTTTCTCGCCCTCTGTTACAGCCCCTCTGTTTCTCGCCCTCTGTTTCACGCCCTCTGTTTCTCGCTCTCTGTTTTTCGCCCTCTGTTTCTCGCCCTCTGTTTCAGCCCCTCAGTTTCAGCCCCTCTGTTTCTCGCCCTCTGTTTCTCGCCCTCTGTTTCTCGCCCTCTGTTTCAGCCCCTCTGTTTCTCGCCCTCTGTTTCAGCCCCTCTGTTTCAGCCCCTCTGTTTCTCGCCCTCTGTTTCAGCCCCTCTGTTAAAGCCCCTCTGTATCAGCCCCTCTGTTTCAGCTCCTCTGTTTCTCGCCCTCTGTTTCTCGCCCTCTGTTTCAGCCCCTCTGTTTCAGCCCCTCTGTTTCAACCCCTCTGTTTAAGCCCCTCTGTTTCTCGCCCTCTGTTTCTCGCCCTCTGTTTCTCGCTCTCTGTTTCTCGCCCTCTGTTTCTCGCCTCTGTTTCAGCCCCTCTGTTTCAGCCCCTCTGTTTCAGCCCACTGGTTTCAGCCCATCTGTTTCAGCCCCTCTGTTTCAGCCCCACTGTTTCTCGCCTCTGTTTCAGCCCCTCTGTTTCTCGCCCTCTGTTTCAGCTCCTCTGTTTCAGCCCCTCTGTATCAGCCCCTCTGTTTCAGCTCCTCTGTTTCTCGCCCTCTGTTTCAGCCCCTCTGTTTCTCGCCCTCTGTTTCAGCCCCTCTGTTTCAGCCCCTCTGTATCAACCCCACTGTTTCAGCTTCTCTGTTTCTCGCCCTCTGTTTCTCGCCCTCTGTTTCAGCCCCTCTGTTTCAGCCCCTCTGTTTCAGCCCCTCTGTTTCGCGCCCTCTGTTTCTCGCCCTCTGTTTCTCGCTCTCTGTTTCTCGCCCTATGTTTCTCTCCCTCTGTTTCAGCCCCTCTGTTAGAGCCCCTCTGTTTCAGGCCCTCTGTTTCTCGCCATCTGTTTCTCGCCCTCTGTTTCTCGCCCTCTGTTTCTCGCCCTCTGTTTCAGCCCCTCTGTTTCAGCCCCTCTGTTTCTCGCCCTTTGTTTCAGACCCTCTGTTTCTCGCCCTCTGTTTCAGCCCCTCTGTTTCAGCCCCTCTGTTTCAGCCACTCTGTTTCTCGCCCTCTGTTTCAGCCCCTCTGTTTCAGCCCCTCTGTTTCAGCCCCTCTGTTTCAGCCCCTCTGTTTCAGCTCCTCTGTTTCTCGCCCTCTGTTTCGCGCCCACTGTTTCAGCCCCTCTGTTTCTCGCCCTCTGTTTCAGCCCCTCTGTTTCTCGCCCTCAGTTTCAGCCCCTCTGTTTCAGCCCCTCTGTTTCTCGCTCTCTGTTTCAGCCCCTCTGTTTCAGCCCCTCTGTTTCAGCCCCTCTGTTTCAGCCCCTCTGTTTCTCGCCCTCTGTTTCAGCCCCTCTGTTTCAGCCCCTCTGTTTCAGCCCCTCTGTTTCAGCCCTTCTGTTTCAGCCCCTCTGTTTCTCGCCCTCTGTTTCTCGCCATCTGTTTCTCGCCCTCTGTTTCTCGCCCTCTGTTTCTCGCCCTCTGTTTCTCGCCCTCTGTTTCAGCCCCTCTGTTTCAGCCCCTCTGTTTCTCGCCCACTGTTTCTCGCTCTCTGTTTCTCGCCCTCTGTTTCAGCCCCTCTGTTTCAGCCCCTCTGTTTCAGCCACTCTGTTTCTCGCCCTCTGTTTCAGCCCCTCTGTTTCAGCCCCTCTGTTTCAGCCCCTCTGTCTCAGCCCCTCTGTTTCAGCTCCTCTGTTTCTCGCCCTCTGTTTCGCGCCCACTGTTTCAGCCCCTCTGTTTCTCGCCCACTGTTTCAGCCCCTCTGTTTCTCGCCGTCTGATTCAGCCCCTCTGTTTCAGCACCTCTGTTTCTCGCTCTCTGTTTCAGCCCCTCTGTTTCAGCCCCTCTGTATCAGCCCCTCTGTTTCAGCCCCTCTGTTTCTCGCCCTCTGTTTCTCCCCCTCTGTTTCAGCCCCTCTGTTTCAGCCCCTCTGTTTCAGCCCCTCTGTTTCAGCCCCTCTGTTTCTCGCCCTCTGTTTCTCACCCTCTGTTTCTCGCTCTCTGTTTCTCGCCCTCTGTTTCTCGCCCTCTGTTTCAGCCCCTCTGTTTCAGCCCCTCTGTTTTTAGCCCCTCTGTTTCTCGCCCTCTGTTTCTCGCCCTCTGTTTCTCGCCCTCTGTTTCAGCCCCTCTGTTTCTCGCCCTCTGTTTCACGCCCTCTGTTTCTCGCTCTCTGTTTTTCGCCCTCTGTTTCTCGCCCTCTGTTTCAGCCCCTCTGTTTCAGCCCCTCTGTTTCTCGCCCTCTGTTTCTCGCCCTCTGTTTCAGCCCCTCTGTTTCAGCCCCTCTGTTTCTCGCCCTCTGTTTCAGCCCCTCTGTTTCAGCCCCTCTGTTTCTCGCCCTCTGTTTCAGCCCCTCTGTTTCAGCCCCTCTGTATCAGCCCCTCTGTTTCAGCTCCTCTGTTTCTCGCCCTCTGTTTCTCGCCCTCTGTTTCAGCCCCTCTGTTTCAGCCCCTCTGTTTCAACCCCTCTGTTTAAGCCCCTCTGTTTCTCGCCCTCTGTTTCTCGCCCTCTGTTTCTCGCTCTCTGTTTCTCGCCCTCTGTTTCTCGCCTCTGTTTCTGCCCCTCTGTTTCAGCCCCTCTGTTTCACCCCCTCTGTTTTTAGCCCCTCTGTTTCTCGCCCTCTGTTTCAGCCCCTCTGTTTCTCGCCCTCTGTTTCAGCACCTCTGTTTCAGCCCCTCTGTATCAGCCCCTCTGTTTCAGACCCTCTGTTTCTCGCCCTCTGTTTCTCGCCCTCTGTTTCAGCCCCTCTGTTTCAGCAGGTCTCTTTCAGCCCCTCTGTTTCAGCCCCTCTATTTCTCGCCCTCTGTTTCTCGCCCTCTGTTTCTCGCCCTCTGTTTCAGCCCCTCTGTTTCAGCCCCTCTGTTTCAGCCCCTCTGTTTCTCGCCCTCTGTTTCTCGCCCACTGTTTCGCGCCCTCTGTTTCAGCCCCTCTGTTTCAGCCCCTCTGTTTCAGCCCCTCTGTTTCTGCCCCTCTGTTTCAGCCCTTCTGTTTCAGCCCCTCTGTTTCTCGCCCTCTGTTTCTCGCCATCTGTTTCTCGCCCTCTGTTTCTCGCCCTCTGTTTCTCGCCCTCTGTTTCAGCCTCTCTGTTTCAGCCCCTCTGTTTCGCGCCCACTGTTTCTCGCTCTCTGTTTCTCGCCCTCTGTTTCAGCCCCTCTGTTTCAGCCCCTCTGTTTCAGCCACTCTGTTTCTCGCCCTCTGTTTCAGCCCCTCTGTTTCAGCCCCTCTGTTTCAGCCCCTCTGTTTCAGCCCCTCTGTTTCAGCTCCTCTGTTTCTCGCCCTCTGTTTCGCGCCCACTGTTTCAGCCCCTCTGTTTCTCGCCCTCTGTTTCAGCCCCTCTGTTTCTCGCCCTCTGTTTCAGCCCCTCTGTTTCAGCCCCTCTGTTTCTCGCTCTCTGTTTCAGCCCCTCTGTTTCAGCCCCTCTGTATCAGCCCCTCTGTTTCAGCCCCTCTGTTTCTCGCCCTCAGTTTCTCCCCCTCTGTTTCAGCCCCTCTGTTTCAGCCCCTCTGTTTCAGCCCCTCTGTTTCAGCCCCTCTGTTTCTCGCCCTCTGTTTCTCACCCTCTGTTTCTCGCTCTCTGTTTCTCGCCCTCTGTTTCTCGCCCTCTGTTTCAGCCCCTCTGTTTCAGCCCCTCTGTTTCAGCCCCTCTGTTTTTAGCCCCTCTGTTTCTCGCCCTCTGTTTCTCGCCCTCTGTTTCTCGCCCTCTGTTTCAGCCCCTCTGTTTCTCGCCCTCTGTTTCACGCCCTCTGTTTCTCGCTCTCTGTTTCTCGCCCTCTGTTTCTCGCCCTCTGTTTCAGCCCCTCTGTTTCAGCCCCTCTGTTTCTCGCCCTCTGTTTCTATCCCTCTGTTTCTCGCCCTCTGTTTCAGCCCCTCTGTTTCTCGCCCTCAGTTTCAGCCCCTCTGTTTCAGCCCCTCTGTTTCTCGCCCTCTGTTTCAGCCCCTCTGTTTCAGCCCCTCTGTATCAGCCCCTCTGTTTCAGCTCCTCTGTTTCTCGCCCTCTGTTTCTCGCCCTCTGTTTCAGCCCCTCTGTTTCAGCCCCTCTGTTTCAACCCCTCTGTTTAAGCCCCTCTGTTTCTCGCCCTCTGTTTCTCGCCCTCTGTTTCTCGCTCTCTGTTTCTCGCCCTCTGTTTCTCGCCTCTGTTTCAGCCCCTCTGTTTCAGCCCCTCTGTTTCACCCCCTCTGTTTTTAGCCCCTCTGTTTCTCGCCCTCTGTTTCAGCCCCTCTGTTTCTCGCCCTCTGTTTCAGCCCCTCTGTTTCAGCCCCTCTCTATCAGCCCCTCTGTTTCAGACCCTCTGTTTCTCGCCCTCTGTTTCTCGCCCTCTGTTTCAGCCCCTCTGTTTCAGCAGGTCTCATTCAGCCCCTCTGTTTCAGCCCCTCTGTTTCTCGCCCTCTGTTTCTCGCCCTCTGTTTCTCGCCCTCTGTTTCTCGCCCTCTGTTTCAGCCCCTCTGTTTCAGCCCCTCTGTTTCAGCCCCTCTGTTTCTGCCCCTCAGTTTCTCGCCCTCTGTTTCAGCCCCTCTGTTTCAGCCCCTCTGATTTAGCCCCTCTGTTTCAGCCCCTCTGTTTCTCGCCCTCTGTTTCAGCCGCACTGTTTCTCGCCCTCTGTTTCAGCCCCTCTCTTTCAGCCCCTCTGTTTCTCGCCCTCTGTTTCTCGCCCTCTGTTTCAGCCCCTCTGTTTCAGCCCCTCTGTTTCTCGCCCTCTGTTTCTCGCCCTCAGTTTCTCGCCCTCTGTTTCAGCCCCTCTGTTTCAGCCCCTCTGTTTTAGCCCCTCTGTTTCAGCCCCTCTGTTTCTCGCCCTCTGTTTCAGCCGCACTGTTTCTCGCCCTCTGTTTCAGCCCCTCTCTTTCAGCCCCTCTGTTTCTCGCCCTTTGTTTCTCGCCCTCTGTTTCAGCCTCTCTGTTTCTCGCCCTCTGTTTCAGCCCCTCTGTTTCAGCCCCTCTGTTTCCGCCCCTCTGTTTCTCGCCCTCTGTTTCAGCTCCTCTGTTTCAGCCCCTCTGTTTCTCGCCCTCTGTTTCAGCCCCTCTGTTTCTCGCCCTCTGTTTCAGCCCCTCTGTTTCAGCCCCTCTGTTTCAGCCCCTCTGTTTCTCGCCCTCTGTTTCAGCCCCTCTGTTTCACCCCCTCTGTTTCTCGCCCTCTGTTTCAGCCCCTCTGTTTCTCGCCCTCTGTTTCAGCCCCTCTGTTTCAGCCCCTCTGTTTCAGCCCCTCTGTTTCAGCCCCTCTGTTTCTGCCCCTCTGTTTCAGCCCCTCTGTTTCTCGCCCTCTGTTTCTCGCCCTCTGTTTCTCGCCCTCTGTTTCAGCCCCTCTGTTTCAGCCCCTCTGTTTCAGCCCCTCTGTTTCAGCCCCTCTGTTTCTCGCCCTCTGTTTCAGCCCCTCTGTTTCAGCCCCTCTGTTTCAGCCCCTCTGTTTCAGCCCCTCTGTTTCTTCCCCTCTGTTTCTCGCCATCTGTTTCTCGCCCTCTGTTTCTCGCCCTCTGTTTCTCGCCCTCTGTTTCAGCCCCTTTGTTTCTCGCCCTCTGTTTCTCGCCCTCTGTTTCTCGCTCTCTGTTTCTCGCCCTCTGTTTCAGCCCCTCTGTTTCAGCCCCTCTGTTTCAGCCACTCTGTTTCTCGCCCTCTGTTTCAGCCCTTCTGTTTCAGCCCCTCTGTTTCAGCCCCTCTGTCTCAGCCCCTCTGTTTCAGCTCCTCTGTTTCTCGCCCTCTGTTTCTCGCCCACTGTTTCAGCCCCTCTGTTTCTCGTCCACTGTTTCAGCCCCTCTGTTGCTCGCCCTCTGTTTCAGCCCCTCTGTTTCAGCCCCTCTGTTTCTCGCCCTCTGTTTCTCGCCCTCTGTTTCTCGCCCTCTGTTTCAGCCCCTCTGTTTCAGCCCCTCTGTTTCAGCCCCTCTGTCTCAGCCCCTCTGTTTCAGCTCCTCTGTTTCTCGCCCTCTGTTTCTCGCCCACTGTTTCAGCCCCTCTGTTTCTCGTCCTCTGTTTCAGCCCCTCTGTTTCTCGCGCTCTGTTTCAGCACCTCTGTTTCAGCCCCTCTGTTTCAGCCCCTCTGTTTCTCGCCCTCTGTTTCAGCCCCTCTGTTTCAGCCCCTCTGTTTTCGCCCTCTGTTTCAGCCCCTCTGTTTCAGCCCCTCTGTATCAGCCCCTCTGTTTCAGCTCCTCTGTTTCTCGCCCTCAGTTTCTCGCCCTCTGTTTCAGCCCCTCTGTTTCAGCCCCTCTGTTTCAGTCCCTCTGTTTCAGCCCCTCTGTTTCTCGCCCTCTGTTTCTCGCCCTCTGTTTCTCGCCTGTTTCAGCCCCTCTGTTTCAGCCCCTCTGTTTCACCCCCTCTGTTTCTCGCCCTCTGTTTCAGCCCCTCTGTATCTCGCCCTCTGTTTCAGCCCCTCTGTTTCAGCCCCTCTGTATCAGCCCCTCTGTTTCAGCCCCTCTGTTTATCGCCCTCTGTTTCTCGCCCTCTGTTTCAGCCCCTCTGTTTCAGCCCGTCTCTTTCAGCCCCTCTGTTTCAGCCCCTCTGTTTCCCCCCTATCTGATTCTCGCCCTCTGTTTCTCGCCCTCTGTTTCTCGCCCTCTGTTTCAGCCCCTCTGTTTCAGCCCCTCTGTTTCAGCCCCTCTGTTTCTCGCCCTCTGTTTCTCGCCCACAGTTTCTCGCCCTCTGTTTCAGCCCCTCTGTTTCAGCCCCTCTGTTTCAGCCCCTCTGTTTCAGCCCCTCTGTTTCTCGCCCTCTGTTTCAGCCCCTCTGTTTCAGCCCCTCTGTTTCAGCCCCTCTGTTTCAGCCCACTGGTTTCAGCCCTTCTGTTTCAGCCCCTCTGTTTCAGCCCCTCTGTTTTTCGCCTCTGTTTCAGCCCCTCTGTTTCTCGCCCTCTGTTTCAGCTCCTCTGTTTCAGCCCCTCTGTATCAGCCCCACTGTTTCAGCTCTTCTGTTTCTCGCCCTCTGTTTCTCGCCCTCTGTTTCAGCCCCTCTGTTTCAGCCCCTCTGTTTCAGCCCCTCTGTTTCGCGGCCTCTGTTTCTCGCCCTCTGTTTCTCGCTCTCTGTTTCTCGCCCTATGTTTCTCTCCCTCTGTTTCAGCCCCTCTGTTAGAGCCCCTCTGTTTCAGGCCCTCTGTTTCTCGCCCTCTGTTTCTCGCCCTGTGTTTCTCGCCCTCTGTTTCAGCCCCTCTGTTTCAGCCCCTCTGTTTCAGCCCCTCTGTTTCAGCCCCTCTGTTTCTCGCCCTCTGTTTCAGCCCCTCTGTTTCAGCCCCTCTGTTTCAGCCCCTCTGTTTCAGCCCTTCTGTTTCAGCCCCTCTGTTTCTCGCCCTCTGTTTCTCGCCATCTGTTTCTCGCCCTCAGTTTCTCGCCCTCTGTTTCTCGCCCTCTGTTTCAGCCCCTCTGTTTCAGCCCCTCTGTTTCTCGCCCACTGTTTCTCGCCCTCTGTTTCAGCCCCTCTGTTTCAGCCCCTCTGTTTCAGCCCCTCTGTTTCGCGCCCTCTGTTTCTCGCCCTCTGTTTCTCGCTCTCTGTTTCTCGCCCTATGTTTCTCAACCTCTGTTTCAGCCCCTCTGTTAGAGCCCCTCTGTTTCAGGCCCTCTGTTTCTCGCCATCTGTTTCTCGCCCTCTGTTTCTCGCCCTCTGTTTCTCGCCCTCTGTTTCAGCCCCTCTGTTTCAGCCCCTCTGTTTCTCGCCCACTGTTTCTCGCTCTCTGTTTCTCGCCCTCTGTTTCAGCCCCTCTGTTTCAGCCCCTCTGTTTCAGCCACTCTGTTTCTCGCCCTCTGATTCAGCCCCTCTGTTTCAGCCCCTCTGTTTCAGCCCCTCTGTTTCAGCTCCTCTGTTTCTCGCCCTCTGTTTCGCGCCCACTGTTTCAGCCCCTCTGCTTCTCGCCCTCTGTTTCAGCCCCTCTGTTTCTCGCCCTCTGTTTCAGCCCCTCTGTTTCAGCCCCTCTGTTTCAGCCCCTCTGTTTCAGCCCCTCTGTTTCTCGCCCTCTGTTTCAGCCCCTCTGTTTCAGCCCCTCTGTTTCAGCCCCTCTGTTTCAGCCCTTCTGTTTCAGCCACTCTGTTTCTCGCCCTCTGTTTCTCGCCATCTGTTTCTCGGCCTCTGTTTCTCGCCCTCTGTTTCTCGCCCTCTGTTTCAGCCCCTCTGTTTCAGCCCCTCTGTTTCTCGCCCACTGTTTCTCGCTCTCTGTTTCTCGCCCTCTGTTTCAGCCCCTCTGTTTCAGCCCCTCTGTTTCAGCCACTCTGTTTCTCGCCCTCTGTTTCAGCCCCTCTGTTTCAGCCCCTCTGTTTCAGCCCCTCTGTTTCAGCCCCTCTGTTTCAGCTCCTCTGTTTCTCGCCCTCTGTTTCTCGCCCACTGTTTCAGCCCCTCTGTTTCTCGCCCTATGTTTCAGCCCCTCTGTTTCAGCCCCTCTGTTTCTCGCTCTCTGTTTCAGCCCCTCTGTTTCAGCCCCTCTGTATCAGCCCCTCTGTTTCAGCCCCTCTGTTTCTCGCCCTCTGTTTCTCCCCCTCTGTTTCAGCCCCTCTGTTTCAGCCCCTCTGTTTCTCGCCCTCTGTTTCTCGCCCTCTGTTTCTCGCCCTCTGTTTCAGCCCCTCTGTTTCTCGCCCTCTGTTTCAGCCCCTCTGTTTCAGCCCCTCTGTTTCTCGCCCTCTGTTTCAGCCCCTCTGTTTCAGCCCCTCTGTATCAGCCCCTCTGTTTCAGCTCCTCTGTTTCTCGCCCTCTGTTTCTCGCCCTCTGTTTCAGCCCCTCTGTTTCAGCCCCTCTGTTTCAACCCCTCTGTTTAAGCCCCTCTGTTTCTCGCCCTCTGTTTCTCGCCCTCTGTTTCTCGCTCTCTGTTTCTCGCCCTCTGTTTCTCGCCTCTGTTTCAGCCCCTCTGTTTCAGCCCCTCTGTTTCAGCCCACTGGTTTCAGCCCATCTGTTTCAGCCCCTCTGTTTCAGCCCCACTGTTTCTCGCCTCTGTTTCAGCCCCTCTGTTTCTCGCCCTCTGTTTCAGCTCCTCTGTTTCAGCCCCTCTGTATCAGCCCCTCTGTTTCAGCTCCTCTGTTTCTCGCCCTCTGTTTCAGCCCCTCTGTTTCTCGCCCTCTGTTTCAGCCCCTCTGTTTCAGCCCCTCTGTATCAACCCCACTGTTTCAGCTTCTCTGTTTCTCGCCCTCTGTTTCTCGCCCTCTGTTTCAGACCCTCTGTTTCAGCCCCTCTGTTTCAGCCCCTCTGTTTCGCGCCCTCTGTTTCTCGCCCTCTGTTTCTCGCTCTCTGTTTCTCGCCCTATGTTTCTCTCCCTCTGTTTCAGCCCCTCTGTTAGAGCCCCTCTGTTTCAGGCCCTCTGTTTCTCGCCATCTGTTTCTCGCCCTCTGTTTCTCGCCCTCTGTTTCTCGCCCTCTGTTTCAGCCCCTCTGTTTCAGCCCCTCTGTTTCTCGCCCACTGTTTCTCGCTCTCTGTTTCTCGCCATCTGTTTCAGCCCCTCTGTTTCAGCCCCTCTGTTTCAGCCACTCTGTTTCTCGCCCTCTGTTTCAGCCCCTCTGTTTCAGCCCCTCTGTTTCTCGCCCTCTGTTTCGCGCCCACTGTTTCAGCCCCTCTGTTTCTCGCCCTCTGTTTCAGCCCCTCTGTTTCTCGCCCTCAGTTTCAGCCCCTCTGTTTCAGCCCCTCTGTTTCTCGCTCTCTGTTTCAGCCCCTCTGTTTCAGCCCCTCTGTTTCAGCCCCTCTGTTTCAGCCCCTCTGTTTCTCGCCCTCTGTTTCAGCCCCTCTGTTTCAGCCCCTCTGTTTCAGCCCCTCTGTTTCAGCCCTTCTGTTTCAGCCCCTCTGTTTCTCGCCCTCTGTTTCTCGCCATCTGTTTCTCGCCCTCTGTTTCTCGCCCTCTGTTTCTCGCCCTCTGTTTCTCGCCCTCTGTTTCAGCCCCTCTGTTTCAGCCCCTCTGTTTCTCGCCCACTGTTTCTCGCTCTCTGTTTCTCGCCCTCTGTTTCAGCCCCTCTGTTTCAGCCCCTCTGTTTCAGCCACTCTGTTTCTCGCCCTCTGTTTCAGCCCCTCTGTTTCAGCCCCTCTGTTTCAGCCCCTCTGTTTCAGCCCCTCTGTTTCAGCTCCTCTGTTTCTCGCCCTCTGTTTCGCGCCCACTGTTTCATCCCCTCTGTTTCTCGCCCACTGTTTCAGCCCCTCTGTTTCTCGCCGTCTGATTCAGCCCCTCTGTTTCAGCACCTCTGTTTCTCGCTCTCTGTTTCAGCCCCTCTGTTTCAGCCCCTCTGTATCAGCCCCTCTGTTTCAGCCCCTCTGTTTCTCGCCCTCTGTTTCTCCCCCTCTGTTTCAGCCCCTCTGTTTCAGCCCCTCTGTTTCAGCCCCTCTGTTTCAGCCCCTCTGTTTCTCGCCCTCTGTTTCTCACCCTCTGTTTCTCGCTCTCTGTTTCTCGCCCTCTGTTTCTCGCCCTCTGTTTCAGCCCCTCTGTTTCAGCCCCTCTGTTTTTAGCCCCTCTGTTTCTCGCCCTCTGTTTCTCGACCTCTGTTTCTCGCCCTCTGTTTCAGCCCCTCTGTTTCTCGCCCTCTGTTTCACGCCCTCTGTTTCTCGCTCTCTGTTTTTCGCCCTCTGTTTCTCGCCCTCTGTTTCAGCCCCTCTGTTTCAGCCCCTCTGTTTCTCGCCCTCTGTTTCTCGCCCTCTGTTTCTCGCCCGCTGTTTCAGCCCCTCTGTTTCTCGCCCTCTGTTTCAGCCCCTCTGTTTCAGCCCCTCTGTTTCTCGCCCTCTGTTTCAGCCCCTCTGTTTCAGCCCCTCTGTATCAGCCCCTCTGTTTCAGCTCCTCTGTTTCTCGCCCTCTGTTTCTCGCCCTCTGTTTCAGCCCCTCTTTTTCAGCCCCTCTGTTTCAACCCCTCTGTTTAAGCCCCTCTGTTTCTCGCCCTCTGTTTCTCGCCCTCTGTTTCTCGCTCTCTGTTTCTCGCCCTCTGTTTCTCGCCTCTGTTTCAGCCCCTCTGTTTCAGCCCCTCTGTTTCACCCCCTCTGTTTTTAGCCCCTCTGTTTCTCGCCCTCTGTTTCAGCCCCTCTGTTTCTCGCCCTCTGTTTCAGCACCTCTGTTTCAGCCCCTCTGTATCAGCCCCTCTGGTTCAGACCCTCTGTTTCTCGCCCTCTGTTTCTCGCCCTCTGTTTCAGCCCCTCTGTTTCAGCAGGTCTCTTTCAGCCCCTCTGTTTCAGCCCCTCTATTTCTCGCCCTCTGTTTCTCGCCCTCTGTTTCTCGCCCTCTGTTTCAGCCCCTCTGTTTCAGCCCCTCTGTTTCAGCCCCTCTGTTTCTCGCCCTCTGTTTCTCGCCCACTGTTTCGCGCCCTCTGTTTCAGCCCCTCTGTTTCAGCCCCTCTGTTTCAGCCCCTCTGTTTCTGCCCCTCTGTTTCAGCCCTTCTGTTTCAGCCCCTCTGTTTCTCGCCCTCTGTTTCTCGCCATCTGTTTCTCGCCCTCTGTTTCTCGCCCTCTGTTTCTCGCCCTCTGTTTCAGCCCCTCTGTTTCAGCCCCTCTGTTTCTCGCCCACTGTTTCTCGCTCTCTGTTTCTCGCCCTCTGTTTCAGCCCCTCTGTTTCAGCCCCTCTGTTTCAGCCACTCTGTTTCTCGCCCTCTGTTTCAGCCCCTCTGTTTCAGCCCCTCTGTTTCAGCCCCTCTGTTTCAGCCCCTCTGTTTCAGCTCCTCTGTTTCTCGCCCTCTGTTTCGCGCCCACTGTTTCAGCCCCTCTGTTTCTCGCCCTCTGTTTCAGCCCCTCTGTTTCTCGCCCTCTGTTTCAGCCCCTCTGTTTCAGCCCCTCTGTTTCTCGCTCTCTGTTTCAGCCCCTCTGTTTCAGCCCCTCTGTATCAGCCCCTCTGTTTCAGCCCCTCTGTTTCTCGCCCTCAGTTTCTCCCCCTCTGTTTCAGCCCCTCTGTTTCAGCCCCTCTGTTTCAGCCCCTCTGTTTCAGCCCCTCTGTTTCTCGCCCTCTGTTTCTCACCCTCTGTTTCTCGCTCTCTGTTTCTCGCCCTCTGTTTCTCGCCCTCTGTTTCAGCCCCTCTGTTTCACCCCCTCTGTTTCAGCCCCTCTGTTTTTAGCCCCTCTGTTTCTCGCCCTCTGTTTCTCGCCCTCTGTTTCTCGCCCTCTGTTTCAGCCCCTCTGTTTCTCGCCCTCTGTTTCACGCCCTCTGTTTCTCGCTCTCTGTTTCTCGCCCTCTGTTTCTCGCCCTCTGTTTCAGCCCCTCTGTTTCAGCCCCTCTGTTTCTCGCCCTCTGTTTCTATCCCTCTGTTTCTCGCCCTCTGTTTCAGCCCCTCTGTTTCTCGCCCTCAGTTTCAGCCCCTCTGTTTCAGCCCCTCTGTTTCTCGCCCTCTGTTTCAGCCCCTCTGTTTCAGCCCCTCTGTATCAGCCCCTCTGTTTCAGCTCCTCTGTTTCTCGCCCTCTGTTTCTCGCCCTCTGTTTCAGCCCCTCTGTTTCAGCCCCTCTGTTTCAACCCCTATGTTTAAGCCCCTCTGTTTCTCGCCCTCTGTTTCTCGCCCTCTGTTTCTCGCTCTCTGTTTCTCGCCCTCTGTTTCTCGCCTCTGTTTCAGCCCCTCTGTTTCAGCCCCTCTGTTTCACCCCCTCTGTTTTTAGCCCCTCTGTTTCTCGCCCTCTGTTTCAGCCCCTCTGTTTCTCGCCCTCTGTTTCAGCCCCTCTGTTTCAGCCCCTCTGTATCAGCCCCTCTGTTTCAGACCCTCTGTTTCTCGCCCTCTGTTTCTCGCCCTCTGTTTCAGCCCCTCTGTTTCAGCAGGTCTCATTCAGCCCCTCTGTTTCAGCCCCTCTGTTTCTCGCCCTCTGTTTCTCGCCCTCTGTTTCTCGCCCTCTGTTTCTCGCCCTCTGTTTCAGCCCCTCTGTTTCAGCCCCTCTGTTTCAGCCCCTCTGTTTCTGCCCCTCAGTTTCTCGCCCTCTGTTTCAGCCCCCCTGTTTCAGCCCCTCTGTTTTAGCCCCTCTGTTTCAGCCCCTCTGTTTCTCGCCCTCTGTTTCAGCCGCACTGTTTCTCGCCCTCTGTTTCAGCCCCTCTCTTTCAGCCCCTCTGTTTCTCGCCCTCTGTTTCTCGCCCTCTGTTTCAGCCCCTCTGTTTCAGCCCCTCTAATTCAGCCCCTCTGTTTCAGCCTCTCTGTTTCTCGCCCTCTGTTTCAGCCCCTCTGTTTCAGCCCCTCTGTTTCCGCCCCTCTGTTTCTCGCCCTCTGTTTCAGCTCCTCTGTTTCAGCCCCTCTGTTTCTCGCCCTCTGTTTCAGCCCCTCTGTTTCTCGCCCTCTGTTTCAGCCCCTCTGTTTCAGCCCCTCTGTTTCAGCCCCTCTGATTCAGCCCCTCTGTTTCTCGCCCTCTGTTTCAGCCCCTCTGTTTCACCCCCTCTGTTTCTCGCCCTCTGTTTCAGCCCCTCTGTTTCTCGCCCTCTGTTTCAGCCCCTCTGTATCAGCCCCTCTGTTTCAGCTCCTCTGTTTCTCGCCCTCTGTTTCTCGCCCTCTGTTTCAGCCCCTCTGTTTCAGCCCCTCTGTTTCAACCCCTCTGTTTAAGCCCCTCTGTTTCTCGCCCTCTGTTTCTCGCCCTCTGTTTCTCGCTCTCTGTTTCTCGCCCTCTGTTTCTCGCCTCTGTTTCAGCCCCTCTGTTTCAGCCCCTCTGTTTCACCCCCTCTGTTTTTAGCCCCTCTGTTTCTCGCCCTCTGTTTCAGCCCCTCTGTTTCTCGCCCTCTGTTTCAGCCCCTCTGTTTCAGCCCCTCTGTATCAGCCCCTCTGTTTCAGACCCTCTGTTTCTCGCCCTCTGTTTCTCGCCCTCTGTTTCAGACCCTCTGTTTCAGCAGGTCTCATTCAGCCCCTCTGTTTCAGCCCCTCTGTTTCTCGCCCTCTGTTTCTCGCCCTCTGTTTCTCGCCCTCTGTTTCTCGCCCTCTGTTTCAGCCCCTCTGTTTCAGCCCCTCTGTTTCAGCCCCTCTGTTTCTGCCCCTCAGTTTCTCGCCCTCTGTTTCAGCCCCTCTGTTTCAGCCCCTCTGTTTTAGCCCCTCTGTTTCAGCCCCTCTGTTTCTCGCCCTCTGTTTCAGCCGCACTGTTTCTCGCCCTCTGTTTCAGCCCCTCTCTTTCAGCCCCTCTGTTTCTCGCCCTCTGTTTCTCGCCCTCTGTTTCAGCCCCTCTGTTTCAGCCCCTCTAATTCAGCCCCTCTGTTTCAGCCTCTCTGTTTCTCGCCCTCTGTTTCAGCCCCTCTGTTTCAGCCCCTCTGTTTCCGCCCCTCTGTTTCTCGCCCTCTGTTTCAGCTCCTCTGTTTCAGCCCCTCTGTTTCTCGCCCTCTGTTTCAGCCCCTCTGTTTCTCGCCCTCTGTTTCAGCCCCTCTGTTTCAGCCCCTCTGTTTCAGCCCCTCTGATTCAGCCCCTCTGTTTCTCGCCCTCTGTTTCAGCCCCTCTGTTTCACCCCCTCTGTTTCTCGCCCTCTGTTTCAGCCCCTCTGTTTCTCGCCCTCTGTTTCAGCCCCTCTGTTTCAGCCCCTCTGTATCAGCCCCTCTGTTTCAGCCCCTCTGTTTCAGCCCCTCTGTTTCAGACCCTCTGTTTCTCGCCCTCTGTTTCTCGCCCTCTGTTTCTCGCCCTCTGTTTCAGCCCCTCTGTTTCAGCCCCTCTGTTTCAGCCCCTCTGTTTCAACCCCTCTGTTTAAGCCCCTCTGTTTCTCGCCCTCTGTTTCTCGCCCTCTGTTTCTCGCCCTCTGTTTCAGCCCCTCTGTTTCTCGCCCTCTGTTTCAGCCCCTCTGTTTCAGCCCCTCTGTATCAACCCCACTGTTTCAGCTTCTCTGTTTCTCGCCCTCTGTTTCTCGCCCTCTGTTTCAGACCCTCTGTTTCAGCCCCTCTGTTTCAGCCCCTCTGTTTCGCGCCCTCTGTTTCTCGCCCTCTGTTTCTCGCTCTCTGTTTCTCGCCCTATGTTTCTCTCCCTCTGTTTCAGCCCCTCTGTTAGAGCCCCTCTGTTTCAGGCCCTCTGTTTCTCGCCATCTGTTTCTCGCCCTCTGTTTCTCGCCCTCTGTTTCTCGCCCTCTGTTTCAGCCCCTCTGTTTCAGCCCCTCTGTTTCTCGCCCACTGTTTCTCGCTCTCTGTTTCTCGCCATCTGTTTCAGCCCCTCTGTTTCAGCCCCTCTGTTTCAGCCACTCTGTTTCTCGCCCTCTGTTTCAGCCCCTCTGTTTCAGCCCCTCTGTTTCAGCCCCTCTGTTTCAGCCCCTCTGTTTCAGCTCCTCTGTTTCTCGCCCTCTGTTTCGCGCCCACTGTTTCAGCCCCTCTGTTTCTCGCCCTCTGTTTCAGCCCCTCTGTTTCTCGCCCTCAGTTTCAGCCCCTCTGTTTCAGCCCCTCTGTTTCTCGCTCTCTGTTTCAGCCCCTCTGTTTCAGCCCCTCTGTTTCAGCCCCTCTGTTTCAGCCCCTCTGTTTCTCGCCCTCTGTTTCAGCCCCTCTGTTTCAGCCCCTCTGTTTCAGCCCCTCTGGTTCAGCCCTTCTGTTTCAGCCCCTCTGTTTCTCGCCCTCTGTTTCTCGAAATCTGTTTCTCGCCCTCTGTTTCTCGCCCTCTGTTTCTCGCCCTCTGTTTCTCGCCCTCTGTTTCAGCCCCTCTGTTTCAGCCCCTCTGTTTCTCGCCCACTGTTTCTCGCTCTCTGTTTCTCGCCCTCTGTTTCAGCCCCTCTGTTTCAGCCCCTCTGTTTCAGCCACTCTGTTTCTCGCCCTCTGTTTCAGCCCCTCTGTTTCAGCCCCTCTGTTTCAGCCCCTCTGTTTCAGCCCCTCTGTTTCAGCTCCTCTGTTTCTCGCCCTCTGTTTCGCGCCCACTGTTTCATCCCCTCTGTTTCTCGCCCACTGTTTCAGCCCCTCTGTTTCTCGCCGTCTGATTCAGCCCCTCTGTTTCAGCACCTCTGTTTCTCGCTCTCTGTTTCAGCCCCTCTGTTTCAGCCCCTCTGTATCAGCCCCTCTGTTTCAGCCCCTCTGTTTCTCGCCCTCTGTTTCTCCCCCTCTGTTTCAGCCCCTCTGTTTCAGCCCCTCTGTTTCAGCCCCTCTGTTTCAGCCCCTCTGTTTCTCGCCCTCTGTTTCTCACCCTCTGTTTCTCGCTCTCTGTTTCTCGCCCTCTGTTTCTCGCCCTCTGTTTCAGCCCCTCTGTTTCAGCCCCTCTGTTTTTAGCCCCTCTGTTTCTCGCCCTCTGTTTCTCGACCTCTGTTTCTCGCCCTCTGTTTCAGCCCCTCTGTTTCTCGCCCTCTGTTTCACGCCCTCTGTTTCTCGCTCTCTGTTTTTCGCCCTCTGTTTCTCGCCCTCTGTTTCAGCCCCTCTGTTTCAGCCCCTCTGTTTCTCGCCCTCTGTTTCTCGCCCTCTGTTTCTCGCCCGCTGTTTCAGCCCCTCTGTTTCTCGCCCTCTGTTTCAGCCCCTCTGTTTCAGCCCCTCTGTTTCTCGCCCTCTGTTTCAGCCCCTCTGTTTCAGCCCCTCTGTATCAGCCCCTCTGTTTCAGCTCCTCTGTTTCTCGCCCTCTGTTTCTCGCCCTCTGTTTCAGCCCCTCTTTTTCAGCCCCTCTGTTTCAACCCCTCTGTTTAAGCCCCTCTGTTTCTCGCCCTCTGTTTCTCGCCCTCTGTTTCTCGCTCTCTGTTTCTCGCCCTCTGTTTCTCGCCTCTGTTTCAGCCCCTCTGTTTCAGCCCCTCTGTTTCACCCCCTCTGTTTTTAGCCCCTCTGTTTCTCGCCCTCTGTTTCAGCCCCTCTGTTTCTCGCCCTCTGTTTCAGCACCTCTGTTTCAGCCCCTCTGTATCAGCCCCTCTGTTTCAGACCCTCTGTTTCTCGCCCTCTGTTTCTCGCCCTCTGTTTCAGCCCCTCTGTTTCAGCAGGTCTCTTTCAGCCCCTCTGTTTCAGCCCCTCTATTTCTCGCCCTCTGTTTCTCGCCCTCTGTTTCTCGCCCTCTGTTTCAGCCCCTCTGTTTCAGCCCCTCTGTTTCAGCCCCTCTGTTTCTCGCCCTCTGTTTCTCGCCCACTGTTTCGCGCCCTCTGTTTCAGCCCCTCTGTTTCAGCCCCTCTGTTTCAGCCCCTCTGTTTCTGCCCCTCTGTTTCAGCCCTTCTGTTTCAGCCCCTCTGTTTCTCGCCCTCTGTTTCTCGCCATCTGTTTCTCGCCCTCTGTTTCTCGCCCTCTGTTTCTCGCCCTCTGTTTCAGCCCCTCTGTTTCAGCCCCTCTGTTTCTCGCCCACTGTTTCTCGCTCTCTGTTTCTCGCCCTCTGTTTCAGCCCCTCTGTTTCAGCCCCTCTGTTTCAGCCACTCTGTTTCTCGCCCTCTGTTTCAGCCCCTCTGTTTCAGCCCCTCTGTTTCAGCCCCTCTGTTTCAGCCCCTCTGTTTCAGCTCCTCTGTTTCTCGCCCTCTGTTTCGCGCCCACTGTTTCAGCCCCTCTGTTTCTCGCCCTCTGTTTCAGCCCCTCTGTTTCTCGCCCTCTGTTTCAGCCCCTCTGTTTCAGCCCCTCTGTTTCTCGCTCTCTGTTTCAGCCCCTCTGTTTCAGCCCCTCTGTATCAGCCCCTCTGTTTCAGCCCCTCTGTTTCTCGCCCTCAGTTTCTCCCCCTCTGTTTCAGCCCCTCTGTTTCAGCCCCTCTGTTTCAGCCCCTCTGTTTCAGCCCCTCTGTTTCTCGCCCTCTGTTTCTCACCCTCTGTTTCTCGCTCTCTGTTTCTCGCCCTCTGTTTCTCGCCCTCTGTTTCAGCCCCTCTGTTTCAGCCCCTCTGTTTCAGCCCCTCTGTTTTTAGCCCCTCTGTTTCTCGCCCTCTGTTTCTCGCCCTCTGTTTCTCGCCCTCTGTTTCAGCCCCTCTGTTTCTCGCCCTCTGTTTCACGCCCTCTGTTTCTCGCTCTCTGTTTCTCGCCCTCTGTTTCTCGCCCTCTGTTTCAGCCCCTCTGTTTCAGCCCCTCTGTTTCTCGCCCTCTGTTTCTATCCCTCTGTTTCTCGCCCTCTGTTTCAGCCCCTCTGTTTCTCGCCCTCAGTTTCAGCCCCTCTGTTTCAGCCCCTCTGTTTCTCGCCCTCTGTTTCAGCCCCTCTGTTTCAGCCCCTCTGTATCAGCCCCTCTGTTTCAGCTCCTCTGTTTCTCGCCCTCTGTTTCTCGCCCTCTGTTTCAGCCCCTCTGTTTCAGCCCCTCTGTTTCAACCCCTCTGTTTAAGCCCCTCTGTTTCTCGCCCTCTGTTTCTCGCCCTCTGTTTCTCGCTCTCTGTTTCTCGCCCTCTGTTTCTCGCCTCTGTTTCAGCCCCTCTGTTTCAGCCCCTCTGTTTCACCCCCTCTGTTTTTAGCCCCTCTGTTTCTCGCCCTCTGTTTCAGCCCCTCTGTTTCTCGCCCTCTGTTTCAGCCCCTCTGTTTCAGCCCCTCTGTATCAGCCCCTCTGTTTCAGACCCTCTGTTTCTCGCCCTCTGTTTCTCGCCCTCTGTTTCAGCCCCTCTGTTTCAGCAGGTCTCATTCAGCCCCTCTGTTTCAGCCCCTCTGTTTCTCGCCCTCTGTTTCTCGCCCTCTGTTTCTCGCCCTCTGTTTCTCGCCCTCTGTTTCAGCCCCTCTGTTTCAGCCCCTCTGTTTCAGCCCCTCTGTTTCTGCCCCTCAGTTTCTCGCCCTCTGTTTCAGCCCCTCTGTTTCAGCCCCTCTGTTTTAGCCCCTCTGTTTCAGCCCCTCTTTTTCTCGCCCTCTGTTTCAGCCGCACTGTTTCTCGCCCTCTGTTTCAGCCCCTCTCTTTCAGCCCCTCTGTTTCTCGCCCTCTGTTTCTCGCCCTCTGTTTCAGCCCCTCTGTTTCAGCCCCTCTAATTCAGCCCCTCTGTTTCAGCCTCTCTGTTTCTCGCCCTCTGTTTCAGCCCATCTGTTTCAGCCCCTCTGTTTCCGCCCCTCTGTTTCTCGCCCTCTGTTTCAGCTCCTCTGTTTCAGCCCCTCTGTTTCTCGCCCTCTGTTTCAGCCCCTCTGTTTCTCGCCCTCTGTTTCAGCCCCTCTGTTTCAGCCCCTCTGTTTCAGCCCCTCTGATTCAGCCCCTCTGTTTCTCGCCCTCTGTTTCAGCCCCTCTGTTTCACCCCCTCTGTTTCTCGCCCTCTGTTTCAGCCCCTCTGTTTCTCGCCCTCTGTTTCAGCCCCTCTGTTTCAGCCCCTCTGTATCAGCCCCTCTGTTTCAGCCCCTCTGTTTCAGCCCCTCTGTTTCAGACCCTCTGTTTCTCGCCCTCTGTTTCTCGCCCTCTGTTTCTCGCCCTCTGTTTCAGCCCCTCTGTTTCAGCCCCTCTGTTTCAGCCCCTCTGTTTCAGCCCCTCTGTTTCTCGCCCTCTGTTTCAGCCCCTCTGTTTCAGCCCCTCTGTTTCAGCCCCTCTGTTTCAGCCCCTCTGTTTCAGCCCCTCTGTTTCTTCCCCTCTGTTTCTCGCCATCTGTTTCTCGCCCTCTGTTTCTCGCCCTCTGTTTCTCGCCCTCTGTTTCAGCCCCTCTGTTTCTCGCCCTCTGTTTCTCGCCCTCTGTTTCTCGCTCTCTGTTTCTCGCCCTCTGTTTCAGCCCCTCTGTTTCAGCCCCTCTGTTTCAGCCACTCTGTTTCTCGCCCTCTGTTTCAGCCCCTCTGTTTCAGCCCCTCTGTTTCAGCCCCTCTGTCTCAGCCCCTCTGTTTCAGCTCCTCTGTTTCTCGCCCTCTGTTTCTCGCCCACTGTTTCAGCCCCTCTGTTTCTCGTCCACTGTTTCAGCCCCTCTGTTGCTCGCCCTCTGATTCAGCCCCTCTGTTTCAGCCCCTCTGTTTCTCGCCCTCTGTTTCTCGCCCTCTGTTTCTCGCCCTCTGTTTCAGCCCCTCTGTTTCAGCCCCTCTGTTTCAGCCCCTCTGTCTCAGCCCCTCTGTTTCAGCTCCTCTGTTTCTCGCCCTCTGTTTCTCGCCCACTGTTTCAGCCCCTCTGTTTCTCGTCCTCTGTTTCAGCCCCTCTGTTTCTCGCGCTCTGTTTCAGCCCCTCTGTTTCAGCCCCTCTGTTTCAGCCCCTCTGTTTCTCGCCCTCTGTTTCAGCCCCTCTGTTTCAGCCCCTCTGTTTTCGCCCTCTGTTTCAGCCCCTCTGTTTCAGCCCCTCTGTATCAGCCCCTCTGTTTCAGCTCCTCTGTTTCTCGCACTGAATTTCTCGCCCTCTGTTTCAGCCCCTCTGTTTCAGCCCCTCTGTTTCAGTCCCTCTGTTTCAGCCCCTCTGTTTCTCGCCCTCTGTTTCTCGCCCTCTGTTTCTCGCCTGTTTCAGCCCCTCTGTTTCAGCCCCTCTGTTTCACCCCCTCTGTTTCTCGCCCTCTGTTTCAGCCCCTCTGTATCTCGCCCTCTGTTTCAGCCCCTCTGTTTCAGCCCCTCTGTATCAGCCCCTCTGTTTCAGCCCCTCTGTTTATCGCCCTCTGTTTCTCGCCCTCTGTTTCAGCCCCTCTGTTTCAGCCCGTCTCTTTCAGCCCCTCTGTTTCAGCCCCTCTGTTTCTCGCCCTCTGATTCTCGCCCTCTGTTTCTCGCCCTCTGTTTCTCGCCCTCTGTTTCAGCCCCTCTGTTTCAGCCCCTCTGTTTCAGCCCCTCTGTTTCTCGCCCTCTGTTTCTCGCCCACTGTTTCTCGCCCTCTGTTTCAGCCCCTCTGTTTCAGCCCCTCTGTTTCAGCCCCTCTGTTTCAGCCCCTCTGTTTCTCGCCCTCTGTTTCAGACCCTCTGTTTCAGCCCCTCTGTTTCAGCCCCTCTGTTTCAGCCCACTGGTTTCAGCCCTTCTGTTTCAGCCCCTCTGTTTCAGCCCCTCTGTTTCTCGCCTCTGTTTCAGCCCCTCTGTTTCTCGCCCTCTGTTTCAGCTCCTCTGTTTCAGCCCCTCTGTATCAGCCCCTCTGTTTCAGCTCCTCTGTTTCTCGCCCTCTGTTTCAGCCCCTCTGTTTCTCGCCCTCTGTTTCAGCCGCTCTGTTTCAGCCCCTCTGTATCAGCCCCACTGTTTCAGCTCCTCTGTTTCTCGCCCTCTGTTTCTCGCCCTCTGTTTCAGCCCCTCTGTTTCAGCCCCTCTGTTTCATGCCCTCTGTTTCGCGGCCTCTGTTTCTCGCCCTCTGTTTCTCGCTCTCTGTTTCTCGCCCTATGTTTCTCTCCCTCTGTTTCAGCCCCTCTGTTAGAGCCCCTCTGTTTCAGGCCCTCTGTTTCTCGCCCTCTGTTTCTCGCCCTGTGTTTCTCGCCCTCTGTTTCAGCCCCTCTGTTTCAGCCCCTCTGTTTCAGCCCCTCTGTTTCAGCCCCTCTGTTTCTCGCCCTCTGTTTCAGCCCCTCTGTTTCAGCCCCTCTGTTTCAGCCCCTCTGTTTCAGCCCTTCTGTTTCAGCCCCTCTGTTTCTCGCCCTCTGTTTCTCGCCATCTGTTTCTCGCCCTCTGTTTCTCGCCCTCTGTTTCTCGCCCACTGTTTCTCGCCCTCTGTTTCAGCCCCTCTGTTTCAGCCCCTCTGTTTCAGCCCCTCTGTTTCGCGCCCTCTGTTTCTCGCCCTCTGTTTCTCGCTCTCTGTTTCTCGCCCTATGTTTCTCTCCCTCTGTTTCAGCCCCTCTGTTAGAGCCCCTCTGTTTCAGGCCCTCTGTTTCTCGCCATCTGTTTCTCGCCCTCTGTTTCTCGCCCTCTGTTTCTCGCCCTCTGTTTCAGCCCCTCTGTTTCAGCCCCTCTGTTTCTCGCCCACTGTTTCTCGCTCTCTGTTTCTCGCCCTCTGTTTCAGCCCCTCTGTTTCAGCCCCTCTGTTTCAGCCACTCTGTTTCTCGCCCTCTGTTTCAGCCCCTCTGTTTCAGCCCCTCTGTTTCAGCCCCTCTGTTTCAGCTCCTCTGTTTCTCGCCCTCTGTTTCGCGCCCACTGTTTCAGCCCCTCTGTTTCTCGCCCTCTGTTTCAGCCCCTCTGTTTCTCGCCCTCTGTTTCAGCCCCTCTGTTTCAGCCCCTCTGTTTCAGCCCCTCTGTTTCAGCCCCTCTGTTTCTCGCCCTCTGTTTCTGCCCCTCTGTTTCAGCCCCTCTGTTTCAGCCCCTCTGTTTCAGCCCTTCTGTTTCAGCCCCTCTGTTTCTCGCCCTCTGTTTCTCGCCATCTGTTTCTCGGCCTCTGTTTCTCGCCCTCTGTTTCTCGCCCTCTGTTTCAGCCTCTCTGTTTCAGCCCCTCTGTTTCTCGCCCACTGTTTCTCGCTCTCTGTTTCTCGCCCTCTGTTTCAGCCCCTCTGTTTCAGCCCCTCTGTTTCAGCCACTCTGTTTCTCGCCCTCTGTTTCAGCCCCTCTGTTTCAGCCCCTCTGTTTCAGCCCCTCTGTTTCAGCCCCTCTGTTTCAGCTCCTCTGTTTCTCGCCCTCTGTTTCGCGCCCACTGTTTCAGCCCCTCTGTTTCTCGCCCACTGTTTCAGCCCCTCTGTTTCACGCCCTATGTTTCAGCCCCTCTGTTTCAGCCCCTCTGTTTCTCGCTCTCTGTTTCAGCCCCTCTGTTTCAGCCCCTCTGTATCAGCCCCTCTGTTTCAGCCCCTCTGTTTCTCGCCCTCTGTTTCTCCCCCTCTGTTTCAGCCCCTCTGTTTCAGCCCCTCTGTTTCAGCCCCTCTGTTTCAGCCCCTCTGTTTCTCGCCCTCTGTTTCTCACCCTCTGTTTCTCGCTCTCTGTTTCTCGCCCTCTGTTTCTCGCCCTCTGTTTCTGCCCCTCTGTTTCAGCCCCTCTGTTTCAGCCCCTCTGTTTTTAGCCCCTCTGTTTCTCGCCCTCTGTTTCTCGCCCTCTGTTTCTCGCCCTCTGTTTCAGCCACTCTGTTTCTCGCCCTCTGTTTCACGCCCTCTGTTTCTCGCTCTCTGTTTCTCGCCCTCTGTTTCTCGCCCTCTGTTTCAGCCCCTCTGTTTCAGCCCCTCTGTTTCTCGCCCTCTGTTTCTCGCCCTCTGTTTCTCGCCCTCTGTTTCAGCCCCTCTGTTTCTCGCCCTCTGTTTCAGCCCCTCTGTTTCAGCCCCTCTGTTTCTCGCCCTCTGTTTCAGCCCCTCTGTTTCAGCCCCTCTGTATCAGCCCCTCTGTTTCAGCTCCTCTGTTTCTCGCCCTCTGTTTCTCGCCCTCTGTTTCAGCCCCTCTGTTTCAGCCCCTCTGTTTCAACCCCTCTGTTTAAGCCCCTCTGTTTCTCGCCCTCTGTTTCTCGCCCTCTGTTTCTCGCTCTCTGTTTCTCGCCCTCTGTTTCTCGCCTCTGTTTCAGCCCCTCTGTTTCAGCCCCTCTGTTTCACCCCCTCTGTTTTTAGCCCCTCTGTTTCTCGCCCTCTGTTTCAGCCCCTCTGTTTCTCGCCCTCTGTTTCAGCCCCTCTGTTTCAGCAGGTCTCTTTCAGCCCCTCTGTTTCAGCCCCTCTGTTTCTCGCCCTCTGTTTCTCGCCCTCTGTTTCTCGCCCTCTGTTTCAGCCCCTCTGTTTCAGCCCCTCTGTTTCACCCCCTCTGTTTTTAGCCCCTCTGTTTCTCGCCCTCTGTTTCAGCCCCTCTGTTTCTCGCCCTCTGTTTCAGCCCCTCTGTTTCAGCAGGTCTCTTTCAGCCCCTCTGTTTCAGCCCCTCTGTTTCTCGCCCTCTGTTTCTCGCCCTCTGTTTCTCGCCCTCTGTTTCTCGCCCTCTGTTTCAGCCCCTCTGTTTCAGCCCCTCTGTTTCAGCCCCTCTGTTTCTCGCCCTCTGTTTCTCGCCCACTGTTTCGCGCCCTCTGTTTCAGCCCCTCTGTTTCAGCCCCTCCGTTTCAGCCCCTCTGTTTCTGCCCCTCTGTTTCAGCCCTTCTGTTTCAGCCCCTCTGTTTCTCGCCCTCTGTTTCTCGCCATCTGTTTCTCGCCCTCTGTTTCTCGCCCTCTGTTTCTCGCCCTCTGTTTCAGCCCCTCTGTTTCATCCCCTCTGTTTCTCGCCCACTGTTTCTCGCTCTCTGTTTCTCGCCCTCTGTTTCAGCCCCTCTGTTTCAGCCCCTCTGTTTCAGCCACTCTGTTTCTCGCCCTCTGTTTCAGCCCCTCTGTTTCAGCCCATCTGTTTCAGCCCCTCTGTTTCAGCCCCTCTGTTTCAGCTCCTCTGTTTCTCGCCCTCTGTTTCGCGCCCACTGTTTCAGCCCCTCTGTTTCTCGCCCTCTGTTTCAGCCCCTCTGTTTCTCGCCCTCTGTTTCAGCCCCTCTGTTTCAGCCCCTCTGTTTCTCGCTCTCTGTTTCAGCCCCTCTGTTTCAGCCCCTCTGTATCAGCCCCTCTGTTTCAGCCCCTCTGTTTCTCGCTCTCTGTTTCTCGCCCTCTGTTTCTCGCCTCTGTTTCAGCCCCTCTGTTTCAGCCCCTCTGTTTCACCCCCTCTGTTTTTAGCCCCTCTGTTTCTCGCCCTCTGTTTCAGCCCCTCTGTTTCTCGCCCTCTGTTTCAGCCCCTCTGTTTCAGACCCTCTGTTTCTCGCCCTCTGTTTCTCGCCCTCTGTTTCAGCCCCTCTGTTTCAGCAGGTCTCTTTCAGCCCCTCTGTTTCAGCCCCTCTGTTTCTCGCCCTCTGTTTCTCGCCCTCTGTTTCTAGCCCTCTGTTTCTCGCCCTCTGTTTCAGCCCCTCTGTTTCAGCCCCTCTGTTTCAGCCCCTCTGTTTCTCGCCCTCTGTTTCTCGCCCACTGTTTCGCGCCCTCTGTTTCAGCCCCTCTGTTTCAGCCCCTCCGTTTCAGCCCCTCTGTTTCTGCCCCTCTGTTTCAGCCCTTCTGTTTCAGCCCCTCTGTTTCTCGCACTCTGTTTCTCGCCATCTGTTTCTCGCCCTCTGTTTCTCGCCCTCTGTTTCTCGCCCTCTGTTTCAGCCCCTCTGTTTCATCCCCTCTGTTTCTCGCCCACTGTTTCTCGCTCTCTGTTTCTCGCCCTCTGTTTCAGCCCCTCTGTTTCAGCCCCTCTGTTTCAGCCACTCTGTTTCTCGCCCTCTGTTTCAGCCCCTCTGTTTCAGCCCCTCTGTTTCAGCCCCTCTGTTTCAGCCCCTCTGTTTCAGCTCCTCTGTTTCTCGCCCTCTGTTTCGCGCCCACTGTTTCAGCCCCTCTGTTTCTCGCCCTCTGTTTCAGCCCCTCTGTTTCTCGCCCTCTGTTTCAGCCCCTCTGTTTCAGCCCCTCTGTTTCTCGCTCTCTGTTTCAGCCCCTCTGTTTCAGCCCCTCTGTATCAGCCCCTCTGTTTCAGCCCCTCTGTTTCTCGCCCTCTGTTTCAGCCCCTCTGTTTCAGCCCCTCTGTTTCAGCCCCTCTGTTTCAGCCCCTCTGTTTCAGCCCCTCTGTTTCTCGCCCTCTGTTTCTCACCCTCTGTTTCTCGCTCTCTGTTTCTCGCCCACTGTTTCTCGCCCTCTGTTTCAGCCCCTCTGTTTCAGCCCCTCTGTTTCAGCCCCTCTGTTTTTAGCCCCTCTGTTTCTCGCCCTCTGTTTCTCGCCCTCTGTTTCTCGCCCTCTGTTTCAGCCCCTCTGTTTCTCGCCCTCTGTTTCACGCCCTCTGTTTCTCGCTCTCTGTTTCTCGCCCTCTGTTTCTCGCCCTCTGTTTCAGCCCCTCTGTTTCAGCCCCTCTGTTTCTCGCCCTCTGTTTCTCGCCCTCTGTTTCTCGCCCTCTGTTTCAGCCCCTCTGTTTCTCGCCCTCTGTTTCAGCCGCTCTGTTTCAGCCCCTCTGTTTCTCGCCCTCTGTTTCAGCCCCTCTGTTTCAGCCCCTCTGTATCAGCCCCTCTGTTTCAGCTCCTCTGTTTCTCGCCCTCTGTTTCTCGCCCACTGTTTCACCCCCTCTGTTTCTCGTCCTCTGTTTCAGCCCCTCTGTTTCTCGCGCTCTGTTTCAGCCCCTCTGTTTCAGCCCCACTGTTTCAGCCCCTCTGTTTCTCGCCCTCTGTTTCAGCCCCTCTGTTTCAGCCCCTCTGTTTTCGCCCTCTGTTTCAGCCCCTCTGTTTCAGCCCCTCTGTATCAGCCCCTCTGTTTCAGCTCCTCTGTTTCTCGCCCTCAGTTTCTCGCCCTCTGTTTCAGCCCCTCTGTTTCAGCCCCTCTGTTTCAGACCCTCTGTTTCAGCCACTCTGTTTCTCGCCCTCTGTTTCTCGCCCTCTGTTTCTCGCCTGTTTCAGCCCCTCTGTTTCAGCCCCTCTGTTTCAGCCCCTCTGTTTCTCGCCCTCTGTTTCAGCCCCTCTGTATCTCGCCCTCTGTTTCAGCCCCTCTGTTTCAGCCCCTCTGTATCAGCCCCTCTGTTTCAGCCCCTCTGTTTATCGCCCTCTGTTTCTCGCCCTCTGTTTCAGCCCCTCTGTTTCAGCCCGTCTCTTTCAGCCCCTCTGTTTCAGCCCCTCTGTTTCTCGCCCTCTGATTCTCGCCCTCTGTTTCTCGCCCTCTGTTTCTCGCCCTCTGTTTCAGCCCCTCTGTTTCAGCCCCTCTGTTTCAGCCCCTCTGTTTCTCGCCCTCTGTTTCTCGCCCACTGTTTCTCGCCCTCTGTTTCAGCCCCTCTGTTTCAGCCCCTCTGTTTCAGCCCCTCTGTTTCAGCCCCTCTGTTTCTCGCCCTCTGTTTCAGCCCCTCTGTTTCAGCCCCTCTGTTTCAGCCCCTCTGTTAAGGCCCACTGGTTTCAGCCCTTCTGTTTCAGCCCCTCTGTTTCAGCCCCTCTGTTTCTCGCCTCTGTTTCAGCCCCTCTGTTTCTCGCCCTCTGTTTCAGCTCCTCTGTTTCAGCCCCTCTGTATCAGCCCCTCTGTTTCAGCTCCTCTGTTTCTCGCCCTCTGTTTCAGCCCCTCTGTTTCTCGCCCTCTGTTTCAGCCGCTCTGTTTCAGCCCCTCTGTATCAGCCCCACTGTTTCAGCTCCTCTGTTTCTCGCCCTCTGTTTCTCGCCCTCTGTTTCAGCCCCTCTGTTTCAGCCCCTCTGTTTCAGCCCCTCTGTTTCGCGGCCTCTGTTTCTCGCCCTCTGTTTCTCGCTCTCTGTTTCTCGCCCTATGTTTCTCTCCCTCTGTTTCAGCCCCTCTGTTAGAGCCCCTCTGTTTCAGGCCCTCTGTTTCTCGCCCTCTGTTTCTCGCCCTGTGTTTCTCGCCCTCTGTTTCAGCCCCTCTGTTTCAGCCCCTCTGTTTCAGCCCCTCTGTTTCAGCCCCTCTGTTTCTCGCCCTCTGTTTCAGCCCCTCTGTTTCAGCCCCTCTGTTTCAGCCCCTCTGTTTCAGCCCTTCTGTTTCAGCCCCTCTGTTTCTCGCCCTCTGTTTCTCGCCATCTGTTTCTCGCCCTCTGTTTCTCGCCCTCTGTTTCTCGCCCTCTGTTTCAGCCCCTCTGTTTCAGCCCCTCTGTTTCTCGCCCACTGTTTCTCGCCCTCTGTTTCAGCCCCTCTGTTTCAGCCCCTCTGTTTCAGCCCCTCTGTTTCGCGCCCTCTGTTTCTCGCCCTCTGTTTCTCGCTCTCTGTTTCTCGCCCTATGTTTCTCTCCCTCTGTTTCAGCCCCTCTGTTAGAGCCCCTCTGTTTCAGGCCCTCTGTTTCTCGCCATCTGTTTCTCGCCCTCTGTTTCTCGCCCTCTGTTTCTCGCCCTCTGTTTCAGCCCCTCTGTTTCAGCCCCTCTGTTTCTCGCCCACTGTTTCTCGCTCTCTGTTTCTCGCCCTCTGTTTCAGCCCCTCTGTTTCAGCCCCTCTGTTTCAGCCACTCTGTTTCTCGCCCTCTGTTTCAGCCCCTCTGTTTCAGCCCCTCTGTTTCAGCCCCTCTGTTTCAGCTCCTCTGTTTCTCGCCCTCAGTTTCGCGCCCACTGTTTCAGCCCCTCTGTTTCTCGCCCTCTGTTTCAGCCCCTCTGTTTCTCGCCCTCTGTTTCAGCCCCTCTGTTTCAGCCCCTCTGTTTCAGCCCCTCTGTTTCAGCCCCTCTGTTTCTCGCCCTCTGTTTCAGCCCCTCTGTTTCAGCCCCTCTGTTTCAGCCCCTCTGTTTCAGCCCTTATGTTTCAGCCCCTCTGTTTCTCGCCCTCTGTTTCTCGCCATCTGTTTCTCGGCCTCTGTTTCTCGCCCTCTGTTTCTCGCCCACTGTTTCAGCCCCTCTGTTTCAGCCCCTCTGTTTCTCGCCCACTGTTTCTCGCTCTCTGTTTCTCGCCCTCTGTTTCAGCCCCTCTGTTTCAGCCCCTCTGTTTCAGCCACTCTGTTTCTCGCCCTCTGTTTCAGCCCCTCTGTTTCAGCCCCTCTGTTTCAGCCCCTCTGTTTCAGCCCCTCTGTTTCAGCTCCTCTGTTTCTCGCCCTCTGTTTCGCGCCCACTGTTTCAGCCCATCTGTTTCTCGCCCACTGTTTCAGCCCCTCTGTTTCTCGCCCTATGTTTCAGCCCCTCTGTTTCAGCCCCTCTGTTTCTCGCTCTCTGTTTCAGCCCCTCTGTTTCAGCCCCTCTGTATCAGCCCCTCTGTTTCAGACCCTCTGTTTCTCGCCCTCTGTTTCTCCCCCTCTGTTTCAGCCCCTCTGTTTCAGCCCCTCTGTTTCAGCCCCTCTGTTTCAGCCCCTCTGTTTCTCGCCCTCTGTTTCTCACCCTCTGTTTCTCGCTCTCTGTTTCTCGCCCTCTGTTTCTCGCCCTCTGTTTCTGCCCCTCTGTTTCAGCCCCTCTGTTTCAGCCCCTCTGTTTTTAGCCCCTCTGTTTCTCGCCCTCTGTTTCTCGCCCTCTGTTTCTCGCCCTCTGTTTCAGCCCCTCTGTTTCTCGCCCTCTGTTTCACGCCCTCTGTTTCTCGCTCTCTGTTTCTCGCCCTCTGTTTCTCGCCCTCTGTTTCAGCCCCTCTGTTTCAGCCCCTCTGTTTCTCGCCCTCTGTTTCTCGCCCTCTGTTTCTCGCCCTCTGTTTCAGCCCCTCTGTTTCTCGCCCTCTGTTTCAGCCCCTCTGTTTCAGCCCCTCTGTTTCTCGCCCTCTGTTTCAGCCCCTCTGTTTCAGCCCCTCTGTATCAGCCCCTCTGTTTCAGCTCCTCTGTTTCTCGCCCTCTGTTTCTCGCCCTCTGTTTCAGCCCCTCTGTTTCAGCCCCTCTGTTTCAACCCCTCTGTTTAAGCCCCTCTGTTTCTCGCCCTCTGTTTCTCGCCCTCTGTTTCTCGCTCTCTGTTTCTCGCCCTCTGTTTCTCGCCTCTGTTTCAGCCCCTCTGTTTCAGCCCCTCTGTTTCACCCCCTCTGTTTTTAGCCCCTCTGTTTCTCGCCCTCTGTTTCAGCCCCTCTGTTTCTCGCCCTCTGTTTCAGCCCCTCTGTTTCAGACCCTCTGTTTCTCGCCCTCTGTTTCTCGCCCTCTGTTTCAGCCCCTCTGTTTCAGCAGGTCTCTTTCAGCCCCTCTGTTTCAGCCCCTCTGTTTCTCGCCCTCTGTTTCTCGCCCTCTGTTTCTCGCCCTCTGTTTCTCGCCCTCTGTTTCAGCCCCTCTGTTTCAGCCCCTCTGTTTCAGCCCCTCTGTTTCTCGCCCTCTGTTTCTCGCCCACTGTTTCGCGCCCTCTGTTTCAGCCCCTCTGTTTCAGCCCCTCTGTTTCAGCCCCTCTGTTTCTGCCCCTCTGTTTCAGCCCTTCTGTTTCAGCCCCTCTGTTTCTCGCCCTCTGTTTCTCGCCATCTGTTTCTCGCCCTCTGTTTCTCGCCCTCTGTTTCTCGCCCTCTGTTTCAGCCCCTCTGTTTCATCCCCTCTGTTTCTCGCCCACTGTTTCTCGCTCTCTGTTTCTCGCCCTCTGTTTCAGCCCCTCTGTTTCAGCCCCTCTGTTTCAGCCACTCTGTTTCTCGCCCTCTGTTTCAGCCCCTCTGTTTCAGCCCCTCTGTTTCAGCCCCTCTGTTTCAGCCCCTCTGTTTCAGCTCCTCTGTTTCTCGCCCTCTGTTTCGCGCCCACTGTTTCAGCCCCTCTGTTTCTCGCCCTCTGTTTCAGCCCCTCTGTTTCTCGCCCTCTGTTTCAGCCCCTCTGTTTCAGCCCCTCTGTTTCTCGCTCTCTGTTTCAGCCCCTCTGTATCAGCCCCACTGTTTCAGCCCCTCTGTTTCTCGCCCTCTGTTTCTCCCCCTCTGTTTCAGCCCCTCTGTTTCAGCCCCTCTGTTTCAGCCCCTCTGTTTCAGCCCCTCTGTTTCTCGCCCTCTGTTTCTCACCCTCTGTTTCTCGCTCTCTGTTTCTCGCCCACTGTTTCTCGCCCTCTGTTTCAGCCCCTCTGTTTCAGCCCCTCTGTTTCAGCCCCTCTGTTTTTAGCCCCTCTGTTTCTCGCCCTCTGTTTCTCGCCCTCTGTTTCTCGCCCTCTGTTTCAGCCCCTCTGTTTCTCGACCTCTGTTTCACGCCCTCTGTTTCTCGCTCTCTGTTTCTCGCCCTCTGTTTCTCGCCCTCTGTTTCAGCCCCTCTGTTTCAGCCCCTCTGTTTCTCGCCCTCTGTTTCTCGCCCTCTGTTTCTCGCCCTCTGTTTCAGCCCCTCTGTTTCTCGCCCTCTGTTTCAGCCCCTCTGTTTCAGCCCCTCTGTTTCTCGCCCTCTGTTTCAGCCCCTCTGTTTCAGCCCCTCTGTATCAGCCCCTCTGTTTCAGCTCCTCTGTTTCTCGCCCTCTGTTTCTCGCCCTCTGTTTCAGCCCCTCTGTTTCAGTCCCTCTGTTTCAACCCCTCTGTTTAAGCCCCTCTGTTTCTCGCCCTCTGTTTCTCGCCCTCTGTTTCAGCCCCTCTGATTCAGCCCCTCTGTTTCTCGCCCTCTGTTTCAGCCCCACTGTTTCTCGCCCTCTGTTTCTCGCCCAATGTTTCTCCCCCTCTGTTTCTCGCCCTCTGTTTCAGCCCCTCTGTTTCAGCCCCTCTGTTTCTCGCCCTCTGTTTCAGCCGCTCTGTTTCAGCCCCTCTGTATCAGCCCCACTGTTTCAGCTCCTCTGTTTCTCGCCCTCTGTTTCTCGCCCTCTGTTTCAGCCCCTCTGTTTCAGCCCCTCTGTTTCAGCCCCTCTGTTTCGCGGCCTCTGTTTCTCGCCCTCTGTTTCTCGCTCTCTGTTTCTCGCCCTATGTTTCTCTCCCTCTGTTTCAGCCCCTCTGTTAGAGCCCCTCTGTTTCAGGCCCTCTGTTTCTCGCCCTCTGTTTCTCGCCCTGTGTTTCTCGCCCTCTGTTTCAGCCCCTCTGTTTCAGCCCCTCTGTTTCAGCCCCTCTGTTTCAGCCCCTCTGTTTCTCGCCCTCTGTTTCAGCCCCTCTGTTTCAGCCCCTCTGTTTCAGCCCCTCTGTTTCAGCCCTTCTGTTTCAGCCCCTCTGTTTCTCGCCCTCTGTTTCTCGCCATCTGTTTCTCGCCCTCTGTTTCTCGCCCTCTGTTTCTCGCCCTCTGTTTCAGCCCCTCTGTTTCAGCCCCTCTGTTTCTCGCCCACTGTTTCTCGCCCTCTGTTTCAGCCCCTCTGTTTCAGCCCCTCTGTTTCAGCCCCTCTGTTTCGCGCCCTCTGTTTCTCGCCCTCTGTTTCTCGCTCTCTGTTTCTCGCCCTATGTTTCTCTCCCTCTGTTTCAGCCCCTCTGTTAGAGCCCCTCTGTTTCAGGCCCTCTGTTTCTCGCCATCTGTTTCTCGCCCTCTGTTTCTCGCCCTCTGTTTCTCGCCCTCTGTTTCAGCCCCTCTGTTTCAGCCCCTCTGTTTCTCGCCCACTGTTTCTCGCTCTCTGTTTCTCGCCCTCTGTTTCAGCCCCTCTGTTTCAGCCCCTCTGTTTCAGCCACTCTGTTTCTCGCCCTCTGTTTCAGCCCCTCTGTTTCAGCCCCTCTGATTCAGCCCCTCTGTTTCAGCTCCTCTGTTTCTCGCCCTCTGTTTCGCGCCCACTGTTTCAGCCCCTCTGTTTCTCGCCCTCTGTTTCAGCCCCTCTGTTTCTCGCCCTCTGTTTCAGCCCCTCTGTTTCAGCCCCTCTGTTTCAGCCCCTCTGTTTCAGCCCCTCTGTTTCTCGCCCTCTGTTTCAGCCCCTCTGTTTCAGCCCCTCTGTTTCAGCCCCTCTGTTTCAGCCCTTCTGTTTCAGCCCCTCTGTTTCTCGCCCTCTGTTTCTCGCCATCTGTTTCTCGGCCTCTGTTTCTCGCCCTCTGTTTCTCGCCCTCTGTTTCAGCCCCTCTGTTTCAGCCCCTCTGTTTCTCGCCCACTGTTTCTCGCTCTCTGTTTCTCGCCCTCTGTTTCAGCCCCTCTGTTTCAGCCCCTCTGTTTCAGCCACTCTGTTTCTCGCCCTCTGTTTCAGCCCCTCTGTTTCAGCCCCTCTGTTTCAGCCCCTCTGTTTCAGCCCCTCTGTTTCAGCTCCTCTGTTTCTCGCCCTCTGTTTCGCGCCCACTGTTTCAGCCCCTCTGTTTCTCGCCGACTGTTTCAGCCCCTCTGTTTCTCGCCCTCTGTTTCAGCCCCTCTGTTTCAGCCCCTCTGTTTCTCGCTCTCTGTTTCAGCCCCTCTGTTTCAGCCCCTCTGTATCAGCCCCTCTGTTTCAGCCCCTCTGTTTCTCGCCCTCTGTTTCTCCCCCTCTGTTTCAGCCCCTCTGTTTCAGCCCCTCTGTTTCTCGCCCTCTGTTTCTCGCCCTCTGTTTCAGCCCCTCTGTTTCTCGCCCTCTGTTTCAGCCCCTCTGTTTCAGCCCCTCTGTTTCTCGCCCTCTGTTTCAGCCCCTCTGTTTCAGCCCCTCTGTATCAGCCCCTCTGTTTCAGCTCCTCTGTTTCTCGCCCTCTGTTTCTCGCCCTCTGTTTCAGCCCCTCTGTTTCAGCCCCTCTGTTTCAACCCCTCTGTTTAAGCCCCTCTGTTTCTCGCCCTCTGTTTCTCGCCCTCTGTTTCTCGCTCTCTGTTTCTCGCCCTCTGTTTCTCGCCTCTGTTTCAGCCCCTCTGTTTCAGCCCCTCTGTTTCACCCCCTCTGTTTTTAGCCCCTCTGTTTCTCGCCCTCTGTTTCAGCCCCTCTGTTTCTCGCCGTCTGTTTCAGCCCCTCTGTTTCAGACCCTCTGTTTCTCGCCCTCTGTTTCTCGCCCTCTGTTTCAGCCCCTCTGTTTCAGCAGGTCTCTTTCAGCCCCTCTGTTTCAGCCCCTCTGTTTCTCGCCCTCTGTTTCTCGCCCTCTGTTTCTCGCCCTCTGTTTCTCGCCCTCTGTTTCAGCCCCTCTGTTTCAGCCCCTCTGTTTCAGCCCCTCTGTTTCTCGCCCTCTGTTTCTCGCCCACTGTTTCGCGCCCTCTGTTTCAGCCCCTCTGTTTCAGCCCCTCTGTTTCATCCCCTCTGTTTCTGCCCCTCTGTTTCAGCCCTTCTGTTTCAGCCCCTCTGTTTCTCGCCCTCTGTTTCTCGCCATCTGTTTCTCGCCCTCTGTTTCTCGCCCTCTGTTTCTCGCCCTCTGTTTCAGCCCCTCTGTTTCATCCCCTCTGTTTCTCGCCCACTGTTTCTCGCTCTCTGTTTCTCGCCCTCTGTTTCAGCCCCTCTGTTTCAGCCCCTCTGTTTCAGCCACTCTGTTTCTCGCCCTCTGTTTCAGCCCCTCTGTTTCAGCCCCTCTGTTTCAGCCCCTCTGTTTCAGCCCCTCTGTTTCAGCTCCTCTGTTTCTCGCCCTCTGTTTCGCGCCCACTGTTTCAGCCCCTCTGTTTCTCGCCCTCTGTTTCAGCCCCTCTGTTTCTCGCCCTCTGTTTCAGCCCCTCTGTTTCAGCCCCTCTGTTTCTCGCTCTCTGTTTCAGCCCCTCTGTATCAGCCCCTCTGTTTCAGCCCCTCTGTTTCTCGCCCTCTGTTTCTCCCCCTCTGTTTCAGCCCCTCTGTTTCAGCCCCTCTGTTTCAGCCCCTCTGTTTCAGCCCCTCTGTTTCTCGCCCTCTGTTTCTCACCCTCTGTTTCTCGCTCTCTGTTTCTCGCCCACTGTTTCTCGCCCTCTGTTTCAGCCCCTCTGTTTCAGCCCCTCTGTTTCAGCCCCTCTGTTTTTAGCCCCTCTGTTTCTCGCCCTCTGTTTCTCGCCCTCTGTTTCTCGCCCTCTGTTTCAGCCCCTCTGTTTCTCGCCCTCTGTTTCACGCCCTCTGTTTCTCGCTCTCTGTTTCTCGCCCTCTGTTTCTCGCCCTCTGTTTCAGCCCCTCTGTTTCAGCCCCTCTGTTTCTCGCCCTCTGTTTCTCGCCCTCTGTTTCTCGCCCTCTGTTTCAGCCCCTCTGTTTCTCGCCCTCTGTTTCAGCCCCTCTGTTTCAGCCCCTCTGTTTCTCGCCCTCTGTTTCAGCCCCTCTGTTTCAGCCCCTCTGTATCAGCCCCTCTGTTTCAGCTCCTCTGTTTCTCGCCCTCTGTTTCTCGCCCTCTGTTTCAGCCCCTCTGTTTCAGCCCCTCTGTTTCAACCCCTCTGTTTAAGCCCCTCTGTTTCTCGCCCTCTGTTTCTCGCCCTCTGTTTCTCGCTCTCTGTTTCTCGCCCTCTGTTTCTCGCCTCTGTTTCAGCCCCTCTGTTTCAGCCCCTCTGTTTCACCCCCTCTGTTTTTAGCCCCTCTGTTTCTCGCCCTCTGTTTCAGCCCCTCTGTTTCTCGCCCTCTGTTTCAGCCACTCTGTTTCAGCCCCTCTGTATCAGCCCCTCTGTTTCAGACCCTCTGTTTCTCGCCCTCTGTTTCTCGCCCTCTGTTTCAGCCCCTCTGTTTCAGCAGGTCTCTTTCAGCCCCTCTGTTTCAGCCCCTCTGTTTCTCGCCCTCTGTTTCTCGCCCTCTGTTTCTCGCCCTCTGTTTCTCGCTCTCTGTTTCTCGCCCACTGTTTCGCGCCCTCTGTTTCAGCCCCTCTGTTTCAGCCCCTCTGTTTCAGCCCCTCTGTTTCTGCCCCTCTGTTTCTCGCCCTCTGTTTCAGCCCCTCTGTTTCAGCCCCTCTGTTTTAGCCCCTCTGTTTCAGCCCCTCTGTTTCTCGCCCTCTGTTTCAGCCGCACTGTTTCTCGCCCTCTGTTTCAGCCCCTCTCTTTCAGCCCCTCTGTTTCTCGCCCTCTGTTTCTCGCCCTCTGTTTCTCGCCCTCTGTTTCAGCCCCTCTGTTTCTCGCCCTCTGTTTCAGCCCCTCTGTTTCAGCCCCTCTGTTTCTCGCCCTCTGTTTCAGCCCCTCTGTTTCAGCCCCTCTGTATCAGCCCCTCTGTTTCAGCTCCTCTGTTTCTCGCCCTCTGTTTCTCGCCCTCTGTTTCAGCCCCTCTGTTTCAGCCCCTCTGTTTCAACCCCTCTGTTTAAGCCCCTCTGTTTCTCGCCCTCTGTTTCTCGCCCTCTGTTTCTCGCTCTCTGTTTCTCGCCCTCTGTTTCTCGCCTCTGTTTCAGCCCCTCTGTTTCAGCCCCTCTGTTTCACCCCCTCTGTTTTTAGCCCCTCTGTTTCTCGCCCTCCGTTTCAGCCCCTCTGTTTCTCGCCCTCTGTTTCAGCCCCTCTGTTTCAGACCCTCTGTTTCTCGCCCTCTGTTTCTCGCCCTCTGTTTCAGCCCCTCTGTTTCAGCAGGTCTCTTTCAGCCCCTCTGTTTCAGCCCCTCTGTTTCTCGCCCTCTGTTTCTCGCCCTCTGTTTCTCGCCCTCTGTTTCTCGCCCTCTGTTTCAGCCCCTCTGTTTCAGCCCCTCTGTTTCAGCCCCTCTGTTTCTCGCCCTCTGTTTCTCGCCCACTGTTTCGCGCCCTCTGTTTCAGCCCCTCTGTTTCAGCCCCTCTGTTTCAGCCCCTCTGTTTCTGCCCCTCTGTTTCAGCCCTTCTGTTTCAGCCCCTCTGTTTCTCGCCCTCTGTTTCTCGCCATCTGTTTCTCGCCCTCTGTTTCTCGCCCTCTGTTTCTCGCCCTCTGTTTCAGCCCCTCTGTTTCATCCCCTCTGTTTCTCGCCCACTGTTTCTCGCTCTCTGTTTCTCGCCCTCTGTTTCAGCCCCTCTGTTTCAGCCCCTCTGTTTCAGCCACTCTGTTTCTCGCCCTCTGTTTCAGCCCCTCTGTTTCAGCCCCTCTGTTTCAGCCCCTCTGTTTCAGCCCCTCTGTTTCAGCTCCTCTGTTTCTCGCCCTCTGTTTCGCGCCCACTGTTTCAGCCCCTCTGTTTCTCGCCCTCTGTTTCAGCCCCTCTGTTTCTCGCCCTCTGTTTCAGCCCCTCTGTTTCAGCCCCTCTGTTTCTCGCTCTCTGTTTCAGCCCCTCTGTTTCAGCCCCTCTGTATCAGCCCCACTGTTTCAGCCCCTCTGTTTCTCGCCCTCTGTTTCTCCCCCTCTGTTTCAGCCCCTCTGTTTCAGCCCCTCTGTTTCAGCCCCTCTGTTTCAGCCCCTCTGTTTCTCGCCCTCTGTTTCTCACCCTCTGTTTCTCGCTCTCTGTTTCTCGCCCACTGTTTCTCGCCCTCTGTTTCAGCCCCTCTGTTTCAGCCCCTCTGTTTCAGCCCCTCTGTTTTTAGCCCCTCTGTTTCTCGCCCTCTGTTTCTCGCCCTCTGTTTCTCGCCCTCTGTTTCAGCCCCTCTGTTTCTCGACCTCTGTTTCACGCCCTCTGTTTCTCGCTCTCTGTTTCTCGCCCTCTGTTTCTCGCCCTCTGTTTCAGCCCCTCTGTTTCAGCCCCTCTGTTTCTCGCCCTCTGTTTCTCGCCCTCTGTTTCTCGCCCTCTGTTTCAGCCCCTCTGTTTCTCGCCCTCTGTTTCAGCCCCTCTGTTTCAGCCCCTCTGTTTCTCGCCCTCTGTTTCAGCCCCTCTGTTTCAGCCCCTCTGTATCAGCCCCTCTGTTTCAGCTCCTCTGTTTCTCGCCCTCTGTTTCTCGCCCTCTGTTTCAGCCCCTCTGTTTCAGTCCCTCTGTTTCAACCCCTCTGTTTAAGCCCCTCTGTTTCTCGCCCTCTGTTTCTCGCCCTCTGTTTCAGCCCCTCTGATTCAGCCCCTCTGTTTCTCGCCCTCTGTTTCAGCCCCCCTGTTTCTCGCCCTCTGTTTCTCGCCCAATGTTTCTCCCCCTCTGTTTCTCGCCCTCTGTTTCAGCCCCTCTGTTTCAGCCCCTCTGTTTCTCGCCCTCTGTTTCAGCCGCTCTGTTTCAGCCCCTCTGTATCAGCCCCACTGTTTCAGCTCCTCTGTTTCTCGCCCTCTGTTTCTCGCCCTCTGTTTCAGCCCCTCTGTTTCAGCCCCTCTGTTTCAGCCCCTCTGTTTCGCGGCCTCTGTTTCTCGCCCTCTGTTTCTCGCTCTCTGTTTCTCGCCCTATGTTTCTCTCCCTCTGTTTCAGCCCCTCTGTTAGAGCCCCTCTGTTTCAGGCCCTCTGTTTCTCGCCCTCTGTTTCTCGCCCTGTGTTTCTCGCCCTCTGTTTCAGCCCCTCTGTTTCAGCCCCTCTGTTTCAGCCCCTCTGTTTCTCGCCCTCTGTTTCAGCCCCTCTGTTTCAGCCCCTCTGTTTCAGCCCCTCTGTTTCAGCCCTTCTGTTTCAGCCCCTCTGTTTCTCGCCCTCTGTTTCTCGCCATCTGTTTCTCGCCCTCTGTTTCTCGCCCTCTGTTTCTCGCCCTCTGTTTCAGCCCCTCTGTTTCAGCCCCTCTGTTTCTCGCCCACTGTTTCTCGCCCTCTGTTTCAGCCCCTCTGTTTCAGCCCCTCTGTTTCAGCCCCTCTGTTTCGCGCCCTCTGTTTCTCGCCCTCTGTTTCTCGCTCTCTGTTTCTCGCCCTATGTTTCTCTCCCTCTGTTTCAGCCCCTCTGTTAGAGCCCCTCTGTTTCAGGCCCTCTGTTTCTCGCCATCTGTTTCTCGCCCTCTGTTTCTCGCCCTCTGTTTCTCGCCCTCTGTTTCAGCCCCTCTGTTTCAGCCCCTCTGTTTCTCGCCCACTGTTTCTCGCTCTCTGTTTCTCGCCCTCTGTTTCAGCCCCTCTGTTTCAGCCCCTCTGTTTCAGCCACTCTGTTTCTCGCCCTCTGTTTCAGCCCCTCTGTTTCAGCCCCTCTGATTCAGCCCCTCTGTTTCAGCTCCTCTGTTTCTCGCCCTCTGTTTCGCGCCCACTGTTTCAGCCCCTCTGTTTCTCGCCCTCTGTTTCAGCCCCTCTGTTTCTCGCCCTCTGTTTCAGCCCCTCTGTTTCAGCCCCTCTGTTTCAGCCCCTCTGTTTCAGCCCCTCTGTTTCTCGCCCTCTGTTTCAGCCCCTCTGTTTCAGCCCCTCTGTTTCAGCCCCTCTGTTTCAGCCCTTCTGTTTCAGCCCCTCTGTTTCTCGCCCTCTGTTTCTCGCCATCTGTTTCTCGGCCTCTGTTTCTCGCCCTCTGTTTCTCGCCCTCTGTTTCAGCCCCTCTGTTTCAGCCCCTCTGTTTCTCGCCCACTGTTTCTCGCTCTCTGTTTCTCGCCCTCTGTTTCAGCCCCTCTGTTTCAGCCCCTCTGTTTCAGCCACTCTGTTTCTCGCCCTCTGTTTCAGCCCCTCTGTTTCAGCCCCTCTGTTTCAGCCCCTCTGTTTCAGCCCCTCTGTTTCAGCTCCTCTGTTTCTCGCCCTCTGTTTCGCGCCCACTGTTTCAGCCCCTCTGTTTCTCGCCGACTGTTTCAGCCCCTCTGTTTCTCGCCCTATGTTTCAGCCCCTCTGTTTCAGCCCCTCTGTTTCTCGCTCTCTGTTTCAGCCCCTCTGTTTCAGCCCCTCTGTATCAGCCCCTCTGTTTCAGCCCCTCTGTTTCTCGCCCTCTGTTTCTCCCCCTCTGTTTCAGCCCCTCTGTTTCAGCCCCTCTGTTTCTCGCCCTCTGTTTCTCGCCCTCTGTTTCTCGCCCTCTGTTTCAGCCCCTCTGTTTCAGCCCCTCTGTTTCTCGCCCTCTGTTTCAGCCCCTCTGTTTCAGCCCCTCTGTTTCAGCCCCTCTGTATCAGCCCCTCTGTTTCAGCTCCTCTGTTTCTCGCCCTCTGTTTCTCGCCCTCTGTTTCAGCCCCTCTGTTTCAGCCCCTCTGTTTCAACCCCTCTGTTTAAGCCCCTCTGTTTCTCGCCCTCTGTTTCTCGCCCTCTGTTTCTCGCCCTCTGTTTCTCGCCCTCTGTTTCTCGCCTCTGTTTCAGCCCCTCTGTTTCAGCCCCTCTGTTTCACCCCCTCTGTTTTTAGCCCCTCTGTTTCTCGCCCTCTGTTTCAGCCCCTCTGTTTCTCGCCGTCTGTTTCAGCCCCTCTGTTTCAGACCCTCTGTTTCTCGCCCTCTGTTTCTCGCCCTCTGTTTCAGCCCCTCTGTTTCAGCAGGTCTCTTTCAGCCCCTCTGTTTCAGCCCCTCTGTTTCTCGCCCTCTGTTTCTCGCCCTCTGTTTCTCGCCCTCTGTTTCTCGCCCTCTGTTTCAGCCCCTCTGTTTCAGCCCCTCTGTTTCAGCCCCTCTGTTTCTCGCCCTCTGTTTCTCGCCCACTGTTTCGCGCCCTCTGTTTCAGCCCCTCTGTTTCAGCCCCTCTGTTTCATCCCCTCTGTTTCTGCCCCTCTGTTTCAGCCCTTCTGTTTCAGCCCCTCTGTTTCTCGCCCTCTGTTTCTCGCCATCTGTTTCTCGCCCTCTGTTTCTCGCCCTCTGTTTCTCGCCCTCTGTTTCAGCCCCTCTGTTTCATCCCCTCTGTTTCTCGCCCACTGTTTCTCGCTCTCTGTTTCTCGCCCTCTGTTTCAGCCCCTCTGTTTCAGCCCCTCTGTTTCAGCCACTCTGTTTCTCGCCCTCTGTTTCAGCCCCTCTGTTTCGCGCCCACTGTTTCAGCCCCTCTGTTTCAGCCCCTCTGTTTCAGCTCCTCTGTTTCTCGCCCTCTGTTTCGCGCCCACTGTTTCAGCCCCTCTGTTTCTCGCCCTCTGTTTCAGCCCCTCTGTTTCTCGCCCTCTGTTTCAGCCCCTCTGTTTCAGCTCCTCTGTTTCTCGCTCTCTGTTTCAGCCCCTCTGTTTCAGCCCCTCTGTATCAGCCCCTCTGTTTCAGCCCCTCTGTTTCTCGCCCTCTGTTTCTCCCCCTCTGTTTCAGCCCCTCTGTTTCAGCCCCTCTGTTTCAGCCCCTCTGTTTCAGCCCCTCTGTTTCTCGCCCTCTGTTTCTCACCCTCTGTTTCTCGCTCTCTGTTTCTCGCCCACTGTTTCTCGCCCTCTGTTTCAGCCCCTCTGTTTCAGCCCCTCTGTTTCAGCCCCTCTGTTTTTAGCCCCTCTGTTTCTCGCCCTCTGTTTCTCGCCCTCTGTTTCTCGCCCTCTGTTTCAGCCCCTCTGTTTCTCGCCCTCTGTTTCACGCCCTCTGTTTCTCGCTCTCTGTTTCTCGCCCTCTGTTTCTCGCCCTCTGTTTCAGCCCCTCTGTTTCAGCCCCTCTGTTTCTCGCCCTCTGTTTCTCGCCCTCTGTTTCTCGCCCTCTGTTTCAGCCCCTCTGTTTCTCGCCCTCTGTTTCAGCCCCTCTGTTTCAGCCCCTCTGTTTCTCGCCCTCTGTTTCAGCCCCTCTGTTTCAGCCCCTCTGTATCAGCCCCTCTGTTTCAGCTCCTCTGTTTCTCGCCCTCTGTTTCTCGCCCTCTGTTTCAGCCCCTCTGTTTCAGCCCCTCTGTTTCAACCCCTCTGTTTAAGCCCCTCTGTTTCTCGCCCTCTGTTTCTCGCCCTCTGTTTCTCGCTCTCTGTTTCTCGCCCTCTGTTTCTCGCCTCTGTTTCAGCCCCTCTGTTTCAGCCCCTCTGTTTCACCCCCTCTGTTTTTAGCCCCTCTGTTTCTCGCCCTCTGTTTCAGCCCCTCTGTTTCTCGCCCTCTGTTTCAGCCACTCTGTTTCAGCCCCTCTGTATCAGCCCCTCTGTTTCAGACCCTCTGTTTCTCGCCCTCTGTTTCTCGCCCTCTGTTTCAGCCCCTCTGTTTCAGCAGGTCTCTTTCAGCCCCTCTGTTTCAGCCCCTCTGTTTCTCGCCCTCTGTTTCTCGCCCTCTGTTTCTCGCCCTCTGTTTCTCGCTCTCTGTTTCTCGCCCACTGTTTCGCGCCCTCTGTTTCAGCCCCTCTGTTTCAGCCCCTCTGTTTCAGCCCCTCTGTTTCTGCCCCTCTGTTTCTCGCCCTCTGTTTCAGCCCCTCTGTTTCAGCCCCTCTGTTTTAGCCCCTCTGTTTCAGCCCCTCTGTTTCTCGCCCTCTGTTTCAGCCGCACTGTTTCTCGCCCTCTGTTTCAGCCCCTCTCTTTCAGCCCCTCTGTTTCTCGCCCACTGTTTCTCGCTCTCTGTTTCTCGCCCTCTGTTTCAGCCCCTCTGTTTCAGCCCCTCTGTTTCAGCCACTCTGTTTCTCGCCCTCTGTTTCAGCCCCTCTGTTTCAGCCCCTCTGTTTCAGCCCCTCTGTTTCAGCCCCTCTGTTTCAGCTCCTCTGTTTCTCGCCCTCTGTTTCGCGCCCACTGTTTCAGCCCCTCTGTTTCTCGCCCTCTGTTTCAGCCCCTCTGTTTCTCGCCCTCTGTTTCAGCCCCTCTGTTTCAGCCCCTCTGTTTCTCGCTCTCTGTTTCAGCCCCTCTGTTTCAGCCCCTCTGTATCAGCCCCTCTGTTTCAGCCCCTCTGTTTCTCGCCCTCTGTTTCTCCCCCTCTGTTTCAGCCCCTCTGTTTCAGCCCCTCTGTTTCAGCCCCTCTGTTTCAGCCCCTCTGTTTCTCGCCCTCTGTTTCTCACCCTCTGTTTCTCGCTCTCTGTTTCTCGCCCACTGTTTCTCGCCCTCTGTTTCAGCCCCTCTGTTTCAGCCCCTCTGTTTCAGCCCCTCTGTTTTTAGCCCCTCTGTTTCTCGCCCTCTGTTTCTCGCCCTCTGTTTCTCGCCCTCTGTTTCAGCCCCTCTGTTTCTCGCCCTCTGTTTCACGCCCTCTGTTTCTCGCTCTCTGTTTCTCGCCCTCTGTTTCTCGCCCTCTGTTTCAGCCCCTCTGTTTCTCGCCCTCTGTTTCAGCCCCTCTGTTTCAGCCCCTCTGTTTCTCGCCCTCTGTTTCAGCCCCTCTGTTTCAGCCCCTCTGTATCAGCCCCTCTGTTTCAGCTCCTCTGTTTCTCGCCCTCTGTTTCTCGCCCTCTGTTTCAGCCCCTCTGTTTCAGTCCCTCTGTTTCAACCCCTCTGTTTAAGCCCCTCTGTTTCTCGCCCTCTGTTTCTCGCCCTCTGTTTCAGCCCCTCTGATTCAGCCCCTCTGTTTCTCGCCCTCTGTTTCAGCCCCCCTGTTTCTCGCCCTCTGTTTCTCGCCCAATGTTTCTCCCCCTCTGTTTCTCGCCCTCTGTTTCAGCCCCTCTGTTTCAGCCCCTCTGTTTCTCGCCCTCTGTTTCAGCCGCTCTGTTTCAGCCCCTCTGTATCAGCCCCACTGTTTCAGCTCCTCTGTTTCTCGCCCTCTGTTTCTCGCCCTCTGTTTCAGCCCCTCTGTTTCAGCCCCTCTGTTTCAGCCCCTCTGTTTCGCGGCCTCTGTTTCTCGCCCTCTGTTTCTCGCTCTCTGTTTCTCGCCCTATGTTTCTCTCCCTCTGTTTCAGCCCCTCTGTTAGAGCCCCTCTGTTTCAGGCCCTCTGTTTCTCGCCCTCTGTTTCTCGCCCTGTGTTTCTCGCCCTCTGTTTCAGCCCCTCTGTTTCAGCCCCTCTGTTTCAGCCCCTCTGTTTCTCGCCCTCTGTTTCAGCCCCTCTGTTTCAGCCCCTCTGTTTCAGCCCCTCTGTTTCAGCCCTTCTGTTTCAGCCCCTCTGTTTCTCGCCCTCTGTTTCTCGCCATCTGTTTCTCGCCCTCTGTTTCTCGCCCTCTGTTTCTCGCCCTCTGTTTCAGCCCCTCTGTTTCAGCCCCTCTGTTTCTCGCCCACTGTTTCTCGCCCTCTGTTTCAGCCCCTCTGTTTCAGCCCCTCTGTTTCAGCCCCTCTGTTTCGCGCCCTCTGTTTCTCGCCCTCTGTTTCTCGCTCTCTGTTTCTCGCCCTATGTTTCTCTCCCTCTGTTTCAGCCCCTCTGTTAGAGCCCCTCTGTTTCAGGCCCTCTGTTTCTCGCCATCTGTTTCTCGCCCTCTGTTTCTCGCCCTCTGTTTCTCGCCCTCTGTTTCAGCCCATCTGTTTCAGCCCCTCTGTTTCTCGCCCACTGTTTCTCGCTCTCTGTTTCTCGCCCTCTGTTTCAGCCCCTCTGTTTCAGCCCCTCTGTTTCAGCCACTCTGTTTCTCGCCCTCTGTTTCAGCCCCTCTGTTTCAGCCCCTCTGATTCAGCCCCTCTGTTTCAGCTCCTCTGTTTCTCGCCCTCTGTTTCGCGCCCACTGTTTCAGCCCCTCTGTTTCTCGCCCTCTGTTTCAGCCCCTCTGTTTCTCGCCCTCTGTTTCAGCCCCTCTGTTTCAGCCCCTCTGTTTCAGCCCCTCTGTTTCAGCCCCTCTGTTTCTCGCCCTCTGTTTCAGCCCCTCTGTTTCAGCCCCTCTGTTTCAGCCCCTCTGTTTCAGCCCTTCTGTTTCAGCCCCTCTGTTTCTCGCCCTCTGTTTCTCGCCATCTGTTTCTCGGCCTCTGTTTCTCGCCCTCTGTTTCTCGCCCTCTGTTTCAGCCCCTCTGTTTCAGCCCCTCTGTTTCTCGCCCACTGTTTCTCGCTCTCTGTTTCTCGCCCTCTGTTTCAGCCCCTCTGTTTCAGCCCCTCTGTTTCAGCCACTCTGTTTCTCGCCCTCTGTTTCAGCCCCTCTGTTTCAGCCCCTCTGTTTCAGCCCCTCTGTTTCAGCCCCTCTGTTTCAGCTCCTCTGTTTCTCGCCCTCTGTTTCGCGCCCACTGTTTCAGCCCCTCTGTTTCTCGCCGACTGTTTCAGCCCCTCTGTTTCTCGCCCTATGTTTCAGCCCCTCTGTTTCAGCCCCTCTGTTTCTCGCTCTCTGTTTCAGCCCCTCTGTTTCAGCCCCTCTGTATCAGCCCCTCTGTTTCAGCCCCTCTGTTTCTCGCCCTCTGTTTCTCCCCCTCTGTTTCAGCCCCTCTGTTTCAGCCCCTCTGTTTCTCGCCCTCTGTTTCTCGCCCTCTGTTTCTCGCCCTCTGTTTCAGCCCCTCTGTTTCAGCCCCTCTGTTTCTCGCCCTCTGTTTCAGCCCCTCTGTTTCAGCCCCTCTGTTTCAGCCCCTCTGTATCAGCCCCTCTGTTTCAGCTCCTCTGTTTCTCGCCCTCTGTTTCTCGCCCTCTGTTTCAGCCCCTCTGTTTCAGCCCCTCTGTTTCAACCCCTCTGTTTAAGCCCCTCTGTTTCTCGCCCTCTGTTTCTCGCCCTCTGTTTCTCGCCCTCTGTTTCTCGCCCTCTGTTTCTCGCCTCTGTTTCAGCCCCTCTGTTTCAGCCCCTCTGTTTCACCCCCTCTGTTTTTAGCCCCTCTGTTTCTCGCCCTCTGTTTCAGCCCCTCTGTTTCTCGCCGTCTGTTTCAGCCCCTCTGTTTCAGACCCTCTGTTTCTCGCCCTCTGTTTCTCGCCCTCTGTTTCAGCCCCTCTGTTTCAGCAGGTCTCTTTCAGCCCCTCTGTTTCAGCCCCTCTGTTTCTCGCCCTCTGTTTCTCGCCCTCTGTTTCTCGCCCTCTGTTTCTCGCCCTCTGTTTCAGCCCCTCTGTTTCAGCCCCTCTGTTTCAGCCCCTCTGTTTCTCGCCCTCTGTTTCTCGCCCACTGTTTCGCGCCCTCTGTTTCAGCCCCTCTGTTTCAGCCCCTCTGTTTCATCCCCTCTGTTTCTGCCCCTCTGTTTCAGCCCTTCTGTTTCAGCCCCTCTGTTTCTCGCCCTCTGTTTCTCGCCATCTGTTTCTCGCCCTCTGTTTCTCGCCCTCTGTTTCTCGCCCTCTGTTTCAGCCCCTCTGTTTCATCCCCTCTGTTTCTCGCCCACTGTTTCTCGCTCTCTGTTTCTCGCCCTCTGTTTCAGCCCCTCTGTTTCAGCCCCTCTGTTTCAGCCACTCTGTTTCTCGCCCTCTGTTTCAGCCCCTCTGTTTCAGCCCCTCTGTTTCAGACCCTCTGTTTCAGCCCCTCTGTTTCAGCTCCTCTGTTTCTCGCCCTCTGTTTCGCGCCCACTGTTTCAGCCCCTCTGTTTCTCGCCCTCTGTTTCAGCCCCTCTGTTTCTCGCCCTCTGTTTCAGCCCCTCTGTTTCAGCCCCTCTGTTTCTCGCTCTCTGTTTCAGCCCCTCTGTTTCAGCCCCTCTGTATCAGCCCCTCTGTTTCAGCCCCTCTGTTTCTCGCCCTCTGTTTCTCCCCCTCTGTTTCAGCCCCTCTGTTTCAGCCCCTCTGTTTCAGCCCCTCTGTTTCAGCCCCTCTGTTTCTCGCCCTCTGTTTCTCACCCTCTGTTTCTCGCTCTCTGTTTCTCGCCCACTGTTTCTCGCCCTCTGTTTCAGCCCCTCTGTTTCAGCCCCTCTGTTTCAGCCCCTCTGTTTTTAGCCCCTCTGTTTCTCGCCCTCTGTTTCTCGCCCTCTGTTTCTCGCCCTCTGTTTCAGCCCCTCTGTTTCTCGCCCTCTGTTTCACGCCCTCTGTTTCTCGCTCTCTGTTTCTCGCCCTCTGTTTCTCGCCCTCTGTTTCAGCCCCTCTGTTTCAGCCCCTCTGTTTCTCGCCCTCTGTTTCTCGCCCTCTGTTTCTCGCCCTCTGTTTCAGCCCCTCTGTTTCTCGCCCTCTGTTTCAGCCCCTCTGTTTCAGCCCCTCTGTTTCTCGCCCTCTGTTTCAGCCCCTCTGTTTCAGCCCCTCTGTATCAGCCCCTCTGTTTCAGCTCCTCTGTTTCTCGCCCTCTGTTTCTCGCCCTCTGTTTCAGCCCCTCTGTTTCAGCCCCTCTGTTTCAACCCCTCTGTTTAAGCCCCTCTGTTTCTCGCCCTCTGTTTCTCGCCCTCTGTTTCTCGCTCTCTGTTTCTCGCCCTCTGTTTCTCGCCTCTGTTTCAGCCCCTCTGTTTCAGCCCCTCTGTTTCACCCCCTCTGTTTTTAGCCCCTCTGTTTCTCGCCCTCTGTTTCAGCCCCTCTGTTTCTCGCCCTCTGTTTCAGCCACTCTGTTTCAGCCCCTCTGTATCAGCCCCTCTGTTTCAGACCCTCTGTTTCTCGCCCTCTGTTTCTCGCCCTCTGTTTCAGCCCCTCTGTTTCAGCAGGTCTCTTTCAGCCCCTCTGTTTCAGCCCCTCTGTTTCTCGCCCTCTGTTTCTCGCCCTCTGTTTCTCGCCCTCTGTTTCTCGCTCTCTGTTTCTCGCCCACTGTTTCGCGCCCTCTGTTTCAGCCCCTCTGTTTCAGCCCCTCTGTTTCAGCCCCTCTGTTTCTGCCCCTCTGTTTCTCGCCCTCTGTTTCAGCCCCTCTGTTTCAGCCCCTCTGTTTTAGCCCCTCTGTTTCAGCCCCTCTGTTTCTCGCCCTCTGTTTCAGCCGCACTGTTTCTCGCCCTCTGTTTCAGCCCCTCTCTTTCAGCCCCTCTGTTTCTCGCCCACTGTTTCTCGCTCTCTGTTTCTCGCCCTCTGTTTCAGCCCCTCTGTTTCAGCCCCTCTGTTTCAGCCACTCTGTTTCTCGCCCTCTGTTTCAGCCCCTCTGTTTCAGCCCCTCTGTTTCAGCCCCTCTGTTTCAGCCCCTCTGTTTCAGCTCCTCTGTTTCTCGCCCTCTGTTTCGCGCCCACTGTTTCAGCCCCTCTGTTTCTCGCCCTCTGTTTCAGCCCCTCTGTTTCTCGCCCTCTGTTTCAGCCCCTCTGTTTCAGCCCCTCTGTTTCTCGCTCTCTGTTTCAGCCCCTCTGTTTCAGCCCCTCTGTATCAGCCCCTCTGTTTCAGCCCCTCTGTTTCTCGCCCTCTGTTTCTCCCCCTCTGTTTCAGCCCCTCTGTTTCAGCCCCTCTGTTTCAGCCCCTCTGTTTCAGCCCCTCTGTTTCTCGCCCTCTGTTTCTCACCCTCTGTTTCTCGCTCTCTGTTTCTCGCCCACTGTTTCTCGCCCTCTGTTTCAGCCCCTCTGTTTCAGCCCCTCTGTTTCAGCCCCTCTGTTTTTAGCCCCTCTGTTTCTCGCCCTCTGTTTCTCGCCCTCTGTTTCTCGCCCTCTGTTTCAGCCCCTCTGTTTCTCGCCCTCTGTTTCACGCCCTCTGTTTCTCGCTCTCTGTTTCTCGCCCTCTGTTTCTCGCCCTCTGTTTCAGCCCCTCTGTTTCAGCCCCTCTGTTTCTCGCCCTCTGTTTCTCGCCCTCTGTTTCTCGCCCTCTGTTTCAGCCCCTCTGTTTCTCGCCCTCTGTTTCAGCCCCTCTGTTTCAGCCCCTCTGTTTCTCGCCCTCTGTTTCAGCCCCTCTGTTTCAGCCCCTCTGTATCAGCCCCTCTGTTTCAGCTCCTCTGTTTCTCGCCCTCTGTTTCTCGCCCTCTGTTTCAGCCCCTCTGTTTCAGCCCCTCTGTTTCAACCCCTCTGTTTAAGCCCCTCTGTTTCTCGCCCTCTGTTTCTCGCCCTCTGTTTCTCGCTCTCTGTTTCTCGCCCTCTGTTTCTCGCCTCTGTTTCAGCCCCTCTGTTTCAGCCCCTCTGTTTCACCCCCTCTGTTTTTAGCCCCTCTGTTTCTCGCCCTCTGTTTCAGCCCCTCTGTTTCTCGCCCTCTGTTTCAGCCACTCTGTTTCAGCCCCTCTGTATCAGCCCCTCTGTTTCAGACCCTCTGTTTCTCGCCCTCTGTTTCTCGCCCTCTGTTTCAGCCCCTCTGTTTCAGCAGGTCTCTTTCAGCCCCTCTGTTTCAGCCCCTCTGTTTCTCGCCCTCTGTTTCTCGCCCTCTGTTTCTCGCCCTCTGTTTCTCGCTCTCTGTTTCTCGCCCACTGTTTCGCGCCCTCTGTTTCAGCCCCTCTGTTTCAGCCCCTCTGTTTCAGCCCCTCTGTTTCTGCCCCTCTGTTTCTCGCCCTCTGTTTCAGCCCCTCTGTTTCAGCCCCTCTGTTTTAGCCCCTCTGTTTCAGCCCCTCTGTTTCTCGCCCTCTGTTTCAGCCGCACTGTTTCTCGCCCTCTGTTTCAGCCCCTCTCTTTCAGCCCCTCTGTTTCTCGCCCACTGTTTCTCGCTCTCTGTTTCTCGCCCTCTGTTTCAGCCCCTCTGTTTCAGCCCCTCTGTTTCAGCCACTCTGTTTCTCGCCCTCTGTTTCAGCCCCTCTGTTTCAGCCCCTCTGTTTCAGCCCCTCTGTTTCAGCCCCTCTGTTTCAGCTCCTCTGTTTCTCGCCCTCTGTTTCGCGCCCACTGTTTCAGCCCCTCTGTTTCTCGCCCTCTGTTTCAGCCCCTCTGTTTCTCGCCCTCTGTTTCAGCCCCTCTGTTTCAGCCCCTCTGTTTCTCGCTCTCTGTTTCAGCCCCTCTGTTTCAGCCCCTCTGTATCAGCCCCTCTGTTTCAGCCCCTCTGTTTCTCGCCCTCTGTTTCTCCCCCTCTGTTTCAGCCCCTCTGTTTCAGCCCCTCTGTTTCAGCCCCTCTGTTTCAGCCCCTCTGTTTCTCGCCCTCTGTTTCTCACCCTCTGTTTCTCGCTCTCTGTTTCTCGCCCACTGTTTCTCGCCCTCTGTTTCAGCCCCTCTGTTTCAGCCCCTCTGTTTCAGCCCCTCTGTTTTTAGCCCCTCTGTTTCTCGCCCTCTGTTTCTCGCCCTCTGTTTCTCGCCCTCTGTTTCAGCCCCTCTGTTTCTCGCCCTCTGTTTCACGCCCTCTGTTTCTCGCTCTCTGTTTCTCGCCCTCTGTTTCTCGCCCTCTGTTTCAGCCCCTCTGTTTCAGCCCCTCTGTTTCTCGCCCTCTGTTTCTCGCCCTCTGTTTCTCGCCCTCTGTTTCAGCCCCTCTGTTTCTCGCCCTCTGTTTCAGCCCCTCTGTTTCAGCCCCTCTGTTTCTCGCCCTCTGTTTCAGCCCCTCTGTTTCAGCCCCTCTGTATCAGCCCCTCTGTTTCAGCTCCTCTGTTTCTCGCCCTCTGTTTCTCGCCCTCTGTTTCAGCCCCTCTGTTTCAGCCCCTCTGTTTCAACCCCTCTGTTTAAGCCCCTCTGTTTCTCGCCCTCTGTTTCTCGCCCTCTGTTTCTCGCTCTCTGTTTCTCGCCCTCTGTTTCTCGCCTCTGTTTCAGCCCCTCTGTTTCAGCCCCTCTGTTTCACCCCCTCTGTTTTTAGCCCCTCTGTTTCTCGCCCTCTGTTTCAGCCCCTCTGTTTCTCGCCCTCTGTTTCAGCCACTCTGTTTCAGCCCCTCTGTATCAGCCCCTCTGTTTCAGACCCTCTGTTTCTCGCCCTCTGTTTCTCGCCCTCTGTTTCAGCCCCTCTGTTTCAGCAGGTCTCTTTCAGCCCCTCTGTTTCAGCCCCTCTGTTTCTCGCCCTCTGTTTCTCGCCCTCTGTTTCTCGCCCTCTGTTTCTCGCTCTCTGTTTCTCGCCCACTGTTTCGCGCCCACTGTTTCAGCCCCTCTGTTTCAGCCCCTCTGTTTCAGCCCCTCTGTTTCTGCCCCTCTGTTTCTCGCCCTCTGTTTCAGCCCCTCTGTTTCAGCCCCTCTGTTTTAGCCCCTCTGTTTCAGCCCCTCTGTTTCTCGCCCTCTGTTTCAGCCGCACTGTTTCTCGCCCTCTGTTTCAGCCCCTCTCTTTCAGCCCCTCTGTTTCTCGCCCACTGTTTCTCGCTCTCTGTTTCTCGCCCTCTGTTTCAGCCCCTCTGTTTCAGCCCCTCTGTTTCAGCCACTCTGTTTCTCGCCCTCTGTTTCAGCCCCTCTGTTTCAGCCCCTCTGTTTCAGCCCCTCTGTTTCAGCCCCTCTGTTTCAGCTCCTCTGTTTCTCGCCCTCTGTTTCGCGCCCACTGTTTCAGCCCCTCTGTTTCTCGCCCTCTGTTTCAGCCCCTCTGTTTCTCGCCCTCTGTTTCAGCCCCTCTGTTTCAGCCCCTCTGTTTCTCGCTCTCTGTTTCAGCCCCTCTGTTTCAGCCCCTCTGTATCAGCCCCTCTGTTTCAGCCCCTCTGTTTCTCGCCCTCTGTTTCTCCCCCTCTGTTTCAGCCCCTCTGTTTCAGCCCCTCTGTTTCAGCCCCTCTGTTTCAGCCCCTCTGTTTCTCGCCCTCTGTTTCTCACCCTCTGTTTCTCGCTCTCTGTTTCTCGCCCACTGTTTCTCGCCCTCTGTTTCAGCCCCTCTGTTTCAGCCCCTCTGTTTCAGCCCCTCTGTTTTTAGCCCCTCTGTTTCTCGCCCTCTGTTTCTCGCCCTCTGTTTCTCGCCCTCTGTTTCAGCCCCTCTGTTTCTCGCCCTCTGTTTCACGCCCTCTGTTTCTCGCTCTCTGTTTCTCGCCCTCTGTTTCTCGCCCTCTGTTTCAGCCCCTCTGTTTCAGCCCCTCTGTTTCTCGCCCTCTGTTTCTCGCCCTCTGTTTCTCGCCCTCTGTTTCAGCCCCTCTGTTTCTCGCCCTCTGTTTCAGCCCCTCTGTTTCAGCCCCTCTGTTTCTCGCCCTCTGTTTCAGCCCCTCTGTTTCAGCCCCTCTGTATCAGCCCCTCTGTTTCAGCTCCTCTGTTTCTCGCCCTCTGTTTCTCGCCCTCTGTTTCAGCCCCTCTGTTTCAGCCCCTCTGTTTCAACCCCTCTGTTTAAGCCCCTCTGTTTCTCGCCCTCTGTTTCTCGCCCTCTGTTTCTCGCTCTCTGTTTCTCGCCCTCTGTTTCTCGCCTCTGTTTCAGCCCCTCTGTTTCAGCCCCTCTGTTTCACCCCCTCTGTTTTTAGCCCCTCTGTTTCTCGCCCTCTGTTTCAGCCCCTCTGTTTCTCGCCCTCTGTTTCAGCCACTCTGTTTCAGCCCCTCTGTATCAGCCCCTCTGTTTCAGACCCTCTGTTTCTCGCCCTCTGTTTCTCGCCCTCTGTTTCAGCCCCTCTGTTTCAGCAGGTCTCTTTCAGCCCCTCTGTTTCAGCCCCTCTGTTTCTCGCCCTCTGTTTCTCGCCCTCTGTTTCTCGCCCTCTGTTTCTCGCTCTCTGTTTCTCGCCCACTGTTTCGCGCCCTCTGTTTCAGCCCCTCTGTTTCAGCCCCTCTGTTTCAGCCCCTCTGTTTCTGCCCCTCTGTTTCTCGCCCTCTGTTTCAGCCCCTCTGTTTCAGCCCCTCTGTTTTAGCCCCTCTGTTTCAGCCCCTCTGTTTCTCGCCCTCTGTTTCAGCCGCACTGTTTCTCGCCCTCTGTTTCAGCCCCTCTCTTTCAGCCCCTCTGTTTCTCGCCCTCTGTTTCTCGCCCTCTGTTTCTCGCCCTCTGTTTCAGCCCCTCTGTTTCTCGCCCTCTGTTTCAGCCCCTCTGTTTCAGCCCCTCTGTTTCTCGCCCTCTGTTTCAGCCCCTCTGTTTCAGCCCCTCTGTATCAGCCCCTCTGTTTCAGCTCCTCTGTTTCTCGCCCTCTGTTTCTCGCCCTCTGTTTCAGCCCCTCTGTTTCAGCCCCTCTGTTTCAACCCCTCTGTTTAAGCCCCTCTGTTTCTCGCCCTCTGTTTCTCGCCCTCTGTTTCTCGCTCTCTGTTTCTCGCCCTCTGTTTCTCGCCTCTGTTTCAGCCCCTCTGTTTCAGCCCCTCTGTTTCACCCCCTCTGTTTTTAGCCCCTCTGTTTCTCGCCCTCTGTTTCAGCCCCTCTGTTTCTCTCCCTCTGTTTCAGCCCCTCTGTTTCAGACCCTCTGTTTCTCGCCCTCTGTTTCTCGCCCTCTGTTTCAGCCCCTCTGTTTCAGCAGGTCTCTTTCAGCCCCTCTGTTTCAGCCCCTCTGTTTCTCGCCCTCTGTTTCTCGCCCTCTGTTTCTCGCCCTCTGTTTCTCGCCCTCTGTTTCAGCCCCTCTGTTTCAGCCCCTCTGTTTCAGCCCCTCTGTTTCTCGCCCTCTGTTTCTCGCCCACTGTTTCGCGCCCTCTGTTTCAGCCCCTCTGTTTCAGCCCCTCTGTTTCAGCCCCTCTGTTTCTGCCCCTCTGTTTCAGCCCTTCTGTTTCAGCCCCTCTGTTTCTCGCCCTCTGTTTCTCGCCATCTGTTTCTCGCCCTCTGTTTCTCGCCCTCTGTTTCTCGCCCTCTGTTTCAGCCCCTCTGTTTCATCCCCTCTGTTTCTCGCCCACTGTTTCTCGCTCTCTGTTTCTCGCCCTCTGTTTCAGCCCCTCTGTTTCAGCCCCTCTGTTTCAGCCACTCTGTTTCTCGCCCTCTGTTTCAGCCCCTCTGTTTCAGCCCCTCTGTTTCAGCCCCTCTGTTTCAGCCCCTCTGTTTCAGCTCCTCTGTTTCTCGCCCTCTGTTTCGCGCCCACTGTTTCAGCCCCTCTGTTTCTCGCCCTCTGTTTCAGCCCCTCTGTTTCTCGCCCTCTGTTTCAGCCCCTCTGTTTCAGCCCCTCTGTTTCTCGCTCTCTGTTTCAGCCCCTCTGTTTCAGCCCCTCTGTATCAGCCCCACTGTTTCAGCCCCTCTGTTTCTCGCCCTCTGTTTCTCCCCCTCTGTTTCAGCCCCTCTGTTTCAGCCCCTCTGTTTCAGCCCCTCTGTTTCAGCCCCTCTGTTTCTCGCCCTCTGTTTCTCACCCTCTGTTTCTCGCTCTCTGTTTCTCGCCCACTGTTTCTCGCCCTCTGTTTCTGCCCCTCTGTTTCAGCCCCTCTGTTTCAGCCCCTCTGTTTTTAGCCCCTCTGTTTCTCGCCCTCTGTTTCTCGCCCTCTGTTTCTCGCCCTCTGTTTCAGCCCCTCTGTTTCTCGACCTCTGTTTCACGCCCTCTGTTTCTCGCTCTCTGTTTCTCGCCCTCTGTTTCTCGCCCTCTGTTTCAGCCCCTCTGTTTCAGCCCCTCTGTTTCTCGCCCTCTGTTTCTCGCCCTCTGTTTCTCGCCCTCTGTTTCAGCCCCTCTGTTTCTCGCCCTCTGTTTCAGCCCCTCTGTTTCAGCCCCTCTGTTTCTCGCCCTCTGTTTCAGCCCCTCTGTTTCAGCCCCTCTGTATCAGCCCCTCTGTTTCAGCTCCTCTGTTTCTCGCCCTCTGTTTCTCGCCCTCTGTTTCAGCCCCTCTGTTTCAGTCCCTCTGTTTCAACCCCTCTGTTTAAGCCCCTCTGTTTCTCGCCCTCTGTTTCTCGCCCTCTGTTTCAGCCCCTCTGATTCAGCCCCTCTGTTTCTCGCCCTCTGTTTCAGCCCCCCTGTTTCTCGCCCTCTGTTTCTCGCCCAATGTTTCTCCCCCTCTGTTTCTCGCCCTCTGTTTCAGCCCCTCTGTTTCAGCCCCTCTGTTTCTCGCCCTCTGTTTCAGCCGCTCTGTTTCAGCCCCTCTGTATCAGCCCCACTGTTTCAGCTCCTCTGTTTCTCGCCCTCTGTTTCTCGCCCTCTGTTTCAGCCCCTCTGTTTCAGCCCCTCTGTTTCAGCCCCTCTGTTTCGCGGCCTCTGTTTCTCGCCCTCTGTTTCTCGCTCTCTGTTTCTCGCCCTGTGTTTCTCGCCCTCTGTTTCAGCCCCTCTGTTAGAGCCCCTCTGTTTCAGGCCCTCTGTTTCTCGCCCTCTGTTTCTCGCCCTGTGTTTCTCGCCCTCTGTTTCAGCCCCTCTGTTTCAGCCCCTCTGTTTCAGCCCCTCTGTTTCAGCCCCTCTGTTTCTCGCCCTCTGTTTCAGCCCCTCTGTTTCAGCCCCTCTGTTTCAGCCCCTCTGTTTCAGCCCTTCTGTTTCAGCCCCTCTGTTTCTCGCCCTCTGTTTCTCGCCATCTGTTTCTCGCCCTCTGTTTCTCGCCCTCTGTTTCTCGCCCTCTGTTTCAGCCCCTCTGTTTCAGCCCCTCTGTTTCTCGCCCACTGTTTCTCGCCCTCTGTTTCAGCCCCTCTGTTTCAGCCCCTCTGTTTCAGCCCCTCTGTTTCGCGCCCTCTGTTTCTCGCCCTCTGTTTCTCGCTCTCTGTTTCTCGCCCTATGTTTCTCTCCCTCTGTTTCAGCCCCTCTGTTAGAGCCCCTCTGTTTCAGGCCCTCTGTTTCTCGCCATCTGTTTCTCGCCCTCTGTTTCTCGCCCTCTGTTTCTCGCCCTCTGTTTCAGCCCCTCTGTTTCAGCCCCTCTGTTTCTCGCCCACTGTTTCTCGCTCTCTGTTTCTCGCCCTCTGTTTCAGCCCCTCTGTTTCAGCCCCTCTGTTTCAGCCACTCTGTTTCTCGCCCTCTGTTTCAGCCCCTCTGTTTCAGCCCCTCTGATTCAGCCCCTCTGTTTCAGCTCCTCTGTTTCTCGCCCTCTGTTTCGCGCCCACTGTTTCAGCCCCTCTGTTTCTCGCCCTCTGTTTCAGCCCCTCTGTTTCTCGCCCTCTGTTTCAGCCCCTCTGTTTCAGCCCCTCTGTTTCAGCCCCTCTGTTTCAGCCCCTCTGTTTCTCGCCCTCTGTTTCAGCCCCTCTGTTTCAGCCCCTCTGTTTCAGCCCCTCTGTTTCAGCCCTTCTGTTTCAGCCCCTCTGTTTCTCGCCCTCTGTTTCTCGCCATCTGTTTCTCGGCCTCTGTTTCTCGCCCTCTGTTTCTCGCCCTCTGTTTCAGCCCCTCTGTTTCAGCCCCTCTGTTTCTCGCCCACTGTTTCTCGCTCTCTGTTTCTCGCCCTCTGTTTCAGCCCCTCTGTTTCAGCCCCTCTGTTTCAGCCACTCTGTTTCTCGCCCTCTGTTTCAGCCCCTCTGTTTCAGCCCCTCTGTTTCAGCCCCTCTGTTTCAGCCCCTCTGTTTCAGCTCCTCTGTTTCTCGCCCTCTGTTTCGCGCCCACTGTTTCAGCCCCTCTGTTTCTCGCCGACTGTTTCAGCCCCTCTGTTTCTCGCCCTATGTTTCAGCCCCTCTGTTTCAGCCCCTCTGTTTCTCGCTCTCTGTTTCAGCCCCTCTGTTTCAGCCCCTCTGTATCAGCCCCTCTGTTTCAGCCCCTCTGTTTCTCGCCCTCTGTTTCTCCCCCTCTGTTTCAGCCCCTCTGTTTCAGCCCCTCTGTTTCTCGCCCTCTGTTTCTCGCCCTCTGTTTCAGCCCCTCTGTTTCTCGCCCTCTGTTTCAGCCCCTCTGTTTCAGCCCCTCTGTTTCTCGCCCTCTGTTTCAGCCCCTCTGTTTCAGCCCCTCTGTATCAGCCCCTCTGTTTCAGCTCCTCTGTTTCTCGCCCTCTGTTTCTCGCCCTCTGTTTCAGCCCCTCTGTTTCAGCCCCTCTGTTTCAACCCCTCTGTTTAAGCCCCTCTGTTTCTCGCCCTCTGTTTCTCGCCCTCTGTTTCTCGCTCTCTGTTTCTCGCCCTCTGTTTCTCGCCTCTGTTTCAGCCCCTCTGTTTCAGCCCCTCTGTTTCACCCCCTCTGTTTTTAGCCCCTCTGTTTCTCGCCCTCTGTTTCAGCCCCTCTGTTTCTCGCCGTCTGTTTCAGCCCCTCTGTTTCAGACCCTCTGTTTCTCGCCCTCTGTTTCTCGCCCTCTGTTTCAGCCCCTCTGTTTCAGCAGGTCTCTTTCAGCCCCTCTGTTTCAGCCCCTCTGTTTCTCGCCCTCTGTTTCTCGCCCTCTGTTTCTCGCCCTCTGTTTCTCGCCCTCTGTTTCAGCCCCTCTGTTTCAGCCCCTCTGTTTCAGCCCCTCTGTTTCTCGCCCTCTGTTTCTCGCCCACTGTTTCGCGCCCTCTGTTTCAGCCCCTCTGTTTCAGCCCCTCTGTTTCATCCCCTCTGTTTCTGCCCCTCTGTTTCAGCCCTTCTGTTTCAGCCCCTCTGTTTCTCGCCCTCTGTTTCTCGCCATCTGTTTCTCGCCCTCTGTTTCTCGCCCTCTGTTTCTCGCCCTCTGTTTCAGCCCCTCTGTTTCATCCCCTCTGTTTCTCGCCCACTGTTTCTCGCTCTCTGTTTCTCGCCCTCTGTTTCAGCCCCTCTGTTTCAGCCCCTCTGTTTCAGCCACTCTGTTTCTCGCCCTCTGTTTCAGCCCCTCTGTTTCAGCCCCTCTGTTTCAGCCCCTCTGTTTCAGCCCCTCTGTTTCAGCTCCTCTGTTTCTCGCCCTCTGTTTCGCGCCCACTGTTTCAGCCCCTCTGTTTCTCGCCCTCTGTTTCAGCCCCTCTGTTTCTCGCCCTCTGTTTCAGCCCCTCTGTTTCAGCCCCTCTGTTTCTCGCTCTCTGTTTCAGCCCCTCTGTTTCAGCCCCTCTGTATCAGCCCCTCTGTTTCAGCCCCTCTGTTTCTCGCCCTCTGTTTCTCCCCCTCTGTTTCAGCCCCTCTGTTTCAGCCCCTCTGTTTCAGCCCCTCTGTTTCAGCCCCTCTGTTTCTCGCCCTCTGTTTCTCACCCTCTGTTTCTCGCTCTCTGTTTCTCGCCCACTGTTTCTCGCCCTCTGTTTCAGCCCCTCTGTTTCAGCCCCTCTGTTTCAGCCCCTCTGTTTTTAGCCCCTCTGTTTCTCGCCCTCTGTTTCTCGCCCTCTGTTTCTCGCCCTCTGTTTCAGCCCCTCTGTTTCTCGCCCTCTGTTTCACGCCCTCTGTTTCTCGCTCTCTGTTTCTCGCCCTCTGTTTCTCGCCCTCTGTTTCAGCCCCTCTGTTTCAGCCCCTCTGTTTCTCGCCCTCTGTTTCTCGCCCTCTGTTTCTCGCCCTCTGTTTCAGCCCCTCTGTTTCTCGCCCTCTGTTTCAGCCCCTCTGTTTCAGCCCCTCTGTTTCTCGCCCTCTGTTTCAGCCCCTCTGTTTCAGCCCCTCTGTATCAGCCCCTCTGTTTCAGCTCCTCTGTTTCTCGCCCTCTGTTTCTCGCCCTCTGTTTCAGCCCCTCTGTTTCAGCCCCTCTGTTTCAACCCCTCTGTTTAAGCCCCTCTGTTTCTCGCCCTCTGTTTCTCGCCCTCTGTTTCTCGCTCTCTGTTTCTCGCCCTCTGTTTCTCGCCTCTGTTTCAGCCCCTCTGTTTCAGCCCCTCTGTTTCACCCCCTCTGTTTTTAGCCCCTCTGTTTCTCGCCCTCTGTTTCAGCCCCTCTGTTTCTCGCCCTCTGTTTCAGCCACTCTGTTTCAGCCCCTCTGTATCAGCCCCTCTGTTTCAGACCCTCTGTTTCTCGCCCTCTGTTTCTCGCCCTCTGTTTCAGCCCCTCTGTTTCAGCAGGTCTCTTTCAGCCCCTCTGTTTCAGCCCCTCTGTTTCTCGCCCTCTGTTTCTCGCCCTCTGTTTCTCGCCCTCTGTTTCTCGCTCTCTGTTTCTCGCCCACTGTTTCGCGCCCTCTGTTTCAGCCCCTCTGTTTCAGCCCCTCTGTTTCAGCCCCTCTGTTTCTGCCCCTCTGTTTCTCGCCCTCTGTTTCAGCCCCTCTGTTTCAGCCCCTCTGTTTTAGCCCCTCTGTTTCAGCCCCTCTGTTTCTCGCCCTCTGTTTCAGCCGCACTGTTTCTCGCCCTCTGTTTCAGCCCCTCTCTTTCAGCCCCTCTGTTTCTCGCCCTCTGTTTCTCGCCCTCTGTTTCAGCCCCTCTGTTTCAGCCCCTCTGTTTCAGCCCCTCTGTTTCAGCCTCCCTGTTTCTCGCCCTCTGTTTCAGCCCCTCTGTTTCAGCCCCTCTGTTTCCGCCCCTCTGTTTCTCGCCCTCTGTTTCGCCTCCTCTGTTTCAGCCCCTCTGTTTCTCGCCCTCTGTTTCAGCCCCTCTGTTTCTCGCCCTCTGTTTCAGCCCCTCTGTTTCAGCCCCTCTGTTTCAGCCCCTCTGTTTCTCGCCCTCTGTTTCAGCCCCTCTGTTTCACCCCCTCTGTTTCTCGCCCTCTGTTTCAGCCCCTCTGTTTCTCGCCCTCTGTTTCAGCCCCTCTGTTTCAGCCCCTCTGTATCAGCCCCTCTGTTTCAGCCCCTCTGTTTCAGCCCCTCTGTTTCAGACCCTCTATTTCTCGCCCTCTGTTTCTCGCCCTCTGTTTCTCGCCCTCTGTTTCAGCCCCTCTGTTTCAGCCCCTCTGTTTCAGCCCCTCTGTTTCAGCCCCTCTGTTTCTCGCCCTCTGTTTCAGCCCCTCTGTTTCAGCCCCTCTGTTTCAGCCCCACTGTTTCAGCCCCTCTGTTTCAGCCCCTCTGTTTCTTTCCCTCTGTTTCTCGCCATCTGTTTCTCGCCCTCTGTTTCTCGCCCTCTGTTTCTCGCCCTCTGTTTCAGCCCCTCTGTTTCTCGCCCTCTGTTTCTCGCCCTCTGTTTCTCGCTCTCTGTTTCTCGCCCTCTGTTTCAGCCCCTCTGTTTCAGCCCCTCTGTTTCAGCCACTCTGTTTCTCGCCCTCTGTTTCAGCCCCTCTGTTTCAGCCCCTCTGTTTCAACCCCTCTGTCTCAGCCCCTCTGTTTCAGCTCCTCTGTTTCTCGCCCTCTGTTTCTCGCCCACTGTTTCAGCCCATCTGTTTCTCGTCCACTGTTTCAGCCCCTCTGTTTCTCGCCCTCTGTTTCAGCCCCTCTGTTTCAGCCCCTCTGTTTCTCGCCCTCTGTTTCTCGCCCTCTGTTTCTCGCCCTCTGTTTCAGCCCCTCTGTTTCAGCCCCTCTGTTTCAGCCCCTCTGTCACAGCCCCTCTGTTTCAGCTCCTCTGTTTCTCGCCCTCTGTTTCTCGCCCACTGTTTCAGCCCCTCTGTTTCTCGTCCTCTGTTTCAGCCCCTCTGTTTCTCGCGCTCTGTTTCAGCCCCTCTGTTTCAGCCCCTCTGTTTCAGCCCCTCTGTTTCTCGCCCTCTGTTTCAGCCCCTCTGTTTCAGCCCCTCTGTTTTCGCCCTCTGTTTCAGCCCCTCTGTTTCAGCCCCTCTGTATCAGCCCCTCTGTTTCAGCTCCTCTGTTTCTCGCCCTCAGTTTCTCGCCCTCTGTTTCAGCCCCTCTGTTTCAGCCCCTCTGTTTCACCCCCTCTGTCTTTAGCCCCTCTGTTTCTCGCCCTCTGTTTCAGCCCCACTGTTTCTCGCCCTCTGTTTCAGCCCCTCTGTTTCAGCCCCTCTGTATCAGCCCCTCTGTTTCAGCCCCTCTGTTTATCGCCCTCTGTTTCTCGCCCTCTGTTTCAGCCCCTCTGTTTCAGCCCGTCTCTTTCAGCCCCTCTGTTTCAGGCCCTCTGTTTCTCGCCCTCTGATTCTCGCCCTCTGTTTATCGCCCTCTGTTTCTCGCCCTCTGTTTCAGCCCCTCTGTTTCAGCCCCTCTGTTTCAGCCCCTCTGTTTCAGCCCCTCTGTTTCAGCCCCTCTGTTTCTCGCCCTCTGTTTCAGCCCCTCTGTTTCAGCCCCTATGTTTCAGCCCCTCTGTTTCAGCCCACTGGTTTCAGCCCTTCTGTTTCAGCCCCTCTGTTTCAGCCCCTCTGTTTCTCGCCTCTGTTTCAGCCCCTCTGTTTCTCGCCCTCTGTTTCAGCTCCTCTGTTTCAGCCCCTCTGTATCAGCCCCTCTGTTTCAGCTCCTCTGTTTCTCGCCCTCTGTTTCAGCCCCTCTGTTTCTCGCCCTCTGTTTCAGCCCCTCTGTTTCAGCCCCTCTGTATCAGCCCCACTGTTTCAGCTCCTCTGTTTCTCGCCCTCTGTTTCTCGCCCTCTGTTTCAGCCCCTCTGTTTCAGCCCCTCTGTTTCAGCCCCTCTGTTTCGAGCCCTCTGTTTCTCGCCCTCTGTTTCTCGCTCTCTGTTTCTCGCCCTATGTTTCTCTCCCTCTGTTTCAGCCCCTCTGTTAGAGCCCCTCTGTTTCAGGCCCTCTGTTTCTCGCCCTCTGTTTCTCGCCCTCTGTTTCTCGCCCTCTGTTTCAGCCCCTCTGTTTCAGCCCCTCTGTTTCAGCCCCTCTGTTTCAGCCCCTCTGTTTCAGCCCCTCTGTTTCAGCCCTTCTGTTTCAGCCCCTCTGTTTCTCGCCCTCTGTTTCTCGCCATCTGTTTCTCGCCCTCTGTTTCTCGCCCTCTGTTTCTCGCCCTCTGTTTCAGCCCCTCTGTTTCAGCCCCTCTGTTTCTCGCCCTCTGTTTCTCGCTCTCTGTTTCACGCCCCCTGTTTCAGCCCCTCTGTTTCAGCCCCTCTGTTTCAGCCACTCTGTTTCTCGCCCTCTGTTTCAGCCCCTCTGTTTCAGCCCCTCTGTTTCAGCCCCTCTGTTTCAGCCCCTCTGTTTCAGCTCCTCTGTTTCTCGCCCTCTGTTTCGCGCCCACTGTTTCAGCCCCTCTGTTTCTCGCCCTCTGTTTCAGCCCCTCTGTTTCTCGCCCTCTGTTTCAGCCCCTCTGTTTCAGCCCCTCTGTTTCTCGCTCTCTGTTTCAGCCCCTCTGTTTAAGCCCCTCTGTATCAGCCCCTCTGTTTCAGCCCCTCTGTTTCTCGCCCTCTGTTTCTCCCCCTCTGTTTCAGCCCCTCTGTTTCAGCCCCTCTGTTTCAGCCCCTCTGTTTCAGCCCCTCTGTTTCTCGCCCTCTGTTTCTCACCCTCTGTTTCTCGCTCTCTGTTTCTCGCCCTCTGTTTCTCGCCCTCTGTTTCAGCCCCTCTGTTTCAGCCCCTCTGTTTCAGCCCCTCTGTTTTTAGCCCCTCTGTTTCTCGCCCTCTGTTTCTCGCCCTCTGTTTCAGCCCCTCTGTTTCTCGCCCTCTGTTTCACGCCCTCTGTTTCTCGCTCTCTGTTTCTCGCCCTCTGTTTCTCGCCCTCTGTTTCAGCCCCTCTGTTTCAGCCCCTCTGTTTCTCGCCCTCTGTTTCTCGCCCTCTGTTTCTCGCCCTCTGTTTCAGCCCCTCTGTTTCTCGCCCTCTGTTTCAGCCCCTCTGTTTCAGCCCCTCTGTTTCTCGCCCTCTGTTTCAGCCCCTCTGTTTCAGCCCCTCTGTATCAGCCCCTCTGTTTCAGCTCCTCTGTTTCTCGCCCTCTGTTTCTCGCCCTCTGTTTCAGCCCCTCTGTTTCAGCCCCTCTGTTTCAGCCCCTCTGTTTCAGCACCTCTGTTTCACCCCCTCTGTTTTTAGCCCCTCTGTTTCTCGCCCTCTGTTTCAGCCCCTCTGTTTCTCGCCCTCTGTTTCAGCCCCTCTGTTTCAGCCCCTCTGTATCAGCCCCTCTGTTTCAGACCCTCTGTTTCTCGCCCTCTGTTTCTCGCCCTCTGTTTCAGCCCCTCTGTTTCAGCAGGTCTCTTTCAGCCCCTCTGTTTCAGCCCCTCTGTTTCTCGCCCTCTGTTTCTCGCCCTCTGTTTCTCGCCCTCTGTTTCTCGCCCTCTGTTTCAGCCCCTCTGTTTCAGCCCCTCTGTTTCAGCCCCTCTGTTTCTCGCCCTCTGTTTCTCGCCCACTGTTTCTCGCCCTCTGTTTCAGCCCCTCTGTTTCTCGCCCTCAGTGTTTCAGCCCCTCTGTTTCTGCCCCTCTGTTTCTCGCCCTCTGTTTCAGCCCCTCTGTTTCAGCCCCTCTGTTTTAGCCCCTCTGTTTCAGCCCCTCTGTTTCTCGCCCTCTGTTTCAGCCGCACTGTTTCTCGCCCTCTGTTTCAGCCCCTCTCTTTCAGCCCCGCTGTTTCTCGCCCTCTGTTTCTCGCCCTCTGTTTCAGCCCCTCTGTTTCAGCCCCTCTGTTTCAGCCCCTCTGTTTCAGCCTCCCTGTTTCTCGCCCTCTGTTTCAGCCCCTCTGTTTCAGCCCCTCTGTTTCCGCCCCTCTGTTTCTCGCCCTCTGTTTCAGCTCCTCTGTTTCCGCCCCTCTGTTTCTCGCCCTCTGTTTCAGCCCCTCTGTTTCAGCCCCTCTGTTTCAGCCCCTCTGTTTTTAGCCCCTCTGTTTCTCGCCCTCTGTTTCTCGCCCTCTGTTTCTCGCCCTCTGTTTCAGCCCCTCTGTTTCTCGCCCTCTGTTTCACGCCCTCTGTTTCTCGCTCTCTGTTTCTCGCCCTCTGTTTCTCGCCCTCTGTTTCAGCCCCTCTGTTTCAGCCCCTCTGTTTCTCGCCCTCTGTTTCTCGCCCTCTGTTTCTCGCCCTCTGTTTCAGCCCCTCTGTTTCTCGCCCTCTGTTTCAGACCCTCTGTTTCAGCCCCTCTGTTTCTCGCCCTCTGTTTCAGCCCCTCTGTTTCAGCCCCTCTGTATCAGCCCCTCTGTTTCAGCTCCTCTGTTTCTCGCCCTCTGTTTCTCGCCCTCTGTTTCAGCCCCTCTGTTTCAGTCCCTCTGTTTCAACCCCTCTGTTTAAGCCCCTCTGTTTCTCGCCCTCTGTTTCTCGCCCTCTGTTTCAGCCCCTCTGATTCAGCCCCTCTGTTTCTCGCCCTCTGTTTCAGCCCCCCTGTTTCTAGTCCTCTGTTTCTCGCCCTCTGTTTCTCCCCCTCTGTTTCTCGCCCTCTGTTTCAGCCCCTCTGTTTCAGCCCCTCTGTTTCTCGCCCTCTGTTTCAGCCGCTCTGTTTCAGCCCCTCTGTATCAGCCCCACTGTTTCAGCTCCTCTGTTTCTCGCCCTCTGTTTCTCGCCCTCTGTTTCAGCCCCTCTGTTTCAGCCCCTCTGTTTCAGCCCCTCTGTTTCGCGGCCTCTGTTTCTCGCCCTCTGTTTCTCGCTCTCTGTTTCTCGCCCTATGTTTCTCTCCCTCTGTTTCAGCCCCTCTGTTAGAGCCCCTCTGTTTCAGGCCCTCTGTTTCTCGCCCTCTGTTTCTCGCCCTCTGTTTCTCGCCCTCTGTTTCAGCCCCTCTGTTTCAGCCCCTCTGTTTCAGCCCCTCTGTTTCAGCCCCTCTGTTTCTCGCCCTCTGTTTCAGCCCCTCTGTTTCAGCCCCTCTGTTTCAGCCCCTCTGTTTCAGCCCTTCTGTTTCAGCCCCTCTGTTTCTCGCCCTCTGTTTCTCGCCATCTGTTTCTCGCCCTCTGTTTCTCGCCCTCTGTTTCTCGCCCTCTGTTTCAGCCCCTCTGTTTCAGCCCCTCTGTTTCTCGCCCACTGTTTCTCGCCCTCTGTTTCAGCCCCTCTGTTTCAGCCCCTCTGTTTCAGCCCCTCTGTTTCGCGCCCTCTGTTTCTCGCCCTCTGTTTCTCGCTCTCTGTTTCTCGCCCTATGTTTCTCTCCCTCTGTTTCAGCCCCTCTGTTAGAGCCCCTCTGTTTCAGGCCCTCTGTTTCTCGCCATCTGTTTCTCGCCCTCTGTTTCTCGCTCTCTGTTTCTCGCCCTCTGTTTCAGCCCCTCTGTTTCAGCCCCTCTGTTTCAGCCACTCTGTTTCTCGCCCTCTGTTTCAGCCCCTCTGTTTCAGCCCCTCTGATTCAGCCCCTCTGTTTCAGCTCCTCTGTTTCTCGCCCTCTGTTTCGCGCCCACTGTTTCAGCCCCTCTGTTTCTCGCCCTCTGTTTCAGCCCCTCTGTTTCTCGCCCTCTGTTTCAGCCCCTCTGTTTCAGCCCCTCTGTTTCAGCCCCTCTGTTTCAGCCCCTCTGTTTCTCGCCCTCTGTTTCAGCCCCTCTGTTTCAGCCCCTCTGTTAGGCCCCTCTGTTTCAGCCCTTCTGTTTCAGCCCCTCTGTTTCTCGCCCTCTGTTTCTCGCCATCTGTTTCTCGGCCTCTGTTTCTCGCCCTCTGTTTCTCGCCCTCTGTTTCAGCCCCTCTGTTTCAGCCCCTCTGTTTCTCGCCCACTGTTTCTCGCTCTCTGTTTCTCGCCCTCTGTTTCAGCCCCTCTGTTTCAGCCCCTCTGTTTCAGCCACTCTGTTTCTCGCCCTCTGTTTCAGCCCCTCTGTTTCAGCCCCTCTGTTTCAGCCCCTCTGTTTCAGCCCCTCTGTTTCAGCTCCTCTGTTTCTCGCCCTCTGTTTCGCGCCCACTGTTTCAGCCCCTCTGTTTCTCGCCCACTGTTTCAGCCCCTCTGTTTCTCGCCCTATGTTTCAGCCCCTCTGTTTCAGCCCCTCTGTTTCTCGCTCTCTGTTTCAGCCCCTCTGTTTCAGCCCCTCTGTATCAGCCCCTCTGTTTCTCGCCCTCTGTTTCTCCCCCTCTGTTTCAGCCCCTCTGTTTCAGCCCCTCTGTTTCAGCCCCTCTGTTTCAGCCCCTCTGTTTCTCGCCCTCTGTTTCTCACCCTCTGTTTCTCGCTCTCTGTTTCTCGCCCTCTGTTTCTCGCCCTCTGTTTCTGCCCCTCTGTTTCAGCCCCTCTGTTTCAGCCCCTCTGTTTTTAGCCCCTCTGTTTCTCGCCCTCTGTTTCTCGCCCTCTGTTTCTCGCCCTCTGTTTCAGCCCCTCTGTTTCTCGCCCTCTGTTTCACGCCCTCTGTTTCTCGCTCTCTGTTTCTCGCCCTCTGTTTCTCGCCCTCTGTTTCAGCCCCTCTGTTTCAGCCCCTCTGTTTCTCGCCCTCTGTTTCTCGCCCTCTGTTTCTCGCCCTCTGTTTCAGCCCCTCTCTTTCAGCCCCTCTGTTTCTCGCCCTCTGTTTCTCGCCCTCTGTTTCAGCCCCTCTGTTTCAGCCCCTCTGTTTCAGCCCCTCTGTTTCAGCCTCCCTGTTTCTCGCCCTCTGTTTCAGCCCCTCTGTTTCAGCCCCTCTGTTTCCGCCCCTCTGTTTCTCGCCCTCTGTTTCAGCTCCTCTGTTTCCGCCCCTCTGTTTCTCGCCCTCTGTTTCAGCCCCTCTGTTTCAGCCCCTCTGTTTCAGCCCCTCTGTTTTTAGCCCCTCTGTTTCTCGCCCTCTGTTTCTCGCCCTCTGTTTCTCGCCCTCTGTTTCAGCCCCTCTGTTTCTCGCCCTCTGTTTCACGCCCTCTGTTTCTCGCTCTCTGTTTCTCGCCCTCTGTTTCTCGCCCTCTGTTTCAGCCCCTCTGTTTCAGCCCCTCTGTTTCTCGCCCTCTGTTTCTCGCCCTCTGTTTCTCGCCCTCTGTTTCAGCCCCTCTGTTTCTCGCCCTCTGTTTCAGACCCTCTGTTTCAGCCCCTCTGTTTCTCGCCCTCTGTTTCAGCCCCTCTGTTTCAGCCCCTCTGTATCAGCCCCTCTGTTTCAGCTCCTCTGTTTCTCGCCCTCTGTTTCTCGCCCTCTGTTTCAGCCCCTCTGTTTCAGTCCCTCTGTTTCAACCCCTCTGTTTAAGCCCCTCTGTTTCTCGCCCTCTGTTTCTCGCCCTCTGTTTCAGCCCCTCTGATTCAGCCCCTCTGTTTCTCGCCCTCTGTTTCAGCCCCCCTGTTTCTAGTCCTCTGTTTCTCGCCCTCTGTTTCTCCCCCTCTGTTTCTCGCCCTCTGTTTCAGCCCCTCTGTTTCAGCCCCTCTGTTTCTCGCCCTCTGTTTCAGCCGCTCTGTTTCAGCCCCTCTGTATCAGCCCCACTGTTTCAGCTCCTCTGTTTCTCGCCCTCTGTTTCTCGCCCTCTGTTTCAGCCCCTCTGTTTCAGCCCCTCTGTTTCAGCCCCTCTGTTTCGCGGCCTCTGTTTCTCGCCCTCTGTTTCTCGCTCTCTGTTTCTCGCCCTATGTTTCTCTCCCTCTGTTTCAGCCCCTCTGTTAGAGCCCCTCTGTTTCAGGCCCTCTGTTTCTCGCCCTCTGTTTCTCGCCCTCTGTTTCTCGCCCTCTGTTTCAGCCCCTCTGTTTCAGCCCCTCTGTTTCAGCCCCTCTGTTTCAGCCCCTCTGTTTCTCGCCCTCTGTTTCAGCCCCTCTGTTTCAGCCCCTCTGTTTCAGCCCCTCTGTTTCAGCCCTTCTGTTTCAGCCCCTCTGTTTCTCGCCCTCTGTTTCTCGCCATCTGTTTCTCGCCCTCTGTTTCTCGCCCTCTGTTTCTCGCCCTCTGTTTCAGCCCCTCTGTTTCAGCCCCTCTGTTTCTCGCCCACTGTTTCTCGCCCTCTGTTTCAGCCCCTCTGTTTCAGCCCCTCTGTTTCAGCCCCTCTGTTTCGCGCCCTCTGTTTCTCGCCCTCTGTTTCTCGCTCTCTGTTTCTCGCCCTATGTTTCTCTCCCTCTGTTTCAGCCCCTCTGTTAGAGCCCCTCTGTTTCAGGCCCTCTGTTTCTCGCCATCTGTTTCTCGCCCTCTGTTTCTCGCTCTCTGTTTCTCGCCCTCTGTTTCAGCCCCTCTGTTTCAGCCCCTCTGTTTCAGCCACTCTGTTTCTCGCCCTCTGTTTCAGCCCCTCTGTTTCAGCCCCTCTGATTCAGCCCCTCTGTTTCAGCTCCTCTGTTTCTCGCCCTCTGTTTCGCGCCCACTGTTTCAGCCCCTCTGTTTCTCGCCCTCTGTTTCAGCCCCTCTGTTTCTCGCCCTCTGTTTCAGCCCCTCTGTTTCAGCCCCTCTGTTTCAGCCCCTCTGTTTCAGCCCCTCTGTTTCTCGCCCTCTGTTTCAGCCCCTCTGTTTCAGCCCCTCTGTTAGGCCCCTCTGTTTCAGCCCTTCTGTTTCAGCCCCTCTGTTTCTCGCCCTCTGTTTCTCGCCATCTGTTTCTCGGCCTCTGTTTCTCGCCCTCTGTTTCTCGCCCTCTGTTTCAGCCCCTCTGTTTCAGCCCCTCTGTTTCTCGCCCACTGTTTCTCGCTCTCTGTTTCTCGCCCTCTGTTTCAGCCCCTCTGTTTCAGCCCCTCTGTTTCAGCCACTCTGTTTCTCGCCCTCTGTTTCAGCCCCTCTGTTTCAGCCCCTCTGTTTCAGCCCCTCTGTTTCAGCCCCTCTGTTTCAGCTCCTCTGTTTCTCGCCCTCTGTTTCGCGCCCACTGTTTCAGCCCCTCTGTTTCTCGCCCACTGTTTCAGCCCCTCTGTTTCTCGCCCTATGTTTCAGCCCCTCTGTTTCAGCCCCTCTGTTTCTCGCTCTCTGTTTCAGCCCCTCTGTTTCAGCCCCTCTGTATCAGCCCCTCTGTTTCTCGCCCTCTGTTTCTCCCCCTCTGTTTCAGCCCCTCTGTTTCAGCCCCTCTGTTTCAGCCCCTCTGTTTCAGCCCCTCTGTTTCTCGCCCTCTGTTTCTCACCCTCTGTTTCTCGCTCTCTGTTTCTCGCCCTCTGTTTCTCGCCCTCTGTTTCTGCCCCTCTGTTTCAGCCCCTCTGTTTCAGCCCCTCTGTTTTTAGCCCCTCTGTTTCTCGCCCTCTGTTTCTCGCCCTCTGTTTCTCGCCCTCTGTTTCAGCCCCTCTGTTTCTCGCCCTCTGTTTCACGCCCTCTGTTTCTCGCTCTCTGTTTCTCGCCCTCTGTTTCTCGCCCTCTGTTTCAGCCCCTCTGTTTCAGCCCCTCTGTTTCTCGCCCTCTGTTTCTCGCCCTCTGTTTCTCGCCCTCTGTTTCAGCCCCTCTGTTTCTCGCCCTCTGTTTCAGCCCCTCTGTTTCAGCCCCTCTGTTTCTCGCCCTCTGTTTCAGCCCCTCTGTTTCAGCCCCTCTGTATCAGCCCCTCTGTTTCAGCTCCTCTGTTTCTCGCCCTCTGTTTCTCGCCCTCTGTTTCAGCCCCTCTGTTTCAGACCCTCTGTTTCAACCCCTCTGTTTAAGCCCCTCTGTTTCTCGCCCTCTGTTTCTCGCCCTCTGTTTCTCGCTCTCTGTTTCTCGCCCTCTGTTTCTCGCCTCTGTTTCAGCCCCTCTGTTTCAGCCCCTCTGTTTCACCCCCTCTGTTTTTAGCCCCTCTGTTTCTCGCCCTCTGTTTCAGCCCCTCTGTTTCTCGCCCTCTGTTTCAGCCCCTCTGTTTCAGACCCTCTGTTTCTCGCCCTCTGTTTCTCGCCCTCTGTTTCAGCCCCTCTGTTTCAGCAGGTCTCTTTCAGCCCCTCTGTTTCAGCCCCTCTGTTTCTCGCCCTCTGTTTCTCGCCCTCTGTTTCTCGCCCTCTGTTTCTCGCCCTCTGTTTCAGCCCCTCTGTTTCAGCCCCTCTGTTTCAGCCCCTCTGTTTCTCGCCCTCTGTTTCTCGCCCACTGTTTCGCGCCCTCTGTTTCAGCCCCTCTGTTTCAGCCCCTCTGTTTCATCCCCTCTGTTTCTGCCCCTCTGTTTCAGCCCTTCTGTTTCAGCCCCTCTGTTTCTCGCCCTCTGTTTCTCGCCATCTGTTTCTCGCCCTCTGTTTCTCGCCCTCTGTTTCTCGCCCTCTGTTTCAGCCCCTCTGTTTCATCCCCTCTGTTTCTCGCCCACTGTTTCTCGCTCTCTGTTTCTCGCCCTCTGTTTCAGCCCCTCTGTTTCAGCCCCTCTGTTTCAGCCACTCTGTTTCTCGCCCTCTGTTTCAGCCCCTCTGTTTCAGCCCCTCTGTTTCAGCCCCTCTGTTTCAGCCCCTCTGTTTCAGCTCCTCTGTTTCTCGCCCTCTGTTTCGCGCCCACTGTTTCAGCCCCTCTGTTTCTCGCCCTCTGTTTCAGCCCCTCTGTTTCTCGCCCTCTGTTTCAGCCCCTCTGTTTCAGCCCCTCTGTTTCTCGCTCTCTGTTTCAGCCCCTCTGTTTCAGCCCCTCTGTATCAGCCCCTCTGTTTCAGCCCCTCTGTTTCTCGCCCTCTGTTTCTCCCCCTCTGTTTCAGCCCCTCTGTTTCAGCCCCTCTGTTTCAGCCCCTCTGTTTCAGCCCCTCTGTTTCTCGCCCTCTGTTTCTCACCCTCTGTTTCTCGCTCTCTGTTTCTCGCCCACTGTTTCTCGCCCTCTGTTTCAGCCCCTCTGTTTCAGCCCCTCTGTTTCAGCCCCTCTGTTTTTAGCCCCTCTGTTTCTCGCCCTCTGTTTCTCGCCCTCTGTTTCTCGCCCTCTGTTTCAGCCCCTCTGTTTCTCGCCCTCTGTTTCACGCCCTCTGTTTCTCGCTCTCTGTTTCTCGCCCTCTGTTTCTCGCCCTCTGTTTCAGCCCCTCTGTTTCAGCCCCTCTGTTTCTCGCCCTCTGTTTCTCGCCCTCTGTTTCTCGCCCTCTGTTTCAGCCCCTCTGTTTCTCGCCCTCTGTTTCAGCCCCTCTGTTTCAGCCCCTCTGTTTCTCGCCCTCTGTTTCAGCCCCTCTGTTTCAGCCCCTCTGTATCAGCCCCTCTGTTTCAGCTCCTCTGTTTCTCGCCCTCTGTTTCTCGCCCTCTGTTTCAGCCCCTCTGTTTCAGCCCCTCTGTTTCAACCCCTCTGTTTAAGCCCCTCTGTTTCTCGCCCTCTGTTTCTCGCCCTCTGTTTCTCGCTCTCTGTTTCTCGCCCTCTGTTTCTCGCCTCTGTTTCAGCCCCTCTGTTTCAGCCCCTCTGTTTCACCCCCTCTGTTTTTAGCCCCTCTGTTTCTCGCCCTCTGTTTCAGCCCCTCTGTTTCTCGCCCTCTGTTTCAGCCACTCTGTTTCAGCCCCTCTGTATCAGCCCCTCTGTTTCAGACCCTCTGTTTCTCGCCCTCTGTTTCTCGCCCTCTGTTTCAGCCCCTCTGTTTCAGCAGGTCTCTTTCAGCCCCTCTGTTTCAGCCCCTCTGTTTCTCGCCCTCTGTTTCTCGCCCTCTGTTTCTCGCCCTCTGTTTCTCGCTCTCTGTTTCTCGCCCACTGTTTCGCGCCCTCTGTTTCAGCCCGTCTGTTTCAGCCCCTCTGTTTCAGCCCCTCTGTTTCTGCCCCTCTGTTTCTCGCCCTCTGTTTCAGCCCCTCTGTTTCAGCCCCTCTGTTTTAGCCCCTCTGTTTCAGCCCCTCTGTTTCTCGCCCTCTGTTTCAGCCGCACTGTTTCTCGCCCTCTGTTTCAGCCCCTCTCTTTCAGCCCCTCTGTTTCTCGCCCTCTGTTTCTCGCCCTCTGTTTCAGCCCCTCTGTTTCAGCCCCTCTGTTTCAGCCCCTCTGTTTCAGCCTCTCTGTTTCTCGCCCTCTGTTTCAGCCCCTCTGTTTCAGCCCCTCTGTTTCCGCCCCTCTGTTTCTCGCCCTCTGTTTCGCCTCCTCTGTTTCAGCCCCTCTGTTTCTCGCCCTCTGTTTCAGCCCCTCTGTTTCTCGCCCTCTGTTTCAGCCCCTCTGTTTCAGCCCCTCTGTTTCAGCCCCTCTGTTTCTCGCCCTCTGTTTCAGCCCCTCTGTTTCACCCCCTCTGTTTCTCGCCCTCTGTTTCAGCCCCTCTGTTTCTCGCCCTCTGTTTCAGCCCCTCTGTTTCAGCCCCTCTGTATCAGCCCCTCTGTTTCAGCCCCTCTGTTTCAGCCCCTCTGTTTCAGACCCTCTATTTCTCGCCCTCTGTTTCTCGCCCTCTGTTTCTCGCCCTCTGTTTCAGCCCCTCTGTTTCAGCCCCTCTGTTTCAGCCCCTCTGTTTCAGCCCCTCTGTTTCTCGCCCTCTGTTTCAGCCCCTCTGTTTCAGCCCCTCTGTTTCAGCCCCACTGTTTCAGCCCCTCTGTTTCAGCCCCTCTGTTTCTTTCCCTCTGTTTCTCGCCATCTGTTTCTCGCCATCTGTTTCTCGCCCTCTGTTTCTCGCCCTCTGTTTCAGCCCCTCTGTTTCTCGCCCTCTGTTTCTCGCCCTCTGTTTCTCGCTCTCTGTTTCTCGCCCTCTGTTTCAGCCCCTCTGTTTCAGCCCCTCTGTTTCAGCCACTCTGTTTCTCGCCCTCTGTTTCAGCCCCTCTGTTTCAGCCCCTCTGTTTCAACCCCTCTGTCTCAGCCCCTCTGTTTCAGCTCCTCTGTTTCTCGCCCTCTGTTTCTCGCCCACTGTTTCAGCCCATCTGTTTCTCGTCCACTGTTTCAGCCCCTCTGTTTCTCGCCCTCTGTTTCAGCCCCTCTGTTTCAGCCCCTCTGTTTCTCGCCCTCTGTTTCTCGCCCTCTGTTTCTCGCCCTCTGTTTCAGCCCCTCTGTTTCAGCCCCTCTGTTTCAGCCCCTCTGTCACAGCCCCTCTGTTTCAGCTCCTCTGTTTCTCGCCCTCTGTTTCTCGCCCACTGTTTCAGCCCCTCTGTTTCTCGTCCTCTGTTTCAGCCCCTCTGTTTCTCGCGCTCTGTTTCAGCCCCTCTGTTTCAGCCCCTCTGTTTCAGCCCCTCTGTTTCTCGCCCTCTGTTTCAGCCCCTCTGTTTCAGCCCCTCTGTTTTCGCCCTCTGTTTCAGCCCCTCTGTTTCAGCCCCTCTGTATCAGCCCCTCTGTTTCAGCTCCTCTGTTTCTCGCCCTCAGTTTCTCGCCCTCTGTTTCAGCCCCTCTGTTTCAGCCCCTCTGTTTCACCCCCTCTGTCTTTAGCCCCTCTGTTTCTCGCCCTCTGTTTCAGCCCCACTGTTTCTCGCCCTCTGTTTCAGCCCCTCTGTTTCAGCCCCTCTGTATCAGCCCCTCTGTTTCAGCCCCTCTGTTTATCGCCCTCTGTTTCTCGCCCTCTGTTTCAGCCCCTCTGTTTCAGCCCGTCTCTTTCAGCCCCTCTGTTTCAGGCCCTCTGTTTCTCGCCCTCTGATTCTCGCCCTCTGTTTATCGCCCTCTGTTTCTCGCCCTCTGTTTTAGCCCCTCTGTTTCAGCCCCTCTGTTTCAGCCCCTCTGTTTCAGCCCCTCTGTTTCAGCCCCTCTGTTTCTCGCCCTCTGTTTCAGCCCCTCTGTTTCAGCCCCTATGTTTCAGCCCCTCTGTTTCAGCCCACTGGTTTCAGCCCTTCTGTTTCAGCCCCTCTGTTTCAGCCCCTCTGTTTCTCGCCTCTGTTTCAGCCCCTCTGTTTCTCGCCCTCTGTTTCAGCTCCTCTGTTTCAGCCCCTCTGTATCAGCCCCTCTGTTTCAGCTCCTCTGTTTCTCGCCCTCTGTTTCAGCCCCTTTGTTTCTCGCCCTCTGTTTCAGCCCCTCTGTTTCAGCCCCTCTGTATCAGCCCCACTGTTTCAGCTCCTCTGTTTCTCGCCCTCTGTTTCTCGCCCTCTGTTTCAGCCCCTCTGTTTCAGCCCCTCTGTTTCAGCCCCTCTGTTTCGAGCCCTCTGTTTCTCGCCCTCTGTTTCTCGCTCTCTGTTTCTCGCCCTATGTTTCTCTCCCTCTGTTTCAGCCCCTCTGTTAGAGCCCCTCTTTTTCAGGCCCTCTGTTTCTCGCCCTCTGTTTCTCGCCCTCTGTTTCTCGCCCTCTGTTTCAGCCCCTCTGTTTCAGCCCCTCTGTTTCAGCCCCTCTGTTTCAGCCCCTCTGTTTCAGCCCCTCTGTTTCAGCCCTTCTGTTTCAGCCCCTCTGTTTCTCGCCCTCTGTTTCTCGCCATCTGTTTCTCGCCCTCTGTTTCTCGCCCTCTGTTTCTCGCCCTCTGTTTCAGCCCCTCTGTTTCAGCCCCTCTGTTTCTCGCCCTCTGTTTCTCGCTCTCTGTTTCACGCCCCCTGTTTCAGCCCCTCTGTTTCAGCCCCTCTGTTTCAGCCACTCTGTTTCTCGCCCTCTGTTTCAGCCCCTCTGTTTCAGCCCCTCTGTTTCAGCCCCTCTGTTTCAGCCCCTCTGTTTCAGCCCTTCTGTTTCAGCCCCTCTGTTTCTCGCCCTCTGTTTCTCGCCCTCTGTTTCTCGCCCTCTGTTTCAGCCCCTCTGTTTCTCGCCCTCTGTTTCAGACCCTCTGTTTCAGCCCCTCTGTTTCTCGCCCTCTGTTTCAGCCCCTCTGTTTCAGCCCCTCTGTATCAGCCCCTCTGTTTCAGCTCCTCTGTTTCTCGCCCTCTGTTTCTCGCCCTCTGTTTCAGCCCCTCTGTTTCAGTCCCTCTGTTTCAACCCCTCTGTTTAAGCCCCTCTGTTTCTCGCCCTCTGTTTCTCGCCCTCTGTTTCAGCCCCTCTGATTCAGCCCCTCTGTTTCTCGCCCTCTGTTTCAGCCCCCCTGTTTCTAGTCCTCTGTTTCTCGCCCTCTGTTTCTCCCCCTCTGTTTCTCGCCCTCTGTTTCAGCCCCTCTGTTTCAGCCCCTCTGTTTCTCGCCCTCTGTTTCAGCCGCTCTGTTTCAGCCCCTCTGTATCAGCCCCACTGTTTCAGCTCCTCTGTTTCTCGCCCTCTGTTTCTCGCCCTCTGTTTCAGCCCCTCTGTTTCAGCCCCTCTGTTTCAGCCCCTCTGTTTCGCGGCCTCTGTTTCTCGCCCTCTGTTTCTCGCTCTCTGTTTCTCGCCCTATGTTTCTCTCCCTCTGTTTCAGCCCCTCTGTTAGAGCCCCTCTGTTTCAGGCCCTCTGTTTCTCGCCCTCTGTTTCTCGCCCTCTGTTTCTCGCCCTCTGTTTCAGCCCCTCTGTTTCAGCCCCTCTGTTTCAGCCCCTCTGTTTCAGCCCCTCTGTTTCTCGCCCTCTGTTTCAGCCCCTCTGTTTCAGCCCCTCTGTTTCAGCCCCTCTGTTTCAGCCCTTCTGTTTCAGCCCCTCTGTTTCTCGCCCTCTGTTTCTCGCCATCTGTTTCTCGCCCTCTGTTTCTCGCCCTCTGTTTCTCGCCCTCTGTTTCAGCCCCTCTGTTTCAGCCCCTCTGTTTCTCGCCCACTGTTTCTCGCCCTCTGTTTCAGCCCCTCTGTTTCAGCCCCTCTGTTTCAGCCCCTCTGTTTCGCGCCCTCTGTTTCTCGCCCTCTGTTTCTCGCTCTCTGTTTCTCGCCCTATGTTTCTCTCCCTCTGTTTCAGCCCCTCTGTTAGAGCCCCTCTGTTTCAGGCCCTCTGTTTCTCGCCATCTGTTTCTCGCCCTCTGTTTCTCGCTCTCTGTTTCTCGCCCTCTGTTTCAGCCCCTCTGTTTCAGCCCCTCTGTTTCAGCCACTCTGTTTCTCGCCCTCTGTTTCAGCCCCTCTGTTTCAGCCCCTCTGATTCAGCCCCTCTGTTTCAGCTCCTCTGTTTCTCGCCCTCTGTTTCGCGCCCACTGTTTCAGCCCCTCTGTTTCTCGCCCTCTGTTTCAGCCCCTCTGTTTCTCGCCCTCTGTTTCAGCCCCTCTGTTTCAGCCCCTCTGTTTCAGCCCCTCTGTTTCAGCCCCTCTGTTTCTCGCCCTCTGTTTCAGCCCCTCTGTTTCAGCCCCTCTGTTAGGCCCCTCTGTTTCAGCCCTTCTGTTTCAGCCCCTCTGTTTCTCGCCCTCTGTTTCTCGCCATCTGTTTCTCGGCCTCTGTTTCTCGCCCTCTGTTTCTCGCCCTCTGTTTCAGCCCCTCTGTTTCAGCCCCTCTGTTTCTCGCCCACTGTTTCTCGCTCTCTGTTTCTCGCCCTCTGTTTCAGCCCCTCTGTTTCAGCCCCTCTGTTTCAGCCACTCTGTTTCTCGCCCTCTGTTTCAGCCCCTCTGTTTCAGCCCCTCTGTTTCAGCCCCTCTGTTTCAGCCCCTCTGTTTCAGCTCCTCTGTTTCTCGCCCTCTGTTTCGCGCCCACTGTTTCAGCCCCTCTGTTTCTCGCCCACTGTTTCAGCCCCTCTGTTTCTCGCCCTATGTTTCAGCCCCTCTGTTTCAGCCCCTCTGTTTCTCGCTCTCTGTTTCAGCCCCTCTGTTTCAGCCCCTCTGTATCAGCCCCTCTGTTTCTCGCCCTCTGTTTCTCCCCCTCTGTTTCAGCCCCTCTGTTTCAGCCCCTCTGTTTCAGCCCCTCTGTTTCAGCCCCTCTGTTTCTCGCCCTCTGTTTCTCACCCTCTGTTTCTCGCTCTCTGTTTCTCGCCCTCTGTTTCTCGCCCTCTGTTTCTGCCCCTCTGTTTCAGCCCCTCTGTTTCAGCCCCTCTGTTTTTAGCCCCTCTGTTTCTCGCCCTCTGTTTCTCGCCCTCTGTTTCTCGCCCTCTGTTTCAGCCCCTCTGTTTCTCGCCCTCTGTTTCACGCCCTCTGTTTCTCGCTCTCTGTTTCTCGCCCTCTGTTTCTCGCCCTCTGTTTCAGCCCCTCTGTTTCAGCCCCTCTGTTTCTCGCCCTCTGTTTCTCGCCCTCTGTTTCTCGCCCTCTGTTTCAGCCCCTCTGTTTCTCGCCCTCTGTTTCAGCCCCTCTGTTTCAGCCCCTCTGTTTCTCGCCCTCTGTTTCAGCCCCTCTGTTTCAGCCCCTCTGTATCAGCCCCTCTGTTTCAGCTCCTCTGTTTCTCGCCCTCTGTTTCTCGCCCTCTGTTTCAGCCCCTCTGTTTCAGACCCTCTGTTTCAACCCCTCTGTTTAAGCCCCTCTGTTTCTCGCCCTCTGTTTCTCGCCCTCTGTTTCTCGCTCTCTGTTTCTCGCCCTCTGTTTCTCGCCTCTGTTTCAGCCCCTCTGTTTCAGCCCCTCTGTTTCACCCCCTCTGTTTTTAGCCCCTCTGTTTCTCGCCCTCTGTTTCAGCCCCTCTGTTTCTCGCCCTCTGTTTCAGCCCCTCTGTTTCAGACCCTCTGTTTCTCGCCCTCTGTTTCTCGCCCTCTGTTTCAGCCCCTCTGTTTCAGCAGGTCTCTTTCAGCCCCTCTGTTTCAGCCCCTCTGTTTCTCGCCCTCTGTTTCTCGCCCTCTGTTTCTCGCCCTCTGTTTCTCGCCCTCTGTTTCAGCCCCTCTGTTTCAGCCCCTCTGTTTCAGCCCCTCTGTTTCTCGCCCTCTGTTTCTCGCCCACTGTTTCGCGCCCTCTGTTTCAGCCCCTCTGTTTCAGCCCCTCTGTTTCATCCCCTCTGTTTCTGCCCCTCTGTTTCAGCCCTTCTGTTTCAGCCCCTCTGTTTCTCGCCCTCTGTTTCTCGCCATCTGTTTCTCGCCCTCTGTTTCTCGCCCTCTGTTTCTCGCCCTCTGTTTCAGCCCCTCTGTTTCATCCCCTCTGTTTCTCGCCCACTGTTTCTCGCTCTCTGTTTCTCGCCCTCTGTTTCAGCCCCTCTGTTTCAGCCCCTCTGTTTCAGCCACTCTGTTTCTCGCCCTCTGTTTCAGCCCCTCTGTTTCAGCCCCTCTGTTTCAGCCCCTCTGTTTCAGCCCCTCTGTTTCAGCTCCTCTGTTTCTCGCCCTCTGTTTCGCGCCCACTGTTTCAGCCCCTCTGTTTCTCGCCCTCTGTTTCAGCCCCTCTGTTTCTCGCCCTCTGTTTCAGCCCCTCTGTTTCAGCCCCTCTGTTTCTCGCTCTCTGTTTCAGCCCCTCTGTTTCAGCCCCTCTGTATCAGCCCCTCTGTTTCAGCCCCTCTGTTTCTCGCCCTCTGTTTCTCCCCCTCTGTTTCAGCCCCTCTGTTTCAGCCCCTCTGTTTCAGCCCCTCTGTTTCAGCCCCTCTGTTTCTCGCCCTCTGTTTCTCACCCTCTGTTTCTCGCTCTCTGTTTCTCGCCCACTGTTTCTCGCCCTCTGTTTCAGCCCCTCTGTTTCAGCCCCTCTGTTTCAGCCCCTCTGTTTTTAGCCCCTCTGTTTCTCGCCCTCTGTTTCTCGCCCTCTGTTTCTCGCCCTCTGTTTCAGCCCCTCTGTTTCTCGCCCTCTGTTTCACGCCCTCTGTTTCTCGCTCTCTGTTTCTCGCCCTCTGTTTCTCGCCCTCTGTTTCAGCCCCTCTGTTTCAGCCCCTCTGTTTCTCGCCCTCTGTTTCTCGCCCTCTGTTTCTCGCCCTCTGTTTCAGCCCCTCTGTTTCTCGCCCTCTGTTTCAGCCCCTCTGTTTCAGCCCCTCTGTTTCTCGCCCTCTGTTTCAGCCCCTCTGTTTCAGCCCCTCTGTATCAGCCCCTCTGTTTCAGCTCCTCTGTTTCTCGCCCTCTGTTTCTCGCCCTCTGTTTCAGCCCCTCTGTTTCAGCCCCTCTGTTTCAACCCCTCTGTTTAAGCCCCTCTGTTTCTCGCCCTCTGTTTCTCGCCCTCTGTTTCTCGCTCTCTGTTTCTCGCCCTCTGTTTCTCGCCTCTGTTTCAGCCCCTCTGTTTCAGCCCCTCTGTTTCACCCCCTCTGTTTTTAGCCCCTCTGTTTCTCGCCCTCTGTTTCAGCCCCTCTGTTTCTCGCCCTCTGTTTCAGCCACTCTGTTTCAGCCCCTCTGTATCAGCCCCTCTGTTTCAGACCCTCTGTTTCTCGCCCTCTGTTTCTCGCCCTCTGTTTCAGCCCCTCTGTTTCAGCAGGTCTCTTTCAGCCCCTCTGTTTCAGCCCCTCTGTTTCTCGCCCTCTGTTTCTCGCCCTCTGTTTCTCGCCCTCTGTTTCTCGCTCTCTGTTTCTCGCCCACTGTTTCGCGCCCTCTGTTTCAGCCCCTCTGTTTCAGCCCCTCTGTTTCAGCCCCTCTGTTTCTGCCCCTCTGTTTCTCGCCCTCTGTTTCAGCCCCTCTGTTTCAGCCCCTCTGTTTTAGCCCCTCTGTTTCAGCCCCTCTGTTTCTCGCCCTCTGTTTCAGCCGCACTGTTTCTCGCCCTCTGTTTCAGCCCCTCTCTTTCAGCCCCTCTGTTTCTCGCCCTCTGTTTCTCGCCCTCTGTTTCAGCCCCTCTGTTTCAGCCCCTCTGTTTCAGCCCCTCTGTTTCAGCCTCTCTGTTTCTCGCCCTCTGTTTCAGCCCCTCTGTTTCAGCCCCTCTGTTTCCGCCCCTCTGTTTCTCGCCCTCTGTTTCGCCTCCTCTGTTTCAGCCCCTCTGTTTCTCGCCCTCTGTTTCAGCCCCTCTGTTTCTCGCCCTCTGTTTCAGCCCCTCTGTTTCAGCCCCTCTGTTTCAGCCCCTCTGTTTCTCGCCCTCTGTTTCAGCCCCTCTGTTTCACCCCCTCTGTTTCTCGCCCTCTGTTTCAGCCCCTCTGTTTCTCGCCCTCTGTTTCAGCCCCTCTGTTTCAGCCCCTCTGTATCAGCCCCTCTGTTTCAGCCCCTCTGTTTCAGCCCCTCTGTTTCAGACCCTCTATTTCTCGCCCTCTGTTTCTCGCCCTCTGTTTCTCGCCCTCTGTTTCAGCCCCTCTGTTTCAGCCCCTCTGTTTCAGCCCCTCTGTTTCAGCCCCTCTGTTTCTCGCCCTCTGTTTCAGCCCCTCTGTTTCAGCCCCTCTGTTTCAGCCCCACTGTTTCAGCCCCTCTGTTTCAGCCCCTCTGTTTCTTTCCCTCTGTTTCTCGCCATCTGTTTCTCGCCATCTGTTTCTCGCCCTCTGTTTCTCGCCCTCTGTTTCAGCCCCTCTGTTTCTCGCCCTCTGTTTCTCGCCCTCTGTTTCTCGCTCTCTGTTTCTCGCCCTCTGTTTCAGCCCCTCTGTTTCAGCCCCTCTGTTTCAGCCACTCTGTTTCTCGCCCTCTGTTTCAGCCCCTCTGTTTCAGCCCCTCTGTTTCAACCCCTCTGTCTCAGCCCCTCTGTTTCAGCTCCTCTGTTTCTCGCCCTCTGTTTCTCGCCCACTGTTTCAGCCCATCTGTTTCTCGTCCACTGTTTCAGCCCCTCTGTTTCTCGCCCTCTGTTTCAGCCCCTCTGTTTCAGCCCCTCTGTTTCTCGCCCTCTGTTTCTCGCCCTCTGTTTCTCGCCCTCTGTTTCAGCCCCTCTGTTTCAGCCCCTCTGTTTCAGCCCCTCTGTCACAGCCCCTCTGTTTCAGCTCCTCTGTTTCTCGCCCTCTGTTTCTCGCCCACTGTTTCAGCCCCTCTGTTTCTCGTCCTCTGTTTCAGCCCCTCTGTTTCTCGCGCTCTGTTTCAGCCCCTCTGTTTCAGCCCCTCTGTTTCAGCCCCTCTGTTTCTCGCCCTCTGTTTCAGCCCCTCTGTTTCAGCCCCTCTGTTTTCGCCCTCTGTTTCAGCCCCTCTGTTTCAGCCCCTCTGTATCAGCCCCTCTGTTTCAGCTCCTCTGTTTCTCGCCCTCAGTTTCTCGCCCTCTGTTTCAGCCCCTCTGTTTCAGCCCCTCTGTTTCACCCCCTCTGTCTTTAGCCCCTCTGTTTCTCGCCCTCTGTTTCAGCCCCACTGTTTCTCGCCCTCTGTTTCAGCCCCTCTGTTTCAGCCCCTCTGTATCAGCCCCTCTGTTTCAGCCCCTCTGTTTATCGCCCTCTGTTTCTCGCCCTCTGTTTCAGCCCCTCTGTTTCAGCCCGTCTCTTTCAGCCCCTCTGTTTCAGGCCCTCTGTTTCTCGCCCTCTGATTCTCGCCCTCTGTTTATCGCCCTCTGTTTCTCGCCCTCTGTTTTAGCCCCTCTGTTTCAGCCCCTCTGTTTCAGCCCCTCTGTTTCAGCCCCTCTGTTTCAGCCCCTCTGTTTCTCGCCCTCTGTTTCAGCCCCTCTGTTTCAGCCCCTATGTTTCAGCCCCTCTGTTTCAGCCCACTGGTTTCAGCCCTTCTGTTTCAGCCCCTCTGTTTCAGCCCCTCTGTTTCTCGCCTCTGTTTCAGCCCCTCTGTTTCTCGCCCTCTGTTTCAGCTCCTCTGTTTCAGCCCCTCTGTATCAGCCCCTCTGTTTCAGCTCCTCTGTTTCTCGCCCTCTGTTTCAGCCCCTTTGTTTCTCGCCCTCTGTTTCAGCCCCTCTGTTTCAGCCCCTCTGTATCAGCCCCACTGTTTCAGCTCCTCTGTTTCTCGCCCTCTGTTTCTCGCCCTCTGTTTCAGCCCCTCTGTTTCAGCCCCTCTGTTTCAGCCCCTCTGTTTCGAGCCCTCTGTTTCTCGCCCTCTGTTTCTCGCTCTCTGTTTCTCGCCCTATGTTTCTCTCCCTCTGTTTCAGCCCCTCTGTTAGAGCCCCTCTTTTTCAGGCCCTCTGTTTCTCGCCCTCTGTTTCTCGCCCTCTGTTTCTCGCCCTCTGTTTCAGCCCCTCTGTTTCAGCCCCTCTGTTTCAGCCCCTCTGTTTCAGCCCCTCTGTTTCAGCCCCTCTGTTTCAGCCCTTCTGTTTCAGCCCCTCTGTTTCTCGCCCTCTGTTTCTCGCCATCTGTTTCTCGCCCTCTGTTTCTCGCCCTCTGTTTCTCGCCCTCTGTTTCAGCCCCTCTGTTTCAGCCCCTCTGTTTCTCGCCCTCTGTTTCTCGCTCTCTGTTTCACGCCCCCTGTTTCAGCCCCTCTGTTTCAGCCCCTCTGTTTCAGCCACTCTGTTTCTCGCCCTCTGTTTCAGCCCCTCTGTTTCAGCCCCTCTGTTTCAGCCCCTCTGTTTCAGCCCCTCTGTTTCAGCTCCTCTGTTTCTCGCCCTCTGTTTCGCGCCCACTGTTTCAGCCCCTCTGTTTCTCGCCCTCTGTTTCAGCCCCTCTGTTTCTCGCCCTCTGTTTCAGCCCCTCTGTTTCAGCCCCTCTGTTTCTCGCTATCTGTTTCAGCCCCTCTGTTTAAGCCCCTCTGTATCAGCCCCTCTGTTTCAGCCCCTCTGTTTCTCGCCCTCTGTTTCTCCCCCTCTGTTTCAGCCCCTCTGTTTCAGCCCCTCTGTTTCAGCCCCTCTGTTTCAGCCCCTCTGTTTCTCGCCCTCTGTTTCTCACCCTCTGTTTCTCGCTCTCTGTTTCTCGCCCTCTGTTTCTCGCCCTCTGTTTCAGCCCCTCTGTTTCAGCCCCTCTGTTTCAGCCCCTCTGTTTTTAGCCCCTCTGTTTCTCGCCCTCTGTTTCTCGCCCTCTGTTTCAACCCCTCTGTTTCTCGCCCTCTGTTTCACGCCCTCTGTTTCTCGCTCTCTGTTTCTCGCCCTCTGTTTCTCGCCCTCTGTTTCAGCCCCTCTGTTTCAGCCCCTCTGTTTCTCGCCCTCTGTTTCTCGCCCTCTGTTTCTCGCCCTCTGTTTCAGCACCTCTGTTTCTCGCCCTCTGTTTCAGCCCCTCTGTTTCAGCCCCTCTGTTTCTCGCCCTCTGTTTCAGCCCCTCTGTTTCAGCCCCTCTGTATCAGCCCCTCTGTTTCAGCTCCTCTGTTTCTCGCCCTCTGTTTCTCGCCCTCTGTTTCAGCCCCTCTGTTTCAGCCCCTCTGTTTCAGCCCCTCTGTTTCAGCACCTCTGTTTCACCCCCTCTGTTTTTAGCCCCTCTGTTTCTCGCCCTCTGTTTCAGCCCCTCTGTTTCTCGCCCTCTGTTTCAGCCCCTCTGTTTCAGCCCCTCTGTATCAGCCCCTCTGTTTCAGACCCTCTGTTTCTCGCCCTCTGTTTCTCGCCCTCTGTTTCAGCCCCTCTGTTTCAGCAGGTCTCTTTCAGCCCCTCTGTTTCAGCCCCTCTGTTTCTCGCCCTCTGTTTCTCGCCCTCTGTTTCTCGCCCTCTGTTTCTCGCCCTCTGTTTCAGCCCCTCTGTTTCAGCCCCTCTGTTTCAGCCCCTCTGTTTCTCGCCCTCTGTTTCTCGCCCACTGTTTCTCGCCCTCTGTTTCAGCCCCTCTGTTTCTCGCCCTCAGTGTTTCAGCCCCTCTGTTTCTGCCCCTCTGTTTCTCGCCCTCTGTTTCAGCCCCTCTGTTTCAGCCCCTCTGTTTTAGCCCCTCTGTTTCAGCCCCTCTGTTTCTCGCCCTCTGTTTCAGCCGCACTGTTTCTCGCCCTCTGTTTCAGCCCCTCTCTTTCAGCCCCTCTGTTTCTCGCCCTCTGTTTCTCGCCCTCTGTTTCAGCCCCTCTGTTTCAGCCCCTCTGTTTCAGCCCCTCTGTTTCAGCCTCCCTGTTTCTCGCCCTCTGTTTCAGCCCCTCTGTTTCAGCCCCTCTGTTTCCGCCCCTCTGTTTCTCGCCCTCTGTTTCAGCTCCTCTGTTTCCGCCCCTCTGTTTCTCGCCCTCTGTTTCAGCCCCTCTGTTTCAGCCCCTCTGTTTCAGCCCCTCTGTTTTTAGCCCCTCTGTTTCTCGCCCTCTGTTTCTCGCCCTCTGTTTCTCGCCCTCTGTTTCAGCCCCTCTGTTTCTCGCCCTCTGTTTCACGCCCTCTGTTTCTCGCTCTCTGTTTCTCGCCCTCTGTTTCTCGCCCTCTGTTTCAGCCCCTCTGTTTCAGCCCCTCTGTTTCTCGCCCTCTGTTTCTCGCCCTCTGTTTCTCGCCCTCTGTTTCAGCCCCTCTGTTTCTCGCCCTCTGTTTCAGACCCTCTGTTTCAGCCCCTCTGTTTCTCGCCCTCTGTTTCAGCCCCTCTGTTTCAGCCCCTCTGTATCAGCCCCTCTGTTTCAGCTCCTCTGTTTCTCGCCCTCTGTTTCTCGCCCTCTGTTTCAGCCCCTCTGTTTCAGTCCCTCTGTTTCAACCCCTCTGTTTAAGCCCCTCTGTTTCTCGCCCTCTGTTTCTCGCCCTCTGTTTCAGCCCCTCTGATTCAGCCCCTCTGTTTCTCGCCCTCTGTTTCAGCCCCCCTGTTTCTCGCCCTCTGTTTCTCGCCCTCTGTTTCTCCCCCTCTGTTTCTCGCCCTCTGTTTCAGCCCCTCTGTTTCAGCCCCTCTGTTTCTCGCCCTCTGTTTCAGCCGCTCTGTTTCAGCCCCTCTGTATCAGCCCCACTGTTTCAGCTCCTCTGTTTCTCGCCCTCTGTTTCTCGCCCTCTGTTTCAGCCCCTCTGTTTCAGCCCCTCTGTTTCAGCCCCTCTGTTTCGCGGCCTCTGTTTCTCGCCCTCTGTTTCTCGCTCTCTGTTTCTCGCCCTATGTTTCTCTCCCTCTGTTTCAGCCCCTCTGTTAGAGCCCCTCTGTTTCAGGCCCTCTGTTTCTCGCCCTCTGTTTCTCGCCCTCTGTTTCTCGCCCTCTGTTTCAGCCCCTCTGTTTCAGCCCCTCTGTTTCAGCCCCTCTGTTTCAGCCCCTCTGTTTCTCGCCCTCTGTTTCAGCCCCTCTGTTTCAGCCCCTCTGTTTCAGCCCCTCTGTTTCAGCCCTTCTGTTTCAGCCCCTCTGTTTCTCGCCCTCTGTTTCTCGCCATCTGTTTCTCGCCCTCTGTTTCTCGCCCTCTGTTTCTCGCCCTCTGTTTCAGCCCCTCTGTTTCAGCCCCTCTGTTTCTCGCCCACTGTTTCTCGCCCTCTGTTTCAGCCCCTCTGTTTCAGCCCCTCTGTTTCAGCCCCTCTGTTTCGCGCCCTCTGTTTCTCGCCCTCTGTTTCTCGCTCTCTGTTTCTCGCCCTATGTTTCTCTCCCTCTGTTTCAGCCCCTCTGTTAGAGCCCCTCTGTTTCAGGCCCTCTGTTTCTCGCCATCTGTTTCTCGCCCTCTGTTTCTCGCCCTCTGTTTCTCGCCCTCTGTTTCAGCCCCTCTGTTTCAGCCCCTCTGTTTCTCGCCCACTGTTTCTCGCTCTCTGTTTCTCGCCCTCTGTTTCAGCCCCTCTGTTTCAGCCCCTCTGTTTCAGCCACTCTGTTTCTCGCCCTCTGTTTCAGCCCCTCTGTTTCAGCCCCTCTGATTCAGCCCCTCTGTTTCAGCTCCTCTGTTTCTCGCCCTCTGTTTCGCGCCCACTGTTTCAGCCCCTCTGTTTCTCGCCCTCTGTTTCAGCCCCTCTGTTTCTCGCCCTCTGTTTCAGCCCCTCTGTTTCAGCCCCTCTGTTTCAGCCCCTCTGTTTCAGCCCCTCTGTTTCTCGCCCTCTGTTTCAGCCCCTCTGTTTCAGCCCCTCTGTTAGGCCCCTCTGTTTCAGCCCTTCTGTTTCAGCCCCTCTGTTTCTCGCCCTCTGTTTCTCGCCATCTGTTTCTCGGCCTCTGTTTCTCGCCCTCTGTTTCTCGCCCTCTGTTTCAGCCCCTCTGTTTCAGCCCCTCTGTTTCTCGCCCACTGTTTCTCGCTCTCTGTTTCTCGCCCTCTGTTTCAGCCCCTCTGTTTCAGCCCCTCTGTTTCAGCCACTCTGTTTCTCGCCCTCTGTTTCAGCCCCTCTGTTTCAGCCCCTCTGTTTCAGCCCCTCTGTTTCAGCCCCTCTGTTTCAGCTCCTCTGTTTCTCGCCCTCTGTTTCGCGCCCACTGTTTCAGCCCCTCTGTTTCTCGCCCACTGTTTCAGCCCCTCTGTTTCTCGCCCTATGTTTCAGCCCCTCTGTTTCAGCCCCTCTGTTTCTCGCTCTCTGTTTCAGCCCCTCTGTTTCAGCCCCTCTGTATCAGCCCCTCTGTTTCTCGCCCTCTGTTTCTCCCCCTCTGTTTCAGCCCCTCTGTTTCAGCCCCTCTGTTTCAGCCCCTCTGTTTCAGCCCCTCTGTTTCTCGCCCTCTGTTTCTCACCCTCTGTTTCTCGCTCTCTGTTTCTCGCCCTCTGTTTCTCGCCCTCTGTTTCTGCCCCTCTGTTTCAGCCCCTCTGTTTCAGCCCCTCTGTTTTTAGCCCCTCTGTTTCTCGCCCTCTGTTTCTCGCCCTCTGTTTCTCGCCCTCTGTTTCAGCCCCTCTGTTTCTCGCCCTCTGTTTCACGCCCTCTGTTTCTCGCTCTCTGTTTCTCGCCCTCTGTTTCTCACCCTCTGTTTCAGCCCCTCTGTTTCAGCCCCTCTGTTTCTCGCCCTCTGTTTCTCGCCCTCTGTTTCTCGCCCTCTGTTTCAGCCCCTCTGTTTCTCGCCCTCTGTTTCAGCCCCTCTGTTTCAGCCCCTCTGTTTCTCGCCCTCTGTTTCAGCCCCTCTGTTTCAGCCCCTCTGTATCAGCCCCTCTGTTTCAGCTCCTCTGTTTCTCGCCCTCTGTTTCTCGCCCTCTGTTTCAGCCCCTCTGTTTCAGACCCTCTGTTTCAACCCCTCTGTTTAAGCCCCTCTGTTTCTCGCCCTCTGTTTCTCGCCCTCTGTTTCTCGCTCTCTGTTTCTCGCCCTCTGTTTCTCGCCTCTGTTTCAGCCCCTCTGTTTCAGCCCCTCTGTTTCACCCCCTCTGTTTTTAGCCCCTCTGTTTCTCGCCCTCTGTTTCAGCCCCTCTGTTTCTCGCCCTCTGTTTCAGCCCCTCTGTTTCAGACCCTCTGTTTCTCGCCCTCTGTTTCTCGCCCTCTGTTTCAGCCCCTCTGTTTCAGCAGGTCTCTTTCAGCCCCTCTGTTTCAGCCCCTCTGTTTCTCGCCCTCTGTTTCTCGCCCTCTGTTTCTCGCCCTCTGTTTCTCGCCCTCTGTTTCAGCCCCTCTGTTTCAGCCCCTCTGTTTCAGCCCCTCTGTTTCTCGCCCTCTGTTTCTCGCCCACTGTTTCGCGCCCTCTGTTTCAGCCCCTCTGTTTCAGCCCCTCTGTTTCAGCCCCTCTGTTTCTGCCCCTCTGTTTCAGCCCTTCTGTTTCAGCCCCTCTGTTTCTCGCCCTCTGTTTCTCGCCATCTGTTTCTCGCCCTCTGTTTCTCGCCCTCTGTTTCTCGCCCTCTGTTTCAGCCCCTCTGTTTCATCCCCTCTGTTTCTCGCCCACTGTTTCTCGCTCTCTGTTTCTCGCCCTCTGTTTCAGCCCCTCTGTTTCAGCCCCTCTGTTTCAGCCACTCTGTTTCTCGCCCTCTGTTTCAGCCCCTCTGTTTCAGCCCCTCTGTTTCAGCCCCTCTGTTTCAGCCCCTCTGTTTCAGCTCCTCTGTTTCTCGCCCTCTGTTTCGCGCCCACTGTTTCAGCCCCTCTGTTTCTCGCCCTCTGTTTCAGCCCCTCTGTTTCTCGCCCTCTGTTTCAGCCCCTCTGTTTCAGCCCCTCTGTTTCTCGCTCTCTGTTTCAGCCCCTCTGTTTCAGCCCCTCTGTATCAGCCCCTCTGTTTCAGCCCCTCTGTTTCTCGCCCTCTGTTTCTCCCCCTCTGTTTCAGCCCCTCTGTTTCAGCCCCTCTGTTTCAGCCCCTCTGTTTCAGCCCCTCTGTTTCTCGCCCTCTGTTTCTCACCCTCTGTTTCTCGCTCTCTGTTTCTCGCCCACTGTTTCTCGCCCTCTGTTTCAGCCCCTCTGTTTCAGCCCCTCTGTTTCAGCCACTCTGTTTTTAGCCCCTCTGTTTCTCGCCCTCTGTTTCTCGCCCTCTGTTTCTCGCCCTCTGTTTCAGCCCCTCTGTTTCTCGCCCTCTGTTTCACGCCCTCTGTTTCTCGCTCTCTGTTTCTCGCCCTCTGTTTCTCGCCCTCTGTTTCAGCCCCTCTGTTTCAGCCCCTCTGTTTCTCGCCCTCTGTTTCTCGCCCTCTGTTTCTCGCCCTCTGTTTCAGCCCCTCTGTTTCTCGCCCTCTGTTTCAGCCCCTCTGTTTCAGCCCCTCTGTTTCTCGCCCTCTGTTTCAGCCCCTCTGTTTCAGCCCCTCTGTATCAGCCCCTCTGTTTCAGCTCCTCTGTTTCTCGCCCTCTGTTTCTCGCCCTCTGTTTCAGCCCCTCTGTTTCAGTCCCTCTGTTTCAACCCCTCTGTTTAAGCCCCTCTGTTTCTCGCCCTCTGTTTCTCGCCCTCTGTTTCTCGCTCTCTGTTTCTCGCCCTCTGTTTCTCGCCTCTGTTTCAGCCCCTCTGTTTCAGCCCCTCTGTTTCACCCCCTCTGTTTTTAGCCCCTCTGTTTCTCGCCCTCTGTTTCAGCCCCTCTGTTTCTCGCCCTATGTTTCAGCCACTCTGTTTCAGCCCCTCTGTATCAGCCCCTCTGTTTCAGACCCTCTGTTTCTCGCCCTCTGTTTCTCGCCCTCGGTTTCAGCCCCTCTGTTTCAGCAGGCCTCTTTCAGCCCCTCTGTTTCAGCCCCTCTGTTTCTCGCCCTCTGTTTCTCGCCCTCTGTTTCTCGCTCTCTGTTTCTCGCCCACTGTTTCGCGCCCTCTGTTTCAGCCCCTCTGTTTCAGCCCCTCTGTTTCAGCCCCTCTGTTTCTGCCCCTCTGTTTCTCGCCCTCTGTTTCAGCCCCTCTGTTTCAGCCCCTCTGTTTTAGCCCCTCTGTTTCAGCCCCTCTGTTTCTCGCCCTCTGTTTCAGCCGCACTGTTTCTCGCCCTCTGTTTCAGCCCCTCTCTTTCAGCCCCTCTGTTTCTCGCCCTCTGTTTCTCGCCCTCTGTTTCAGCCCCTCTGTTTCAGCCCCTCTGTTTCAGCCCCTCTGTTTCAGCCTCTCTGTTTCTCGCCCTCTGTTTCAGCCCCTCTGTTTCAGCCCCTCTGTTTCGGCCCCTCTGTTTCTCGCCCTCTGTTTCGCCTCCTCTGTTTCAGCCCCTCTGTTTCTCGCCCTCTGTTTCAGCCCCTCTGTTTCTCGCCCTCTGTTTCAGCCCCTCTGTTTCAGCCCCTCTGTTTCAGCCCCTCTGTTTCTCGCCCTCTGTTTCAGCCCCTCTGTTTCACCCCCTCTGTTTCTCGCCCTCTGTTTCAGCCCCTCTGTTTCTCGCCCTCTGTTTCAGCCCCTCTGTTTCAGCCCCTCTGTATCAGCCCCTCTGTTTCAGCCCCTCTGTTTCAGCCCCTCTGTTTCAGACCCTCTATTTCTCGCCCTCTGTTTCTCGCCCTCTGTTTCTCGCCCTCTGTTTCAGCCCCTCTGTTTCAGCCCCTCTGTTTCAGCCCCTCTGTTTCAGCCCCTCTGTTTCTCGCCCTCTGTTTCAGCCCCTCTGTTTCAGCCCCTCTGTTTCAGCCCCACTGTTTCAGCCCCTCTGTTTCAGCCCCTCTGTTTCTTCCCCTCTGTTTCTCGCCATCTGTTTCTCGCCCTCTGTTTCTCGCCCTCTGTTTCTCGCCCTCTGTTTCAGCCCCTCTGTTTCTCGCCCTCTGTTTCTCGCCCTCTGTTTCTCGCTCTCTGTTTCTCGCCCTCTGTTTCAGCCCCTCTGTTTCAGCCCCTCTGTTTCAGCCACTCTGTTTCTCGCCCTCTGTTTCAGCCCCTCTGTTTCAGCCCCTCTGTTTCAACCCCTCTGTCTCAGCCCCTCTGTTTCAGCTCCTCTGTTTCTCGCCCTCTGTTTCTCGCCCACTGTTTCAGCCCATCTGTTTCTCGTCCACTGTTTCAGCCCCTCTGTTTCTCGCCCTCTGTTTCAGCCGCTCTGTTTCAGCCCCTCTGTTTCTCGCCCTCTGTTTCTCGCCCTCTGTTTCTCGCCCTCTGTTTCAGCCCTCCTGTTTCAGCCCCTCTGTTTCAGCCCCTCTGTCACAGCCCCTCTGTTTCAGCTCCTCTGTTTCTCGCCCTCTGTTTCTCGCCCACTGTTTCAGCCCCTCTGTTTCTCGTCCTCTGTTTCAGCCCCTCTGTTTCTCGCGCTCTGTTTCAGCCCCTCTGTTTCAGCCCCTCTGTTTCAGCCCCTCTGTTTCTCGCCCTCTGTTTCAGCCCCTCTGTTTCAGCCCCACTGTTTTCGCCCTCTGTTTCAGCCCCTCTGTTTCAGCCCCTCTGTATCAGCCCCTCTGTTTCAGCTCCTCTGTTTCTCGCCCTCAGTTTCTCGCCCTCTGTTTCAGCCCCTCTGTTTCAGCCCCTCTTTTTCAGTCCCTCTGTTTCAGCCCCTCTGTTTCTCGCCCTCTGTTTCTCGCCCTCTGTTTCTCGCCTGTTTCAGCCCCTCTGTTTCAGCCCCTCTGTTTCACCCCCTCTGTCTTTAGCCCCTCTGTTTCTCGCCCTCTGTTTCAGCCCCACTGTTTCTCGCCCTCTGTTTCAGCCCCTCTGTTTCAGCCCCTCTGTATCAGCCCCTCTGTTTCAGCCCCTCTGTTTATCGCCCTCTGTTTCTCGCCCTCTGTTTCAGCCCCTCTGTTTCAGCCCGTCTCTTTCAGCCCCTCTGTTTCAGGCCCTCTGTTTCTCGCCCTCTGATTCTCGCCCTCTGTTTCTCGCCCTCTGTTTCTCGCCCTCTGTTTCAGCCCCTCTGTTTCAGCCCCTCTGTTTCAGCCCCTCTGTTTCAGCCCCTCAGTTTCAGCCCCTCTGTTTCTCGCCCTCTGTTTCAGCCCCTCTGTTTCAGCCCCTCTGTTTCAGCCCCTCTGTTTCAGCCCACTGGTTTCAGCCCTTCTGTTTCAGCCCCTCTGTTTCAGCCCCTCTGTTTCTCGCCTCTGTTTCAGCCCCTCTGTTTCTCGCCCTCTGTTTCAGCTCCTCTGTTTCAGCCCCTCTGTATCAGCCCCTCTGTTTCAGCTCCTCTGTTTCTCGCCCTCTGTTTCAGCCCCTCTGTTTCTCGCCCTCTGTTTCAGCCCCTCTGTTTCAGCCCCTCTGTATCAGCCCCACTGTTTCAGCTCCTCTGTTTCTCGCCCTCTGTTTCTCGCCCTCTGTTTCAGCCCCTCTGTTTCAGCCCCTCTGTTTCAGCCCCTCTGTTTCGCGCCCTCTGTTTCTCGCCCTCTGTTTCTCGCTCTCTGTTTCTCGCCCTATGTTTCTCTCCCTCTGTTTCAGCCCCTCTGTTAGAGCCCCTCTGTTTCAGGCCCTCTGTTTCTCGCCCTCTGTTTCTCGCCCTCTGTTTCTCGCCCTCTGTTTCAGCCCCTCTGTTTCAGCCCCTCTGTTTCAGCCCCTCTGTTTCAGCCCCTCTGTTTCTCGCCCTCTGTTTCAGCCAATCTGTTTCAGCCCCTCTGTTTCAGCCCCTCTGTTTCAGCCCTTCTGTTTCAGCCCCTCTGTTTCTCGCCCTCTGTTTCTCGCCATCTGTTTCTCGCCCTCTGTTTCTCGCCCTCTGTTTCTCGCCCTCTGTTTCAGCCCCTCTGTTTCAGCCCCTCTGTTTCTCGCCCTCTGTTTCTCGCTCTCTGTTTCACGCCCCCTGTTTCAGCCCCTCTGTTTCAGCCCCTCTGTTTCAGCCACTCTGTTTCTCGCCCTCTGTTTCAGCCCCTCTGTTTCAGCCCCTCTGTTTCAGCCCCTCTGTTTCAGCCCCTCTGTTTCAGCTCCTCTGTTTCTCGCCCTCTGTTTCTCGCCCACTGTTTCAGCCCCTCTGTTTCTCGCCCTCTGTTTCAGCCCCTCTGTTTCTCGCCCTCTGTTTCAGCCCCTCTGTTTCAGCCCCTCTGTTTCTCGCTCTCTGTTTCAGCCCCTCTGTTTCAGCCCCTCTGTATCAGCCCCTCTGTTTCAGCCCCTCTGTTTCTCGCCCTCTGTTTCTCCCCCTCTGTTTCAGCCCCTCTGTTTCAGCCCCTCTGTTTCAGCCCCTCTGTTTCTCGCCCTCTGTTTCTCACCCTCTGTTTCTCGCTCTCTGTTTCTCGCCCTCTGTTTCTCGCCCTCTGTTTCAGCCCCTCTGTTTCAGCCCCTCTGTTTCAGCCCCTCTGTTTTTAGCCCCTCTGTTTCTCGCCCTCTGTTTCTCGCCCTCTGTTTCTCGCCCTCTGTTTCAGCCCCTCTGTTTCTCGCCCTCTGTTTCACGCCCTCTGTTTCTCGCTCTCTGTTTCTCGCCCTCTGTTTCTCGCCCTCTGTTTCAGCCCCTCTGTTTCAGCCCCTCTGTTTCTCGCCCTCTGTTTCTCGCCCTCTGTTTCTCGCCCTCTGTTTCAGCCCCTCTGTTTCTCGCCCTCTGTTTCAGCCCCTCTGTTTCAGCCCCTCTGTTTCTCGCCCTCTGTTTCAGCCCCTCTGTTTCAGCCCCTCTGTATCAGCCCCTCTGTTTCAGCTCCTCTGTTTCTCGCCCTCTGTTTCTCGCCCTCTGTTTCAGCCCCTCTGTTTCAGCCCCTCTGTTTCAACCCCTCTGTTTAAGCCCCTCTGTTTCTCGCCCTCTGTTTCTCGCCCTCTGTTTCTCGCTCTCTGTTTCTCGCCCACTGTTTCTCGCCTCTGTTTCAGCCCGTCTGTTTCAGCACCTCTGTTTCACCCCCTCTGTTTTTAGCCCCTCTGTTTCTCGCCCTCTGTTTCAGCCCCTCTGTTTCTCGCCCTCTGTTTCAGCCCCTCTGTTTCAGCCCCTCTGTATCAGCCCCTCTGTTTCAGACCCTCTGTTTCTCGCCCTCTGTTTCTCGCCCTCTGTTTCAGCCCCTCTGTTTCAGCAGGTCTCTTTCAGCCCCTCTGTTTCAGCCCCTCTGTTTCTCGCCCTCTGTTTCTCGCCCTCTGTTTCTCGCCCTCTGTTTCTCGCCCTCTGTTTCAGCCCCTCTGTTTCAGCCCCTCTGTTTCAGCCCCTCTCTTTCTCGCCCTCTGTTTCTCGCCCACTGTTTCTCGCCCTCTGTTTCAGCCGCTCTGTTTCTCGCCCTCAGTGTTTCAGCCCCTCTGTTTCTGCCCCTCTGTTTCTCGCCCTCTGTTTCAGCCCCTCTGTTTCAGCCCCTCTGTTTTAGCCCCTCTGTTTCAGCCCCTCTGTTTCTCGCCCTCTGTTTCAGCCGCACTGTTTCTCGCCCTCTGTTTCAGCCCCTCTCTTTCAGCCCCTCTGTTTCTCGCCCTCTGTTTCTCGCCCTCTGTTTCAGCCCCTCTGTTTCAGCCCCTCTGTTTCAGCCCCTCTGTTTCAGCCTCCCTGTTTCTCGCCCTCTGTTTCAGCCCCTCTGTTTCAGCCCCTCTGTTTCCGCCCCTCTGTTTCTCGCCCTCTGTTTCAGCTCCTCTGTTTCAGCCCCTCTGTTTCAGGCCCTCTGTTTCAGCCCCTCTGTTTCTCGCCCTCTGTTTCAGCCCCTCTGTTTCAGCCCCTCTGTTTCAGCCCCTCTGTTTCTCGCCCTCTGTTTCAGCCCCTCTGTTTCACCCCCTCTGTTTCTCGCCCTCTGTTTCAGACCCTCTGTTTCTCGCCCTCTGTTTCAGCCCCTCTGTTTCAGCCCCTCTGTATCAGCCCCTCTGTTTCAGCCCCTCTGTTTCAGCCCCTCTGTTTCAGACCCTCTGTTTCTCGCCCTCTGTTTCTCGCCCTCTGTTTCTCGCCCTCTGTTTCAGCCCCTCTGTTTCAGCCCCTCTGTTTCAGCCCCTCTGTTTCAGCCCCTCTGTTTCTCGCCCTCTGTTTCAGCCCCTCTGTTTCAGCGCCTCTGTTTCAGCCCCTCTGTTTCAGCCCCTCTGTTTCAGACCCTCTGTTTCTTCCCCTCTGTTTCTCGACATCTGTTTCTCGCCCTCTGTTTCTCGCCCTCTGTTTCTCGCCCTCTGTTTCAGCCCCTCTGTTTCTCGCCCTCTGTTTCTCGCCCTCTGTTTCTCGCTCTCTGTTTCTCGCCCTCTGTTTCAGCCCCTCTGTTTCAGCCCCTCTGTTTCAGCCACTCTGTTTCTCGCCCTCTGTTTCAGCCCCTCTGTTACAGCCCCTCTGTTTCAGCCCCTCTGTCTCAGCCCCTCTGTTTCAGCTCCTCTGTTTCTCGCCCTCTGTTTCTCGCCCACTGTTTCAGCCCCTCTGTTTCTCGTCCACTGTTTCAGCCCCTCTGTTTCTCGCCCTCTGTTTCAGCCCCTCTGCTTCAGCCCCTCTGTTTCAGCCCCTCTGTTTCTCGCCCTCTGTTTCAGCCCCTCTGTTTCAGCCCCTCTGTTTCTCGCCCTCTGTTTCAGCCCCTCTGTTTCAGCCCCTCTGTATCAGCTCCTCTGTTTCAGCTCCTCTGTTTCTCGCCCTCAGTTTCTCGCCCTCTGTTTCAGCCCCTCTGTTTCAGACCCTCTGTTTCAGCCCCTCTGTTTCAGACCGTCTGTTTCTCGCCCTCTGTTTCTCGCCCTCTGTTTCTCGCCCTCTGTTTCAGCCCCTCTGTTTCAGCCCCTCTGTTTCAGCCCCTCTGTTTCAGCCCCTCTGTTTCTCGCCCTCTGTTTCAGCCCCTCTGTTTCAGCCCCTCTGTTTCAGCCCCTCTGTTTCAGCCCCTCTGTTTCTTCCCCTCTGTTTCTCGCCATCTGTTTCTCGCCCTCTGTTTCTCGCCCTCTGTTTCTCGCCCTCTGTTTCAGCCCCTCTGTTTCTCGCCCTCTGTTTCTCGCTCTCTGTTTCTCGCCCTCTGTTTCAGCCCCTCTGTTTCAGCCCCTCTGTTTCAGCCACTCTGTTTCTCGCCCTCTGTTTCAGCCCCTCTGTTTCAGCCCCTCTGTTTCAGCCCCTCTGTTTCAGCCCCTCTGTTTCAGCTCCTGTGTTTCTCGCCCTCTGTTTCGCGCCCACTGTTTCAGCCCCTCTGTTTCTCGCCCTCTGTTTCAGCCCCTCTGTTTCAGCCCCTCTGTTTCTCGCCCTCTGTTTCTCGCCCTCTGTTTCTCGCCCTCTGTTTCAGCCCCTCTGTTTCTCGCCCTCTGTTTCAGCCCCTCTGTTTCAGCCCCTCTGTTTCTCGCCCTCTGTTTCAGCCCCTCTGTTTCAGCCCCTCTGTATCAGCCCCTCTGTTTCAGCTCCTCTGTTTCTCGCCCTCTGTTTCTCGCCCTCTGTTTCAGCCCCTCTGTTTCAGCCCCTCTGTTTCAACCCCTCTGTTTAAGCCCCTCTGTTTCTCGCCCTCTGTTTCTCGCCCTCTGTTTCTCGCTCTCTGTTTCTCGCCCTCTGTTTCTCGCCTCTGTTTCAGCCCCTCTGTTTCAGCCCCTCTGTTTCACCCCCTCTGTTTTTAGCCCCTCTGTTTCTCGCCCTCTGTTTCAGCCCCTCTGTTTCTCGCCCTCTGTTTCAGCACCTCTGTTTCAGCCCCTCTGTATCAGCCCCTCTGTTTCAGACCCTCTGTTTCTCGCCCTCTGTTTCTCGCCCTCTGTTTCAGCCCCTCTGTTTCAGCAGGTCTCTTTCAGCCCCTCTGTTTCAGCCCCTCTATTTCTCGCCCTCTGTTTCTCGCCCTCTGTTTCTCGCCCTCTGTTTCAGCCCCTCTGTTTTAGCCCCTCTGTTTCAGCCCCTCTGTTTCTCGCCCTCTGTTTCTCGCCCACTGTTTCGCGCCCTCTGTTTCAGCCCCTCTGTTTCAGCCCCTCTGTTTCAGCCCCTCTGTTTCTGCCCCTCTGTTTCAGCCCTTCTGTTTCAGCCCCTCTGTTTCTCGCCCTCTGTTTCTCGCCATCTGTTTCTCGCCCTCTGTTTCTCGCCCTCTGTTTCTCGCCCTCTGTTTCAGCCCCTCTGTTTCAGCCCCTCTGTTTCTCGCCCACTGTTTCTCGCTCTCTGTTTCTCGCCCTCTGTTTCAGCCCCTCTGTTTCAGCCCCTCTGTTTCAGCCACTCTGTTTCTCGCCCTCTGTTTCAGCCCCTCTGTTTCAACCCCTCTGTTTCAGCCCGTCTGTTTCAGCCCCTCTGTTTCAGCTCCTCTGTTTCTCGCCCTCTGTTTCGCGCCCACTGTTTCAGCCCCTCTGTTTCTCGCCCTCTGTTTCAGCCCCTCTGTTTCTCGCCCTCTGTTTCAGCCCCTCTGTTTCAGCCCCTCTGTTTCTCGCTCTCTGTTTCAGCCCCTCTGTTTCAGCCCCTCTGTATCAGCCCCTCTGTTTCAGCCCCTCTGTTTCTCGCCCTCAGTTTCTCCCCCTCTGTTTCAGCCCCTCTGTTTCAGCCCCTCTGTTTCAGCCCCTCTGTTTCTCGCCCTCTGTTTCTCACCCTCTGTTTCTCGCTCTCTGTTTCTCGCCCTCTGTTTCTCGCCCTCTGTTTCAGCCCCTCTGTTTCAGCCCCTCTGTTTCAGCCCCTCTGTTTTTAGCCCCTCTGTTTCTCGCCCTCTGTTTCTCGCCCTCTGTTTCTCGCCCTCTGTTTCAGCCCCTCTGTTTCTCGCCCTCTGTTTCACGCCCTCTGTTTCTCGCTCTCTGTTTCTCGCCCTCTGTTTCTCGCCCTCTGTTTCAGCCCCTCTGTTTCAGCCCCTCTGTTTCTCGCCCTCTGTTTCTATCCCTCTGTTTCTCGCCCTCTGTTTCAGCCCCTCTGTTTCTCGCCCTCAGTTTCAGCCCCTCTGTTTCAGCCCCTCTGTTTCTCGCCCTCTGTTTCAGCCCCTCTGTTTCAGCCCCTCTGTATCAGCCCCTCTGTTTCAGCTCCTCTGTTTCTCGCCCTCTGTTTCTCGCCCTCTGTTTCAGCCCCTCTGTTTCAGCCCCTCTGTTTCAACCCCTCTGTTTAAGCCCCTCTGTTTCTCGCCCTCTGTTTCTCGCCCTCTGTTTCTCGCTCTCTGTTTCTCGCCCTCTGTTTCTCGCCTCTGTTTCAGCCCCTCTGTTTCAGCCCCTCTGTTTCACCCCCTCTGTTTTTAGCCCCTCTGTTTCTCGCCCTCTGTTTCAGCCCCTCTGTTTCTCGCCCTCTGTTTCAGCCCCTCTGTTTCAGCCCCTCTGTATCAGCCCCTCTGTTTCAGACCCTCTGTTTCTCGCCCTCTGTTTCTCGCCCTCTGTTTCAGCCCCTCTGTTTCAGCAGGTCTCATTCAGCCCCTCTGTTTCAGCCCCTCTGTTTCTCGCCCTCTGTTTCTCGCCCTCTGTTTCTCGCCCTCTGTTTCTCGCCCTCTGTTTCAGCCCCTCTGTTTCAGCCCCTCTGTTTCAGCCCCTCTGTTTCTCGCCCTCTGTTTCTCGCCCACTGTTTCGCGCCCTCTGTTTCAGCCCCTCTGTTTCAGCCCCTCTGTTTCAGCCCCTCTGTTTCTGCCCCTCAGTTTCTCGCCCTCTGTTTCAGCCCCTCTGTTTCAGCCCCTCTGTTTTAGCCCCTCTGTTTCAGCCCCTCTGTTTCTCGCCCTCTGTTTCAGCCGCACTGTTTCTCGCCCTCTGTTTCAGCCCCTCTCTTTCAGCCCCTCTGTTTCTCGCCCTCTGTTTCTCGCCCTCTGTTTCAGCCCCTCTGTTTCAGCCCCTCTAATTCAGCCCCTCTGTTTCAGCCTCTCTGTTTCTCGCCCTCTGTTTCAGCCCCTCTGTTTCAGCCCCTCTGTTTCCGCCCCTCTGTTTCTCGCCCTCTGTTTCAGCTCCTCTGTTTCAGCCCCTCTGTTTCTCGCCCTCTGTTTCAGCCCCTCTGTTTCTCGCCCTCTGTTTCAGCCCCTCTGTTTCAGCCCCTCTGTTTCAGCCCCTCTGTTTCTCGCCCTCTGTTTCAGCCCCTCTGTTTCACCCCCTCTGTTTCTCGCCCTCTGTTTCAGCCCCTCTGTTTCTCGCCCTCTGTTTCAGCCCCTCTGTTTCAGCCCCTCTGTATCAGCCCCTCTGTTTCAGCCCCTCTGTTTCAGCCCCTCTGTTTCAGACGCTCTGTTTCTCGCCCTCTGTTTCTCGCCCTCTGTTTCTCGCCCTCTGTTTCAGCCCCTCTGTTTCAGCCCCTCTGTTTCAGCCCCTCTGTTTCAGCCCCTCTGTTTCTCGCCCTCTGTTTCAGCCCCTCTGTTTCAGCCCCTCTGTTTCAGCCCCTCTGTTTCAGCCCCTCTGTTTCAGCCCCTCTGTTTCTTCCCCTCTGTTTCTCGCCATCTGTTTCTCGCCCTCTGTTTCTCGCCCTCTGTTTCTCGCCCTCTGTTTCAGCCCCTCTGTTTCTCGCCCTCTGTTTCTCGCCCTCTGTTTCTCGCTCTCTGTTTCTCGCCCTCTGTTTCAGCCCCTCTGTTTCAGCCCCTCTGTTTCAGCCACTCTGTTTCTCGCCCTCTGTTTCAGCCCCTCTGTTTCAGCCCCTCTGTTTCAGCCCCTCTGTCTCAGCCCCTCTGTTTCAGCTCCTCTGTTTCTCGCCCTCTGTTTCTCGCCCACTGTTTCAGCCCCTCTGTTTCTCGTCCACTGTTTCAGCCCCTCTGTTGCTCGCCCTCTGTTTCAGCCCCTCTGTTTCAGCCCCTCTGTTTCTCGCCCTCTGTTTCTCGCCCTCTGTTTCTCGCCCTCTGTTTCAGCCCCTCTGTTTCAGCCCCTCTGTTTCAGCCCCTCTGTCTCAGCCCCTCTGTTTCAGCTCCTCTGTTTCTCGCCCTCTGTTTCTCGCCCACTGTTTCAGCCCCTCTGTTTCTCGTCCTCTGTTTCAGCCCCTCTGTTTCTCGCGCTCTGTTTCAGCCCCTCTGTTTCAGCCCCTCTGTTTCAGCCCCTCTGTTTCTCGCCCTCTGTTTCAGCCCCTCTGTTTCAGCCCCTCTGTTTTCGCCCTCTGTATCAGCCCCTCTGTTTCAGCTCCTCTGTTTCTCGCCCTCAGTTTCTCGCCCTCTGTTTCAGCCCCTCTGTTTCAGCCCCTCTGTTTCAGTCCCTCTGTTTCAGCCCCTCTGTTTCTCGCCCTCTGTTTCTCGCCTGTTTCAGCCCCTCTGTTTCAGCCCCTCTGTTTCACCCCCTCTGTTTCTCGCCCTCTGTTTCAGCCCCTCTGTATCTCGCCCTCTGTTTCAGCCCCTCTGTTTCAGCCCCTCTGTATCAGCCCCTCTGTTTCAGCCCCTCTGTTTATCGCCCTCTGTTTCTCGCCCTCTGTTTCAGCCCCTCTGTTTCAGCCCGTCTCTTTCAGCCCCTCTGTTTCAGCCCCTCTGTTTCTCGCCCTCTGATTCTCGCCCTCTGTTTCTCGCCCTCTGTTTCTCGCCCTCTGTTTCAGCCCCTCTGTTTCACCCCCTCTGTTTCAGCCCCTCTGTTTCTCGCCCTCTGTTTCTCGCCCACTGTTTCTCGCCCTCTGTTTCAGCCCCTCTGTTTCAGCCCCTCTGTTTCAGCCCCTCTGTTTCAGCCCCTCTGTTTCTCGCCCTCTGTTTCAGCCCCTCTGTTTCAGCCCCTCTCTTTCAGCCCCTCTGTTTCAGCCCACTGGTTTCAGCCCTTCTGTTTCAGCCCCTCTGTTTCAGCCCCTCTGTTTCTCGCCTCTGTTTCAGCCCCTCTGTTTCTCGCCCTCTGTTTCAGCTCCTCTGTTTCAGCCCCTCTGTATCAGCCCCTCTGTTTCATCTCCTCTGTTTCTCGCCCTCTGTTTCAGCCCCTCTGTTTCTCGCCCTCTGTTTCAGCCGCTCTGTTTCAGCCCCTCTGTATCAGCCCCACTGTTTCAGCTCCTCTGTTTCTCGCCCTCTGTTTCTCGCCCTCTGTTTCAGCCCCTCTGTTTCAGCCCCTCTGTTTCAGCCCCTCTGTTTCGCGGCCTCTGTTTCTCGCCCTCTGTTTCTCGCTCTCTGTTTCTCGCCCTATGTTTCTCTCCCTCTGTTTCAGCCCCTCTGTTAGAGCCCCTCTGTTTCAGGCCCTCTGTTTCTGGCCCTCTGTTTCTCGCCCTCTGTTTCTCGCCCTCTGTTTCAGCCCCTCTGTTTCAGCCCCTCTGTTTCAGCCCCTCTGTTTCAGCCCCTCTGTTTCTCGCCCTCTGTTTCAGCCCCTCTGTTTCAGCCCCTCTGTTTCTGCCCCTCTGTTTCAGACCTTCTGTTTCAGCCCCTCTGTTTCTCGCCCTCTGTTTCTCGCCATCTGTTTCTCGCCCTCTGTTTCTCGCCCTCTGTTTCTCGCCCTCTGTTTCAGCCCCTCTGTTTCAGCCCCTCTGTTTCTCGCCCACTGTTTCTCGCCCTCTGTTTCAGGCCCTCTGTTTCAGCCCCTCTGTTTCAGCCCCTCTGTTTCGCGCCCTCTGTTTCTCGCCCTATGTTTCTCGCTCTCTGTTTCTCGCCCTATGTTTCTCTCCCTCTGTTTCAGCCCCTCTGTTAGAGCCCCTCTGTTTCAGGCCCTCTGTTTCTCGCCATCTGTTTCTCGCCCTCTGTTTCTCGCCCTCTGTTTCTCGCCCTCTGTTTCAGCCCCTCTGTTTCAGCCCCTCTGTTTCTCGCCCCCTGTTTCTCGCTCTCTGTTTCTCGCCCTCTGTTTCAGCCCCTCTGTTTCAGCCCCTCTGTTTCAGCCACTCTGTTTCTCGCCCTCTGTTTCAGCCCCTCTGTTTCAGCCCCTCTGTTTCAGCCCCTCTGTTTCAGCTCCTCTGTTTCTCGCCCTCTGTTTCGCGCCCACTGTTTCAGCCCCTCTGTTTCTCGCCCTCTGTTTCAGCCCCTCTGTTTCTCGCCCTCTGTTTCAGCCCCTCTGTTTCAGCCCCTCTGTTTCAGCCCCTCTGTTTCAGCCCCTCTGTTTCTCGCCCTCTGTTTCAGCCCCTCTGTTTCAGCCCCTCTGTTTCAGCCCCTCTGTTTCAGCCCTTCTGTTTCAGCCCCTCTGTTTCTCGCCCTCTGTTTCTCGCCATCTGTTTCTCGGCCTCTGTTTCTCGCCCTCTGTTTCTCGCCCTCTGTTTCAGCCCCTCTGTTTCAGCCCCTCTGTTTCTCGCCCACTGTTTCTCGCTCTCTGTTTCTCGCCCTCTGTTTCAGCCCCTCTGTTTCAGCCCCTCTGTTTCAGCCACTCTGCTTCTCGCCCTCTGTTTCAGCCCCTCTGTTTCAGCCCCTCTGTTTCAGCCCCTCTGTTTCAGCCCCTCTGTTTCAGCTCCTCTGTTTCTCGCCCTCTGTTTCGCGCCCACTGTTTCAGCCCCTCTGTTTCTCGCCCACTGTTTCAGCCCCTCTGTTTCTCGCCCTATGTTTCAGCCCCTCTGTTTCAGCCCCTCTGTTTCTCGCTCTCTGTTTCAGCCCCTCTGTTTCAGCCCCTCTGTATCAGCCCCTCTGTTTCAGCCCCTCTGTTTCTCGCCCTCTGTTTCTCCCCCTCTGTTTCAGCCCCTCTGTTTCAGCCCCTCTGTTTCAGCCCCTCTGTTTCAGCCCCTCTGTTTCTCGCCCTCTGTTTCTCACCCTCTGTTTCTCGCTCTCTGTTTCTCGCCCTCTGTTTCTCGCCCTCTGTTTCTGCCCCTCTGTTTCAGCCCCTCTGTTTCAGCCCCTCTGTTTTTAGCCCCTCTGTTTCTCGCCCTCTGTTTCTCGCCCTCTGTTTCTCGCCCTCTGTTTCAGCCCCTCTGTTTCTCGCCCTCTGTTTCACGCCCTCTGTTTCTCGCTCTCTGTTTCTCGCCCTCTGTTTCTCGCCCTCTGTTTCAGCCCCTCTGTTTCAGCCCCTCTGTTTCTCGCCCTCTGTTTCTCGCCCTCTGTTTCTCGCCCTCTGTTTCAGCCCCTCTGTTTCTCGCCCTCTGTTTCAGCCCCTCTGTTTCAGCCCCTCTGTTTCTCGCCCTCTGTTGCAGCCCCTCTGTTTCAGCCCCTCTGTATCAGCCCCTCTGTTTCAGCTCCTCTGTTTCTCGCCCTCTGTTTCTCGCCCTCTGTTTCAGCCCCTCTGTTTCAGCCCCTCTGTTTCAACCCCTCTGTTTAAGCCCCTCTGTTTCTCGCCCTCTGTTTCTCGCCCTCTGTTTCTCGCTCTCTGTTTCTCGCCCTCTGTTTCTCGCCTCTGTTTCAGCCCCTCTGTTTCAGCCCCTCTGTTTCACCCCCTCTGTTTTTAGCCCCTCTGTTTCTCGCCCTCTGTTTCAGCCCCTCTGTTTCTCGCCCTCTGTTTCAGCCCCTCTGTTTCAGACCCTCTGTTTCTCGCCCTCTGTTTCTCGCCCTCTGTTTCAGCCCCTCTGTTTCAGCAGGTCTCTTTCAGCCCCTCTGTTTCAGCCCCTCTGTTTCTCGCCCTCTGTTTCTCGCCCTCTGTTTCTCGCCCTCTGTTTCTCGCCCTCTGTTTCAGCCCCTCTGTTTCAGCCCCTCTGTTTCAGCCCCTCTGTTTCTCGCCCTCTGTTTCTCGCCCACTGTTTCGCGCCCTCTGTTTCAGCCCCTCTGTTTCAGCCCCTCTGTTTCAGCCCCTCTGTTTCTGCCCCTCTGTTTCAGCCCTTCTGTTTCAGCCCCTCTGTTTCTCGCCCTCTGTTTCTCGCCATCTGTTTCTCGCCCTCTGTTTCTCGCCCTCTGTTTCTCGCCCTCTGTTTCAGCCCCTCTGTTTCATCCCCTCTGTTTCTCGCCCACTGTTTCTCGCTCTCTGTTTCTCGCCCTCTGTTTCAGCCCCTCTGTTTCAGCCCCTCTGTTTCAGCCACTCTGTTTCTCGCCCTCTGTTTCAGCCCCTCTGTTTCAGCCCCTCTGTTTCAGCCCCTCTGTTTCAGCCCCTCTGTTTCAGCTCCTCTGTTTCTCGCCCTCTGTTTCGCGCCCACTGTTTCAGCCCCTCTGTTTCTCGCCCTCTGTTTCAGCCCCTCTGTTTCTCGCCCTCTGTTTCAGCCCCTCTGTTTCAGCCCCTCTGTTTCTCGCTCTCTGTTTCAGCCCCTCTGTTTCAGCCCCTCTGTATCAGCCCCTCTGTTTCAGCCCCTCTGTTTCTCGCCCTCTGTTTCTCCCCCTCTGTTTCAGCCCCTCTGTTTCAGCCCCTCTGTTTCAGCCCCTCTGTTTCTCGCCCTCTGTTTCTCACCCTCTGTTTCTCGCTCTCTGTTTCTCGCCCACTGTTTCTCGCCCTCTGTTTCAGCCCCTCTGTTTCAGCCCCTCTGTTTCAGCCCCTCTGTTTTTAGCCCCTCTGTTTCTCGCCCTCTGTTTCTCGCCCTCTGTTTCTCGCCCTCTGTTTCAGCCCCTCTGTTTCTCGCCCTCTGTTTCACGCCCTCTGTTTCTCGCTCTCTGTTTCTCGCCCTCTGTTTCTCGCCCTCTGTTTCAGCCCCTCTGTTTCAGCCCCTCTGTTTCTCGCCCTCTGTTTCTCGCCCTCTGTTTCTCGCCCTCTGTTTCAGCCCCTCTGTTTCTCGCCCTCTGATTCAGCCCCTCTGTTTCAGCCCCTCTGTTTCTCGCCCTCTGTTTCAGCCCCTCTGTTTCAGCCCCTCTGTATCAGCCCCTCTGTTTCAGCTCCTCTGTTTCTCGCCCTCTGTTTCTCGCCCTCTGTTTCAGCCCCTCTGTTTCAGCACTCTGTTTCAACCCCTCTGTTTAAGCCCCTCTGTTTCTCGCCCTCTGTTTCTCGCCCTCTGTTTCAGCCCCTCTGATTCAGCCCCTCTGTTTCTCGCCCTCTGTTTCAGCCCCCCTGTTTCTCGCCCTCTGTTTCTCGCCCTCTGTTTCTCCCCCTCTGTTTCTCGCCCTCTGTTTCAGCCCCTCTGTTTCAGCCCCTCTGTTTCTCGCCCTCTGTTTCAGCCGCTCTGTTTCAGCCCCTCTGTATCAGCCCCACTGTTTCAGCTCCTCTGTTTCTCGCCCTCTGTTTCTCGCCCTCTGTTTCAGCCCCTCTGTTTCAGCCCCTCTGTTTCAGCCCCTCTGTTTCGCGGCCTCTGTTTCTCGCCCTCTGTTTCTCGCTCTCTGTTTCTCGCCCTATGTTTCTCTCCCTCTGTTTCAGCCCCTCTGTTAGAGCCCCTCTGTTTCAGGCCCTCTGTTTCTCGCCCTCTGTTTCTCGCCCTGTGTTTCTCGCCCTCTGTTTCAGCCCCTCTGTTTCAGCCCCTCTGTTTCAGCCCCTCTGTTTCAGCCCCTCTGTTTCTCGCCCTCTGTTTCAGCCCCTCTGTTTCAGCCCCTCTGTTTCAGCCCCTCTGTTTCAGCCCTTCTGTTTCAGCCCCTCTGTTTCTCGCCCTCTGTTTCTCGCCATCTGTTTCTCGCCCTCTGTTTCTCGCCCTCTGTTTCTCGCCCTCTGTTTCAGCCCCTCTGTTTCAGCCCCTCTGTTTCTCGCCCACTGTTTCTCGCCCTCTGTTTCAGCCCCTCTGTTTCAGCCCCTCTGTTTCAGCCCCTCTGTTTCGCGCCCTCTGTTTCTCGCCCTCTGTTTCTCGCTCTCTGTTTCTCGCCCTATGTTTCTCTCCCTCTGTTTCAGCCCCTCTGTTAGAGCCCCTCTGTTTCAGGCCCTCTGTTTCTCGCCATCTGTTTCTCGCCCTCTGTTTCTCGCCCTCTGTTTCTCGCCCTCTGTTTCAGCCCCTCTGTTTCAGCCCCTCTGTTTCTCGCCCACTGTTTCTCGCTCTCTGTTTCTCGCCCTCTGTTTCAGCCCCTCTGTTTCAGCCCCTCTGTTTCAGCCACTCTGTTTCTCGCCCTCTGTTTCAGCCCCTCTGTTTCAGCCCCTCTGTTTCAGCCCCTCTGTTTCAGCTCCTCTGTTTCTCGCCCTCTGTTTCGCGCCCACTGTTTCAGCCCCTCTGTTTCTCGCCCTCTGTTTCAGCCCCTCTGTTTCTCGCCCTCTGTTTCAGCCCCTCTGTTTCAGCCCCTCTGTTTCAGCCCCTCTGTTTCAGCCCCTCTGTTTCTCGCCTTCTGTTTCAGCCCCTCTGTTTCAGCCCCTCTGTTTCAGCCCCTCTGTTTCAGCCCTTCTGTTTCAGCCCCTCTGTTTCTCGCCCACTGTTTCTCGCCATCTGTTTCTCGGCCTCTGTTTCTCGCCCTCTGTTTCTCGCCCTCTGTTTCAGCCCCTCTGTTTCAGCCCCTCTGTTTCTCGCCCACTGTTTCTCGCTCTCTGTTTCTCGCCCTCTGTTTCAGCCCCTCTGTTTCAGCCCCTCTGTTTCAGCTCCTCTGTTTCTCGCCCTCTGTTTCGCGCCCACTGTTTCAGCCCCTCTGTTTCTCGCCCTCTGTTTCAGCCCCTCTGTTTCTCGCCCTCTGTTTCAGCCCCTCTGTTTCAGCCCCTCTGTTTCTCGCTCTCTGTTTCAGCCCCTCTGTTTCAGCCCCTCTGTATCAGCCCCTCTGTTTCAGCCCCTCTGTTTCTCGCCCTCTGTTTCTCCCCCTCTGTTTCAGCCCCTCTGTTTCAGCCCCTCTGTTTCAGCCCCTCTGTTTCTCGCCCTCTGTTTCTCACCCTCTGTTTCTCGCTCTCTGTTTCTCGCCCACTGTTTCTCGCCCTCTGTTTCAGCCCCTCTGTTTCAGCCCCTCTGTTTCAGCCCCTCTGTTTTTAGCCCCTCTGTTTCTCGCCCTCTGTTTCTCGCCCTCTGTTTCTCGCCCTCTGTTTCAGCCCCTCTGTTTCTCGCCCTCTGTTTCACGCCCTCTGTTTCTCGCTCTCTGTTTCTCGCCCTCTGTTTCTCGCCCTCTGTTTCAGCCCCTCTGTTTCAGCCCCTCTGTTTCTCGCCCTCTGTTTCTCGCCCTCTGTTTCTCGCCCTCTGTTTCAGCCCCTCTGTTTCTCGCCCTCTGATTCAGCCCCTCTGTTTCAGCCCCTCTGTTTCTCGCCCTCTGTTTCAGCCCCTCTGTTTCAGCCCCTCTGTATCAGCCCCTCTGTTTCAGCTCCTCTGTTTCTCGCCCTCTGTTTCTCGCCCTCTGTTTCAGCCCCTCTGTTTCAGCACTCTGTTTCAACCCCTCTGTTTAAGCCCCTCTGTTTCTCGCCCTCTGTTTCTCGCCCTCTGTTTCAGCCCCTCTGATTCAGCCCCTCTGTTTCTCGCCCTCTGTTTCAGCCCCCCTGTTTCTCGCCCTCTGTTTCTCGCCCTCTGTTTCTCCCCCTCTGTTTCTCGCCCTCTGTTTCAGCCCCTCTGTTTCAGCCCCTCTGTTTCTCGCCCTCTGTTTCAGCCGCTCTGTTTCAGCCCCTCTGTATCAGCCCCACTGTTTCAGCTCCTCTGTTTCTCGCCCTCTGTTTCTCGCCCTCTGTTTCAGCCCCTCTGTTTCAGCCCCTCTGTTTCAGCCCCTCTGTTTCGCGGCCTCTGTTTCTCGCCCTCTGTTTCTCGCTCTCTGTTTCTCGCCCTATGTTTCTCTCCCTCTGTTTCAGCCCCTCTGTTAGAGCCCCTCTGTTTCAGGCCCTCTGTTTCTCGCCCTCTGTTTCTCGCCCTGTGTTTCTCGCCCTCTGTTTCAGCCCCTCTGTTTCAGCCCCTCTGTTTCAGCCCCTCTGTTTCAGCCCCTCTGTTTCTCGCCCTCTGTTTCAGCCCCTCTGTTTCAGCCCCTCTGTTTCAGCCCCTCTGTTTCAGCCCTTCTGTTTCAGCCCCTCTGTTTCTCGCCCTCTGTTTCTCGCCATCTGTTTCTCGCCCTCTGTTTCTCGCCCTCTGTTTCTCGCCCTCTGTTTCAGCCCCTCTGTTTCAGCCCCTCTGTTTCTCGCCCACTGTTTCTCGCCCTCTGTTTCAGCCCCTCTGTTTCAGCCCCTCTGTTTCAGCCCCTCTGTTTCGCGCCCTCTGTTTCTCGCCCTCTGTTTCTCGCTCTCTGTTTCTCGCCCTATGTTTCTCTCCCTCTGTTTCAGCCCCTCTGTTAGAGCCCCTCTGTTTCAGGCCCTCTGTTTCTCGCCATCTGTTTCTCGCCCTCTGTTTCTCGCCCTCTGTTTCTCGCCCTCTGTTTCAGCCCCTCTGTTTCAGCCCCTCTGTTTCTCGCCCACTGTTTCTCGCTCTCTGTTTCTCGCCCTCTGTTTCAGCCCCTCTGTTTCAGCCCCTCTGTTTCAGCCACTCTGTTTCTCGCCCTCTGTTTCAGCCCCTCTGTTTCAGCCCCTCTGTTTCAGCCCCTCTGTTTCAGCTCCTCTGTTTCTCGCCCTCTGTTTCGCGCCCACTGTTTCAGCCCCTCTGTTTCTCGCCCTCTGTTTCAGCCCCTCTGTTTCTCGCCCTCTGTTTCAGCCCCTCTGTTTCAGCCCCTCTGTTTCAGCCCCTCTGTTTCAGCCCCTCTGTTTCTCGCCTTCTGTTTCAGCCCCTCTGTTTCAGCCCCTCTGTTTCAGCCCCTCTGTTTCAGCCCTTCTGTTTCAGCCCCTCTGTTTCTCGCCCACTGTTTCTCGCCATCTGTTTCTCGGCCTCTGTTTCTCGCCCTCTGTTTCTCGCCCTCTGTTTCAGCCCCTCTGTTTCAGCCCCTCTGTTTCTCGCCCACTGTTTCTCGCTCTCTGTTTCTCGCCCTCTGTTTCAGCCCCTCTGTTTCAGCCCCTCTGTTTCAGCAACTCTGTTTCTCGCCCTCTGTTTCAGCCCCTCTGTTTCAGCCCCTCTGTTTCAGCCCCTCTGTTTCAGCCCCTCTGTTTCAGCTCCTCTGTTTCTCGCCCTGTGTTTCGCGCCCACTGTTTCAGCCCCTCTGTTTCTCGCCCACTGTTTCAGCCCCTCTGTTTCTCGCCCTATGTTTCAGCCCCTCTGTTTCAGCCCCTCTGTTTCTCGCTCTCTGTTTCAGCCCCTCTGTTTCAGCCCCTCTGTATCAGCCCCTCTGTTTCAGCCCCTCTGTTTCTCGCCCTCTGTTTCTCCCCCTCTGTTTCAGCCCCTCTGTTTCAGCCCCTCTGTTTCAGCCCCTCTGTTTCAGCCCCTCTGTTTCTCGCCCTCTGTTTCTCACCCTCTGTTTCTCGCTCTCTGTTTCTCGCCCTCTGTTTCTCGCCCTCTGTTTCTGCCCCTCTGTTTCAGCCCCTCTGTTTCAGCCCCTCTGTTTTTAGCCCCTCTGTTTCTCGCCCTCTGTTTCTCGCCCTCTGTTTCTCGCCCTCTGTTTCAGCCCCTCTGTTTCTCGCCCTCTGTTTCACGCCCTCTGTTTCTCGCTCTCTGTTTCTCGCCCTCTGTTTCTCGCCCTCTGTTTCAGCCCCTCTGTTTCAGCCCCTCTGTTTCTCGCCCTCTGTTTCTCGCCCTCTGTTTCTCGCCCTCTGTTTCAGCCCCTCTGTTTCTCGCCCTCTGTTTCAGCCCCTCTGTTTCAGCCCCTCTGTTTCTCGCCCTCTGTTTCAGCCCCTCTGTTTCAGCCCCTCTGTATCAGCCCCTCTGTTTCAGCTCCTCTGTTTCTCGCCCTCTGTTTCTCGCCCTCTGTTTCAGCCCCTCTGTTTCAGCCCCTCTGTTTCAACCCCTCTGTTTAAGCCCCTCTGTTTCTCGCCCTCTGTTTCTCGCCCTCTGTTTCTCGCTCTCTGTTTCTCGCCCTCTGTTTCTCGCCTCTGTTTCAGCCCCTCTGTTTCAGCCCCTCTGTTTCACCCCCTCTGTTTTCAGCCTCTCTGTTTCTCGCCCTCTGTTTCAGCCCCTCTGTTTCTCGCCCTCTGTTTCAGCCCCTCTGTTTCAGACCCTCTGTTTCTCGCCCTCTGTTTCTCGCCCTCTGTTTCAGCCCCTCTGTTTCAGCAGGTCTCTTTCAGCCCCTCTGTTTCAGCCCCTCTGTTTCTCGCCCTCTGTTTCTCGCCCTCTGTTTCTCGCCCTCTGTTTCTCGCCCTCTGTTTCAGCCCCTCTGTTTCAGCCCCTCTGTTTCAGCCCCTCTGTTTCTCGCCCTCTGTTTCTCGCCCACTGTTTCGCGCCCTCTGTTTCAGCCCCTCTGTTTCAGCCCCTCTGTTTCAGCCCCTCTGTTTCTGCCCCTCTGTTTCAGCCCTTCTGTTTCAGCCCCTCTGTTTCTCGCCCTCTGTTTCTCGCCATCTGTTTCTCGCCCTCTGTTTCTCGCCCTCTGTTTCTCGCCCTCTGTTTCAGCCCCTCTGTTTCATCCCCTCTGTTTCTCGCCCACTGTTTCTCGCTCTCTGTTTCTCGCCCTCTGTTTCAGCCCCTCTGTTTCAGCCCCTCTGTTTCAGCCACTCCGTTTCTCGCCCTCTGTTTCAGCCCCTCTGTTTCAGCCCCTCTGTTTCAGCCCCTCTGTTTCAGCCCCTCTGTTTCAGCTCCTCTGTTTCTCGCCCTCTGTTTCGCGCCCACTGTTTCAGCCCCTCTGTTTCTCGCCCTCTGTTTCAGCCCCTCTGTTTCTCGCCCTCTGTTTCAGCCCCTCTGTTTCAGCCCCTCTGTTTCTCGCTCTCTGTTTCAGCCCCTCTGTTTCAGCCCCTCTGTATCAGCCCCTCTGTTTCAGCCCCTCTGTTTCTCGCCCTCTGTTTCTCCCCCTCTGTTTCAGCCCCTCTGTTTCAGCCCCTCTGTTTCAGCCCCTCTGTTTCAGCCCCTCTGTTTCTCGCCCTCTGTTTCTCACCCTCTGTTTCTCGCTCTCTGTTTCTCGCCCACTGTTTCTCGCCCTCTGTTTCAGCCCCTCTGTTTCAGCCCCTCTGTTTCAGCCCCTCTGTTTTTAGCCCCTCTGTTTCTCGCCCTCTGTTTCTCGCCCTCTGTTTCTCGCCCTCTGTTTCAGCCCCTCTGTTTCTCGCCCTCTGTTTCACGCCCTCTGTTTCTCGCTCTCTGTTTCTCGCCCTCTGTTTCTCGCCCTCTGTTTCAGCCCCTCTGTTTCAGCCCCTCTGTTTCTCGCCCTCTGTTTCTCGCCCTCTGTTTCTCGCCCTCTGTTTCAGCCCCTCTGTTTCTCGCCCTCTGTTTCAGCCCCTCTGTTTCAGCCCCTCTGTTTCTCGCCCTCTGTTTCAGCCCCTCTGTTTCAGCCCCTCTGTATCAGCCCCTCTGTTTCAGCTCCTCTGTTTCTCGCCCTCTGTTTCTCGCCCTCTGTTTCAGCCCCTCTGTTTCAGTCCCTCTGTTTCAACCCCTCTGTTTAAGCCCCTCTGTTTCTCGCCCTCTGTTTCTCGCCCTCTGTTTCTCGCTCTCTGTTTCTCGCCCTCTGTTTCTCGCCTCTGTTTCAGCCCCTCTGTTTCAGCCCCTCTGTTTCACCCCCTCTGTTTTTAGCCCCTCTGTTTCTCGCCCTCTGTTTCAGCCCCTCTGTTTCTCGCCCTCTGTTTCAGCCACTCTGTTTCAGCCCCTCTGTATCAGCCCCTCTGTTTCAGACCCTCTGTTTCTCGCCCTCTGTTTCTCGCCATCTGTTTCTCGCCCTCTGTTTCTCGCCCTCTGTTTCTCGCCCTCTGTTTCAGCCCCTCTGTTTCAGCCCCTCTGTTTCTCGCCCACTGTTTCTGGCCCTCTGTTTCAGCCCCTCTGTTTCAGCCCCTCTGTTTCAGCCCCTCTGTTTCGCGCCCTCTGTTTCTCGCCCTCTGTTTCTCGCTCTCTGTTTCTCGCCCTATGTTTCTCTCCCTCTGTTTCAGCCCCTCTGTTAGAGCCCCTCTGTTTCAGGCCCTCTGTTTCTCGCCATCTGTTTCTCGCCCTCTGTTTCTCGCCCTCTGTTTCTCGCCCTCTGTTTCAGCCCCTCTGTTTCAGCCCCTCTGTTTCTCGCCCACTGTTTCTCGCTCTCTGTTTCTCGCCCTCTGTTTCAGCCCCTCTGTTTCAGCCCCTCTGTTTCAGCCACTCTGTTTCTCGCCCTCTGTTTCAGCCCCTCTGTTTCAGCCCCTCTGTTTCAGCCCCTCTGTTTCAGCTCCTCTGTTTCTCGCCCTCTGTTTCGCGCCCACTGTTTCAGCCACTCTGTTTCTCGCCCTCTGTTTCAGCCCCTCTGTTTCTCGCCCTCTGTTTCAGCCCCTCTGTTTCAGCCCCTCTGTTTCAGCCCCTCTGTTTCAGCCCCTCTGTTTCTCGCCCTCTGTTTCAGCCCCTCTGTTTCTTCCCCTCTGTTTCAGCCCCTCTGTTTCAGCCCTTCTGTTTCAGCCCCTCTGTTTCTCGCCCACTGTTTCTCGCCATCTGTTTCTCGGCCTCTGTTTCTCGCCCTCTGTTTCTCGCCCTCTGTTTCAGCCCCTCTGTTTCAGCCCCTCTGTTTCTCGCCCACTGTTTCTCGCTCTCTGTTTCTCGCCCTCTGTTTCAGCCCCTCTGTTTCAGCCCCTCTGTTTCAGCAACTCTGTTTCTCGCCCTCTGTTTCAGCCCCTCTGTTTCAGCCCCTCTGTTTCAGCCCCTCCGTTTCAGCCCCTCTGTTTCAGCTCCTCTGTTTCTCGCCCTGTGTTTCGCGCCCACTGTTTCAGCCCCTCTGTTTCTCGCCCACTGTTTCAGCCCCTCTGTTTCTCGCCCTATGTTTCAGCCCCTCTGTTTCAGCCCCTCTGTTTCTCGCTCTCTGTTTCAGCCCCTCTGTTTCAGCCCCTCTGTATCAGCCCCTCTGTTTCAGCCCCTCTGTTTCTCGCCCTCTGTTTCTCCCCCTCTGTTTCAGCCCCTCTGTTTCAGCCCCTCTGTTTCAGCCCCTCTGTTTCAGCCCCTCTGTTTCTCGCCCTCTGTTTCTCACCCTCTGTTTCTCGCTCTCTGTTTCTCGCCCTCTGTTTCTGCCCTCTGTTTCTGCCCCTCTGTTTCAGCCCCTCTGTTTCAGCCCCTCTGTTTTTAGCCCCTCTGTTTCTCGCCCTTTGTTTCTCGCCCTCTGTTTCTCGCCCTCTGTTTCAGCCCCTCTGTTTCTCGCCCTCTGTTTCACGCCCTCTGTTTCTCGCTCTCTGTTTCTCGCCCTCTGTTTCTCGCCCTCTGTTTCAGCCCCTCTGTTTCAGCCCCTCTGTTTCTCGCCCTCTGTTTCTCGCCCTCTGTTTCAGCCCCTCTGTTTCTCGCCCTCTGTTTCAGCCCCTCTGTTTCAGCCCCTCTGTTTCTCGCCCTCTGTTTCAGCCCCTCTGTTTCAGCCCCTCTGTATCAGCCCCTCTGTTTCAGCTCCTCTGTTTCTCGCCCTCTGTTTCTCGCCCTCTGTTTCAGCCCCTCTGTTTCAGCCCCTCTGTTTCAACCCCTCTGTTTAAGCCCCTCTGTTTCTCGCCCTCTGTTTCTCGCCCTCTGTTTCTCGCTCTCTATTTCTCGCCCTCTGTTTCTCGCCTCTGTTTCAGCCCCTCTGTTTCAGCCCCTCTGTTTCACCCCCTCTGTTTTCAGCCTCTCTGTTTCTCGCCCTCTGTTTCAGCCCCTCTGTTTCTCGCCCTCTGTTTCAGCCCCTCTGTTTCAGACCCTCTGTTTCTCGCCCTCTGTTTCTCGCCCTCTGTTTCAGCCCCTCTGTTTCAGCAGGTCTCTTTCAGCCCCTCTGTTTCAGCCCCTCTGTTTCTCGCCCTCTGTTTCTCGCCCTCTGTTTCTCGCCCTCTGTTTCTCGCCCTCTGTTTCAGCCCCTCTGTTTCAGCCCCTCTGTTTCAGCCCCTCTGTTTCTCGCCCTCTGTTTCTCGCCCACTGTTTCGCGCCCTCTGTTTCAGCCCCTCTGTTTCAGCCCCTCTGTTTCAGCCCCTCTGTTTCTGCCCCTCTGTTTCAGCCCTTCTGTTTCAGCCCCTCTGTTTCTCGCCCTCTGTTTCTCGCCATCTGTTTCTCGACCTCTGTTTCTCGCCCTCTGTTTCTCGCCCTCTGTTTCAGCCCCTCTGTTTCATCCCCTCTGTTTCTCGCCCACTGTTTCTCGCTCTCTGTTTCTCGCCCTCTGTTTCAGCCCCTCTGTTTCAGCCCCTCTGTTTCAGCCACTCTGTTTCTCGCCCTCTGTTTCAGCCCCTCTGTTTCAGCCCCTCTGTTTCAGCCCCTCTGTTTCAGCCCCTCTGTTTCAGCTCCTCTGTTTCTCGCCCTCTGTTTCGCGCCCACTGTTTCAGCCCCTCTGTTTCTCGCCCTCTGTTTCAGCCCCTCTGTTTCTCGCCCTCTGTTTCAGCCCCTCTGTTTCAGCCCCTATGTTTCTCGCTCTCTGTTTCAGCCCCTCTGTTTCAGCCCCTCTGTATCAGCCCCTCTGTTTCAGCCCCTCTGTTTCTCGCCCTCTGTTTCTCCCCCTCTGTTTCAGCCCCTCTGTTTCAGCCCCTCTGTTTCAGCCCCTCTGTTTCAGCCCCTCTGTTTCTCGCCCTCTGTTTCTCACCCTCTGTTTCTCGCTCTCTGTTTCTCGCCCACTGTTTCTCGCCCTCTGTTTCAGCCCCTCTGTTTCAGCCCCTCTGTTTCAGCCCCTCTGTTTTTAGCCCCTCTGTTTCTCGCCCTCTGTTTCTCGCCCTCTGTTTCTCGCCCTCTGTTTCAGCCCCTCTGTTTCTCGCCCTCTGTTTCACGCCCTCTGTTTCTCGCTCTCTGTTTCTCGCCCTCTGTTTCTCGCCCTCTGTTTCAGCCCCTCTGTTTCAGCCCCTCTGTTTCTCGCCCTCTGTTTCTCGCCCTCTGTTTCTCGCCCTCTGTTTCAGCTCCTCTGTTTCTCGCCCTCTGTTTCAGCCCCTCTGTTTCAGCCCCTCTGTTTCTCGCCCTCTGTTTCAGCCCCTCTGTTTCAGCCCCTCTGTATCAGCCCCTCTGTTTCAGCTCCTCTGTTTCTCGCCCTCTGTTTCTCGCCCTCTGTTTCAGCCCCTCTGTTTCAGTCCCTCTGTTTCAACCCCTCTGTTTAAGCCCCTCTGTTTCTCGCCCTCTGTTTCTCGCCCTCTGTTTCTCGCTCTCTGTTTCTCGCCCTCTGTTTCTCGCCTCTGTTTCAGCCCCTCTGTTTCAGCCCCTCTGTTTCACCCCCTCTGTTTTTAGCCCCTCTGTTTCTCGCCCTCTGTTTCAGCCCCTCTGTTTCTCGCCCTCTGTTTCAGCCACTCTGTTTCAGCCCCTCTGTATCAGCCCCTCTGTTTCAGACCCTCTGTTTCTCGCCCTCTGTTTCTCGCCCTCTGTTTCAGCCCCTCTGTTTCAGCAGGTCTCTTTCAGCCCCTCTGTTTCAGCCCCTCTGTTTCTCGCCCTCTGTTTCTCGCCCTCTGTTTCTCGCCCTCTGTTTCTCGCTCTCTGTTTCTCGCCCACTGTTTCGCGCCCTCTGTTTCAGCCCCTCTGTTTCAGACCCTCTGTTTCAGCCCCTCTGTTTCTGCCCCTCTGTTTCTCGCCCTCTGTTTCAGCCCCTCTGTTTCAGCCCCTCTGTTTTAGCCCCTCTGTTTCAGCCCCTCTGTTTCTCGCCCTCTGTTTCAGCCGCACTGTTTCTCGCCCTCTGTTTCAGCCCCTCTCTTTCAGCCCCTCTGTTTCTCGCCCTCTGTTTCTCGCCCTCTGTTTCAGCCCCTCTGTTTCAGCCCCTCTGTTTCAGCCCCTCTGTTTCAGCCTCTCTGTTTCTCGCCCTCTGTTTCAGCCCCTCTGTTTCAGCCCCTCTGTTTCCGCCCCTCTGTTTCTCGCCCTCTGTTTCGCCTCCTCTGTTTCAGCCCCTCTGTTTCTCGCCCTCTGTTTCAGCCCCTCTGTTTCTCGCCCTCTGTTTCAGCCCCTCTGTTTCAGCCCCTCTGTTTCAGCCCCTCTGTTTCTCGCTCTCTGTTTCAGCCCCTCTGTTTCACCCCCTCTGTTTCTCGCCCTCTGTTTCAGCCCCTCTGTTTCTCGCCCTCTGTTTCAGCCCCTCTGTTTCAGCCCCTCTGTATCAGCCCCTCTGTTTCAGCCCCTCTGTTTCAGCCCCTCTGTTTCAGACCCTCTATTTCTCGCCCTCTGTTTCTCGCCCTCTGTTTCTCGCCCTCTGTTTCAGCCCCTCTGTTTCTCGCCCTCTGTTTCAGCCCCTCTGTTTCAGCCCCTCTGTTTCTCGCTCTCTGTTTCAGCCCCTCTGTTTCAGCCCCTCTGTATCAGCCCCTCTGTTTCAGCCCCTCTGTTTCTCGCCCTCTGTTTCTCCCCCTCTGTTTCAGCCCCTCTGTTTCAGCCCCTCTGTTTCAGCCCCTCTGTTTCAGCCCCTCTGTTTCTCGCCCTCTGTTTCTCACCCTCTGTTTCTCGCTCTCTGTTTCTCGCCCACTGTTTCTCGCCCTCTGTTTCAGCCCCTCTGTTTCAGCCCCTCTGTTTCAGCCCCTCTGTTTTTAGCCCCTCTGTTTCTCGCCCTCTGTTTCTCGCCCTCTGTTTCTCGCCCTCTGTTTCAGCCCCTCTGTTTCTCGCCCTCTGTTTCACGCCCTCTGTTTCTCGCTCTCTGTTTCTCGCCCTCTGTTTCTCGCCCTCTGTTTCAGCCCCTCTGTTTCAGCCCCTCTGTTTCTCGCCCTCTGTTTCTCGCCCTCTGTTTCTCGCCCTCTGTTTCAGCCCCTCTGTTTCTCGCCCTCTGTTTCAGCCCCTCTGTTTCAGCCCCTCTGTTTCTCGCCCTCTGTTTCAGCCCCTCTGTTTCAGCCCCTCTGTATCAGCCCCTCTGTTTCAGCTCCTCTGTTTCTCGCCCTCTGTTTCTCGCCCTCTGTTTCAGCCCCTCTGTTTCAGTCCCTCTGTTTCAACCCCTCTGTTTAAGCCCCTCTGTTTCTCGCCCTCTGTTTCTCGCCCTCTGTTTCTCGCTCTCTGTTTCTCGCCCTCTGTTTCTCGCCTCTGTTTCAGCCCCTCTGTTTCAGCCCCTCTGTTTCACCCCCTCTGTTTTTAGCCCCTCTGTTTCTCGCCCTCTGTTTCAGCCCCTCTGTTTCTCGCCCTCTGTTTCAGCCACTCTGTTTCAGCCCCTCTGTATCAGCCCCTCTGTTTCAGACCCTCTGTTTCTCGCCCTCTGTTTCTCGCCATCTGTTTCTCGCCCTCTGTTTCTCGCCCTCTGTTTCTCGCCCTCTGTTTCAGCCCCTCTGTTTCAGCCCCTCTGTTTCTCGCCCACTGTTTCTCGCCCTCTGTTTCAGCCCCTCTGTTTCAGCCCCTCTGTTTCAGCCCCTCTGTTTCGCGCCCTCTGTTTCTCGCCCTCTGTTTCTCGCTCTCTGTTTCTCGCCCTATGTTTCTCTCCCTCTGTTTCAGCCCCTCTGTTAGAGCCCCTCTGTTTCAGGCCCTCTGTTTCTCGCCATCTGTTTCTCGCCCTCTGTTTCTCGCCCTCTGTTTCTCGCCCTCTGTTTCAGCCCCTCTGTTTCAGCCCCTCTGTTTCTCGCCCACTGTTTCTCGCTCTCTGTTTCTCGCCCTCTGTTTCAGCCCCTCTGTTTCAGCCCCTCTGTTTCAGCCACTCTGTTTCTCGCCCTCTGTTTCAGCCCCTCTGTTTCAGCCCCTCTGTTTCAGCCCCTCTGTTTCAGCTCCTCTGTTTCTCGCCCTCTGTTTCGCGCCCACTGTTTCAGCCACTCTGTTTCTCGCCCTCTGTTTCAGCCCCTCTGTTTCTCGCCCTCTGTTTCAGCCCCTCTGTTTCAGCCCCTCTGTTTCAGCCCCTCTGTTTCAGCCCCTCTGTTTCTCGCCCTCTGTTTCAGCCCCTCTGTTTCTTCCCCTCTGTTTCAGCCCCTCTGTTTCAGCCCTTCTGTTTCAGCCCCTCTGTTTCTCGCCCACTGTTTCTCGCCATCTGTTTCTCGGCCTCTGTTTCTCGCCCTCTGTTTCTCGCCCTCTGTTTCAGCCCCTCTGTTTCAGCCCCTCTGTTTCTCGCCCACTGTTTCTCGCTCTCTGTTTCTCGCCCTCTGTTTCAGCCCCTCTGTTTCAGCCCCTCTGTTTCAGCAACTCTGTTTCTCGCCCTCTGTTTCAGCCCCTCTGTTTCAGCCCCTCTGTTTCAGCCCCTCCGTTTCAGCCCCTCTGTTTCAGCTCCTCTGTTTCTCGCCCTGTGTTTCGCGCCCACTGTTTCAGCCCCTCTGTTTCTCGCCCACTGTTTCAGCCCCTCTGTTTCTCGCCCTATGTTTCAGCCCCTCTGTTTCAGCCCCTCTGTTTCTCGCTCTCTGTTTCAGCCCCTCTGTTTCAGCCCCTCTGTATCAGCCCCTCTGTTTCAGCCCCTCTGTTTCTCGCCCTCTGTTTCTCCCCCTCTGTTTCAGCCCCTCTGTTTCAGCCCCTCTGTTTCAGCCCCTCTGTTTCAGCCCCTCTGTTTCTCGCCCTCTGTTTCTCACCCTCTGTTTCTCGCTCTCTGTTTCTCGCCCTCTGTTTCTCGCCCTCTGTTTCTGCCCCTCTGTTTCAGCCCCTCTGTTTCAGCCCCTCTGTTTTTAGCCCCTCTGTTTCTCGCCCTTTGTTTCTCGCCCTCTGTTTCTCGCCCTCTGTTTCAGCCCCTCTGTTTCTCGCCCTCTGTTTCACGCCCTCTGTTTCTCGCTCTCTGTTTCTCGCCCTCTGTTTCTCGCCCTCTGTTTCAGCCCCTCTGTTTCAGCCCCTCTGTTTCTCGCCCTCTGTTTCTCGCCCTCTGTTTCTCGCCCTCTGTTTCAGCCCCTCTGTTTCTCGCCCTCTGTTTCAGCCCCTCTGTTTCAGCCCCTCTGTTTCTCGCCCTCTGTTTCAGCCCCTCTGTTTCAGCCCCTCTGTATCAGCCCCTCTGTTTCAGCTCCTCTGTTTCTCGCCCTCTGTTTCTCGCCCTCTGTTTCAGCCCCTCTGTTTCAGCCCCTCTGTTTCAACCCCTCTGTTTAAGCCCCTCTGTTTCTCGCCCTCTGTTTCTCGCCCTCTGTTTCTCGCTCTCTGTTTCTCGCCCTCTGTTTCTCGCCTCTGTTTCAGCCCCTCTGTTTCAGCCCCTCTGTTTCACCCCCTCTGTTTTCAGCCTCTCTGTTTCTCGCCCTCTGTTTCAGCCCCTCTGTTTCTCGCCCTCTGTTTCAGCCCCTCTGTTTCAGACCCTCTGTTTCTCGCCCTCTGTTTCTCGCCCTCTGTTTCAGCCCCTCTGTTTCAGCAGGTCTCTTTCAGCCCCTCTGTTTCAGCCCCTCTGTTTCTCGCCCTCTGTTTCTCGCCCTCTGTTTCTCGCCCTCTGTTTCTCGCCCTCTGTTTCAGCCCCTCTGTTTCAGCCCCTCTGTTTCAGCCCCTCTGTTTCTCGCCCTCTGTTTCTCGCCCACTGTTTCGCGCCCTCTGTTTCAGCCCCTCTGTTTCAGCCCCTCTGTTTCAGCCCCTCTGTTTCTGCCCCTCTGTTTCAGCCCTTCTGTTTCAGCCCCTCTGTTTCTCGCCCTCTGTTTCTCGCCATCTGTTTCTCGACCTCTGTTTCTCGCCCTCTGTTTCTCGCCCTCTGTTTCAGCCCCTCTGTTTCATCCCCTCTGTTTCTCGCCCACTGTTTCTCGCTCTCTGTTTCTCGCCCTCTGTTTCAGCCCCTCTGTTTCAGCCCCTCTGTTTCAGCCACTCTGTTTCTCGCCCTCTGTTTCAGCCCCTCTGTTTCAGCCCCTCTGTTTCAGCCCCTCTGTTTCAGCCCCTCTGTTTCAGCTCCTCTGTTTCTCGCCCTCTGTTTCGCGCCCACTGTTTCAGCCCCTCTGTTTCTCGCCCTCTGTTTCAGCCCCTCTGTTTATCGCCCTCTGTTTCAGCCCCTCTGTTTCAGCCCCTATGTTTCTCGCTCTCTGTTTCAGCCCCTCTGTTTCAGCCCCTCTGTATCAGCCCCTCTGTTTCAGCCCCTCTGTTTCTCGCCCTCTGTTTCTCCCCCTCTGTTTCAGCCCCTCTGTTTCAGCCCCTCTGTTTCAGCCCCTCTGTTTCAGCCCCTCTGTTTCTCGCCCTCTGTTTCTCACCCTCTGTTTCTCGCTCTCTGTTTCTCGCCCACTGTTTCTCGCCCTCTGTTTCAGCCCCTCTGTTTCAGCCCCTCTGTTTCAGCCCCTCTGTTTTTAGCCCCTCTGTTTCTCGCCCTCTGTTTCTCGCCCTCTGTTTCTCGCCCTCTGTTTCAGCCCCTCTGTTTCTCGCCCTCTGTTTCACGCCCTCTGTTTCTCGCTCTCTGTTTCTCGCCCTCTGTTTCTCGCCCTCTGTTTCAGCCCCTCTGTTTCAGCCCCTCTGTTTCTCGCCCTCTGTTTCTCGCCCTCTGTTTCTCGCCCTCTGTTTCAGCCCCTCTGTTTCTCGCCCTCTGTTTCAGCCCCTCTGTTTCAGCCCCTCTGTTTCTCGCCCTCTGTTTCAGCCCCTCTGTTTCAGCCCCTCTGTATCAGCCCCTCTGTTTCAGCTCCTCTGTTTCTCGCCCTCTGTTTCTCGCCCTCTGTTTCAGCCCCTCTGTTTCAGTCCCTCTGTTTCAACCCCTCTGTTTAAGCCCCTCTGTTTCTCGCCCTCTGTTTCTCGCCCTCTGTTTCTCGCTCTCTGTTTCTCGCCCTCTGTTTCTCGCCTCTGTTTCAGCCCCTCTGTTTCAGCCCCTCTGTTTCACCCCCTCTGTTTTTAGCCCCTCTGTTTCTCGCCCTCTGTTTCAGCCCCTCTGTTTCTCGCCCTCTGTTTCAGCCACTCTGTTTCAGCCCCTCTGTATCAGCCCCTCTGTTTCAGACCCTCTGTTTCTCGCCCTCTGTTTCTCGCCCTCTGTTTCAGCCCCTCTGTTTCAGCAGGTCTCTTTCAGCCCCTCTGTTTCAGCCCCTCTGTTTCTCGCCCTCTGTTTCTCGCCCTCTGTTTCTCGCCCTCTGTTTCTCGCTCTCTGTTTCTCGCCCACTGTTTCGCGCCCTCTGTTTCAGCCCCTCTGTTTCAGCCCCTCTGTTTCAGCCCCTCTGTTTCTGCCCCTCTGTTTCTCGCCCTCTGTTTCAGCCCCTCTGTTTCAGCCCCTCTGTTTTAGCCCCTCTGTTTCAGCCCCTCTGTTTCTCGCCCTCTGTTTCAGCCGCACTGTTTCTCGCCCTCTGTTTCAGCCCCTCTCTTTCAGCCCCTCTGTTTCTCGCCCTCTGTTTCTCGCCCTCTGTTTCAGCCCCTCTGTTTCAGCCCCTCTGTTTCAGCCCCTCTGTTTCAGCCTCTCTGTTTCTCGCCCTCTGTTTCAGCCCCTCTGTTTCAGCCCCTCTGTTTCCGCCCCTCTGTTTCTCGCCCTCTGTTTCGCCTCCTCTGTTTCAGCCCCTCTGTTTCTCGCCCTCTGTTTCAGCCCCTCTGTTTCTCGCCCTCTGTTTCAGCCCCTCTGTTTCAGCCCCTCTGTTTCAGCCCCTCTGTTTCTCGCTCTCTGTTTCAGCCCCTCTGTTTCACCCCCTCTGTTTCTCGCCCTCTGTTTCAGCCCCTCTGTTTCTCGCCCTCTGTTTCAGCCCCTCTGTTTCAGCCCCTCTGTATCAGCCCCTCTGTTTCAGCCCCTCTGTTTCAGCCCCTCTGTTTCAGACCCTCTATTTCTCGCCCTCTGTTTCTCGCCCTCTGTTTCTCGCCCTCTGTTTCAGCCCCTCTGTTTCAGCCCCTCTGTTTCAGCCCCTCTGTTTCAGCCCCTCTGTTTCTCGCCCTCTGTTTCAGCCCCTCTGTTTCAGCCCCTCTGTTTCAGCCCCACTGTTTCAGCCCCTCTGTTTCAGCCCCTCTGTTTCTTCCCCTCTGTTTCTCGCCATCTGTTTCTCGCCCTCTGTTTCTCGCCCTCTGTTTCTCGCCCTCTGTTTCAGCCCCTCTGTTTCTCGCCCTCTGTTTCTCGCCCTCTGTTTCTCGCTCTCTGTTTCTCGCCCTCTGTTTCAGCCCCTCTGTTTCAGCCCCTCTGTTTCAGCCACTCTGTTTCTCGCCCTCTGTTTCAGCCCCTCTGTTTCAGCCCCTCTGTTTCAACCCCTCTGTCTCAGCCCCTCTGTTTCAGCTCCTCTGTTTCTCGCCCTCTGTTTCTCGCCCACTGTTTCAGCCCCTCTGTTTCTCGTCCACTGTTTCAGCCCCTCTGTTTCTCGCCCTCTGTTTCAGCCCCTCTGTTTCAGCCCCTCTGTTTCAGCCCCTCTGTATCAGCCCCTCTGTTTCAGCTCCTCTGTTTCTCGCCCTCTGTTTCTCGCCCTCTGTTTCAGCCCCTCTGTTTCAGCCCCTCTGTTTCAACCCCTCTGTTTAAGCCCCTCTGTTTCTCGCCCTCTGTTTCTCGCCCTCTGTTTCTCGCTCTCTGTTTCTCGCCCTCTGTTTCTCGCCTCTGTTTCAGCCCCTCTGTTTCAGCCCCTCTGTTTCACCCCCTCTGTTTTCAGCCTCTCTGTTTCTCGCCCTCTGTTTCAGCCCCTCTGTTTCTCGCCCTCTGTTTCAGCCCCTCTGTTTCAGACCCTCTGTTTCTCGCCCTCTGTTTCTCGCCCTCTGTTTCAGCCCCTCTGTTTCAGCAGGTCTCTTTCAGCCCCTCTGTTTCAGCCCCTCTGTTTCTCGCCCTCTGTTTCTCGCCCTCTGTTTCTCGCCCTCTGTTTCTCGCCCTCTGTTTCAGCCCCTCTGTTTCAGCCCCTCTGTTTCAGCCCCTCTGTTTCTCGCCCTCTGTTTCTCGCCCACTGTTTCGCGCCCTCTGTTTCAGCCCCTCTGTTTCAGCCCCTCTGTTTCAGCCCCTCTGTTTCTGCCCCTCTGTTTCAGCCCTTCTGTTTCAGCCCCTCTGTTTCTCGCCCTCTGTTTCGCGCCCATTGTTTCAGCCCCTCTGTTTCTCGCCCTCTGTTTCAGCCCCTCTGTTTCTCGCCCTCTGTTTCAGCCCCTCTGTTTCAGCCCCTCTGTTTCTCGCTCTCTGTTTCAGCCCCTCTGTTTCAGCCCCTCTGTATCAGCCCCTCTGTTTCAGCCCCTCTGTTTCTCGCCCTCTGTTTCTCCCCCTCTGTTTCAGCCCCTCTGTTTCAGCCCCTCTGTTTCAGCCCCTCTGTTTCAGCCCCTCTGTTTCTCGCCCTCTGTTTCTCACCCTCTGTTTCTCGCTCTCTGTTTCTCGCCCACTGTTTCTCGCCCTCTGTTTCAGCCCCTCTGTTTCAGCCCCTCTGTTTCAGCCCCTCTGTTTTTAGCCCCTCTGTTTCTCGCCCTCTGTTTCTCGCCCTCTGTTTCTCGCCCTCTGTTTCAGCCCCTCTGTTTCTCGCCCTCTGTTTCACGCCCTCTGTTTCTCGCTCTCTGTTTCTCGCCCTCTGTTTCTCGCCCTCTGTTTCAGCCCCTCTGTTTCAGCCCCTCTGTTTCTCGCCCTCTGTTTCTCGCCCTCTGTTTCTCGCCCTCTGTTTCAGCCCCTCTGTTTCTCGCCCTCTGTTTCAGCCCCTCTGTTTCAGCCCCTCTGTTTCTCGCCCTCTGTTTCAGCCCCTCTGTTTCAGCCCCTCTGTATCAGCCCCTCTGTTTCAGCTCCTCTGTTTCTCGCCCTCTGTTTCTCGCCCTCTGTTTCAGCCCCTCTGTTTCAGTCCCTCTGTTTCAACCCCTCTGTTTAAGCCCCTCTGTTTCTCGCCCTCTGTTTCTCGCCCTCTGTTTCTCGCTCTCTGTTTCTCGCCCTCTGTTTCTCGCCTCTGTTTCAGCCCCTCTGTTTCAGCCCCTCTGTTTCACCCCCTCTGTTTTTAGCCCCTCTGTTTCTCGCCCTCTGTTTCAGCCCCTCTGTTTCTCGCCCTCTGTTTCAGCCACTCTGTTTCAGCCCCTCTGTATCAGCCCCTCTGTTTCAGACCCTCTGTTTCTCGCCCTCTGTTTCTCGCCATCTGTTTCTCGCCCTCTGTTTCTCGCCCTCTGTTTCTCGCCCTCTGTTTCAGCCCCTCTGTTTCAGCCCCTCTGTTTCTCGCCCACTGTTTCTCGCCCTCTGTTTCAGCCCCTCTGTTTCAGCCCCTCTGTTTCAGCCCCTCTGTTTCGCGCCCTCTGTTTCTCGCCCTCTGTTTCTCGCTCTCTGTTTCTCGCCCTATGTTTCTCTCCCTCTGTTTCAGCCCCTCTGTTAGAGCCCCTCTGTTTCAGGCCCTCTGTTTCTCGCCATCTGTTTCTCGCCCTCTGTTTCTCGCCCTCTGTTTCTCGCCCTCTGTTTCAGCCCCTCTGTTTCAGCCCCTCTGTTTCTCGCCCACTGTTTCTCGCTCTCTGTTTCTCGCCCTCTGTTTCAGCCCCTCTGTTTCAGCCCCTCTGTTTCAGCCACTCTGTTTCTCGCCCTCTGTTTCAGCCCCTCTGTTTCAGCCCCTCTGTTTCAGCCCCTCTGTTTCAGCTCCTCTGTTTCTCGCCCTCTGTTTCGCGCCCACTGTTTCAGCCACTCTGTTTCTCGCCCTCTGTTTCAGCCCCTCTGTTTCTCGCCCTCTGTTTCAGCCCCTCTGTTTCAGCCCCTCTGTTTCAGCCCCTCTGTTTCAGCCCCTCTGTTTCTCGCCCTCTGTTTCAGCCCCTCTGTTTCTTCCCCTCTGTTTCAGCCCCTCTGTTTCAGCCCTTCTGTTTCAGCCCCTCTGTTTCTCGCCCACTGTTTCTCGCCATCTGTTTCTCGGCCTCTGTTTCTCGCCCTCTGTTTCTCGCCCTCTGTTTCAGCCCCTCTGTTTCAGCCCCTCTGTTTCTCGCCCACTGTTTCTCGCTCTCTGTTTCTCGCCCTCTGTTTCAGCCCCTCTGTTTCAGCCCCTCTGTTTCAGCAACTCTGTTTCTCGCCCTCTGTTTCAGCCCCTCTGTTTCAGCCCCTCTGTTTCAGCCCCTCCGTTTCAGCCCCTCTGTTTCAGCTCCTCTGTTTCTCGCCCTGTGTTTCGCGCCCACTGTTTCAGCCCCTCTGTTTCTCGCCCACTGTTTCAGCCCCTCTGTTTCTCGCCCTATGTTTCAGCCCCTCTGTTTCAGCCCCTCTGTTTCTCGCTCTCTGTTTCAGCCCCTCTGTTTCAGCCCCTCTGTATCAGCCCCTCTGTTTCAGCCCCTCTGTTTCTCGCCCTCTGTTTCTCCCCCTCTGTTTCAGCCCCTCTGTTTCAGCCCCTCTGTTTCAGCCCCTCTGTTTCAGCCCCTCTGTTTCTCGCCCTCTGTTTCTCACCCTCTGTTTCTCGCTCTCTGTTTCTCGCCCTCTGTTTCTCGCCCTCTGTTTCTGCCCCTCTGTTTCAGCCCCTCTGTTTCAGCCCCTCTGTTTTTAGCCCCTCTGTTTCTCGCCCTTTGTTTCTCGCCCTCTGTTTCTCGCCCTCTGTTTCAGCCCCTCTGTTTCTCGCCCTCTGTTTCACGCCCTCTGTTTCTCGCTCTCTGTTTCTCGCCCTCTGTTTCTCGCCCTCTGTTTCAGCCCCTCTGTTTCAGCCCCTCTGTTTCTCGCCCTCTGTTTCTCGCCCTCTGTTTCTCGCCCTCTGTTTCAGCCCCTCTGTTTCTCGCCCTCTGTTTCAGCCCCTCTGTTTCAGCCCCTCTGTTTCTCGCCCTCTGTTTCAGCCCCTCTGTTTCAGCCCCTCTGTATCAGCCCCTCTGTTTCAGCTCCTCTGTTTCTCGCCCTCTGTTTCTCGCCCTCTGTTTCAGCCCCTCTGTTTCAGCCCCTCTGTTTCAACCCCTCTGTTTAAGCCCCTCTGTTTCTCGCCCTCTGTTTCTCGCCCTCTGTTTCTCGCTCTCTGTTTCTCGCCCTCTGTTTCTCGCCTCTGTTTCAGCCCCTCTGTTTCAGCCCCTCTGTTTCACCCCCTCTGTTTTCAGCCTCTCTGTTTCTCGCCCTCTGTTTCAGCCCCTCTGTTTCTCGCCCTCTGTTTCAGCCCCTCTGTTTCAGACCCTCTGTTTCTCGCCCTCTGTTTCTCGCCCTCTGTTTCAGCCCCTCTGTTTCAGCAGGTCTCTTTCAGCCCCTCTGTTTCAGCCCCTCTGTTTCTCGCCCTCTGTTTCTCGCCCTCTGTTTCTCGCCCTCTGTTTCTCGCCCTCTGTTTCAGCCCCTCTGTTTCAGCCCCTCTGTTTCAGCCCCTCTGTTTCTCGCCCTCTGTTTCTCGCCCACTGTTTCGCGCCCTCTGTTTCAGCCCCTCTGTTTCAGCCCCTCTGTTTCAGCCCCTCTGTTTCTGCCCCTCTGTTTCAGCCCTTCTGTTTCAGCCCCTCTGTTTCTCGCCCTCTGTTTCTCGCCATCTGTTTCTCGACCTCTGTTTCTCGCCCTCTGTTTCTCGCCCTCTGTTTCAGCCCCTCTGTTTCATCCCCTCTGTTTCTCGCCCACTGTTTCTCGCTCTCTGTTTCTCGCCCTCTGTTTCAGCCCCTCTGTTTCAGCCCCTCTGTTTCAGCCACTCTGTTTCTCGCCCTCTGTTTCAGCCCCTCTGTTTCAGCCCCTCTGTTTCAGCCCCTCTGTTTCAGCCCCTCTGTTTCAGCTCCTCTGTTTCTCGCCCTCTGTTTCGCGCCCACTGTTTCAGCCCCTCTGTTTCTCGCCCTCTGTTTCAGCCCCTCTGTTTCTCGCCCTCTGTTTCAGCCCCTCTGTTTCAGCCCCTATGTTTCTCGCTCTCTGTTTCAGCCCCTCTGTTTCAGCCCCTCTGTATCAGCCCCTCTGTTTCAGCCCCTCTGTTTCTCGCCCTCTGTTTCTCCCCCTCTGTTTCAGCCCCTCTGTTTCAGCCCCTCTGTTTCAGCCCCTCTGTTTCAGCCCCTCTGTTTCTCGCCCTCTGTTTCTCACCCTCTGTTTCTCGCTCTCTGTTTCTCGCCCACTGTTTCTCGCCCTCTGTTTCAGCCCCTCTGTTTCAGCCCCTCTGTTTCAGCCCCTCTGTTTTTAGCCCCTCTGTTTCTCGCCCTCTGTTTCTCGCCCTCTGTTTCTCGCCCTCTGTTTCAGCCCCTCTGTTTCTCGCCCTCTGTTTCACGCCCTCTGTTTCTCGCTCTCTGTTTCTCGCCCTCTGTTTCTCGCCCTCTGTTTCAGCCCCTCTGTTTCAGCCCCTCTGTTTCTCGCCCTCTGTTTCTCGCCCTCTGTTTCTCGCCCTCTGTTTCAGCCCCTCTGTTTCTCGCCCTCTGTTTCAGCCCCTCTGTTTCAGCCCCTCTGTTTCTCGCCCTCTGTTTCAGCCCCTCTGTTTCAGCCCCTCTGTATCAGCCCCTCTGTTTCAGCTCCTCTGTTTCTCGCCCTCTGTTTCTCGCCCTCTGTTTCAGCCCCTCTGTTTCAGTCCCTCTGTTTCAACCCCTCTGTTTAAGCCCCTCTGTTTCTCGCCCTCTGTTTCTCGCCCTCTGTTTCTCGCTCTCTGTTTCTCGCCCTCTGTTTCTCGCCTCTGTTTCAGCCCCTCTGTTTCAGCCCCTCTGTTTCACCCCCTCTGTTTTTAGCCCCTCTGTTTCTCGCCCTCTGTTTCAGCCCCTCTGTTTCTCGCCCTCTGTTTCAGCCACTCTGTTTCAGCCCCTCTGTATCAGCCCCTCTGTTTCAGACCCTCTGTTTCTCGCCCTCTGTTTCTCGCCCTCTGTTTCAGACCCTCTGTTTCAGCAGGTCTCTTTCAGCCCCTCTGTTTCAGCCCCTCTGTTTCTCGCCCTCTGTTTCTCGCCCTCTGTTTCTCGCCCTCTGTTTCTCGCATTCTGTTTCTCGCCCACTGTTTCGCGCCCTCTGTTTCAGCCCCTCTGTTTCAGCCCCTCTGTTTCAGCCCCTCTGTTTCTGCCCCTCTGTTTCTCGCCCTCTGTTTCAGCCCCTCTGTTTCAGCCCCTCTGTTTTAGCCCCTCTGTTTCAGACCCTCTGTTTCTCGCCCTCTGTTTCAGCCGCACTGTTTCTCGCCCTCTGTTTCAGCCCCTCTCTTTCAGCCCCTCTGTTTCTCGCCCTCTGTTTCTCGCCCTCTGTTTCAGCCCCTCTGTTTCAGCCCCTCTGTTTCAGCCCCTCTGTTTCAGCCTCTCTGTTTCTCGCCCTCTGTTTCAGCCCCTCTGTTTCAGCCCCTCTGTTTCCGCCCCTCTGTTTCTCGCCCTCTGTTTCGCCTCCTCTGTTTCAGCCCCTCTGTTTCTCGCCCTCTGTTTCAGCCCCTCTGTTTCTCGCCCTCTGTTTCAGCCCCTCTGTTTCAGCCCCTCTGTTTCAGCCCCTCTGTTTCTCGCTCTCTGTTTCAGCCCCTCTGTTTCACCCCCTCTGTTTCTCGCCCTCTGTTTCAGCCCCTCTGTTTCTCGCCCTCTGTTTCAGCCCCTCTGTTTCAGCCCCTCTGTATCAGCCCCTCTGTTTCAGCCCCTCTGTTTCAGCCCCTCTGTTTCAGACCCTCTATTTCTCGCCCTCTGTTTCTCGCCCTCTGTTTCTCGCCCTCTGTTTCAGCCCCTCTGTTTCAGCCCCTCTGTTTCAGCCCCTCTGTTTCAGCCCCTCTGTTTCTCGCCCTCTGTTTCAGCCCCTCTGTTTCAGCCCCTCTGTTTCAGCCCCACTGTTTCAGCCCCTCTGTTTCAGCCCCTCTGTTTCTTCCCCTCTGTTTCTCGCCATCTGTTTCTCGCCCTCTGTTTCTCGCCCTCTGTTTCTCGCCCTCTGTTTCAGCCCCTCTGTTTCTCGCCCTCTGTTTCTCGCCCTCTGTTTCTCGCTCTCTGTTTCTCGCCCTCTGTTTCAGCCCCTCTGTTTCAGCCCCTCTGTTTCAGCCACTCTGTTTCTCGCCCTCTGTTTCAGCCCCTCTGTTTCAGCCCCTCTGTTTCAACCCCTCTGTCTCAGCCCCTCTGTTTCAGCTCCTCTGTTTCTCGCCCTCTGTTTCTCGCCCACTGTTTCAGCCCCTCTGTTTCTCGTCCACTGTTTCAGCCCCTCTGTTTCTCGCCCTCTGTTTCAGCCCCTCTGTTTCAGCCCCTCTGTTTCTCGCCCTCTGTTTCTCGCCCTCTGTTTCTCGCCCTCTGTTTCAGCCCCTCTGTTTCAGCCCCTCTGTTTCAGCCCCTCTGTCACAGCCCCTCTGTTTCAGCAGGTCTCTTTCAGCCCCTCTGTTTCAGCCCCTCTGTTTCTCGCCCTCTGTTTCTCGCCCTCTGTTTCTCGCCCTCTGTTTCTCGCTCTCTGTTTCTCGCCCACTGTTTCGCGCCCTCTGTTTCAGCCCCTCTGTTTCAGCCCCTCTGTTTCAGCCCCTCTGTTTCTGCCCCTCTGTTTCTCGCCCTCTGTTTCAGCCCCTCTGTTTCAGCCCCTCTGTTTTAGCCCCTCTGTTTCAGCCCCTCTGTTTCTCGCCCTCTGTTTCAGCCGCACTGTTTCTCGCCCTCTGTTTCAGCCCCTCTCTTTCAGCCCGTCTGTTTCTCGCCCTCTGTTTCTCGCCCTCTGTTTCTCGCCCTCTGTTTCTCGCTCTCTGTTTCTCGCCCTCTGTTTCTCGCCTCTGTTTCAGCCCCTCTGTTTCAGCCCCTCTGTTTCACCCCCTCTGTTTTTAGCCCCTCTGTTTCTCGCCCTCTGTTTCAGCCCCTCTGTTTCTCGCCCTCTGTTTCAGCCACTCTGTTTCAGCCCCTCTGTATCAGCCCCTCTGTTTCAGACCCCCTGTTTCTCGCCCTCTGCATCTCGCCCTCTGTTTCTCGCCCTCTGTTTCTCGCTCTCTGTTTCTCGCCCACTGTTTCGCGCCCTCTGTTTCAGCCCCTCTGTTTCAGCCCCTCTGTTTCAGCCCCTCTGTTTCTGCCCCTCTGTTTCTCGCCCTCTGTTTCAGCCCCTCTGTTTCAGCCCCTCTGTTTTAGCCCCTCTGTTTCAGGGCCTCTGTTTCTCGCCCTCTGTTTCTCGCCCTCTGTTTCTCGCCCTCTGTTTCAGCCCCTCTGTTTCAGCCCCTCTGTTTCAGCCCCTCTGTTTCAGCCCCTCTGTTTCTCGCCCTCTGTTTCAGCCCCTCTGTTTCAGCCCCTCTGTTTCAGCCCCTCTGTTTCAGCCCACTGGTTTCAGCCCTTCTGTTTCAGCCCCTCTGTTTCAGCCCCTCTGTTTCTCGCCTCTGTTTCAGCCCCTCTGTTTCTCGCCCTCTGTTTCAGCTCCTCTGTTTCAGCCCCTCTGTATCAGCCCCTCTGTTTCAGCTCCTCTGTTTCTCGCCCTCTGTTTCAGCCCCTCTGTTACTCGCCCTCTGTTTCAGCCCCTCTGTTTCAGCCCCTCTGTATCAGCCCCACTGTTTCAGCTCCTCTGTTTCTCGCCCTCTGTTTCTCGCCCTCTGTTTCAGCCCCTCTGTTTCAGCCCCTCTGTTTCAGCCCCTCTGTTTCGCGCCCTCTGTTTCTCGCCCTCTGTTTCTCGCTCTCTGTTTCTCGCCCTCTGTTTCTCGCCCTCTGTTTCAGCCCCTCTGTTTCTCGCCCTCTGTTTCTCGCCCTCTGTTTCTCGCCCTCTGTTTCTCGCTCTCTGTTTCTCGCCCACTGTTTCGCGCCCTCTGTTTCAGCCCCTCTGTTTCAGCCCCTCTGTTTCAGCCCCTCTGTTTCTGCCCCTCTGTTTCTCGCCCTCTGTTTCAGCCCCTCTGTTTCAGCCCCTCTGTTTTAGCCCCTCTGTTTCAGGCCCTCTGTTTCTCGCCCTCTGTTTCTCGCCCTCTGTTTCTCGCCCTCTGTTTCAGCCCCTCTGTTTCAGCCCCTCTGTTTCAGCCCCTCTGTTTCTCGCCCTCTGTTTCAGCCAATCTGTTTCAGCCCCTCTGTTTCAGCCCCTCTGTTTCAGCCCTTCTGTTTCAGCCCCTCTGTTTCTCGCCCTCTGTTTCTCGCCATCTGTTTCTCGCTCTCTGTTTCTCGCCCTCTGTTTCTCGCCCTCTGTTTCAGCCCCTCTGTTTCAGCCCCTCTGTTTCTCGCCCTCTGTTTCTCGCTCTCTGTTTCACGCCCCCTGTTTCAGCCCCTCTGTTTCAGCCCCTCTGTTTCAGCCACTCTGTTTCTCGCCCTCTGTTTCAGCCCCTCTGTTTCAGCCCCTCTGTTTCAGCCCCTCTGTTTCAGCCCCTCTGTTTCAGCTCCTCTGTTTCTCGCCCTCTGTTTCGCGCCCACTGTTTCAGCCCCTCTGTTTCTCGCCCTCTGTTTCAGCCCCTCTGTTTCTCGCCCTCTGTTTCAGCCCCTCTGTTTCAGCCCCTCTGTTTCTCGCTCTCTGTTTCAGCCCCTCTGTTTCAGCCCCTCTGTATCAGCCCCTCTGTTTCAGCCCCTCTGTTTCTCGCCCTCTGTTTCTCCCCCTCTGTTTCAGCCCCTCTGTTTCAGCCCCTCTGTTTCAGCCCCTCTGTTTCAGCCCCTCTGTTTCTCGCCCTCTATTTCTCACCCTCTGTTTCTCGCTCTCTGTTTCTCGCCCTCTGTTTCTCGCCCTTTGTTTCAGCCCCTCTGTTTCAGCCCCTCTGTTTCAGCCCCTCTGTTTTTAGCCCCTCTGTTTCTCGCCCTCTGTTTCTCGCCCTCTGTTTCTCGCCCTCTGTTTCAGCCCCTCTGTTTCTCGCCCTCTGTTTCACGCCCTCTGTTTCTCGCTCTCTGTTTCTCGCCCTCTGTTTCTCGCCCTCTGTTTCAGCCCCTCTGTTTCAGCCCCTCTGTTTCTCGCCCTCTGTTTCTCGCCCTCTGTTTCTCGCCCTCTGTTTCAGCCCCTCTGTTTCTCGCCCTCTGTTTCAGCCCCTCTGTTTCAGCCCCTCTGTTTCTCGCCCTCTGTTTCAGCCCCTCTGTTTCAGCCCCTCTGTATCAGCCCCTCTGTTTCAGCTCCTCTGTTTTTCGCCCTCTGTTTCTCGCCCTCTGTTTCAGCCCCTCTGTTTCAGCCCCTCTGTTTCAACCCCTCTGTTTAAGCCCCTCTGTTTCTCGCCCTCTGTTTCTCGCCCTCTGTTTCTCGCTCTCTGTTTCTCGCCCACTGTTTCTCGCCTCTGTTTCAGCCCCTCTGTTTCAGCACCTCTGTTTCACCCCCTCTGTTTTTAGCCCCTCTGTTTCTCGCCCTCTGTTTCAGCCCCTCTGTTTCTCGCCCTCTGTTTCAGCCCCTCTGTTTCAGCCCCTCTGTATCAGCCCCTCTGTTTCAGACCCTCTGTTTCTCGCCCTCTGTTTCTCGCCCTCTGTTTCAGCCCCTCTGTTTCAGCAGGTCTCTTTCAGCCCCTCTGTTTCAGCCCCTCTGTTTCTCGCCCTCTGTTTCTCGCCCTCTGTTTCTCGCCCTCTGTTTCTCGCCCTCTGTTTCAGCCCCTCTGTTTCAGCCCCTCTGTTTCAGCCCCTCTGTTTCTCGCCCTCTGTTTCTCGCCCACTGTTTCTCGCCCTCTGTTTCAGCCCCTCTGTTTCAGGCTCTCTGTTTCAGCCCCTCTGTTTCTGCCCCTCTGTTTCTCGCCCTCTGTTTCAGCCCCTCTGTTTCAGCCCCTCTGTTTTAGCCCCTCTGTTTCAGCCCCTCTGTTTCTCGCCCTCTGTTTCAGCCGCACTGTTTCTCGCCCTCTGTTTCAGCCCCTCTCTTTCAGCCCCTCTGTTTCTCGCCCTCTGTTTCTCGCCCTCTGTTTCAGCCCCTCTGTTTCAGCCCCTCTGTTTCAGCCCCTCTGTTTCAGCCTACCTGTTTCTCGCCCTCTGTTTCAGCCCCTCTGTTTCAGCCCCTCTGTTTCCGCCCCTCTGTTTCTCGCCCTCTGTTTCAGCTCCTCTGTTTCAGCCCCTCTGTTTCTCGCCCTCTGTTTCAGCCCCTCTGTTTCTCGCCCTCTGTTTCAGCCCCTCTGTTTCAGCCCCTCTGTTTCAGCCCCTCTGTTTCTCGCCCTCTGTTTCAGCCCCTCTGTTTCACCCCCTCTGTTTCAGCCCCTCTGTTTCAGCCCCTCTGTTTCAGCCCCTCTGTTTCTCGCCCTCTGTTTCAGCCCCTCTGTTTCAGCCCCTCTGTTTCAGCCCCTCTGTTTCAGCCCCTCTGTTTCAGACCCTCTGTTTCTTCCCCTCTGTTTCTCGACATCTGTTTCTCGCCCTCTGTTTCTCGCCCTCTGTTTCTCGCCCTCTGTTTCAGCCCCTCTGTTTCTCGCCCTCTGTTTCTCGCCCTCTGTTTCTCGCTCTCTGTTTCTCGCCCTCTGTTTCAGCCCCTCTGTTTCAGCCCCTCTGTTTCAGCCACTCTGTTTCTCGCCCTCTGTTTCAGCCCCTCTGTTTCAGCCCCTCTGTTTCAGCCCCTCTGTCTCAGCCCCTCTGTTTCAGCTCCTCTGTTTCTCGCCCTCTGTTTCTCGCCCACTGTTTCAGCCCCTCTGTTTCTCGCCCTCTGTTTCAGCCCCTCTGCTTCAGCCCCTCTGTTTCAGCCCCTCTGTTTCTCGCCCTCTGTTTCAGCCCCTCTTTTTCAGCCCCTCTGTTTCTCGCCCTCTGTTTCAGCCCCTCTGTTTCAGCCCCTCTGTATCAGCTCCTCTGTTTCAGCTCCTCGGTTTCTCGCCCTCAGTTTCTCGCCCTCTGTTTCAGCCCCTCTGTTTCAGCCCCTCTGTTTCAGCCCCTCTGTTTCAGACCCTCTGTTTCTCGCCCTCTGTTTCTCGCCCTCTGTTTCTCGCCCTCTGTTTCAGCCCCTCTGTTTCAGCCCCTCTGTTTCAGCCCCTCTGTTTCAGCCCCTCTGTTTCTCGCCCTCTGTTTCAGCCCCTCTGTTTCAGCCCCTCTGTTTCAGCCCCTCGGTTTCAGCCCCTCTGTTTCAGCCCCTCTGTTTCTTCCCCTCTGTTTCTCGCCATCTGTTTCTCGCCATCTGTTTCTCGCCCTCTGTTTCTCGCCCTCTGTTTCAGCCCCTCTGTTTCTCGCCCTCTGTTTCTCGCTCTCTGTTTCTCGCCCTCTGTTTCAGCCCCTCTGTTTCAGCCCCTCTGTTTCAGCCACTCTGTTTCTCGCCCTCTGTTTCAGCCCCTCTGTTTCAGCCCCTCTGTTTCAGCCCCTCTGTTTCAGCCCCTCTGTTTCAGCTCCTCTGTTTCTCGCCCTCTGTTTCGCGCCCACTGTTTCAGCCCCTCTGTTTCTCGCCCTCTGTTTCAGCCCCTCTGTTTCTCGCCCTCTGTTTCAGCCCCTCTGTTTCAGCCCCTCTGTTTCTCGCTCTCTGTTTCAGCCCCTCTGTTTCAGCCCCTCTGTATCAGCCCCTCTGTTTCAGCCCCTCTGTTTCTCGCCCTCTGTTTCTCCCCCTCTGTTTCAGCCCCTCTGTTTCAGCCCCTCTGTTTCAGCCCCTCTGTTTCAGCCCCTCTGTGTCTCGCCCTCTGTTTCTCACCCTCTGTTTCTCGCTCTCTGTTTCTCGCCCTCTGTTTCTCGCCCTCTGTTTCAGCCCCTCTGTTTCAGCCCCTCTGTTTCAGCCCCTCTGTTTTTAGCCCCTCTGTTTCTCGCCCTCTGTTTCTCGCCCTCTGTTTCTCGCCCTCTGTTTCAGCCCCTCTGTTTCTCGCCCTCTGTTTCACGCCCTCTGTTTCTCGCTCTCTGTTTCTCGCCCTCTGTTTCTCGCCCTCTGTTTCAGCCCCTCTGTTTCAGCCCCTCTGTTTCTCGCCCTCTGTTTCTCGCCCTCTGTTTCTCGCCCTCTGTATCAGCCCCTCTGTTTCTCGCCCTCTGTTTCAGCCCCTCTGTTTCAGCCCCTCTGTTTCTCGCCCTCTGTTTCAGCCCCTCTGTTTCAGCCCCTCTGTATCAGCCCCACTGTTTCAGCTCCTCTGTTTCTCGCCCTCTGTTTCTCGCCCTCTGTTTCAGCCCCTCTGTTTCAGTCCCTCTGTTTCAACCCCTCTGTTTAAGCCCCTCTGTTTCTCGCCCTCTGTTTCTCGCCCTCTGTTTCTCGCTCTCTGTTTCTCGCCCTCTGTTTCTCGCCTCTGTTTCAGCCCCTCTGTTTCAGCCCCTCTGTTTCACCCCCTCTGTTTTTAGCCCCTCTGTTTCTCGCCCTCTGTTTCAGCCCCTCTGTTTCTCGCCCTCTGTTTCAGCCACTCTGTTTCAGCCCCTCTGTATCAGCCCCTCTGTTTCAGACCCTCTGTTTCTCGCCCTCTGTTTCTCGCCCTCTGTTTCAGCCCCTCTGTTTCAGCAGGTCTCTTTCAGCCCCTCTGTTTCAGCCCCTCTGTTTCTCGCCCTCTGTTTCTCGCCCTCTGTTTCTCGCCCTCTGTTTCTCGCCCTCTGTTTCAGCCCCTCTGTTTCAGCCCCTCTGTTTCAGCCCCTCTGTTTCTCGCCCTCTGTTTCTCGCCCACTGTTTCGCGCCCTCTGTTTCAGCCCCTCTGTTTCAGCCCCTCTGTTTCAGCCCCTCTGTTTCTGCCCCTCTGTTTCTCGCCCTCTGTTTCAGCCCCTCTGTTTCAGCCCCTCTGTTTTAGCCCCTCTGTTTCAGCCCGTCTGTTTCTCGCCCTCTGTTTCAGCCGCACTGTTTCTCGCCCTCTGTTTCAGCCCCTCTCTTTCAGCCCCTCTGTTTCTCGCCCTCTGTTTCTCGCCCTCTGTTTCAGCCCCTCTGTTTCAGCCCCTCTGTTTCAGCCTCTCTGTTTCTCGCCCTCTGTTTCAGCCCCTCTGTTTCAGCCCCTCTGTTTCCGCCCCTCTGTTTCTCGCCCTCTGTTTCGCCTCCTCTGTTTCAGCCCCTCTGTTTCTCGCCCTCTGTTTCAGCCCCTCTGTTTCTCGCCCTCTGTTTCAGCCCCTCTGTTTCAGCCGCTCTGTTTCAGCCCCTCTGTTTCTCGCCCTCTGTTTCAGCCCCTCTGTTTCACCCCCTCTGTTTCTCGCCCTCTGTTTCAGCCCCTCTGTTTCTCGCCCTCTGTTTCAGCCCCTCTCTTTCAGCCCCTCTGTATCAGCCCCTCTGTTTCAGCCCCTCTGTTTCAGCCCCTCTGTTTCAGACCCTCTATTTCTCGCCCTCTGTTTCTCGCCCTCTGTTTCTCGCCCTCTGTTTCAGCCACTCTGTTTCAGCCCCTCTGTTTCAGCCCCTCTGTTTCAGCCCCTCTGTTTCTCGCCCTCTGTTTCAGCCCCTCTGTTTCAGCCCCTCTGTTTCAGCCCCTCTGTTTCAGCCCCTGTGTTTCAGCCCCTCTGTTTCTTCCCCTCTGTTTCTCGCCATCTGTTTCTCGCCCTCTGTGTCTCGCCCTCTGTTTCTCGCCCTCTGTTTCAGCCCCTCTGTTTCTCGCCCTCTGTCTCTCGCCCTCTGTTTCTCGCTCTCTGTTTCTCGCCCTCTGTTTCAGCCCCTCTGTCTCAGCCCCTCTGTTTCAGCTCCTCTGTTTCTCGCCCTCTGTTTCTCGCCCACTGTTTCAGCCCCTCTGTTTCTCGTCCACTGTTTCAGACCCTCTGTTTCTCGCCCTCTGTTTCAGCCCCTCTGTTTCAGCCCCTCTGTTTCTCGCCCTCTGTTTCTCGCCCTCTGTTTCTCGCCCTCTGTTTCAGCCCCTCTGTTTCAGCCCCTCTGTTTCAGCCCCTCTGTCTCAGCCCCTCTGTTTCAGCTCCTCTGTTTCTCGCCCTCTCTTTCTCGCCCACTGTTTCAGCCCCTCTGTTTCTCGTCCTCTGTTTCAGCCCCTCTGTTTCTCGCGCTCTGTTTCAGCCCCTCTGTTTCAGCCCCTCTGTTTCAGCCCCTCTGTTTCTCGCCCTCTGTTTCAGCCCCTCTGTTTCAGCCCCTCTGTTTTCGCCCTATGTTTCAGCCCCTCTGTTTCAGCCCCTCTGTATCAGCCCCTCTGTTTCAGCTCCTCTGTTTCTCGCCCTCAGTTTCTCGCCCTCTGTTTCAGCCCCTCTGTTTCAGCCCCTCTTTTTCAGTCCCTCTGTTTCAGCCCCTCTGTTTCTCGCCCTCTGTTTCTCGCCCTCTGTTTCTCACCTGTTTCAGCCCCTCTGTTTCAGCCCCTCTGTTTCACCCCCTCTGTCTTTAGCCCCTCTGTTTCCCGCCCTCTGTTTCAGCCCCACTGTTTCTCGCCCTCTGTTTCAGCCCCTCTGTTTCAGCCCCTCTGTATCAGCCCCTCTGTTTCAGCCCCTCTATTTATCGCCCTCTGTTTCTCGCCCTCTGTTTCAGCCCCTCTGTTTCAGCACGTCTCTTTCAGCCCCTCTGTTTCAGCCCCTCTGTTTCTCGCCCTCTGATTCTCGCCCTCTGTTTCTCGCCCTCTGTTTCTCGCCCTCTGTTTCAGCCCCTCTGTTTCAGCCCCTCTGTTTCAGCCCCTCTGTTTCTCGCCCTCTGTTTCTCGCCCACTGTTTCTTGCCCTCTGTTTCAGCCCTTCTGTTTCAGCCCCTCTGTTTCAGCCCCTCTGTTTCAGCCCCTCTGTTTCTCGCCCTCTGTTTCAGCCCCTCTGTTTCTCGCCCTCTGTTTCAGCTCCTCTGTTTCAGCCCCTCTGTATCAGCCCCTCTGTTTCAGCTCCTCTGTTTCTCGCCCTCTGTTTCAGCCCCTCTGTTTCTCGCCCTCTGTTTCAGCCCCTCTGTTTCAGCCCCTCTGTATCAGCCCCACTGTTTCAGCTCCTCTGTTTCTCGCCCTCTGTTTCTCGCCCTCTGTTTCAGCCCCTCTGTTTCAGCCCCTCTGTTTCAGCCCCTCTGTTTCGCGCCCTCTGTTTCTCGCCCTCTGTTTCTCGCTCTCTGTTTCTCGCCCTATGTTTCTCTCCCTCTGTTTCAGCCCCTCTGTTAGAGCCCCTCTGTTTCAGGCCCTCTGTTTCTCGCCCTCTGTTTCTCGCCCTCTGTTTCTCGCCCTCTGTTTCAGCCCCTCTGTTTCAGCCCCTCTGTTTCTCGCCCTCTGTTTCTCGCCATCTGTTTCTCGCCCTCTGTTTCTCGCCCTCTGTTTCTCGCCCTCTGTTTCAGCCCCTCTGTTTCAGCCCCTCTGTTTCTCGCCCACTGTTTCTCGCTCTCTGTTTCACGCCCCCTGTTTCAGCCCCTCTTTTTCAGCCCCTCTGTTTCAGCCACTCTGTTTCTCGCCCTCTGTTTCAGCCCCTCTGTTTCAGCCCCTCTGTTTCAGCCCCTCTGTTTCAGCCCCTCTGTTTCAGCTCCTCTGTTTCTCGCCCTCTGTTTCGCGCCCACTGTTTCAGCCCCTCTGTTTCTCGCCCTCTGTTTCAGCCCCTCTGTTTCTCGCCCTCTGTTTCAGCCCCTCTGTTTCAGCCCCTCTGTTTCTCGCTCTCTGTTTCAGACCCTCTGTTTCAGCCCCTCTGTATCAGCCCCTCTGTTTCAGCCCCTCTGTTTCTCGCCCTCTGTTTCTCCCCCTCTGTTTCAGCCCCTCTGTTTCAGCCCCTCTGTTTCAGCCCCTCTGTTTCTCGCCCTCTGTTTCTCACCCTCTGTTTCTCGCTCTCTGTTTCTCGCCCTCTGTTTCTCGCCCTCTGTTTCAGCCCCTCTGTTTCAGCCCCTCTGTTTCAGCCCCTCTGTTTTTAGCCCCTCTGTTTCTCGCCCTCTGTTTCTCGCCCTCTGTTTCTCGCCCTCTGTTTCAGCCCCTCTGTTTCTCGCCCTCTGTTTCACGCCCTCTGTTTCTCGCTCTCTGTTTCTCGCCCTCTGTTTCTCGCCCACTGTTTCAGCCCCTCTGTTTCAGCCCCTCTGTTTCTCGCCCTCTGTTTCTCGCCCTCTGTTTCTCGCCCTCTGTTTCAGCCCCTCTGTTTCTCGCCCTCTGTTTCAGCCCCTCTGTTTCAGCCCCTCTGTTTCTCGCCCTCTGTTTCAGCCCCTCTGTTTCAGCCCCTCTGTATCAGCCCCTCTGTTTCAGCTCCTCTGTTTCTCGCCCTCTGTTTCTCGCCCTCTGTTTCAGCCCCTCTGTTTCAGCCCCTCTGTTTCAACCCCTCTGTTTCAGCCCCTCTGTTTCTCGCCCTCTGTTTCTCGCCCTCTGTTTCTCGCTCTCTGTTTCTCGCCCACTGTTTCTCGCCTCTGTTTCAGCCCCTCTGTTTCAGCACCTCTGTTTCACCCCCTCTGTTTTTAGCCCCTCTGTTTCTCGCCCTCTGTTTCAGCCCCTCTGTTTCTCGCCCTCTGTTTCAGCCCCTCTGTTTCAGCCCCTCTGTATCAGCCCCTCTGTTTCAGACCCTCTGTTTCTCGCCCTCTGTTTCTCGCCCTCTGTTTCAGCCCCTCTGTTTCAGCCCCTCTGTTTCAGCCACTCTGTTTCTCGCCCTCTGTTTCAGCCCCTCTGTTTCAGCCCCTCTGTTTCAGCCCCTCTGTCTCAGCTCCTCTGTTTCAGCTCCTCTGTTTCTCGCCCTCTGTTCCTCGCCCACTGTTTCAGCCCCTCTGTTTCTCGTCCACTGTTTCAGCCCCTCTGTTTCTCGCCCTCTGTTTCAGCCCCTCTGCTTCAGCCCCTCTGTTTCAGCCCCTCTGTTTCTCGCCCTCTGTTTCAGCCCCTCTGTTTCAGCCCCTCTGTTTCTCGCCCTCTGTTTCAGCCCCTCTGTTTCAGCCCCTCTGTATCAGCTCCTCTGTTTCAGCTCCTCTGTTTCTCGCCCTCAGTTTCTCGCCCTCTGTTTCAGCCCCTCTGTTTCAGCCCCTCTGTTTCAGCCCCTCTGTTTCAGACCCTCTGTTTTTCGCCCTCTGTTTCTCGCCCTCTGTTTCTCGCCATCTGTTTCAGCCCCTCTGTTTCAGCCCCTCTGTTTCAGCCCCTCTGTTTCAGCCCCTCTGTTTCCCGCCCTCTGTTTCGGCCCCTCTGTTTCAGCCCCTCTGTTTCAGCCCCTCTGTTTCAGCCCCTCTGTTTCAGCCCCTCTGTTTCTTCCCCTCTGTTTCTCGCCATCTGTTTCTCGCCCTCTGTTTCTCGCCCTCTGTTTCTCGCCCTCTGTTTCAGCCCCTCTGTTTCTCGCCCTCTGTTTCTCGCTCTCTGTTTCTCGCCCTCTGTTTCTGCCCCTCTGTTTCAGCCCCTCTGTTTCAGCCACTCTGTTTCTCGCCCTCTGTTTCAGCCCCTCTGTTTCAGCCCCTCTGTTTCAGCCCCTCTGTTTCAGCCCCTCTGTTTCAGCTCCTCTGTTTCTCGCCCTCTGTTTCGCGCCCACTGTTTCAGCCCCTCTGTTTCTCGCCCTCTGTTTCAGCCCCTCTGTTTCTCGCCCTCTGTTTCAGCCCCTCTGTTTCAGCCCCTCTGTTTCTCGCTCTCTGTTTCAGCCCCTCTGTTTCAGCCCCTCTGTATCAGCCCCTCTGTTTCAGCCCCTCTGTTTCTCGCCCTCTGTTTCTCCCCCTCTGTTTCAGCCCCTCTGTTTCAGCCCCTCTGTTTCAGCCCCTCTGTTTCAGCCCCTCTGTGTCTCGCCCTCTGTTCCTCACCCTCTGTTTCTCGCTCTCTGTTTCTCGCCCTCTGTTTCTCGCCCTCTGTTTCAGCCCCTCTGTTTCAGCCCCTCTGTTTCAGCCCCTCTGTTTTTAGCCCATCTGTTTCTCGCCCTCTGTTTCTCGCCCTCTGTTTCTCGCCCTCTGTTTCAGCCCCTCTGTTTCTCGCCCTCTGTTTCACGCCCTCTGTTTCTCGCTCTCTGTTTCTCGCCCTCTGTTTCTCGCCCTCTGTTTCAGCCCCTCTGTTTCAGCCCCTCTGTTTCTCGCCCTCTGTTTCTCGCCCTCTGTTTCTCGCCCTCTGTATCAGCCCCTCTGTTTCTCGCCCTCTGTTTCAGCCCCTCTGTTTCAGCCCCTCTGTTTCTCGCCCTCTGTTTCAGCCCCTCTGTTTCAGCCCCTCTGTATCAGCCCCTCTGTTTCAGCTCCTCTGTTTCTCGCCCTCTGTTTCTCGCCCTCTGTTTCAGCCCCTCTGTTTCAGTCCCTCTGTTTCAACCCCTCTGTTTAAGCCCCTCTGTTTCTCGCCCTCTGTTTCTCGCCCTCTGTTTCTCGCTCTCTGTTTCTCGCCCTCTGTTTCTCGCCTCTGTTTCAGCCCCTCTGTTTCAGCCCCTCTGTTTCACCCCCTCTGTTTTTAGCCCCTCTGTTTCTCGCCCTCTGTTTCAGCCCCTCTGTTTCTCGCCCTCTGTTTCAGCCACTCTGTTTCAGCCCCTCTGTATCAGCCCCTCTGTTTCAGACCCTCTGTTTCTCGCCCTCTGTTTCTCGCCCTCTGTTTCAGCCCCTCTGTTTCAGCAGGTCTCTTTCAGCCCCTCTGTTTCAGCCCCTCTGTTTCTCGCCCTCTGTTTCTCGCCCTCTGTTTCTCGCCCTCTGTTTCTCGCCCTCTGTTTCAGCCCCTCTGTTTCAGCGCCTCTGTTTCAGCCCCTCTGTTTCTCGCCCTCTGTTTCTCGCCCACTGTTTCGCGCCCTCTGTTTCAGCCCCTCTGTTTCAGCCCCTCTGTTTCAGCCCCTCTGTTTCTGCCCCTCTGTTTCTCGCCCTCTGTTTCAGCCCCTCTGTTTCAGCCCCTCTGTTTTAGCCCCTCTGTTTCAGCCCCTCTGTTTCTCGCCCTCTGTTTCAGCCGCACTGTTTCTCGCCCTCTGTTTCAGACCCTCTCTTTCAGCCCCTCTGTTTCTCGCCCTCTGTTTCTCGCCCTCTGTTTCAGCCCCTCTGTTTCAGCCCCTCTGTTTCAGCCCCTCTGTTTCAGCCTCTCTGTTTCTCGCCCTCTGTTTCAGCCCCTCTGTTTCAGCCCCTCTGTTTCCGCCCCTCTGTTTCTCGCCCTCTGTTTCGCCTCCTCTGTTTCAGCCCCTCTGTTTCTCGCCCTCTGTTTCAGCCCCTCTGTTTCTCGCCCTCTGTTTCAGCCCCTCTGTTTCAGCCGCTCTGTTTCAGCCCCTCTGTTTCTCGCCCTCTGTTTCAGCCCCTCTGTTTCACCCCCTCTGTTTCTCGCCCTCTGTTTCAGCCCCTCTGTTTCTCGCCCTCTGTTTCAGCCCCTCTGTTTCAGCCCCTCTGTATCAGCCCCTCTGTTTCAGCCCCTCTGTTTCAGCCCCTCTGTTTCAGACCCTCTATTTCTCGCCCTCTGTTTCTCGCCCTCTGTTTCTCGCCCTCTGTTTCAGCCCCTCTGTTTCAGCCCCTCTGTTTCAGCCCCTCTGTTTCAGCCCCTCTGTTTCTCGCCCTCTGTTTCAGCCCCTCTGTTTCAGCCCATCTGTTTCAGCCCCTCTGTTTCAGCCCCTCTGTTTCAGCCCCTCTGTATCTTCCCCTCTGTTTCTCGCCATCTGTTTCTCGCCCTCTGTTTCTCGCCCTCTGTTTCTCGCCCTCTGTTTCAGCCCCTCTGTTTCTCGCCCTCTGTTTCTCGCCCTCTGTTTCTCGCTCTCTGTTTCTCGCCCTCTGTTTCAGCCCCTCTGTTTCAGCCCCTCTGTTTCAGCCACTCTGTTTCTCGCCCTCTATTTCAGCCCCTCTGTTTCAGCCCCTCTGTTTCAGCCCCTCTGTCTCAGCCCCTCTGTTTCAGCTCCTCTGTTTCTCGCCCTCTGTTTCTCGCCCACTGTTTCAGCCCATCTGTTTCTCGTCCACTGTTTCAGCCCCTCTGTTTCTCGCCCTCTGTTTCAGCCCCTCTGTTTCAGCCCCTCTGTTTCTCGCCCTCTGTTTCTCGCCCTCTGTTTCTCGCACTCTGTTTCAGCCCCTCTGTTTCAGCCCCTCTGTTTCAGCCCCTCTGTCTCAGCCCCTCTGTTTCAGCTCCTCTGTTTCTCGCCCTCTCTTTCTCGCCCACTGTTTCAGCCCCTCTGTTTCTCGTCCTCTGTTTCAGCCCCTCTGTTTCTCGCGCTCTGTTTCAGCCCCTCTGTTTCAGCCCCTCTGTTTCAGCCCCTCTGTTTCTCGCCCTCTGTTTCAGCCCCTCTGTTTCAGCCCCTCTGTTTTCGCCCTCTGTTTCAGCCCCTCTGTTTCAGCCCCTCTGTATCAGCCCCTCTGTTTCAGCTCCTCTGTTTCTCGCCCTCAGTTTCTCGCCCTCTGTTTCAGCCCCTCTGTTTCAGCCCCTCTTTTTCAGTCCCTCTGTTTCAGCCCCTCTGTTTCTCGCCCTCTGTTTCTCGCCCTCTGTTTCTCGCCTGTTTCAGCCCCTCTGTTTCAGCCCCTCTGTTTCACCCCCTCTGTCTTTAGCCCCTCTGTTTCTCGCCCTCTGTTTCAGCCCCACTGTTTCTCGCCGTCTGTTTCAGCCCCTCTGTTTCAGCCCCTCTGTATCAGCCCCTCTGTTTCAGCCCCTCTGTTTATCGCCCTCTGTTTCTCGCCCTCTGTTTCAGCCCCTCTGTTTCAGCCCGTCTCTTTCAGCCCCTCTGTTTCAGCCCCTCTGTTTCTCGCCCTCTGATTCTCGCCCTCTGTTTCTCGCCCTCTGTTTCTCGCCCTCTGTTTCAGCCCCTCTGTTTCAGCCCCTCTGTTTCAGCCCCTCTGTTTCTCGCCCTCTGTTTCTCGCCCACTGTTTCTTGCCCTCTGTTTCAGCCCTTCTGTTTCAGCCCCTCTGTTTCAGCCCCTCTGTTTCAGCCCCTCTGTTTCTCGCCCTCTGTTTCAGCCCCTCTGTTTCAGCCCCTCTGTTTCAGCCCCTCTGTTTCAGCCCACTGGTTTCAGCCCTTCTGTTTCAGCCCCTCTGTTTCAGCCCCTCTGTTTCTCGCCTCTGTTTCAGCCCCTCTGTTTCTCGCCCTCTGTTTCAGCTCCTCTGTTTCAGCCCCTCTGTATCAGCCCCTCTGTTTCAGCTCCTCTGTTTCTCGCCCTCTGTTTCGCGCCCACTGTTTCAGCCCCTCTGTTTCTCGCCCTCTGTTTCAGCCCCTCTGTTTCAGCCCCTCTGTATCAGCCCCACTGTTTCAGCTCCTCTGTTTCTCGCCCTCTGTTTCTCGCCCTCTGTTTCAGCCCCTCTGTTTCAGCCCCTCTGTTTCAGCCCCTCTGTTTCGCGCCCTCTGTTTCTCGCCCTCTGTTTCTCGCTCTCTGTTTCTCGCCCTATGTTTCTCTCCCTCTGTTTCAGCCCCTCTGTTAGAGCCCCTCTGTTTCAGGCCCTCTGTTTCTCGCCCTCTGTTTCTCGCCCTCTGTTTATCGCCCTCTGTTTCAGCCCCTCTGTTTCAGCCCCTCTGTTTCAGCCCCTCTGTTTCAGCCCCTCTGTTTCTCGCCCTCTGTTTCAGCCAATCTGTTTCAGCCCCTCTGTTTCAGCCCCTCTGTTTCAGCCCTTCTGTTTCAGCCCCTCTGTTTCTCGCCCTCTGTTTCTCGCCATCTGTTTCTCGCCCTCTGTTTCTCGCCCTCTGTTTCTCGCCCTCTGTTTCAGCCCCTCTGTTTCAGCCCCTCTGTTTCTCGCCCACTGTTTCTCGCTCTCTGTTTCACGCCCCCTGTTTCAGCCCCTCTTTTTCAGCCCCTCTGTTTCAGCCAATCTGTTTCTCGCCCTCTGTTTCAGCCCCTCTGTTTCAGCCCCTCTGTTTCAGCCCCTCTGTTTCAGCCCCTCTGTTTCAGCTCCTCTGTTTCTCGCCCTCTGTTTCGCGCCCACTGTTTCAGCCCCTCTGTTTCTCGCCTCTGTTTCAGCCCCTCTGTTTCTCGCCCTCTGTTTCAGCCCCTCTGTTTCAGCCCCTCTGTTTCTCGCTCTCTGTTTCAGCCCCTCTGTTTCAGCCCCTCTGTATCAGCCCCTCTGTTTCAGCCCCTCTGTTTCTCGCCCTCTGTTTCTCCCCCTCTGTTTCAGCCCCTCTGTTTCAGCCCCTCTGTTTCAGCCCCTCTGTTTCATCCCCTCTGTTTCTCGCTCTCTGTTTCTCGCCCTCTGTTTCTCGCCCTCTGTTTCAGCCCCTCTGTTTCAGCCCCTCTGTTTCAGCCCCTCTGTTTTTAGCCCCTCTGTTTCTCGCCCTCTGTTTCTCGCCCTCTGTTTCTCGCCCTCTGTTTCAGCCCCTCTGTTTCTCGCCCTCTGTTTCACGCCCTCTGTTTCTCGCTCTCTGTTTCTCGCCCTCTGTTTCTCGCCCTCTGTTTCAGCCCCTCTGTTTCAGCCCCTCTGTTTCTCGCCCTCTGTTTCTCGCCCAATGTTTCTCGCCCTCTGTTTCAGCCCCTCTGTTTCTCGCCCTCTGTTTCAGCCCCTCTGTTTCAGCCCCTCTGTTTCTCGCCCTCTGTTTCAGCCCCTCTGTTTCAGCCCCTCTGTATCAGCCCCTCTGTTTCAGCTCCTCTGTTTCTCGCCCTCTGTTTCTCGCCCTCTGTTTCAGCCCCTCTGTTTCAGCCCCTCTGTTTCAACCCCTCTGTTTAAGCCCCTCTGTTTCTCGCCCTCTGTTTCTCGCCCTCTGTTTCTCGCTCTCTGTTTCTCGCCCACTGTTTCTCGCCTCTGTTTCAGCCCCTCTGTTTCAGCACCTCTGTTTCACCCCCTCTGTTTTTAGCCCCTCTGTTTCTCGCCCTCTGTTTCAGCCCCTCTGTTTCTCGCCCTCTGTTTCAGCCCCTCTGTTTCAGCCCCTCTGTATCAGCCCCTCTGTTTCAGACCCTCTGTTTCTCGCCCTCTGTTTCTCGCCCTCTGTTTCAGCCCCTCTGTTTCAGCAGGTCTCTTTCAGCCCCTCTGTTTCAGCCCCTCTGTTTCTCGCCCTCTGTTTCTCGCCCTCTGTTTCTCGCCCTCTGTTTCTCGCCCTCTGTTTCAGCCCCTCTGTTTCAGCCCCTCTGTTTCAGCCCCTCTGTTTCTCGCCCTCTGTTTCTCGCCCACTGTTTCTCGCCCTCTGTTTCAGCCCCTCTGTATCAGCCCCTCTGTTTCAGCTCCTCTGTTTCTCGCCCTCTGTTTCTCGCCCTCTGTTTCAGCCCCTCTGTTTCAGCCCCTCTGTTTCAACCCCTCTGTTTAAGCCCCTCTGTTTCTCGCCCTCTGTTTCTCGCCCTCTGTTTCTCGCTCTCTGTTTCTCGCCCACTGTTTCTCGCCTCTGTTTCAGCCCCTCTGTTTCAGCACCTCTGTTTCACCCCCTCTGTTTTTAGCCCCTCTGTTTCTCGCCCTCTGTTTCAGCCCCTCTGTTTCTCGCCCTCTGTTTCAGCCCCTCTGTTTCAGCCCCTCTGTATCAGCCCCTCTGTTTCAGACCCTCTGTTTCTCGCCCTCTGTTTCTCGCCCTCTGTTTCAGCCCCTCTGTTTCAGCAGGTCTCTTTCAGCCCCTCTGTTTCAGCCCCTCTGTTTCTCGCCCTCTGTTTCTCGCCCTCTGTTTCTCGCCCTCTGTTTCTCGCCCTCTGTTTCTGCCCCTCTGTTTCAGCCCATCTGTTTCAGCCCCTCTGTTTCTCGCCCTCTGTTTCTCGCCCACTGTTTCTCGCCCTCTGTTTCAGCCCCTCTGTTTCAGCCCCTCTGTTTCAGCCCCTCTGTTTCTGCCCCTCTGTTTCTCGCCCTCTGTTTCAGCCCCTCTGTTTCAGCCCCTCTGTTTTAGCCCCTCTGTTTCAGCCCCTCTGTTTCTCGCCCTCTGTTTCAGCCGCACTGTTTCTCGCCCTCTGTTTCAGCCCCTCTCTTTCAGCCCCTCTGTTTCTCGCCCTCTGTTTCTCGCCCTCTGTTTCAGCCCCTCTGTTTCAGCCCCTCTGTTTCAGCCCCTCTGTGTCAGCCTCTCTGTTTCTCGCCCTCTGTTTCAGCCCCTCTGTTTCAGCCCCTCTGTTTCCGAACCCTCTGTTTCTCGCCCTCTGTTTCAGCTCCTCTGTTTCAGCCCCTCTGTTTCTCGCCCTCTGTTTCAGCCCCTCTGTTTCTCGCCCTCTGTTTCAGCCCCTCTGTTTCAGCCCCTCTGTTTCTCGCCCTCTGTTTCTCGCCCAATGTTTCTCGCCCTCTGTTTCAGCCCCTCTGTTTCTCGCCCTCTGTTTCAGCCCCTCTGTTTCAGCCCCTCTGTTTCTCGCCCTCTGTTTCAGCCCCTCTGTTTCAGCCCCTCTGTATCAGCCCCTCTGTTTCAGCTCCTCTGTTTCTCGCCCTCTGTTTCTCGCCCTCTGTTTCAGCCCCTCTGTTTCAGCCCCTCTGTTTCAACCCCTCTGTTTAAGCCCCTCTGTTTCTCGCCCTCTGTTTCTCGCCCTCTGTTTCTCGCTCTCTGTTTCTCGCCCACTGTTTCTCGCCTCTGTTTCAGCCCCTCTGTTTCAGCACCTCTGTTTCACCCCCTCTGTTTTTAGCCCCTCTGTTTCTCGCCCTCTGTTTCAGCCCCTCTGTTTCTCGCCCTCTGTTTCAGCCCCTCTGTTTCAGCCCCTCTGTATCAGCCCCTCTGTTTCAGACCCTCTGTTTCTCGCCCTCTGTTTCTCGCCCTCTGTTTCAGCCCCTCTGTTTCAGCAGGTCTCTTTCAGCCCCTCTGTTTCAGCCCCTCTGTTTCTCGCCCTCTGTTTCTCGCCCTCTGTTTCTCGCCCTCTGTTTCTCGCCCTCTGTTGCAGCCCCTCTGTTTCAGCCCCTCTGTTTCAGCCCCTCTGTTTCTCGCCCTCTGTTTCTCGCCCACTGTTTCTCGCCCTCTGTTTCAGCCCCTCTGTATCAGCCCCTCTGTTTCAGCTCCTCTGTTTCTCGCCCTCTGTTTCTCGCCCTCTGTTTCAGCCCCTCTGTTTCAGCCCCTCTGTTTCAACCCCTCTGTTTAAGCCCCTCTGTTTCTCGCCCTCTGTTTCTCGCCCTCTGTTTCTCGCTCTCTGTTTCTCGCCCACTGTTTCTCGCCTCTGTTTCAGCCCCTCTGTTTCAGCACCTCTGTTTCACCCCCTCTGTTTTTAGCCCCTCTGTTTCTCGCCCTCTGTTTCAGCCCCTCTGTTTCTCGCCCTCTGTTTCAGCCCCTCTGTTTCAGCCCCTCTGTATCAGCCCCTCTGTTTCAGACCCTCTGTTTCTCGCCCTCTGTTTCTCGCCCTCTGTTTCAGCCCCTCTGTTTCAGCAGGTCTCTTTCAGCCCCTCTGTTTCAGCCCCTCTGTTTCTCGCCCTCTGTTTCTCGCCCTCTGTTTCTCGCCCTCTGTTTCTCGCCCTCTGTTTCAGCCCCTCTGTTTCAGCCCCTCTGTTTCAGCCCCTCTGTTTCTCGCCCTCTGTTTCTCGCCCACTGTTTCTCGCCCTCTGTTTCAGCCCCTCTGTTTCAGCCCCTCTGTTTCAGCCCCTCTGTTTCTGCCCCTCTGTTTCTCGCCCTCTGTTTCAGCCCCTCTGTTTCAGCCCCTCTGTTTTAGCCCCTCTGTTTCAGCCCCTCTGTTTCTCGCCCTCTGTTTCAGCCGCACTGTTTCTCGCCCTCTGTTTCAGCCCCTCTCTTTCAGCCCCTCTGTTTCTCGCCCTCTGTTTCTCGCCCTCTGTTTCAGCCCCTCTGTTTCAGCCCCTCTGTTTCAGCCCCTCTGTGTCAGCCTCTCTGTTTCTCGCCCTCTGTTTCAGCCCCTCTGTTTCAGCCCCTCTGTTTCCGCCCCTCTGTTTCTCGCCCTCTGTTTCAGCTCCTCTGTTTCAGCCCCTCTGTTTCTCGCCCTCTGTTTCAGCCCCTCTGTTTCTCGCCCTCTGTTTCAGCCCCTCTGTTTCAGCCCCTCTGTTTCAGCCCCTCTGTTTCTCGCCCTCTGTTTCAGCCCCTCTGTTTCACCCCCTCTGTTTCTCGCCCTCTGTTTCAGAACCTCTGTTTCTCGCCCTCTGTTTCAGCCCCTCTGTTTCAGCACCTCTGTTTCACCCCCTCTGTTTCTCGCCCTCTGTTTCAGAACCTCTGTTTCTCGCCCTCTGTTTCAGCCCCTCTGTTTCAGCACCTCTGTTTCACCCCCTCTGTTTTTAGCCCATCTGTTTCTCGCCCTCTGTTTCAGCCCCTCTGTTTCTCGCCCTCTGTTTCAGCCCCTCTGTTTCAGCCCCTCTGTATCAGCCCCTCTGTTTCAGACCCTCTGTTTCTCGCCCTCTGTTTCTCGCCCTCTGTTTCAGCCCCTCTGTTTCAGCAGGTCTCTTTCAGCCCCTCTGTTTCAGCCCCTCTGTTTCTCGCCCTCTGTTTCTCGCCCTCTGTTTCTCGCCCTCTGTTTCTCGCCCTCTGTTTCAGCCCCTCTGTTTCAGCCCCTCTGTTTCAGCCCCTCTGTTTCTCGCCCTCTGTTTCTCGCCCACTGTTTCTCGCCCTCTGTTTCAGCCCCTCTGTATCAGCCCCTCTGTTTCAGCTCCTCTGTTTCTCGCCCTCTGTTTCTCGCCCTCTGTTTCAGCCCCTCTGTTTCAGCCCCTCTGTTTCAACCCCTCTGTTTAAGCCCCTCTGTTTCTCGCCCTCTGTTTCTCGCCCTCTGTTTCTCGCTCTCTGTTTCTCGCCCACTGTTTCTCGCCTCTGTTTCAGCCCCTCTGTTTCAGCACCTCTGTTTCACCCCCTCTGTTTTTAGCCCCTCTGTTTCTCGCCCTCTGTTTCAGCCCCTCTGTTTCTCGCCCTCTGTTTCAGCCCCTCTGTTTCAGCCCCTCTGTATCAGCCCCTCTGTTTCAGACCCTCTGTTTCTCGCCCTCTGTTTCTCGCCCTCTGTTTCAGCCCCTCTGTTTCAGCAGGTCTCTTTCAGCCCCTCTGTTTCAGCCCCTCTGTTTCTCGCCCTCTGTTTCTCGCCCTCTGTCTCTCGCCCTCTGTTTCTCGCACTCTGTTTCAGCCCCTCTGTTTCAGCCCCTCTGTTTCAGCCCCTCTGTTTCTCGCCCTCTGTTTCTCGCCCACTGTTTCTCGCCCTCTGTTTCAGCCCCTCTGTTTCAGCCCCTCTGTTTCAGCCCCTCTGTTTCTGCCCCTCTGTTTCTCGCCCTCTGTTTCAGCCCCTCTGTTTCAGCCCCTCTGTTTTAGCCCCTCTGTTTCAGCCCCTCTGTTTCTCGCCCTCTGTTTCAGCCGCACTGTTTCTCGCCCTCTGTTTCAGCCCCTCTCTTTCAGCCCCTCTGTTTCTCGCCCTCTGTTTCTCGCCCTCTGTTTCAGCCCCTCTGTTTCAGCCCCTCTGTTTCAGCCCCTCTGTGTCAGCCTCTCTGTTTCTCGCCCTCTGTTTCAGCCCCTCTGTTTCAGCCCCTCTGTTTCCGCCCCTCTGTTTCTCGCCCTCTGTTTCAGCTCCTCTGTTTCAGCCCCTCTGTTTCTCGCCCTCTGTTTCAGCCCCTCTGTTTCTCGCCCTCTGTTTCAGCCCCTCTGTTTCAGCCCCTCTGTTTCTCGCCCTCTGTTTCTCGCCCAATGTTTCTCGCCCTCTGTTTCAGCCCCTCTGTTTCTCGCCCTCTGTTTCAGCCCCTCTGTTTCAGCCCCTCTGTTTCTCGCCCTCTGTTTCAGCCCCTCTGTTTCAGCCCCTCTGTATCAGCCCCTCTGTTTCAGCTCCTCTGTTTCTCGCCCTCTGTTTCTCGCCCTCTGTTTCAGCCCCTCTGTTTCAGCCCCTCTGTTTCAACCCCTCTGTTTAAGCCCCTCTGTTTCTCGCCCTCTGTTTCTCGCCCTCTGTTTCTCGCTCTCTGTTTCTCGCCCACTGTTTCTCGCCTCTGTTTCAGCCCCTCTGTTTCAGCACCTCTGTTTCACCCCCTCTGTTTTTAGCCCCTCTGTTTCTCGCCCTCTGTTTCAGCCCCTCTGTTTCTCGCCCTCTGTTTCAGCCCCTCTGTTTCAGCCCCTCTGTATCAGCCCCTCTGTTTCAGACCCTCTGTTTCTCGCCCTCTGTTTCTCGCCCTCTGTTTCAGCCCCTCTGTTTCAGCAGGTCTCTTTCAGCCCCTCTGTTTCAGCCCCTCTGTTTCTCGCCCTCTGTTTCTCGCCCTCTGTTTCTCGCCCTCTGTTTCTCGCCCTCTGTTTCAGCCCCTCTGTTTCAGCCCCTCTGTTTCAGCCCCTCTGTTTCTCGCCCTCTGTTTCTCGCCCACTGTTTCTCGCCCTCTGTTTCAGCCCCTCTGTATCAGCCCCTCTGTTTCAGCTCCTCTGTTTCTCGCCCTCTGTTTCTCGCCCTCTGTTTCAGCCCCTCTGTTTCAGCCCCTCTGTTTCAACCCCTCTGTTTAAGCCCCTCTGTTTCTCGCCCTCTGTTTCTCGCCCTCTGTTTCTCGCTCTCTGTTTCTCGCCCACTGTTTCTCGCCTCTGTTTCAGCCCCTCTGTTTCAGCACCTCTGTTTCACCCCCTCTGTTTTTAGCCCCTCTGTTTCTCGCCCTCTGTTTCAGCCCCTCTGTTTCTCGCCCTCTGTTTCAGCCCCTCTGTTTCAGCCCCTCTGTATCAGCCCCTCTGTTTCAGACCCTCTGTTTCTCGCCCTCTGTTTCTCGCCCTCTGTTTCAGCCCCTCTGTTTCAGCAGGTCTCTTTCAGCCCCTCTGTTTCAGCCCCTCTGTTTCTCGCCCTCTGTTTCTCGCCCTCTGTTTCTCGCCCTCTGTTTCTCGCCCTCTGTTTCAGCCCCTCTGTTTCAGCCCCTCTGTTTCAGCCCCTCTGTTTCTCGCCCTCTGTTTCTCGCCCACTGTTTCTCGCCCTCTGTTTCAGCCCCTCTGTTTCAGCCCCTCTGTTTCAGCCCCTCTGTTTCTGCCCCTCTGTTTCTCGCCCTCTGTTTCAGCCCCTCTGTTTCAGCCCCTCTGTTTTAGCCCCTCTGTTTCAGCCCCTCTGTTTCTCGCCCTCTGTTTCAGCCGCACTGTTTCTCGCCCTCTGTTTCAGCCCCTCTCTTTCAGCCCCTCTGTTTCTCGCCCTCTGTTTCTCGCCCTCTGTTTCAGCCCCTCTGTTTCAGCCCCTCTGTTTCAGCCCCTCTGTGTCAGCCTCTCTGTTTCTCGCCCTCTGTTTCAGCCCCTCTGTTTCAGCCCCTCTGTTTCCGCCCCTCTGTTTCTCGCCCTCTGTTTCAGCTCCTCTGTTTCAGCCCCTCTGTTTCTCGCCCTCTGTTTCAGCCCCTCTGTTTCTCGCCCTCTGTTTCAGCCCCTCTGTTTCAGCCCCTCTGTTTCAGCCCCTCTGTTTCTCGCCCTCTGTTTCAGCCCCTCTGTTTCACCCCCTCTGTTTCTCGCCCTCTGTTTCAGAACCTCTGTTTCTCGCCCTCTGTTTCAGCCCCTCTGTTTCAGCCCCTCTGTATCAGCCCCTCTGTTTCAGCCCCTCTGTTTCAGCCCCTCTGTTTCAGACCCTCTGTTTCTCGCCCTCTGTTTCTCGCCCTCTGTTTCTCGCCCTCTGTTTCAGCCCCTCTGTTTCAGCCCCTCTGTTTCAGCCCCTCTGTTTCAGCCCCTCTGTTTCTCGCCCTCTGTTTCAGCCCCTCTGTTTCAGACCCTCTGTTTCAGCCCCTCTGTTTCAGCCCCTCTGTTTCAGACCCTCTGTTTCTTCCCCTCTGTTTCTCGACATCTGTTTCTCGCCCTCTGTTTCTCGCCCTCTGTTTCTCGCCCTCTGTTTCAGCCCCTCTGTTTCTCGCCCTCTGTTTCTCGCCCTCTGTTTCTCGCTCTCTGTTTCTCGCCCTCAGTTTCAGCCCCTCTGTTTCAGCCCCTCTGTTTCAGCCACTCTGTTTCTCGCCCTCTGTTTCAGCCCCTCTGTTTCAGCCCCTCTGTTTCAGCCCCTCTGTCTCAGCCCCTCTGTTTCAGCTCCTCTGTTTCTCGCCCTCTGTTTCTCGCCCACTGTTTCAGCCCCTCTGTTTCTCGTCCACTGTTTCAGCCCCTCTGTTTCTCGCCCTCTGTTTCAGCCCCTCTGCTTCAGCCCCTCTGTTTCAGCCCCTCTGTTTCTCGCCCTCTGTTTCAGCCCCTCTGTTTCAGCCCCTCTGTTTCTCGCCCTCTGTTTCAGCCCCTCTGTTTCAGCCCCTCTGTATCAGCTCCTCTGTTTCAGCTCCTCTGTTTCTCGCCCTCAGTTTCTCGCCCTCTGTTTCAGCCCCTCTGTTTCAGCCCCTCTGTTTCAGCCCCTCTGTTTCAGACCCTCTGTTTCTCGCCCTCTGTTTCTCGCCTTCTGTTTCTCGCCCTCTGTTTCAGCCCCTCTATTTCAGCCCCTCTGTTTCAGCCCCTCTGTTTCTCGCCCTCTGTTTCTCGCCCTCTGTTTCAGCCCCTCTGTTTCAGCCCCTCTGTTTCAGCCCCTCTGTTTCAGCCCCTCTGTTTCTTCCCCTCTGTTTCTCGCCATCTGTTTCTCGCCCTCTGTTTCTCGCCCTCTGTTTCTCGCCCTCTGTTTCAGCCCCTCTGTTTCTCGCCCTCTGTTTCTCGCCCTCTGTTTCTCGCTCTCTGTTTCTCGCCCTCTGTTTCAGCCCCTCTGTTTCAGCCCCTCTGTTTCAGCCACTCTGTTTCTCGCACTCTGTTTCAGCCCCTCTGTTTCAGCCCCTCTGTTTCAGCCCCTCTGTCTCAGCCCCTCTGTTTCAGCTCCTCTGTTTCTCGCCCTCTGTTTCTCGCCCACTGTTTCAGCCCCTCTGTTTCTCGTCCACTGTTTCAGCCCCTCTGTTTCTCGCCCTCTGTTTCAGCCCCTCTGCTTCAGCCCCTCTGGTTCAGCCCCTCTGTTTCTCGCCCTCTGTTTCAGCCCCTCTGTTTCAGCCCCTCTGTTTCAGCCCCTCTGTCTCAGCCCCTCTGTTTCAGCTCCTCTGTTTCTCGCCCTCTGTTTCTCGCCCACTGTTTCAGCCCCTCTGTTTCTCGTCCTCTGTTTCAGCCCCTCTGTTTCTCGCGCTCTGTTTCAGCCCCTCTGTTTCAGCCCCTCTGTTTCAGCCCCTCTGTTTCTCGCCCTCTGTTTCAGCCCCTCTGTTTCAGCCCCTCTGTTTTCGCCCTCTGTTTCAGCCCCTCTGTTTCAGCCCCTCTGTATCAGCCCCTCTGTTTCAGCTCCTCTGTTTCTCGCCCTCAGTTTCTCGCCCTCTGTTTCAGCCCCTCTGTTTCAGCCCCTCTGTTTCAGTCCCTCTGTTTCAGCCCCTCTGTTTCTCGCCCTCTGTTTCTCGCCCTCTGTTTCTCGCCTGTTTCAGCCCCACTGTTTCACCCCCTCTGTCTTTAGCCCCTCTGTTTCTCGCCCTCTGTTTCAGCCCCTCTGTTTCTCGCCCTCTGTTTCAGCCCCTCTGTTTCAGCCCCTCTGTATCAGCCCCTCTGTTTCAGCCCCTCTGTTTATCGCCCTCTGTTTCTCGCCCTCTGTTTCAGCCCCTCTGTTTCAGCCCGTCTCTTTCAGCCCCTCTGTTTCAGCCCCTCTGTTTCTCGCCCTCTGATTCTCGCCCTCTGTTTCTCGCCCTCTGTTTCTCGCCCTCTGTTTCAGCCCCTCTGTTTCAGCCCCTCTGTTTCAGCCCCTCTGTTTCTCGCCCTCTGTTTCTCGCCCACTGTTTCTCGCCCTCTGTTTCAGCCCCTCTGTTTCAGCCCCTCTGTTTCAGCTCCTCTGTTTCAGCCCCTCTGTTTCTCGCCCTCTGTTTCAGCCCCTCTGCTTCAACCCCTCTGTTTCAGCCCCTCTGTTTCAGCCCACTGGTTTCAGCCCTTCTGTTTCAGCCCCTCTGTTTCAGCCCCTCTGTTTCTCGCCTCTGTTTCAGCCCCTCTGTTTCTCGCCCTCTGTTTCTCGCTCTCTGTTTCTCGCCCTATGTTTCTCTCCCTCTGTTTCAGCCCCTCTGTTAGAGCCCCTCTGTTTCAGGCCCTCTGTTTCTCGCCCTCTGTTTCTCGCCCTCTGTTTCTCGCCCTCTGTTTCAGCCCCTCTGTTTCAGCCCCTCTGTTTCAGCCCCTCTGTTTCAGCCCCTCTGTTTCTCGCCCTCTGTTTCAGCCCCTCTGTTTCATCCCCTCTGTTTCAGCCCCTCTGTTTCAGCCCTTCTGTTTCAGCCCCTCTGTTTCTCGCCCTCTGTTTCTCGCCATCTGTTTCTCGCCCTCTGTTTCTCGCCCTCTGTTTCTCGCCCTCTGTTTCAGCCCCTCTGTTTCAGCCCCTCTGTTTCTCGCCCTCTGTTTCAGCCCCTCTGTTTCACGCCCTCTGTTTCAGCCCCTCTGTTTCAGCCCCTCTGTTTCAGCCACTCTGTTTCTCGCCCTCTGTTTCAGCCCCTCTGTTTCAGCCCCTCTGTTTCAGCCCCTCTGTTTTTAGCCCCTCTGTTTCTCGCCCTCTGTTTCAGCCCCTCTGTTTCTCGCCCTCTGTTTCAGCCCCTCTGTTTCAGCCCCTCTGTATCAGCCCCTCTGTTTCTCGCTCTCTGTTTCAGCCCCTCTGTTTCTCGCCCTCTGTTTCAGCCCCTCTGTTTCAGCCCCTCTGTTTCTCGCTCTCTGTTTCAGCCCCTCTGTTTCAGCCCCTCTGTGTCAGCCCCTCTGTTTCAGCCCCTCTGTTTCTCGCCCTCTGTTTCTCCCCCTCTGTTTCAGCCCCTCTGTTTCAGCCCCTCTGTTTCAGCCCCTCTGTTTCAGCCCCTCTGTTTCTCGCCCTCTCTTTCTCACCCTCTGTTTCTCGCTCTCTGTTTCTCGCCCTCTGTTTCACGCCCTCTGTTTCAGCCCCTCTGTTTCAGCCCCTCTGTTTCAGCCCCTCTGTTTTTAGCCCCTCTGTTTCTCGCCCTCTGTTTCTTGCCCTCTGTTTCTCGCCCTCTGTTTCAGCCCCTCTGTTTCTCGCCCTCTGTTTCTCGCCCTCTGTTTCAGCCCCTCTGTTTCAGCCCCTCTGTTTCTCGCCCTCTGTTTCTCGCCCTCTGTTTCTCGCCCTCTGTTTCAGCCCCTCTGTTTCTCGCCCTCTGTTTCAGCCCCTCTGTTTCAGCCCCTCTGTTTCTCGCCCTCTGTTTCAGCCCCTCTGTTTCAGCCCCTCTGTATCAGCCCCTCTGTTTCAGCTCCTCTGTTTCTCGCCCTCTGTTTCTCGCCCTCTGTTTCAGCCCCTCTGTTTCAGCCCCTCTGTTTCAACCCCTCTGTTTAAGCCCCTCTGTTTCTCGCCCTCTGTTTCTCGCCCTCTGTTTCTCGCTCTCTGTTTCACGCCCACTGTTTCTCGCCTCTGTTTCAGCCCCTCTGTTTCAGTCCCTCTGTTTCACCCCCTCTGTTTTTAGCCCCTCGGTTTCTCGCCCTCTGTTTCAGCCCCTCTGTTTCTCGCCCTCTGTTTCAGCCCCACTGTTTCAGCCCCTCTGTATCAGCCCCTCTGTTTCAGACCCTCTGTTTCTCGCCCTCTGTTTCTCGCCCTCTGTTTCAGCCCCTCTGTTTCAGCAGGTCTCATTCAGCCCCTCTGTTTCAGCCCCTCTGTTTCTCGCCCTCTGTTTCTCGCCCTCTGTTTCTCGCCCTCTGTTTCTCGCCCTCTGTTTCAGCCCCTCTGTTTCAGCCCCTCTGTTTCAGCCCCTCTGTTTCTCGCCCTCTGTTTCTCGCCCACTGTTTCTCGCCCTCTGTTTCAGCCCCTCTGTTTCAGCCCCTCTGTTTCAGCCCCTCTGTTTCTGCCCCTCTGTTTCTCGCCCTCTGTTTCAGCCCCTCTGTTTCTCGACCTCTGTTTCAGCTCCTCTGTTTCAGCCCCTCTGTTTCTCGCCCCCTGTTTCAGCCCCTCTGTTTCTCGCCCTCTGTTTCAGCCCCTCTGTTTCAGCCCCTCTGTTTCAGCCCCTCTGTTTCTCGCACTCTGTTAAAGCCCCTCTGTTTCACCCCCTCTGTTTCTCGCCCTCTGTTTCAGCCCCTCTGTTTCTCGCCCTCTGTTTCAGCCCCTCTGTTTCAGCCCCTCTGTATCAGCCCCTCTGTTTCAGCCCCTCTGTTTCAGACCCTCTGTTTCTCGCCCTCTGTTTCTCGCCCTCTGTTTCAGCCCCTCTGTTTCAGCCCCTCTGTTTCAGCCCCTCTGTTTCAGCCCCTCTGTTTCAGCCCCTCTGTTTCTTCCCCTCTGTTTCTCGCCATCTGTTTCTCGCCCTCTGTTTCTCGCCCTCTGTTTCAGCCCCTCAGTTTCTCGCCCTCTGTTTCTCGCCCTCTGTTTCTCGCTCTCTGTTTCTCGCCCTCTGTTTCAGCCCCTCTGTTTCAGCCCCTCTGTTTCAGCCACTCTGTTTCTCGCCCTCTGTTTCAGCCCCTCTGTTTCAGCTCCTCTGTTTCAGCCCCTCTGTCTCAGCCCCTCTGTTTCAGCTCCTCTGTTTCTCGCCCTCTGTTTCTCGCCCACTGTTTCAGCCCCTCTGTTTCTCGTCCACTGTTTCAGCCCCTCTGTTTCTCGCCCTCTGTTTCAGCCCCTCTGTTTCTCGCCCTCTGTTTCTCGCCCTCTGTTTCTCGCTCTCTGTTTCTCGCCCTCTGTTTCAGCCCCTCTGTTTCAGCCCCTCTGTTTCAGCCACTCTGTTTCTCGCCCTCTGTTTCAGCCCCTCTGTTTCAGCTCCTCTGTTTCAGCCCCTCTGTCTCAGCCCCTCTGTTTCAGCTCCTCTGTTTCTCGCCCACTGTTTCAGCCCCTCTGTTTCTCGTCCACTGTTTCAGCCCCTCTGTTTCTCGCCCTCTGTTTCAGCCCCTCTGCTTCAGCCCCTCTGTTTCAGCCCCTCTGTTTCTCGCCCTCTGTTTCAGCCCCTCTGTTTCAGCCCCTCTGTTTCTCGCCCTCTGTTTCAGCCCCTCTGTTTCAGCCCCTCTGTATCAGCTCCTCTGTTTCAGCTCCTCTGTTTCTCGCCCTCAGTTTCTCGCCCTCTGTTTCAGCCCCTCTGTTTCAGCCCCTCTGTTTCAGCCCCTCTGTTTCAGCCCCTCTGTTTCTCCCCCTCTGTTTCTCGCCCTCTGTTTCTCGCCTGTTTCAGCCCCTCTGTTTCAGCCCCTCTGTTTCACCCCCTCTGTCTTTAGCCCCTCTGTTTCTCGCCCTCTGATTCAGCCCCTCTGTTTCTCGCCCTCTGTTTCAGCCCCTCTGTTTCAGCCCCTCTGTATCAGCCCCTCTGTTTCAGCCCCTCTGTTTATCGCCCTCTGTTTCTCGCCCTCTGTTTCAGCCCCTCTGTTTCAGCCCGTCTCTTTCAGCCCCTCTGTTAGAGCCCCTCTGTTTCTCGCCCTCTGATTCTCGCCCTCTGTTTCTCGCCCTCTGTTTCTCGCCCTCTGTTTCAGCCCCTCTGTTTCAGCCCCTCTGTTTCAGCCCCTCTGTTTCTCGCCCTCTGTTTATCGCCCACTGTTTCTCGCCCTCTGTTTCAGCCCCTCTGTTTCAGCCCCTCTCTTTCAGCCCCTCTGTTTCAGCCCCTCTGTTTCTCGCCCTCTGTTTCAGCCCCTCTGTTTCAGCCCCTCTGTTTTAGCCCCTCTGTTTCAGCCCCTCTGTTTCTCGCCCTCTGTTTCAGCCCCTCTGTTTCTGCCCCTCTGTTTCAGCCCCTCTGTTTCAGCCCCTCTGTTTCTCGCCCTCTGTTTCTCGCCCTCTGTTTCAGCCCCTCTGATTCAGCCCCTCTGTTTCAGCCCCTCTGTTTCAGCCTCTCTGTTTCTCGCCCTCTGTTTCAGCCCCTCTGTTTCAGCCCCTGTGTTTCAGCCCCTCTGTTTCTCGCTCTCTGTTTCTATCCCTCTGTTTGTCGCCCTCTGTTTCTCGCCCTGTGTTTCTCGCCCTTCTGTTTCAGCCCCTATGTTTCAGCCCCTCTGTTTCTCGCCCTCTGTTTCTCGCCCTCTGTTTCAGCCCCTCTGTTTCAGCCCCACTGATTCAGCCCCTCTGTTTCTCGCCCTCTGTTTCAGCCCCTCTGTTTCAGCCCCTCTGTTTCAGACCATCTGTTTCAGCCCCTCTGTTTCTGGCCCTCTGTTTCTCGCCCTCGGTTTCAGCCCTTCTGTTTCTCGCCCTCTGTTTTAGCCCCTCTGTTTCTCGCCCTCTGTTTCAGCCCCTCTGTTTCAGCCCCTCTGTTTCAGCCCACTGGTTTCAGCCCCTCTGTTTCAGACCACTGGTTTCAGCCTTTCTGTTTCAGCCCCTCTGTTTCAGCCCCTCTGTTTCTCGCCCTCTGTTTCAGCCCCTCTGTTTCAGCCCCTCTGTATCAGCCCCTCTGTTTCAGCCCCTCTGTTTATCGCCCTCTGTTTCTCGCCCTCTGTTTCAGCCCCTCTGTTTCAGCCCGTCTCTTTCAGCCCTCTGTTAGAGCCCCTCTGTTTCTCGCCCTCTGATTCTCGCCCTCTGTTTCTCGCCCTCTGTTTCTCGCCCTCTGTTTCAGCCCCTCTGTTTCAGCCCCTCTGTTTCAGCCCCTCTGTTTCTCGCCCTCTGTTTCTCGCCCACTGTTTCTCGCCCTCTGTTTCAGCCCCTCTCTTTCAGCCCCTCTCTTTCAGCCCCTCTGTTTCAGCCCCTCTGTTTCTCGCCCTCTGTTTCAGCCCCTCTGTTTCAGCCCCTCTGTTTTAGCCCCTCTGTTTCAGCCCCTCTGTTTCTCGCCCTCTGTTTCAGCCCCTCTGTTTCTGCCCCTCTGTTTCAGCCCCTCTGTTTCAGCCCCTCTGTTTCTCGCCCTCTGTTTCTCGCCCTCTGTTTCAGCCCCTCTGATTCAGCCCCTCTGTTTCAGCCCCTCTGTTTCAGCCTCTCTGTTTCTCGCCCTCTGTTTCAGCCCCTCTGTTTCAGCCCTTGTGTTTCAGCCCCTCTGTTTCTCGCTCTCTGTTTCTATCCCTCTGTTTGTCGCCCTCTGTTTCTCGCCCTGTGTTTCTCGCCCTTCTGTTTCAGCCCCTATGTTTCAGCCCCTCTGTTTCTCGCCCTCTGTTTCTCGCCCTCTGTTTCAGCCCCTCTGTTTCAGCCCCACTGTTTCAGCCCCTCTGTTTCTCGCCCTCTGTTTCAGCCCCTCTGTTTCAGCCCCTCTGTTTCAGACCATCTGTTTCAGCCCCTCTGTTTCTGGCCCTCTGTTTCTCGCCCTCGGTTTCAGCCCTTCTGTTTCTCGCCCTCTGTTTTAGCCCCTCTGTTTCTCGCCCTCTGTTTCAGCCCCTCTGTTTCAGCCCCTCTGTTTCAGCCCACTGGTTTCAGCCCCTCTGTTTCAGCCCACTGGTTTCAGCCTTTCTGTTTCAGCCCCTCTGTTTCAGCCCCTCTGTTTCTCGCCCTCTGTTTCAGCTCCTCTGTTTCAGCCCCTCTGTATCAGCCCCTCTGTTTCAGCCCCTCTGTTTCTCGCCCTCTGTTTCAGCCCGTCTCTTTCAGCCCCTCAGTATCAGCCCCACTGTTTCAGCTCCTCTGTTTCTCGCCCTCTGTTTCTCGCCCTCTGTTTCATCCCCTCTGTTTCAGCCCCTCTGTTTCAGCCCCTCTGTTTCTCGCCCTCTGTTTCTCGCCCTCTGTTTCTCGCTCTCTGTTTCTCGCCCTATGTTTCTCTCCCTCTGTTTCAGCCCCTCTGTTAGAGCCCCTCTGTTTCAGGCCCTCTGTTTCTCGCCCTCTGTTTCTCGCCCTCTGTTTCTCGCCCTCTGTTTCAGCCCCTCTGTTTCAGCCCCTCTGTATCAGCCCCTCTGTTTCAGCCCCTCTGTTTCTCGCCCTCTGTTTCTCCCCCTCTGTTTCAGCCCCTCAGTTTCAGCCCCTCTGTTTCAGCCCCTCTGTTTCAGCCCCTCTGTATCAGCCCCTCTGTTTCAGCCCCTCTGTTTCTCGCCCTCTGTTTCTCACCCTCTGTTTCTCGCTCTCTGTTTCTCGCCTTCTGTTTCTCGCCCTCTGTTTCAGCCCCTCTGTTTCAGCCCCTCTGTTTCAGCCCCTCTGTTTTTAGCCCCTCTGTTTCTCGCCCTCTGTTTCTCGCCCTCTGTTTCTCGCCCTCTGTTTCAGCCCCTCTGTTTCTCGCCCTCTGTTTCTCGCCCTCTGTTTCTCGCTCTCTGTTTCTCGCCCTCTGTTTCAGCCCCTCTGTTTCATCCCCTCTGTTTCAGCCACTCTGTTTCTCGCCCTCTGTTTCAGCCCCTCTGTTTCTCGCCCTCTGTTTCAGCCCCTCTGTTTCTCGCCCTCTGTTTCAGCCCCTCTGTTTCAGCCCCTCTGTTTCTCGCCCTCTGTTTCAGCCCCTCTGTTTCAGACCCTCTGTATCAGCCCCTCTGTTTCAGCTCCTCTGTTTCTCGCCCTCTGTTTCTCGCCCTCTGTTTCAGCCCCTCTGTTTCAGCCCCTCTGTTTCAACCCCTCTGTTTAAGCCCCTCTGTTTCTCGCCCTCTGTTTCTCGCCCTCTGTTTCTCGCTCTCTGTTTCTCGCCCTCTGTTTCTCGCCTCTGTTTCAGCCCCTCTGTTTCAGCCCCTCTGTTTCACCCCCTCTGTTTTTAGCCCCTCTGTTTCTCGCCCTCTGTTTCAGCCCCTCTGTTTCTCGCCCTCTGTTTCAGCCCCTCTGTTTCAGCCCCTCTGTATCAGCCCCTCTGTTTCAGACCCTCTGTTTCTCGCCCTCAGTTTCTCGCCCTCTGTTTCAGCCCCTCTGTTTCAGCAGGTCTCTTTCAGCCCCTCTGTTTCAGACCCTCTGTTTCTCGCCCTCTGTTTCTCGCCCTATGTTTCTCGCCCTCTGTTTCTCGCCCTCTGTTTCAGCCCCTCTGTTTCAGCCCCTCTGTTTCAGCCCCTCTGTTTCTCGCCCTCTGTTTCTCACCCACTGTTTCTTGCCCTCTGTATCAGCCCCTCTGTTTCAGCCCCTCTGTTTCAGCCCCTCTGTTTTTAGCCCCTCTGTTTCTCGCCCTCTGTTTCTCGCCCTCTGTTTCTCGCCCTCTGTTTCAGCCCCTCTGTTTCAGCCCCTATGTTTCAGCCCCTCTGTTTCTCGCCCTCTGTTTCTCGCCCTCTGTTTCAGCCCCTCTGTTTCAGCCCCACTGATTCAGCCCCTCTGTTTCTCGCCCTCTGTTTCAGCCCCTCTGTTTCAGCCCCTCTGTTTCAGACCATCTGTTTCAGCCCCTCTGTTTCTGGCCCTCTGTTTCTCGCCCTCGGTTTCAGCCCTTCTGTTTCTCGCCCTCTGTTTTAGCACCTCTGTTTCTCGCCCTCTGTTTCAGCCCCTCTGTTTCAGCCCCTCTGTTTCAGCCCACTGGTTTCAGCCCCTCTGTTTCAGCCCACTGGTTTCAGCCTTTCTGTTTCAGCCCCTCTGTTTCAGCCCCTCTGTTTCTCGCCCTCTGTTTCAGCCCCTCTGTTTCAGCCCCTCTGTATCAGCCCCTCTGTTTCAGCCCCTCTGTTTCTCGCCCTCTGTTTCTCGCCCTCTGTTTCAGCCCCTCTGTTTCAGCCCGTCTCTTTCAGCCCTCTGTTAGAGCCCCTCTGTTCCTCGCCCTCTGATTCTCGCCCTCTGTTTCTCGCCCTCTGTTTCTCGCCCTCTGTTTCAGCCCCTCTGTTTCAGCCCCTCTGTTTCAGCCCCTCTGTTTCTCGCCCTCTGTTTCTCGCCCACTGTTTCTCGCCCTCTGTTTCAGCCCCTCTGTTTCAGCCCCTCTGTTTCAGCCCCTCTGTTTCAGCCCCTCTGTTTCTCGCCCTCTGTTTCAGCCCCTCTGTTTCAGCCCCTCTGTTTTAGCCCCTCTGTTTCAGCCCCTCTGTTTCTCGCCCTCTGTTTCAGCCCCTCTGTTTCTGCCCCTCTGTTTCAGCCCCTCTGTTTCAGCCCCTCTGTTTCTCGCCCTCTGTTTCTCGCCCTCTGTTTCAGCCCCTCTGATTCAGCCCCTCTGTTTCAGCCCCTCTGTTTCAGCCTCTCTGTTTCTCGCCCTCTGTTTCAGCCCCTCTGTTTCAGCCCTTGTGTTTCAGCCCCTCTGTTTCTCGCTCTCTGTTTCTATCCCTCTGTTTGTCGCCCTCTGATTCTCGCCCTGTGTTTCTCGCCCTTCTGTTTCAGCCCCTATGTTTCAGCCCCTCTGTTTCTCGCCCTCTGTTTCTCGCCCTCTGTTTCAGCCCCTCTGTTTCAGCCCCACTGTTTCAGCCCCTCTGTTTCTCGCCCTCTGTTTCAGCCCCTCTGTTTCAGCCCCTCTGTTTCAGACCATCTGTTTCAGCCCCTCTGTTTCTGGCCCTCTGTTTCTCGCCCTCGGTTTCAGCCCTTCTGTTTCTCGCCCTCTGTTTTAGCCCCTCTGTTTCTCGCCCTCTGTTTCAGCCCCTCTGTTTCAGCCCCTCTGTTTCAGCCCACTGGTTTCAGCCCCTCTGTTTCAGCCCACTGGTTTCAGCCTTTCTGTTTCAGCCCCTCTGTTTCAGCCCCTCTGTTTCTCGCCCTCTGTTTCAGCTCCTCTGTTTCAGCCCCTCTGTATCAGCCCCTCTGTTTCAGCCCCTCTGTTTCTCGCCCTCTGTTTCAGCCCGTCTCTTTCAGCCCCTCAGTATCAGCCCCACTGTTTCAGCTCCTCTGTTTCTCGCCCTCTGTTTCTCGCCCTCTGTTTCATCCCCTCTGTTTCAGCCCCTCTGTTTCAGCCCCTCTGTTTCTCGCCCTCTGTTTCTCGCCCTCTGTTTCTCGCTCTCTGTTTCTCGCCCTATGTTTCTCTCCCTCTGTTTCAGCCCCTCTGTTAGAGCCCCTCTGTTTCAGGCCCTCTGTTTCTCGCCCTCTGTTTCTCGCCCTCTGTTTCTCGCCCTCTGTTTCAGCCCCTCTGTTTCAGCCCCTCTGTATCAGCCCCTCTGTTTCAGCCCCTCTGTTTCTCGCCCTCTGTTTCTCCCCCTCTGTTTCAGCCCCTCAGTTTCAGCCCCTCTGTTTCAGCCCCTCTGTTTCAGCCCCTCTGTTTCTCGCCCTCTGTTTCTCACCCTCTGTTTCTCGCTCTCTGTTTCTCGCCTTCTGTTTCTCGCCCTCTGTTTCAGCCCCTCTGTTTCAGCCCCTCTGTTTCAGCCCCTCTGTTTTTAGCCCCTCTGTTTCTCGCCCTCTGTTTCTCGCCCTCTGTTTCTCGCCCTCTGTTTCAGCCCCTCTGTTTCTCGCCCTCTGTTTCTCGCCCTCTGTTTCTCGCTCTCTGTTTCTCGCCCTCTGTTTCAGCCCCTCTGTTTCATCCCCTCTGTTTCAGCCACTCTGTTTCTCGCCCTCTGTTTCAGCCCCTCTGTTTCTCGCCCTCTGTTTCAGCCCCTCTGTTTCTCGCCCTCTGTTTCAGCCCCTCTGTTTCAGCCCCTCTGTTTCTCGCCCTCTGTTTCAGCCCCTCTGTTTCAGACCCTCTGTATCAGCCCCTCTGTTTCAGCTCCTCTGTTTCTCGCCCTCTGTTTCTCGCCCTCTGTTTCAGCCCCTCTGTTTCAGCCCCTCTGTTTCAACCCCTCTGTTTAAGCCCCTCTGTTTCTCGCCCTCTGTTTCTCGCCCTCTGTTTCTCGCTCTCTGTTTCTCGCCCTCTGTTTCTCGCCTCTGTTTCAGCCCCTCTGTTTCAGCCCCTCTGTTTCACCCCCTCTGTTTTTAGCCCCTCTGTTTCTCGCCCTCTGTTTCAGCCCCTCTGTTTCAGCACCTCTGTATCAGCCCCTCTGTTTCAGCCCCTCTGTATCAGCCCCTCTGTTTCAGACCCTCTGTTTCTCGCCCTCAGTTTCTCGCCCTCTGTTTCAGCCCCTCTGTTTCAGCAGGTCTCTTTCAGCCCCTCTGTTTCAGACCCTCTGTTTCTCGCCCTCTGTTTCTCGCCCTATGTTTCTCGCCCTCTGTTTCTCGCCCTCTGTTTCAGCCCCTCTGTTTCAGCCCCTCTGTTTCAGCCCCTCTGTTTCTCGCCCTCTGTTTCTCACCCACTGTTTCTTGCCCTCTGTATCAGCCCCTCTGTTTCAGCCCCTCTGTTTCAGCCCCTCTGTTTTTAGCCCCTCTGTTTCTCGCCCTCTGTTTCTCGCCCTCTGCTTCTCGCCCTCTGTTTCAGCCCCTCTGTTTCTCGCCCTCTGTTTCTCGCCCTCTGTTTCTCGCTCTCTGTTTCTCGCCCTCTGTTTCAGCCCCTCTGTTTCAGCCCCTCTGTTTCAGCCACTCTGTTTCTCGCCCTCTGTTTCAGCCCCTCTGTTTCTCGCCCTCTGTTTCAGCCCCTCTGTTTCTCGCCCTCTGTTTCAGCCCCTCTGTTTCAGCCCCTCTGTTTCTCGCCCTCTGTTTCAGCCCCTCTGTTTCAGCCCCTCTGTATCAGCCCCTCTGTTTCAGCTCCTCTGTTTCTCGCCCTCTGTTTCTCGCCCTCTGTTTCAGCCCCTCTGTTTCAGCCCCTCTGTTTCAACCCCTCTGTTTAAGCCCCTCTGTTTCTCGCCCTCTGTTTCTCGCCCTCTGTTTCTCGCTCTCTGTTTCTCGCCCTCTGTTTCTCGCCTCTGTTTCAGCCCCTCTGTTTCAGCCCCTCTGTTTCACCCCCTCTGTTTTTAGCCCCTCTGTTTCTCGCCCTCTGTTTCAGCCCCTCTGTTTCTCGCCCTCTGTTTCAGCCCCTCTGTTTCAGCCCCTCTGTATCAGCCCCTCTGTTTCAGACCCTCTGTTTCTCGCCCTCTGTTTCTCGCCCTCTGTTTCAGCCCCTCTGTTTCAGCAGGTCTCTTTCAGCCCCTCTGTTTCAGCCCCTCTGTTTCTCGCCCTCTGTTTCTCGCCCTCTGTTTCTCGCCCTCTGTTTCTCGCCCTCTGTTTCAGCCCCTCTCTTTCAGCCCCTCTGTTTCTCGCCCTCTGTTTCTCGCCCTCTGTTTCAGCCCCTCTGTTTCAGCCCCTCTGTTTCAGCCCCTCTGTTTCAGCCTCTCTGTTTCTCGCCCTCTGTTTCAGCCCCTCTGTTTCAGCCCCTCTGTTTCCGCCCCTCTGTTTCTCGCCCTCTGTTTCAGCTCCTCTGTTTCAGCCCCTCTGTTTCTCGCCACCTGTTTCAGCCCCTCTGTTTCTCGCCCTCTGTTTCAGCCCCTCTGTTTCAGCCCCTCTGTTTCAGCTCCTCTGTTTCTCGCCCTCTGTTTCAGCCCCTCTGTTTCACCCCCTCTGTTTCTCGCCCTCTGTTTCAGCCCCTCTGTTTCTCGCCCTCTGTTTCAGCCCCTCTGTTTCAGCCCCTCTGTATCAGCCCCTCTGTTTCAGCCCCTCTGTTTCAGCCCCTCTGTTTCAGACCCTCTGTTTCTCGCCCTCTGTTTCTCGCCCTCTGTTTCTCGCCCTCTGTTTCAGCCCCTCTGTTTCAGCCCCTCTGTTTCAGCCCCTCTGTTTCAGCCCCTCTGTTTCTCGCCCTCTGTTTCAGCCCCTCTGTTTCAGCCCCTCTGTATCAGCCCCTCTGTTTCAGCCCCTCTGTTTATCGCCCTCTGTTTCTCGCCCTCTGTTTCAGCCCCTCTGTTTCAGCCCGTCTCTTTCAGCCCTCTGTTAGAGCCCCTCTGTTTCTCGCCCTCTGATTCTCGCCCTCTGTTTCTCGCCCTCTGTTTCTCGCCCTCTGTTTCAGCCCCTCTGTTTCAGCCCCTCTGTTTCAGCCCCTCTGTTTCTCGCCCTCTGTTTCTCGCCCACTGTTTCTCGCCCTCTGTTTCAGCCCCTCTGTTTCAGCCCCTCTCTTTCAGCCCCTCTGTTTCAGCCCCTCTGTTTCTCGCCCTCTGTTTCAGCCCCTCTGTTTCAGCCCCTCTGTTTTAGCCCCTCTGTTTCAGCCCCTCTGTTTCTCGCCCTCTGTTTCAGCCCCTCTGTTTCTGCCCCTCTGTTTCAGCCCCTCTGTTTCAGCCCCTCTGTTTCTCGCCCTCTGTTTCTCGCCCTCTGTTTCAGCCCCTCTGATTCAGCCCCTCTGTTTCAGCCCCTCTGTTTCAGCCTCTCTGTTTCTCGCCCTCTGTTTCAGCCCCTCTGTTTCAGCCCTTGTGTTTCAGCCCCTCAGTTTCTCGCTCTCTGTTTCTATCCCTCTGTTTGTCGCCCTCTGTTTCTCGCCCTGTGTTTCTCGCCCTTCTGTTTCAGCCCCTATGTTTCAGCCCCTCTGTTTCTCGCCCTCTGTTTCTCGCCCTCTGTTTCAGCCCCTCTGTTTCAGCCCCACTGTTTCAGCCCCTCTGTTTCTCGCCCTCTGTTTCAGCCCCTCTGTTTCAGCCCCTCTGTTTCAGACCATCTGTTTCAGCCCCTCTGTTTCTGGCCCTCTGTTTCTCGCCCTCGGTTTCAGCCCTTCTGTTTCTCGCCCTCTGTTTTAGCCCCTCTGTTTCTCGCCCTCTGTTTCAGCCCCTCTGTTTCAGCCCCTCTGTTTCAGCCCACTGGTTTCAGCCCCTCTGTTTCAGCCCACTGGTTTCAGCCTTTCTGTTTCAGCCCCTCTGTTTCAGCCCCTCTGTTTCTCGCCCTCTGTTTCAGCTCCTCTGTTTCAGCCCCTCTGTATCAGCCCCTCTGTTTCAGCCCCTCTGTTTCTCGCCCTCTGTTTCAGCCCGTCTCTTTCAGCCCCTCAGTATCAGCCCCACTGTTTCAGCTCCTCTGTTTCTCGCCCTCTGTTTCTCGCCCTCTGTTTCATCCCCTCTGTTTCAGCCCCTCTGTTTCAGCCCCTCTGTTTCTCGCCCTCTGTTTCTCGCCCTCTGTTTCTCGCTCTCTGTTTCTCGCCCTATGTTTCTCTCCCTCTGTTTCAGCCCCTCTGTTAGAGCCCCTCTGTTTCAGGCCCTCTGTTTCTCGCCCTCTGTTTCTCGCCCTCTGTTTCTCGCCCTCTGTTTCAGCCCCTCTGTTTCAGCCCCTCTGTATCAGCCCCTCTGTTTCAGCCCCTCTGTTTCTCGCCCTCTGTTTCTCCCCCTCTGTTTCAGCCCCTCAGTTTCAGCCCCTCTGTTTCAGCCCCTCTGTTTCAGCCCCTCTGTTTCTCGCCCTCTGTTTCTCACCCTCTGTTTCTCGCTCTCTGTTTCTCGCCTTCTGTTTCTCGCCCTCTGTTTCAGCCCCTCTGTTTCAGCCCCTCTGTTTCAGCCCCTCTGTTTTTAGCCCCTCTGTTTCTCGCCCTCTGTTTCTCGCCCTCTGTTTCTCGCCCTCTGTTTCAGCCCCTCTGTTTCTCGCCCTCTGTTTCTCGCCCTCTGTTTCTCGCTCTCTGTTTCTCGCCCTCTGTTTCAGCCCCTCTGTTTCATCCCCTCTGTTTCAGCCACTCTGTTTCTCGCCCTCTGTTTCAGCCCCTCTGTTTCTCGCCCTCTGTTTCAGCCCCTCTGTTTCTCGCCCTCTGTTTCAGCCCCTCTGTTTCAGCCCCTCTGTTTCTCGCCCTCTGTTTCAGCCCCTCTGTTTCAGACCCTCTGTATCAGCCCCTCTGTTTCAGCTCCTCTGTTTCTCGCCCTCTGTTTCTCGCCCTCTGTTTCAGCCCCTCTGTTTCAGCCCCTCTGTTTCAACCCCTCTGTTTAAGCCCCTCTGTTTCTCGCTCTCTGTTTCTCGCCCTCTGTTTCTCGCTCTCTGTTTCTCGCCCTCTGTTTCTCGCCTCTGTTTCAGCCCCTCTGTTTCAGCCCCTCTGTTTCACCCCCTCTGTTTTTAGCCCCTCTGTTTCTCGCCCTCTGTTTCAGCCCCTCTGTTTCTCGCCCTCTGTTTCAGCCCCTCTGTTTCAGCCCCTCTGTATCAGCCCCTCTGTTTCAGACCCTCTGTTTCTCGCCCTCAGTTTCTCGCCCTCTGTTTCAGCCCCTCTGTTTCAGCAGGTCTCTTTCAGCCCCTCTGTTTCAGACCCTCTGTTTCTCGCCCTCTGTTTCTCGCCCTATGTTTCTCGCCCTCTGTTTCTCGCCCTCTGTTTCAGCCCCTCTGTTTCAGCCCCTCTGTTTCAGCCCCTCTGTTTCTCGCCCTCTGTTTCTCACCCACTGTTTCTTGCCCTCTGTATCAGCCCCTCTGTTTCAGCCCCTCTGTTTCAGCCCCTCTGTTTTTAGCCCCTCTGTTTCTCGCCCTCTGTTTCTCGCCCTCTGTTTCTCGCCCTCTGTTTCAGCCCCTCTGTTTCTCGCCCTCTGTTTCTCGCCCTCTGTTTCTCGCTCTCTGTTTCTCGCCCTCTGTTTCAGCCCCTCTGTTTCAGCCCCTCTGTTTCAGCCACTCTGTTTCTCGCCCTCTGTTTCAGCCCCTCTGTTACTCGCCCTCTGTTTCAGCCCCTCTGTTTCTCGCCCTCTGTTTCAGCCCCTCTGTTTCAGCCCCTCTGTTTCTCGCCCTCTGTTTCAGCCCCTCTGTTTCAGCCCCTCTGTATCAGCCCCTCTGTTTCAGCTCCTCTGTTTCTCGCCCTCTGTTTCTCGCCCTCTGTTTCAGCCCCTCTGTTTCAGCCCCTCTGTTTCAACCCCTCTGTTTAAGCCCCTCTGTTTCTCGCCCTCTGTTTCTCGCCCTCTGTTTCTCGCTCTCTGTTTCTCGCCCTCTGTTTCTCGCCTCTGTTTCAGCCCCTCTGTTTCAGCCCCTCTGTTTCACCCCCTCTGTTTTTAGCCCCTCTGTTTCTCGCCCTCTGTTTCAGCCCCTCTGTTTCTCGCCCTCTGTTTCAGCGCCTCTGTTTCAGCCCCTCTGTATCAGCCCCTCTGTTTCAGACCCTCTGTTTCTCGCCCTCTGTTTCTCGCCCTCTGTTTCAGCCCCTCTGTTTCAGCAGGTCTCTTTCAGCCCCTCTGTTTCAGCCCCTCTGTTTCTCGCCCTCTGTTTCTCGCCCTCTGTTTCTCGCCCTCTGTTTCTCGCCCTCTGTTTCAGCCCCTCTCTTTCAGCCCCTCTGTTTCTCGCCCTCTGTTTCTCGCCCTCTGTTTCAGCCCCTCTGTTTCAGCCCCTCTGTTTCAGCCTCTCTGTTTCTCGCCCTCTGTTTCAGCCCCTCTGTTTCAGCCCCTCTGTTTCCGCCCCTCTGTTTCTCGCCCTCTGTTTCAGCTCCTCTGTTTCAGCCCCTCTGTTTCTCGCCCCCTGTTTCAGCCCCTCTGTTTCTCGCCCTCTGTTTCAGCCCCTCTGTTTCAGCCCCTCTGTTTCAGCTCCTCTGTTTCTCGCCCTCTGTTTCAGCCCCTCTGTTTCACCCCCTCTGTTTCTCGCCCTCTGTTTCAGCCCCTCTGTTTCTCGCCCTCTGTTTCAGCCCCTCTGTTTCAGCCCCTCTGTATCAGCCCCTCTGTTTCAGCCCCTCTGTTTCAGCCCCTCTGTTTCAGACCCTCTGTTTCTCGCCCTCTGTTTCTCGCCCTCTGTTTCTCGCCCTCTGTTTCAGCCCCTCTGTTTCAGCCCCTCTGTTTCAGCCCCTCTGTTTCAGCCCCTCTGTTTCTCGCCCTCTGTTTCAGCCCCTCTGTTTCAGCCCCTCTGTTTCAGCCCCTCTGTTTCAGCCCCTCTGTTTCAGCCCCTCTGTTTCTTCCCCTCTGTTTCTCGCCATCTGTTTCTCGCCCTCTGTTTCTCGCCCTCTGTTTCTCGCCCTCTGTTTCAGCCCCGCTGTTTCTCGCCCTCTGTTTCTCGCCCTCTGTTTCTCGCTCTCTGTTTCTCGCCCTCTGTTTCAGCCCCTCTGTTTCAGCCCCTCTGTTTCAGCCACTCTGTTTCTCGCCCTCTGTTTCAGCCCCTCTGTTTCAGCCCCTCTGTTTCAGCCCCTCTGTCTCAGCCCCTCTGTTTCAGCTCCTCTGTTTCTCGCCCTCTGTTTCTCGCCCACTGTTTCAGCCCCTCTGTTTCTCGTCCACTGTTTCAGCCCCTCTGTTTCTCGCCCTCTGTTTCAGCCCCTCTGCTTCAGCCCCTCTGTTTCAGCCCCTCTGTTTCTCGCCCTCTGTTTCAGCCCCTCTGTTTCTCGCCCTCTGTTTCAGCCCCTCTGTTTCAGCCCCTCTGTATCAGCTCCTCTGTTTCAGCTCCTCTGTTTCTCGCCCTCAGTTTCTCGCCCTCTGTTTCAGCCCCTCTGTTTCAGCCCCTCTGTTTCAGCCCCTCTGTTTCAGCCCCTCTGTTTCTCCCCCTCTGTTTCTCGCCCTCTGTTTCTCGCCTGTTTCAGCCCCTCTGTTTTAGCCCCTCTGTTTCACCCCCTCTGTCTTTAGCCCCTCTGTTTCTCGCCCTCTGATTCAGCCCCTCTGTTTCTCGCCCTCTGTTTCAGCCCCTCTGTTTCAGCCCCTCTGTATCAGCCCCTCTGTTTCAGCCCCTCTGTTTATCGCCCTCTGTTTCTCGCTCTCTGTTTCAGCCCCTCTGTTTCAGCCCGTCTCTTTCAGCCCCTCTGTTAGAGCCCCTCTGTTTCTCGCCCTCTGATTCTCGCCCTCTGTTTCTCGACCTCTGTTTCTCTCCCTCTGTTTCAGCCCCTCTGTTTCAGCCCCTCTGTTTCAGCCCCTCTGTTTCTCGCCCTCTGTTTCTCGCCCACTGTTTCTCGCCCTCTGTTTCAGCCCCTCTGTTTCAGCCCCTCTGTTTCAGCGCCTCTGTTTCAGCCCCTCTGTTTCTCGCCCTCTGTTTCAGCCCCTCTGTTTCAGCCCCTCTGTTTTAGCCCCTCTGTTTCAGCCCCTCTGTTTCTCGCCCTCTGTTTCAGCCCCTCTGTTTCTGCCCCTCTGTTTCAGCCCCTCTGTTTCAGCCCCTCTGTTTCTCGCCCTCTGTTTCTCGCCCTCTGTTTCAGCCCCTCTGATTCAGCCCCTCTGTTTCAGCCCCTCTGTTTCAGCCTCTCTGTTTCTCGCCCTCTGTTTCAGCCCCTCTGTTTCAGCCCCTGTGTTTCAGCCCCTCTGTTTCTCGCTCTCTGTTTCTATCCCTCTGTTTGTCGCCCTCTGTTTCTCGCCCTGTGTTTCTCGCCCTTCTGTTTCAGCCCCTATGTTTCAGCCCCTCTGTTTCTCGCCCTCTGTTTCTCGCCCTCTGTTTCAGCCCCTCTGTTTCAGCCCCACTGTTTCAGCCCCTCTGTTTCTCGCCCTCTGTTTCAGCCCCTCTGTTTCAGCCCCTCTGTTTCAGCCCATCTGTTTCAGCCCCTCTGTTTCTGGCCCTCTGTTTCTCGCCCTCGGTTTCAGCCCTTCTGTTTCTCGCCCTCTGTTTTAGCCCCTCTGTTTCTCGCCCTCTGTTTCAGCCCCTCTGTTTCAGCCCCTCTGTTTCAGCCCACTGGTTTCAGCCCCTCTGTTTCAGCCCACTGGTTTCAGCCTTTCTGTTTCAGCCCCTCTGTTTCAGCCCCTCTGTTTCTCGCCTCTGTTTCAGCCCCTCTGTTTCTCGCCCTCTGTTTCAGCTCCTCTGTTTCAGCCCCTCTGTATCAGCCCCTCTGTTTCAGCCCCTCTGTTTCTCGCCCTCTGTTTCAGAACCTCTGTTTCAGCCCCTCTGAATCAGCCCCACTGTTTCAGCTCCTCTGTTTCTCGCCCTCTGTTTCTCGCCCTCTGTTTCAGCCCCTCTGTTTCAGCCCCTCTGTTTCAGCCCCTCTGTTTCTCGCCCTCTGTTTCTCGCCCTCTGTTTCTCGCTCTCTGTTTCTCGCCCTATGTTTCTCTCCCGCTGTTTCAGCCCCTATGTTAGAGCCCCTCTGTTTCAGGCCCTCTGTTTCTCGCCGTCTGTTTCTCGCCCTCTGTTTCTCGCCCTCTGTTTCAGCCCCTCTGTTTCAGCCCCTCTGTATCAGCCCCTCTGTTTCAGCCCCTCTGTTTCTCGCCCTCTGTTTCTCCCCCTCTGTTTCAGCCCCTCAGTTTCAGCCCCTCTGTTTCAGCCCCTCTGTTTCAGCCCCTCTGTTTCTCGCCCTCTGTTTCTCACCCTCTGTTTCTCGCTCTCTGTTTCTCGCCTTCTGTTTCTCGCCCTCTGTTTCAGCCCCTTTGTTTCAGCCCCTCTGTTTCAGCCCCTCTGTTTTTAGCCCCTCTGTTTCTCGCCCTCTGTTTCTCGCCCTCTGTTTCTCGCCCTCTGTTTCAGCCCCTCTGTTTCTCGCCCTCTGTTTCTCGCCCTCTGTTTCTCGCTCTCTGTTTCTCGCCCTCTGTTTCAGCCCCTGTGTTTCAGCCCCTCTGTTTCAGCCACTCTGTTTCTCGCCCTCTGTTTCAGCCCCTCTGTTTCTCGCCCTCTGTTTCAGCCCCTCTGTTTCTCGCCCTCTGTTTCAGCCCCTCTGTTTCAGCCCCTCTGTTTCTCGCCCTCTGTTTCAGCCCCTCTGTTTCAGCCCCTCTGTATCAGCCCCTCTGTTTCAGCTCCTCTGTTTCTCGCCCTCTGTTTCTCGCCCTCTGTTTCAGCCCCTCTGTTTCAGCCCCTCTGTTTCAACCCCTCTGTTTAAGCCCCTCTGTTTCTCGCCCTCTGTTTCTCGCCCTCTGTTTCTCGCTCTCTGTTTCTCGCCCTCTGTTTCTCGCCTCTGTTTCAGCCCCTCTGTTTCAGCCCCTCTGTTTCACCCCCTCTGTTTTTAGCCCCTCTGTTTCTCGCCCTCTGTTTCAGCCCCTCTGTTTCTCGCCCTCTGTTTCAGCCCCTCTGTTTCAGCCCCTCTGTATCAGCCCCTCTGTTTCAGACCCTCTGTTTCTCGCCCTCTGTTTCTCGCCCTCTGTTTCAGCCCCTCTGTTTCAGCAGGTCTCTTTCAGCCCCTCTGTTTCAGCCCCTCTGTTTCTCGCCCTCTGTTTCTCGCCCTATGTTTCTCGCCCTCTGTTTCTCGCCCTCTGTTTCAGCCCCTCTGTTTCAGCCCCTCTGTTTCAGCCCCTCTGTTTCTCGCCCTCTGTTTCTCACCCACTGTTTCTTGCCCGCTGTTTCAGCCCCTCTGTTTCAGCCCCTCTGTTTCAGCCCCTCTGTTTTTAGCCCCTCTGTTTCTCGCCCTCTGTTTCTCGCCCTCTGTTTCTCGCCCTCTGTATCAGACCCTCTGTTTCTCGCCCTCTGTTTCTCGCCCTCTGTTTCTCGCTCTCTGTTTCTCGCCCTCTGTTTCAGCCCATCTGTTTCAGCCCCTCTGTTTCAGCCATTCTGTTTCTCGCCCTCTGTTTCAGCCCCTCTGTTTCTCGCCCTCTGTTTCAGCCCCTCTGTTTCTCGCCCTCTGTTTCAGCCCCTCTGTTTCAGCCCCTCTGTTTCTCGCCCTCTGTTTCAGCCCCTCTGTTTCAGCCCCTCTGTATCAGCCCCTCTGTTTCAGCTCCTCTGTTTCTCGCCCTCTGTTTCTCGCCCTCTGTTTCAGCCCCTCTGTTTCAGCCCCTCTGTTTCAACCCCTCGGTTTAAGCCCCTCTGTTTCTCGCCCTCTGTTTCTCGCCCTCTGTTTCTCGCTCTCTGTTTCTCGCCCTCTGTTTCTCGCCTCTGTTTCAGCCCCTCTGTTTCACCCCTCTGTTTCACCCCCTCTGTTTTTAGCCCCTCTGTTTCTCGCCCTCTGTTTCAGCCCCTCTGTTTCTCGCCCTCTGTTTCAGCCCTTCTGTTTCAGCCCCTCTGTATCAGCCCCTCTGTTTCAGACCCTCTGTTTCTCGCCCTCTGTTTCTCGCCCTCTGTTTCAGCCCCTCTGTTTCAGCAGGTCTCTTTCAGCCCCTCTGTTTCAGCCCCTCTGTTTCTCGCCCTCTGTTTTTCGCCCTCTGTTTCTCGCCCTCTGTTTCAGCCCCTCTGTTTCAGCCCCTCTGTTTCAGCCCCTCTGTTTCTCGCCCTCTGTTTCTCGCCCACTGTTTCTCGCCCTCTGTTTCAGCCCCTCTGTTTCAGCCCCTCTGTTTCAGCCCCTCTGTTTCAGCCCCTCAGTTTCTCGCCCTCTGTTTCAGCCCCTCTGTTTCAGCCCCTCTGTTTTAGCCCCTCTGTTTCAGCCCCTCTGTTTCTCGCCCTCTGTTTCAGCCGCACTGTTTCTCGCCCTCTGTTTCAGCCCCTCTGTTTCAGCCCCTCTGTTTCTCGCCCTCTGTTTCTCGCCCTCTGTTTCAGCCCCTCTGTTTCAGCCCCTCTGTTTCAGCCCCTCTGTTTCAGCCTCTCTGTTTCTCGCCCTCTGTTTCAGCCCCTCTGTTTCACCCCCTCTGTTTCTCGCCCTCTGTTTCTCGCCCTCTGTTTCAGCTCCTCTGTTTCAGCCCCACTGTATCAGCCCCTCTGTTTCAGCTCCTCTGTTTCTCGCCCTCTGTTTCTCGCCCTCTGTTTCAGCTCCTCTGTTTCAGCCCCTCTGTTTCAACCCCTCTGTTTAAGCCCCTCTGTTTCTCGCCCTCTGTTTCTCGCCCTCTGTTTCTCGCTCTCTGTTTCTCGCCCTCTGTTTCTCGCCTCTGTTTCAGCCCCTCTGTTTCAGCCCCTCTGTTTCACCCCCTCTTTTTTTAGCCCCTATGTTTCTCGCCCTCTGTTTCAGCCCCTCTGTTTCTCGCCCTCTGTTTCAGCCCCTCTGTTTCAGCCCCTCTGTATAAGCCCCTCTGTTTCAGACCCTCTGTTTCTCGCCCTCTGTTTCTCGCCCTCTGTTTCAGCCCCTCTGTTTCAGCCCCTCTGTATCAGCCCCTCTATTTCAGCCCCTCTGTTTCTCGCCCTCTGTTTCTCGCCCTATGTTTCTCGCCCTCTGTTTCTCGCCCTCTGTTTCAGCCCCTCTGTTTAAGCCCCTCTGTTTCAGCCCCTCTGTTTCTCGCCCTCTGTTTCTCACCCACTGTTTCTTGCCCTCTGTTTCAGCCCCTCTGTTTCAGCCCCTCTGTTTCAGCCCCTCTGTTTTTAGCCCCTCTGTTTCTCGCCCTCTGTTTCTCGCCCTCTGTTTCTCGCCCTCTGTTTCAGCCCCTCTGTTTCTCGCCCTCTGTTTCTCGCCCTCTGTTTCTCGCTCTCTGTTTCTCGCCCTCTGTTTCAGCCCCTCTGTTTCAGCCCCTCTGTTTCAGCCACTCTGTTTCTCGCCCTCTGTTTCAGCCCCTCTGTTTCTCGCCCTCTGTTTCAGCCCCTCTGTTTCTCGCCCTCTGTTTCAGCCCCTCTGTTTCAGCCCCTCTGTTTCTCGCCCTCTGTTTCAGCCCCTCTGTTTCAGCCCCTCTGTATCAGCCCCTCTGTTTCAGCTCCTCTGTTTCTCGCCCTCTGTTTCTCGCCATCTGTTTCAGCCCCTCTGTTTCAGCCCCTCTGTTTCAACCCCTCTGTTTAAGCCCCTCTGTTTCTCGCCCTCTGTTTCTCGCCCTCTGTTTCTCGCTCTCTGTTTCTCGCCCTCTGTTTCTCGCCTCTGTTTCAGCCCCTCTGTTTCAGCCCCTCTGTTTCACCCCCTCTGTTTTTAGCCCCTCTGTTTCTCGCCCTCTGTTTCAGCCCCTCTGTTTCTCGCCCTCTGTTTCAGCCCTTCTGTTTCAGCCCCTCTGTTTCTCGCCCTCTGTTTCTCGCCCTCTGTTTCTCGCCCTCTGTTTCTCGCCCTCTGTTTCAGCCCCTCTGTTTCAGCAGGTCTCTTTCAGCCCCTCTGTTTCAGCCCCTCTGTTTCTCGCCCTCTGTTTCTCGCCCTCTGTTTCTCGCCCTCTGTTTCTCGCCCTCTGTTTCAGCCCCTCTGTTTCAGCCCCTCTGTTTCAGCCCCTCTGTTTCTCGCCCTCTGTTTCTCGCCCACTGTTTCTCGCCCTCTGTTTCAGCCCCTCTGTTTCAGCCCCTCTGTTTACAGCCCCTCTGTTTCAGCCCCTCTGTTTCTCGCCCTCTGTTTCAGCCCCTCTGTTTCAGCCCCTCTGTTTCAGCCCCTCTGTTTCAGCCCCTCTGTATCAGCCCCTCTGTTTCAGACCCTCTGTTTCTCGCCCTCTGTTTCTCGCCCTCTGTTTCAGCCCCTCTGTTTCAGCAGGTCTCTTTCAGCCCCTCTGTTTCAGCCCCTCTGTTTCTCGCCCTCTGTTTCTCGCCCTCTGTTTCTCGCCCTCTGTTTCTCGCCCTCTGTTTCAGCCCCTCTCTTTCAGCCCCTCTGTTTCTCGCCCTCTGTTTCTCGCCCTCTGTTTCAGCCCCTCTGTTTCAGCCCCTCTGTTTCAGCCCCTCTGTTTCAGCCTCTCTGTTTCTCGCTCTCTGTTTCAGCCCCTCTGTTTCAGCCCCTCTGTTTCCGCCCCTCTGTTTCTCGCCCTCTGTTTCAGCTCCTCTGTTTCAGCCCCTCTGTTTCTCGCCCCCTGTTTCAGCCCCTCTGTTTCTCGCCCTCTGTTTCAGCCCCTCTGTTTCAGCCCCTCTGTTTCAGCCCCTCTGTTTCTCGCCCTCTGTTTCAGCCCCTCTGTTTCACCCCCTCTGTTTCTCGCCCTCTGTTTCAGCCCCTCTGTTTCTCGCCCTCTGTTTCAGCCCCTCTGTTTCAGCCCCTCTGTATCAGCCCCTCTGTTTCAGCCCCTCTGTTTCAGCCCCTCTGTTTCAGACCCTCTGTTTCTCGCCCTCTGTTTCTCGCCCTCTGTTTCTCGCCCTCTGTTTCAGACCCTCTGTTTCAGCCCCTCTGTTTCAGCCGCTCTGTTTCAGCCCCTCTGTTTCTCGCCCTCTGTTTCAGCCCCTCTGTTTCAGCCCCTCTGTTTCAGCCCCTCTGTTTCAGCCCCTCTGTTTCAGCCCCTCTGTTTCTTCCCCTTTGGTTCTCGCCATCTGTTTCTCGCCCTCTGTTTCTCGCCCTCTGTTTCTCGCCCTCTGTTTCAGCCCCTCTGTTTCTCGCCCTCTGTTTCTCGCCCTCTGTTTCTCGCTCTCTGTTTCTCGCCCTCTGTTTCAGCCCCTCTGTTTCAGCCCCTCTGTTTCAGCCACTCTGTTTCTCGCCCTCTGTTTCAGCCCCTCTGTTTCAGCCCCTCTGTTTCAGCCCCTCTGTCTCAGCCCCTCTGTTTCAGCTCCTCTGTTTCTCGCCCTCTGTTTCTCGCCCACTGTTTCAGCCCCTCTGTTTCTCGTCCACTGTTTCAGCCCCTCTGTTTCTCGCCCACTGTTTCAGCCCCTCTGCTTCAGCCCCTCTGTTTCAGCCCCTCTGTTTCTCGCCCTCTGTTTCAGCCCCTCTGTTTCAGCCCCTCTGTTTCTCGCCCTCTGTTTCAGCCCCTCTGTTTCAGCCCCTCTGTATCAGCTCCTCTGTTTCAGCTCCTCTGTTTCTCGCCCTCAGTTTCTCGCCCTCTGTTTCAGCCCCTCTGTTTCAGCCCCTCTGTTTCAGCACCTCTGTTTCAGCCCCTCTGTTTCTCCCCCTCTGTTTCTCGCCCTCTGTTTCTCGCCTGTTTCAGCCCCTCTGTTTTAGCCCCTCTGTTTCACCCCCTCTGTCTTTAGCCCCTCTGTTTCTCGCCCTCTGATTCAGCCCCTCTGTTTCTCGCCCTCTGTTTCTCGCCCTCTGTTTCAGCCCCTCTGTATCAGCCCCTCTGTTTCAGCCCCTCTGTTTATCGCCCTCTGTTTCTCGCCCTCTGTTTCAGCCCCTCTGTTTCAGCCCGTCTCTTTCAGCCCCTCTGTTAGAGCCCCTCTGTTTCTCGCCCTCTGATTCTCGCCCTCTGTTTCTCGCCCTCTGTTTCTCGCCCTCTGTTTCAGCCCCTCTGTTTCAGCCCCTCTGTTTCAGCCCCTCTGTTTCTCGCCCTCTGTTTCTCGCCCTCTGTTTCTCGCCCTCTGTTTCAGCCCCTCTGTTTCAGCCCCTCTGTTTCAGCGCCTCTGTTTCAGCCCCTCTGTTTCTCGCCCTCTGTTTCAGCCCCTCTGTTTCAGCCCCTCTGTTTTAGCCCCTCTGTTTCAGCCCCTCTGTTTCTCGCCCTCTGTTTCAGCCCCTCTGTTTCTGCCCCTCTGTTTCAGCCCCTCTGTTTCAGCCCCTTTGTTTCTCCCCCTCTGTTTCTCGCCCTCTGTTTCAGCCCCTCTGATTCAGCCCCTCTGTTTCTCGCCCTCTGTTTCAGCCCCTCTGTTTCTCGCCCTCTGTTTCAGCCCTTCTGTTTCAGCCCCTCTGTATCAGCCCCTCTGTTTCAGACCCTCTGTTTCTCGCCCTCTGTTTCTCGCCCTCTGTTTCAGCCCCTCTGTTTCAGCAGGTCTCTTTCAGCCCCTCTGTTTCAGCCCCTCTGTTTCTCGCCCTCTGTTTCTCGCCCTCTGTTTCTCGCCCTCTGTTTCTCGCCCTCTGTTTCAGCCCCTCTGTTTCAGCCCCTCTGTTTCAGCCCCTCTGTTTCTCGCCCTCTGTTTCTCGCCCACTGTTTCTCGCCCTCTGTTTCAGCCCCTCTGTTTCAGCCCCTCTGTTTCAGCCCCTCTGTTTCAGCCCCTCTGTTTCTCGCCCTCTGTTTCAGACCCTCTGTTTCAGCCCCTCTGTTTCAGCCCCTCTGTTTCAGCCCCTCTGTATCAGCCCCTCTGTTTCAGACCCTCTGTTTCTCGCCCTCTGTTTCTCGCCCTCTGTTTCAGCCCCTCTGTTTCAGCAGGTCTCTTTCAGCCCCTCTGTTTCAGCCCCTCTGTTTCTCGCCCTCTGTTTCTCGCCCTCTGTTTCTCGCCCTCTGTTTCAGCCCCTCTCTTTCAGCCCCTCTGTTTCTCGCCCTCTGTTTCTCGCCCTCTGTTTCAGCCCCTCTGTTTCAGCCCCTCTGTTTCAGCCCCTCTGTTTCAGCCTCTCTGTTTCTCGCCCTCTGTTTCAGCCCCTCTGTTTCAGCCCCTCTGTTTCCGCCCCTCAGTTTCTCGCCCTCTGTTTCAGCTCCTCTGTTTCAGCCCCTCTGTTTCTCGCCCCCTGTTTCAGCCCCTCTGTTTCTCGCCCTCTGTTTCAGCCCCTCTGTTTCAGCCCCTCTGTTTCAGCCCCTCAGTTTCTCGCCCTCTGTTTCAGCCCCTCTGTTTCACCCCCTCTGTTTCTCGCCCTCTGTTTCAGCCCCTCTGTTTCTCGCCCTCTGTTTCAGCCCCTCTGTTTCAGCCCCTCTGTATCAGCCCCTCTGTTTCAGCCCCTCTGTTTCAGCCCCTCTGTTTCAGACCCTCTGTTTCTCGCCCTCTGTTTCTCGCCCACTGTTTCTCGCCCTCTGTTTCAGCCCCTCTGTTTCAGCCCCTCTGTTTCAGCCCCTCTGTTTCTCGCCCTCTGTTTCAGCCCCTCTGTTTCAGCCCCTCTGTTTCAGCCCCTCTGTTTCAGCCCCTCTGTTTCAGCCCCTCTGTTTCTTCCCCTCTGGTTCTCGCCATCTGTTTCTCGCCCTCTGTTTCTCGCCCTCTGTTTCTCGCCCTCTGTTTCAGCCCCTCTGTTTCTCGCCCTCTGTTTCTCGCCCTCTGTTTCTCGCTCTCTGTTTCTCGCCCTCTGTTTCAGCCCCTCTGTTTCAGCCCCTCTGTTTCAGCCACTCTGTTTCTCGCCCTCTGTTTCAGCCCCTCTGTTTCAGCCCCTCTGTTTCAGCCCCTCTGTCTCAGCCCCTCTGTTTCAGCTCCTCTGTTTCTCGCCCTCTGTTTCTCGCCCACTGTTTCAGCCCCTCTGTTTCTCGTCCACTGTTTCAGCCCCTCTGTTTCTCGCCCTCTGTTTCAGCCCCTCTGCTTCAGCCCCTCTGTTTCAGCCCCTCTGATTCTCCCCCTCTGTTTCAGCCCCTCTGTTTCAGCCCCTCTGTTTCTCGCCCTCTGTTTCAGCCCCTCTGTTTCAGCCCCTATGTATCAGCTCCTCTGTTTCAGCTCCTCTGTTTCTCGCCCTCAGTTTCTCGCCCTCTGTTTCAGCCCCTCTGTTTCAGCCCCTCTGTTTCAGCCCCTCTGTTTCAGCCCCTCTGTTACTCCCCCTCTGTTTCTCGCCGTCTGTTTCTCGCCTGTTTCAGCCCCTCTGTTTTAGCCCCTCTGTTTCACCCCCTCTGTCTTTAGCCCCTCTGTTTCTCGCCCTCTGATTCAGCCCCTCTGTTTCTCGCCCTCTGTTTCAGCCCCTCTGTTTCAGCCCCTCTGTATCAGCCCCTCTGTTTCAGCCCCTCTGTTTATCGCCCTCTGTTTCTCGCCCTCTGTTTCAGCCCCTCTGTTTCAGCTCGTCTCTTTCAACCCCTCTGTTAGTGCCCCTCTGTTTCTCGCCCTCTGATTCTCGCCCTCTGTTTCTCGCCCTCTGTTTCTCGCCCTCTGTTTCAGCCCCTCTGTTTCAGCCCCTCTGTTTCAGCCCCTCTGTTTCTCGCCCTCTGTTTCTCGCCCACTGTTTCTCGCCCTCTGTTTCAGCCCCTCTGTTTCAGCCCCTCTGTTTCAGCGCCTCTGTTTCAGCCCCTCTGTTTCTCGCCCTCTGTTTCAGCCCCTCTGTTTCAGCCCCTCTGTTTTAGCCCCTCTGTTTCAGCCCCTCTGTTTCTCGCCCTCTGTTTCAGCCCCTCTGTTTCTGCCCCTCTGTTTCAGCTCCTCTGTTTCAGCCCCTCTGTTTCTCCCCCTCTGTTTCTCGCCCTCTGTTTCAGCCCCTCTGATTCAGCCCCTCTGTTTCAGCCCCTCTGTTTCAGCCTCTCTGTTTCTCGCCCTCTGTTTCAGCCCCTCTGTTTCAGCCCCTGTGTTTCAGCCCCTCTGTTTCTCGCTCTCTGTTTCTATCCCTCTGTTTGTCGCCCTCTGTTTCTCGCCCTGTGTTTCTCGCCCTTCTGTTTCAGCCCCAATGTTTCAGCCCCTCTGTTTCTCGCCCTCTGTTTCTCGCCCTCTGTTTCAGCCCCTCTGTTTCAGCCCCTCTGTTTCAGCCCCTCTGTTTCTCGCCCTCTGTTTCAGCCCCTCTGTTTCAGCCCCTCTGTTTCAGCCCATCTGTTTCAGCCCCTCTGTTTCTGGCCCTCTGTTTCTCGCCCTCGGTTTCAGCCCTTCTGTTTCTCGCCCTCTGTTTTAGCCCCTCTGTTTCTCGCCCTCTGTTTCAGCCCCTCTGTTTCAGCCCCTCTGTTTCAACCCAACTGGTTTCAGCCCCTCTGTTTCAGCCCACTGGTTTCAGCCTTTCTGTTTCAGCCCCTCTGTTTCAGCCCCTCTGTTTCTCGCCTCTGTTTCAGCCCCTCTGTTTCTCGCCCTCTGTTTCAGCTCCTCTGTTTCAGCCCCTCTGTATCAGCCCCTCTGTTTCAGCCCCTCTGTTTCTCGCCCTCTGTTTCAGCCCCTCTGTTTCAGCCCCTCTGTATCAGCCCCACTGTTTCAGCTCCTCTGTTTCTCGCCCTCTGTTTCTCGCCCTCTGTTTCAGCCCCTCTGTTTCAGCCCCTCTGTTTCAGCCCCTCTGTTTCTCGCCCTCTGTTTCTCGCCCTCTGTTTCTCGCTCTCTGTTTCTCGCCCTATGTTTCTCTCCCTCTGTTTCAGCCCCTCTGTTAGAGCCCCTCTGTTTCAGGCCCTCTGTTTCTCGCCCTCTGTTTCTCGCCCTCTGTTTCTCGCCCTCTGTTTCAGCCCCTCTGTTTCAGCCCCTCTGTTTCTCGCCCTCTGTTTCTCCCCCTCTGTTTCAGCCCCTCAGTTTCAGCCCCTCTGTTTCAGCCCCTCTGTTTCAGCCCCTCTGTTTCTCGCCCTCTGTTTCTCACCCTCTGTTTCTCGCTCTCTGTTTCTCGCCTTCTGTTTCTCGCCCTCTGTTTCAGCCCCTCTGTTTCAGCCCCTCTGTTTCAGCCCCTCTGTTTTTAGCCCCTCTGTTTCTCGCCCTCTGTTTCTCGCCCTCTGTTTCTCGCCCTCTGTTTCAGCCCCTCTGTTTCTCGCCCTCTGTTTCTCGCCCTCTGTTTCTCGCTCTCTGTTTCTCGCCCTCTGTTTCAGCCCCTCTGTTTCAGCCCCTCTGTTTCAGCCACTCTGTTTCTCGCCCTCTGTTTCAGCCCCTCTGTTTCTCGCCCTCTGTTTCAGCCCCTCTGTTTCTCGCCCTCTGTTTCAGCCCCTCTGTTTCAGCCCCTCTGTTTCTCGCCCTCTGTTTCAGCCCCTCTGTTTCAGCCCCTCTGTATCAGCCCCTCTGTTTCAGCTCCTCTGTTTCTCGCCCTCTGTTTCTCGCCCTCTGTTTCAGCCCCTCTGTTTCAGCCCCTCTGTTTCAACCCCTCTGTTTAAGCCCCTCTGTTTCTCGCCCTCTGTTTCTCGCCCTCTGTTTCTCGCTCTCTGTTTCTCGCCCTCTGTTTCTCGCCTCTGTTTCAGCCCCTCTGTTTCAGCCCCTCTGTTTCACCCCCTCTGTTTTTAGCCCCTCTGTTTCTCGCCCTCTGTTTCTGCCCCTCTGTTTCTCGCCCTCTGTTTCAGCCCCTCTGTTTCAGCCCCTCTGTATCAGCCCCTCTGTTTCAGACCCTCTGTTTCTCGCCCTCTGTTTCAGCCACTCTGTTTCAGCCCCTCTGTTTCTCGCCCTCTGTATCAGCCCCTCTGTTTCAGCCCCTCTGTATCAGCCCCTCTGTTTCAGCCCCTCTGTTTCTCGCCCTCTGTTTCTCGCCCTCTGTTTCTCGCCCTCTGTTTCAGCCCCTCTGTATCAGCCCCTCTGTTTCAGCCCCTCTGTTTCTCGCCCTCTGTTTCAGCCCCTCTGTTTCAGCACCTCTGTTTAAGCCCCTCTGTTTCAGCCCCTCTGTTTCAGCTCCTCTGTCTCTCGCCCTCTGTTTCTCGCCCTCTGTTTCAGCCCCTCTGTTTCCCTCCCTCTGTTTCAGCCCCTCTGTTTCAGCCCCTCTGTTTCTCGCCCTCTGTTTCTCGCCCTCTGTTTCAGCCCCTCTGTTTCAGCCCCTCTGTTTCTCGCCCTCTGTTTCAGCCCCTCTGTTTCAGCCCCTCTTTATCAGCCCCTCAGTTTCAGCCCCTCTGTTTCTCGCCCTCTGTTTCTCGCCCTCTGTTTCAGCCCCTCTGTTTCAGCCCCTCTGTTTCAGCCCCTCTGTTTTTCGCCCTCTGTTTCAGCCCCTCTGTTTCTCGCCCTCTGTTTCAGCCCCTCTGTTTCAGCCGCTCTGTATCAACCCCTCTGTTTCAGCCCCTCTGTTTCTCGCCCTCTGTTTCTAGCCCTCTGTATCAGCCCCTCTGTTTCAGCCCCTCTGTTTCAGCCCCTCTGTTTATCGCCCTCTGTTTCTCGCCCTCTGTTTCACGCCCTCTGTTTCTCGCTTTCTGTTTCTCGCCCTCTGTTTCTCGCCCTCTGTTTCAGCCCCTCTGTTTCAGCCACTCTGTTTCAGCTCCTCTGTTTCTCGCCCTCTGTTTCTCGCCCACTGTTTCTCGCCCTCTGTTTCAGCCCCTCTGTTTCAGCCCCTCTGTTTCAGCCCCTCTGTTTCTCGCCCTCTGTTTCAGCCCCTCTGTTTCAGCCCCTCTGTTTCAGACCCTCTGTATCAGCCCCTCTGTTTCAGCCCATCTGTTTCTCGCCCTCTGTTTCACGACCTCTGTTTCTGCCCCTCTGTTTCAGCCCCTCTGTTTCAGCCCCTCTGTTTCAGCCCTTCTGTGTCAGCCCCTCTGTTTCTCGCCCTCTGTTTCTCGCCCTCTGTTTCTCGCTCTCTGTTTCTCGCCCTCTGTTTCTCGCCCTCTGTTTCAGCACCTCTGTTTCAGCCCCTCTGTATCAGCCCCTCTGTTTCAGCCCCTCTGTTTCACGCCCTCTGTTTCAGCCCCTCTGCTTCAGCCCCTCTGTTTCAGCCCCTCTGTTTCAGCTCCTCTGTTTCTCGCCCTTTGTTTCTCTCCCTCTGTTTCAGCCCCTCTGTTTCTCGCCCTCTGTTTCAGCCCCTCTGTTCCTCGCCCTCTGTTTCAGCCCCTCTGTTTCAGCCCCTCTGTTTCAGCCGCTCTGTTTCTCGCCCTCTGTTTCAGCCCCTCTGTTTCAGCCCCTCTGTTTCAGCCCCTCTGTTTCAGCTCCTCTGTTTCTCGCCCTCTGTTTCAGCCCCTCTGTTTCTCGCCCACTGTTTCAGCCCCTCTGTTTCTCGCCCTCTGTTTCAGCCCCTCTGTTTCTCGCCCTCTGTTTCAGCCCCTCTGTTTCAGCCCCTCTGTTTCAGCCCCTCTGTTTCTCGCCCTCTTTTTCAGCCACTCTGTTTTAGCCCCTCTGTTTCTCGCCCTCTGTTTCAGCCCCTCTGTTTCAGCCCCTCTGTTTCAGCCCCTCTGTTTCAGCCCCTCTGTTTCTCGCTCTCTGTTTCTCGCCATCTGTTTCTCGCCCTCTGTTTCTCGCCCTCTGTTTCTCGCCCTCTGTTTCAGCCCCTCTGTTTCAGCCCCTCTGTTTCTCGCCCTCTGTTTCTCGCCCTCTGTTTCTCGCCCTCTGTTTCAGCCACTCTGTATCAGCCCCTCTGTTTCAGCCCCTCTGTTTCTCGCCCTCTGTTTCAGCCCCTCTGTTTCAGCCGCTCTGTTTCAGCCCCTCTGTTTCAGCTCCTCTGTTTCTCGCCCTCTGTTTCAGCCCCTCTGTTTCTCGCCCTCTGTTTCAGCCCCTCTGTTTCTCGCCCTCTGTTTCAGCCCCTCTGTTTCAGCCCCTCTGTTTCAGCCCCTCTGTTTCTCGCCCTCTGTTTCAGCCACTCTGTTTTAGCCCCTCTGTTTCTCGCCCTCTGTTTCAGCCCCTCTGTTTCAGCCCCTCTGTATCAGCCCCTCTGTTTCAGCCCCTCTGTTTCTCGCCCTCTGTTTCTCGCCCTCTGTTTCACGCCCTCTGTTTCTCGCCCTCTGTTTCAGCCCCTCTGTTTCAGCCCCTCTGTTTCAGCCCCTCTGATTCTCGCCCTCTGTTTCTCGCCCACTGTTTCTCGCCCTCTGTTTCAGCCCCTCTGTTTCAGTCCCTCTGTTTCAGCCCCTCTGTTTCAATTCCTCTGTTTCTCGCCCTCTGTTTCAGCCCCTCTGTTTCAGCCCCTCTGTTTCAGCCCCTCTGTTTCAGCCCCTCTGTTTCTCGCCCTCTGTTTCAGCCCCTCTGTTTCAGCCCCTCTGTTTCAGCCCCTCTGTTTCTCGCCCTCTGTTTCTCGCCCTCTGTTTCAGCCCCTCTGTTTCAGCCCCTCTGTTTCAGCCCCTCTGTTTCAGCCTCTCTGTTTCTCGCCCTCTGTTTCAGCCCCTCTGTTTCAGCCCCTCTGTTTCAGCCCCTCTGTTTCTCGCTCTCTGTTTCTCGCCCTCTGTTTCTCACCCTGTGTTTCTCGCCCTCTGTTTCTCGCCCTCTGTTTCAGCCCCTCTGTTTCAGCCCCTCTGTTTCTCGCCCTCTGTTTCTCGCCCTCTGTTTCTCACCCTCTGTTTCAGCCCCTCTGTTTCAGCCCCTCTGTTTCAGCCCCTCTGTTTCTCGCCCTCTGTTTCAGCCCCTCTGTTTCAGCCCCTCTGTTTCAGCCCCTCTGTTTCAGCTCCTCTGTTTCTCGCCCTCTGTTTCTCACCCTCTATTTCAGACCCTCTGTTTCTCGCCCTCTGTTTCAGCCCCTCTGTTTCTCGCCCTCTGTTTCAGCCCCTCTGTTTCAGCCCCTCTGTTTCAGCCCCTCTGTTTCTCGCCCTCTGTTTCAGACACTCTGTTTCAGCCCCTCTGTTTCTCGCCCTCTGTTTCAGACCCTCTGTTTCAGCCCCTCTGTATCAGCCCCACTGTTTCAGCCCCTCTGTTTCTCGCCCTCTGTTTCTCGCCCTCTGTTTCAAACCCTCGGTTTCAGCCCCTCTGTTTCAGCCCCTCTGTTTCAGCCCCTATGTTTCAGCCCCTCTGTTTCTCGCCCTCTGTTTCTAGCCCTCTGTTTCTCGCTCTCTGTTTCTCGCCCTCTGTTTCTCGCCCTGTGTTTCAGCCCCTCGCTTTCAGCCCCTCTGGTTCAGCCCCTCTGTTTCAGCCCCTCTGTTTCAGCGCCTCTGTTTCTCCCCCTCTGTTTCTCGACCTCTGTTTCAGCCCCTCTGTTTCTCGCCCACTGTTTCAGCCCCTCTGTTTCAGCCCCTCTGTATCAGCCCCTCTGTTTCAGCCCCACTGTTTCTCGCCCTCTGTTTCTCGCTCTCTGTTTATCGCCTCTCTGTTTCCGGCCCTCTGTGTCAGCCCGTCTGTTTCAGCCCCTCTGTTTCAGCCCCTCTGTTTTTAGCCCCTCTGTTTCTCGCCCTCTGTTTCAGCCCCTCTGTTTCTCGCCCTCTGTTTCAGCCCCTCTGTTTCAGCCCCTCTGTATCAGCCCCTCTGTTTCAGCCCCTCTGTTTCTCGCCCTCTGTTTCTCGCCCTCTGTTTCAGCCCCTCTGTTTCAGCCCGTCTCTTTCAGCCCCTCTGTTTAAGCCCCTCTGTTTCTCGCCCTCTGTTTCTCGCCCTCTGTTTCTCGCCCTCTGTTTCTCGCCCTATGTTGCAGCCCCTCTGTTTCAGCCCCTCTGTTTCAGCCCCTCTGTTTCTCGCCCTCTGTTTCTCGCCCACTGTTTCTCGCCCTCTGTTTCAGCCCCTCTGTTTCAGCCCCTCTGTTTCAGCCCCTCTGTTTCAGCCCCTCTGTTTCTCGCCCTCTGTTTCAGCCCCTCTGTTTCAGCCCCTCTGTTTCTGCCACTCTGTTTCAGCCCCTCTGTTTCTCGCCCTCTGTTTCAGCCCCTCTGTTTCAGCCACTCTGTTTCAGCCCCTCTGTTTCAGCCCCTCTGTTTCTCGCCCTCTGTTTCTCGCCCTCTTTTTCAGCCCCTCTGTTTCAGCCCCTCTGTTTCAGCCCCTCTGTTTCAGCCTCTCTGTTTCTCGCCCTCTGTTTCAGCCCCTCTGTTTCAGCCCCTCTGTTTCAGCCCCTCTGTTTCTCGCTCTCTGTTTCTCGCCCTCTGTTTCTCGCCCTCTGTTTCTCGCCGTCTGTTTTTCGCCCTCTGTTTCAGCCCCTCTGTTTCAGCCCCTCTGTTTCTCGCCCTCTGTTTCTCGCCCTCTGTTTCTCGCCCTCTGTTTCAGTCCCTCTGTATCAGCCCCTCTGTTTCAGCCCCTCTGTTTCTCGCCCTCTGTTTCAGCCCCTCTGTTTCTGCACCTCTGTTTAAGCCCCTCTGTTTCAGCCCCTCTGTTTCAGCTCCTCTGTCTCTCGCCCTCTGTTTCAGCCCCTCTGTTTCAGCCCCTCTGTTTCCCTCCCTCTGTTTCAGCTCCTCTGTTTCTCGCCCTCTGTTTCTCGCCCTCTGTTTCAGACCCTCTGTTTCTCGCCCTCTGTTTCAGCCCCTCTGTTTCTCGCCCTCTGTTTCAGCCCCTCTGTTTCAGCCCCTTTGTTTCAGCCCCTCTGTTTCTCGCCCTCTGTTTCAGCCCCTCAGTTTCAGCCCATCTGTTTCAGCCCCTCTGTTTCAGCTCCTCTGTTTCTCGCCCTCTGTTTCTCGCCCTCAGTTTCAGACCCTCTGTTTCTCGCCCTCTGTTTCTGCCCCTCTGTTTCTCGCCCTCTGTTTCAGCCACTCTGTTTCAGCCCCTCTGTTTCAGCCCCTCTGTTTCTCGCCCTCTGTTTCAGCCACTCTGTTTCAGCCCCTCTGTTTCTCGCCCTCTGTTTCAGCCCCTCTGTTTCAGCCCCTCTGTATCAGCCCCACTGTTTCAGCCCCTCTGTTTCTCGCCCTCTGTTTCTCGCCCTCTGTTTCAAACCCTCGGTTTCAGCCCCTCTGTTTCAGCCCCTCTGTTTCAGCCCCTCTGTTTCAGCCCCTCTGTTTCTCGCCCTCTGTTTCTAGCCCTCTGTTTCTCGCACTCTGTTTCTCGCCCTCTGTTTCTCGCCCTGTGTTTCAGCCCCTCGCTTTCAGCCCCTCCGGTTCAGCACTTCTGTTTCAGCCCCTCTGTTTCAGCCCCTCTGTTTCTCGCCCTCTGTTTCTCGACCTCTGTTTCAGCCCCTCTGTTTCTCCCCCACTGTTTCAGCCCCTCTGTTTCAGCCCCTCTGTATCAGCCCCTCTGTTTCAGCCCCACTGTTTCTCGCCCTCTGTTTCTCGCTCTCTCTTTCTCGCCCTCTGTTTCCGGCCCTCTGTTTCAGCCCGTCTGTTTCAGCCCCTCTGTTTCAGCCCCTCTTGTTTTTAGCCCCTCTGTTTCTCGCCCTCTGTTTCAGCCCCTCTGTTTCTCGCTCTCTGTTTCTCGCCCTCTGTTTCCGGACCTCTGTTTCAGCCCCTCTGTTTCAGCGCCTCTGTTTCAGCCCCTCTGTTTCTCGCCCTCTGTTTCTCGCCCTCTGTTTCTCGCTCTCTGTTTCTCGCCCTCTGTTTCTCGCGTCTGTTTCAGCCCCTCTGTTTCAGCCCCTCTGTTTCAGCCCCTCTGTTTTTAGCCCCTCTGTTTCTCGCCCTCTGTTTCAGCCCCTCTGTTTCTCGCCCTCTGTTTCAGCCCCTCTGTTTCAGCACCTCTGTATCAGCCCCTCTGTTTCAGCCCCTCTGTTTCTCGCCCTCTGTTTCTCGCCCTCTGTTTCAGCCCCTCTGTTTCAGCCCGTCTCTTTCAGCCCCTCTGTTTCAGCCCCTCTGTTTCTCGCCCTCTGTTTCTCGCCCTCTGTTTCTCGCCCTCTGTTTCGCGCCCTCTGTTTCAGCCCCTCTGTTTCAGCCCCTCTGTTTCAGCCCCTCTGTTTCAGCCCCTCTGTTTCAGCCCCTCTGTTTCTCGCTCTCTGTTTCTCGCCCTCTGTTTCTCACCCTCTGTTTCTCGCCCTCTGTTTCTCGCCCTCTGTTTCAGCCCCTCTGTTTCATCCCCTCTGTTTCTCGCCCTCTGTTTCACGCCCTCTGTTTCTCGCCCTCTGTTTCAGCCCCTCTGTTTCAGCCCCTCTGTTTCAGCCCCTCTGTTTCTCGCCCTCTGTTTCAGCCCCTCTGTTTCAGCCCCTCTGTTTCAGCCCCTCTGTTTCAGCTCCTCTGTTTCACGCCCTCTGTTTCTCGCCCTCTGTTTCAGCCCCTCTGTTTCTCGCCCTCTGTTTCAGCCCCTCTGTTTCAGCCCCTCTGTTTCAGCCCCTCTGTTTCTCGCCCTCTGTTTCAGCCACTCTGTTTCAGCCCCTCTGTTTCTCGCCCTCTGTTTCAGCCCCTCTGTTTCAGCCCCTCTGTATCAGCCCCACTGTTTCAGCCCCTCTGTTTCTCGCCCTCTGTTTCTCGCCCTCTGTTTCAAACCCTCTGTTTCAGCCCCTCTGTTTCAGCCCCTCTGTTTCAGCCCCTCTGTTTCAGCCCCTCTGTTTCTCGCCCTCTGTTTCTGGCCCTCTGTCTCTCGCTCTCTGTTTCTCGCCCTCTGTTTCTCGCCCTGTGTTTCAGCCCCTCTGTTTCAGCCCCTCTGGTTCAGCCCCTCTGTTTCAGCCCCTCTGTTTCAGCCCCTCTGTTTCTCGCCCTCTGTTTCTCGCACTCTGTTTCTCGCTCTCTGTTTCTCGCCCTCTGTTTCTCGCCTCTGTTTCAGCCCCTCTGTTTCAGCCCCTCTGTTTCACCCCCTCTGTTTTTAGCCCCTCTGTTTCTCGCCCTCTGTTTCAGCCCCTCTGTTTCTCGCCCTCTGTTTCAGCCCCTCTGTTTCAGCCCCTCTGTAACAGGCCCTCTGTTTCAGCCCCTCTGTTTCTCGCCATCAGTTTCTCGCCCTCTGTTTCAGCCCCTCTGTTTCAGCCCGTCTCTTTCAGCCCCTCTGTTTCAGCCCCTCTGTTTCTCGCCCTCTGTTTCTCGCCCTCTGTTTCTCGCCCTCTGTTTCGCGCCCTCTGTTTCAGCCCCTCTGTTTCAGCCCCTCTGTTTCAGCCCCTCTGTTTCTCGCCCTCTGTTTCTCGCCCACTGTTTCTCGCCCTCTGTTTCAGCCCCACTGTTTCAGCCCCTCTGTTTCAGCCCCTCTGTTTCAGCCCCTCTGTTTCTCGCCCTCTGTTTCTGCCCCTCTGTTTCAGCCCCTCTGTTTCAGCCCCTCTGTTTCCGCCCCTCTGTTTCTCGCCCTCTGTTTCAGCCCCTCTGTTTCAGCCCCTATGTTTCAGCCCCTCTGTTTCTCGCACTCTGTTTTCGCACTCTGTTTCAGCCCCTCTGTTTCAGCCCCTCTGTTTCAGCCTCTCTGTTTCTCGCCCTCTGTTTCAGCCCCTCTGTTTCAGCCCCTCTGTTTCAGCCCCTCTGTTTCAGCCCCTCTGTTTCTCGCTCTCTGTTTCTCGCCCTCTGTTTCTCGCCCTCTGTTTCTCGCCCTCTGTTTCTCGCCCTCTGTTTCAGCCCCTCTGTTTCAGCCCCTCTGTTTCTCGCCCTCTGTTTCTCGCCCTCTGTTTCTCGCCCTCTGTTTCAGCCACTCTGTATCAGCCCCTCTGTTTCAGCCCCTCTGTTTCTCGCCCTCTGTTTCAGCCCCTCTGTTTCAGCCCCTCTGTTTCAGCCCCTCTGTTTCATCCCCTCTGTTTCTCGCCCTCTGTTTCACGCCCTCTGTTTCTCGCCCTCTGTTTCAACCCCTCTGTTTCAGCCCCTCTGTTTCAGCCCCTCTGTTTCTCGCCCTCTGTTTCAGCCCCTCTGTTTCAGCCCCTCTGTTTCAGCCCCTCTGTTTCAGCTCCTCTGTTTCACGCCCTCTGTTTCTCGCCCTCTGTTTCAGCCCCTCTGTTTCTCGCCCTCTGTTTCAGCCCCTCTGTTTCAGCCCCTCTGTTTCAGCCCCTCTGTTTCTCGCCCTCTGTTTCAGCCACTCTGTTTCAGCCCCTCTGTTTCTCGCCCTCTGTTTCAGCCCCTCTGTTTCAGCCCCTCTGTATCAGCCCCACTGTTTCAGCCCCTCTGTTTCTCGCCCTCTGTTTCTCGCCCTCTCTTTCAAACCCTCTGTTTCAGCCCCTCTGTTTCAGCCCCTCTGTTTCAGCCCCTCTGTTTCAGCCCCTCTGTTTCTCGCCCTCTGTTTCTAGCCCTATGTCTCTCGCTCTCTGTTTCTCGCCCTCTGTTTCTCGCCCTGTGTTTCAGCCCCTCTGTTTCAGCCCCTCTGGTTCATCCCCTCTGTTTCAGCCCCTCTGTTTCAGCCCCTCTGTTTCTCGCCCTCCGTTTCTCGCACTCTGTTTCTCGCCCTCTGTTTCGCGCCCTCTGTTTCAGCCCCTCTGTTTCAGCCCCTCTGTTTCTCGCCCTCTGTTTCTGCCCCTCTGTTTCAGCCCCTCTGTTTCAGCCCCTCTGTTTCTCGCCCTCTGTTTCTGCCCCTCTGTTTCAGCCCCTCTGTTTCAGCCCCTCTGTTTCCGCCCCTCTGTTTCAGCCCCTCTGTTTCTCGCCCTCTGTTTCAGCCCCTCTGTTTCAGCCCCTCTGTTTCTCGCCCTCTGTTTTCGCCCTCTGTTTCAGCCCCTCTGTTTCAGACCCTCTGTTTCAACCTCTCTGTTTCTCGCCCTCTGTTTCAGCCCCTCTGTTTCAGCCCCTCTGTTTCAGCCCCTCTGTTTCAGCCCCTCTGTTTCTCGCTCTCTGTTTCTCGCCCTCTGTTTCTCGCCCTCTGTTTCTCGCCCTCTGTTTCTCGCCCTCTGTTTCAGCCCCTCTGTTTCAGCCCCTCTGTTTCTCGCCCTCTGTTTCTCGCCCTCTGTTTCTCGCCCTCTGTTTCAGCCACTCTGTATCAGCCCCTCTGTTTCAGCCCCTCTGTTTCTCGCCCTCTGTTTCAGCCCCTCTGTTTCAGCCCCTCTGTTTCAGCCCCTCTGTTTCAGCTCCTCTGTTTCTCGTCCTCTGTTTCAGCCCCTCTCTTTCTCGCCCTCTGTTTCCGCCCCTCTGTTTCTCGCCCTCTGTTTCAGCCCCTCTGTTTCAGCCCCTCTGTTTCAGCCCCTCTGTTTCTCGCCCTCTGTTTCAGCCACTCTGTTTTAGCCCCTCTGTTTCTCGCCCTCTGTTTCAGCCCCTCTGTTTCAGCCCCTCTGTATCAGCCCCTCTGTTTCAGCCCCTCTGTTTCTCGCCCTCTGTTTCTCGCCCTCTGTTTCTCGCCCTCTGTTTCACGCCCTCTGTTTCAGCCCCTCTGTTTCAGCCCCTCTGTTTCAGCCCCTCTGATTCTCGCCCTCTGTTTCTCGCCCACTGTTTCTCGCCCTCTGTTTCAGCCCCTCTGTTTCAGTCCCTCTGTTTCAGCCCCTCTGTTTCAGCCCCTCTGTTTCTCGCCCTCTGTTTCAGCCCCTCTGTTTCAGCCCCTCTGTTTCAGCCCCTCTGTTTCTCGCCCTCTGTTTCAGCCCCTCTGTTTCAGCCCCTCTGTTTCAGCCCCTCTGTTTCTCGCCCTCTGTTTCTCGCCCTCTGTTTCAGCCCCTCTGTTTCAGCCCCTCTGTTTCAGCCCCTCAGTTTCAGCCTCTCTGTTTCTCGCCCTCTGTTTCAGCCCCTCTGTTTCAGCCCCTCTGTTTCAGCCCCTCTGTTTCTCGCTCTCTGTTTCTCGCCCTCTGTTTCTCACCCTCTGTTTCTCGCCCTCTGTTTCTCGCCCTCTGTTTCGCGCCCTCAATTTCAGCCCCTCTGTTTCAGCCCCTCTGTTTCAGCCCCTCTGTTTCTCGCCCTCTGTTTCTCGCCCACTGTTTCTCGCCCTCTGTTTCAGCCCCTCTGTTTCAGCCCCTCTGTTTCAGCCCCTCTGTTTCAGCCCCTCTGTTTCTCGCCCTCTGTTTCTGCCCCTCTGTTTCAGCCCCTCTGTTTCAGCCCCTCTGTTTCCGCCCCTCTGTTTCTCGCCCTCTGTTTCAGCCCCTCTGTTTCAGCCCCTCTGTTTCAGCCCCTCTGTTTCTCGCCCTCTGTTTTCGCCCTCTGTTTCAGCCCCTCTGATTCAGCCCCTCTGTTTCAGCCTCTCTGTTTCTCGCCCTCTGTTTCAGCCCCTGTGTTTCAGCCCCTCTGTTTCAGCCCCTCTGTTTCAGCCCCTCTGTTTCTCGCCCTCTGTTTCTCGCCCTATGTTTCAGCCCCTCTGTTTCAGCCCCTCTGTTTCTCGCCCTCTGTTTCTCGCCCTCTGTTTCTCGCCCTCTGTTTCAGCCACTCTGTATCAGCCCCTCTGTTTCAGCCCCTCTGTTTCTCGCCCTCTGTTTCTCGCCCTCTGTTTCAGCCCCTCTGTTTCAGCCCGTCTCTTTCAGCCCCTCTGTTTCAGCCCCTCTGTTTCTCGCCCTCTGTTTCTCGCCCTCTGTTTCTCGCCCTCTGTTTCGCGCCCTCTGTTTCAGCCCCTCTGTTTCAGCCCCTCTGTTTCAGCCCCTCTGTTTCTCGCCCTCTGTTTCTCGCCCACTGTTTCTCGCCCTCTGTTTCAGCTCCTCTGTTTCAGCCCCTCTGTTTCAGCCCCTCTGTTTCAGCCCCTCTGTTTCTCGCCCTCTGTTTCTGCCCCTCTGTTTCAGCCCCTCTGTTTCAGCCCCTCTGTTTCAGCCCCTCTGTTTCTCGCCCTCTTTTTCAGCCCCTCTGTTTCAGCCCCTCTGTTTCAGCCCCTCTGTTTCTCGCCCTCTGTTTTCGCCCTCTGTTTCAGCCCCTCTGTTTCAGCCCCTCTGTTTCAGCCTCTCTGTTTCTCGCCCTCTGTTTCAGCCCCTCTGTTTCAGCCCCTCTGTTTCAGCCCCTCTGTTTCAGCCCCTCTGTTTCTCGCTCTCTGTTTCTCGCCCTCTGTTTCTCGCCCTCTGTTTCTCGCCCTCTGTTTCTCGCCCTCTGTTTCAGCCCCTCTGTTTCAGCCCCTCTGTTTCTCGCCCTCTGTTTCTCGCCCTCTGTTTCTCGCCCTCTGTTTCAGCCACTCTGTATCAGCCCCTCTGTTTCAGCCCCTCTGTTTCTCGCCCTCTGTTTCAGCCTCTCTGTTTCAGCCGCTCTGTTTCAGCCCCTCTCTTTCAGCTCCTCTGTTTCTCGCCCTCTGTTTCAGCCCCTCTGTTTCTCGCCCTCTGTTTCAGCCCCTCTGTTTCTCGCCCTCTGTTTCAGCCCCTCTGTTTCAGCCCCTCTGTTTCAGCCCCTCTGTTTCTCGCCCTCTGTTTCAGCCACTCTGTTTTAGCCCCTCTGTTTCTCGCCCTCTGTTTCAGCTCCTCTGTTTCAGCCCCTCTGTATCAGCCCCTCTGTTTCAGCCCCTCTGTTTCTCGCCCTCTGTTTCTCGCCCTCTGTTTCACGCCCTCTGTTTCTCGCCTTCTGTTTCAGCCCCTCTGTTTCAGCCCCTCTGTTTCAGCCCCTCTGATTCTCGCCCTCTGTTTCTCGCCCACTGTTTCTCGCCCTCTGTTTCAGCCCCTCTGTTTCAGTCCCTCTGTTTCAGCCCCTCTGTTTCAGCCCCTCTGTTTCTCGCCCTCTGTTTCAGCCCCTCTGTTTCAGCCCCTCTGTTTCAGCCCCTCTGTTTCAGCCCCTCTGTTTCTCGCCCTCTGTTTCAGCCCCTCTGTTTCAGCCCCTCTGTTTCAGCCCCTCTGTTTCTCGCCCTCTGTTTCTCGCCCTCTGTTTCAGCCCCTCTGTTTCAGCCCCTCTGTTTCAGCCCCTCTGTTTCAGCCTCTCTGTTTCTCGCCCTCTGTTTCAGCCCCTCTGTTTCAGCCCCTCTGTTTCAGCCCCTCTGTTTCTCGCTCTCTGTTTCTCGCCCTCTGTTTCTCACCCTCTGTTTCTCGCCCTCTGTTTCTCGCCCTCTGTTTCAGCCCCTCTGTTTCAGCCCCTCTGTTTCTCGCCCTCTGTTTCTCGCCCTCTGTTTCTCACCCTCTGTTTCAGCCCCTCTGTTTCAGCCCCTCTGTTTCAGCCCCTCTGTTTCTCGCCCTCTGTTTCAGCCCCTCTGTTTCAGCCCCTCTGTTTCAGCCCCTCTGTTTCAGCTCCTCTGTTTCTCGCCCTCTGTTTCTCGCCCTCTGTTTCAGACCCTCTGTTTCTCGCCCTCTGTTTCAGCCCCTCTGTTTCAGCCCCTCTGTTTCAGCCCCTCTGTTTCAGCCCCTCTGTTTCAGCTCCTCTGTTTCTCGCCCTCTGTTTCAGCCCCTCTCTTTCTCGCCCTCTGTTTCCGCCCCTCTGTTTCTCGCCCTCTGTTTCAGCCCCTCTGTTTCAGCCCCTCTGTTTCAGCCCCTCTGTTTCTCGCCCTCTGTTTCAGCCACTCTGTTTTAGCCCCTCTGTTTCTCGCCCTCTGTTTCAGCCCCTCTGTTTCAGCCCCTCTGTATCAGCCCCTCTGTTTCAGCCCCTCTGTTTCTCGCCCTCTGTTTCTCGCCCTCTGTTTCTCGCCCTCTGTTTCACGCCCTCTGTTTCAGCCCCTCTGTTTCAGCCCCTCTGTTTCAGCCCCTCTGATTCTCGCCCTCTGTTTCTCGCCCACTGTTTCTCGCCCTCTGTTTCAGCCCCTCTGTTTCAGTCCCTCTGTTTCAGCCCCTCTGTTTCAGCCCCTCTGTTTCTCGCCCTCTGTTTCAGCCCCTCTGTTTCAGCCCCTCTGTTTCAGCCCCTCTGTTTCAGCCCCTCTGTTTCTCGCCCTCTGTTTCAGCCCCTCTGTTTCAGCCCCTCTGTTTCAGCCCCTCTGTTTCTCGCCCTCTGTTTCTCGCCCTCTGTTTCAGCCCCTCTGTTTCAGCCCCTCTGTTTCAGCCCCTCTGTTTCAGCCTCTCTGTTTCTCGCCCTCTGTTTCAGCCCCTCTGTTTCAGCCCCTCTGTTTCAGCCCCTCTGTTTCTCGCTCTCTGTTTCTCGCCCTCTGTTTCTCACCCTCTGTTTCTCGCCCTCTGTTTCTCGCCCTCTGTTTCGCGCCCTCAATTTCAGCCCCTCTGTTTCAGCCCCTCTGTTTCAGCCCCTCTGTTTCTCGCCCTCTGTTTCTCGCCCACTGTTTCTCGCCCTCTGTTTCAGCCCCTCTGTTTCAGCCCCTCTGTTTCAGCCCCTCTGTTTCAGCCCCTCTGTTTCTCGCCCTCTGTTTCTGCCCCTCTGTTTCAGCCCCTCTGTTTCAGCCCCTCTGTTTCCGCCCCTCTGTTTCTCGCCCTCTGTTTCAGCCCCTCTGTTTCAGCCCCTCTGTTTCAGCCCCTCTGTTTCTCGCCCTCTGTTTTCGCCCTCTGTTTCAGCCCCTCTGTTTCAGCCCCTCTGTTTCAGCCTCTCTGTTTCTCGCCCTCTGTTTCAGCCCCTCTGTTTCAGCCCCTCTGTTTCAGCCCCTCTGTTTCAGCCCCTCTGTTTCTCGCCCTCTGTTTCTCGCCCTATGTTTCAGCCCCTCTGTTTCAGCCCCTCTGTTTCTCGCCCTCTGTTTCTCGCCCTCTGTTTCTCGCCCTCTGTTTCAGCCACTCTGTATCAGCCCCTCTGTTTCAGCCCCTCTGTTTCTCGCCCTCTGTTTCTCGCCCTCTGTTTCAGCCCCTCTGTTTCAGCCCGTCTCTTTCAGCCCCTCTGTTTCAGCCCCTCTGTTTCTCGCCCTCTGTTTCTCGCCCTCTGTTTCTCGCCCTCTGTTTCGCGCCCTCTGTTTCAGCCCCTCTGTTTCAGCCCCTCTGTTTCAGCCCCTCTGTTTCTCGCCATCTGTTTCTCGCCCACTGTTTCTCGCCCTCTGTTTCAGCTCCTCTGTTTCAGCCCCTCTGTTTCAGCCCCTCTGTTTCAGCCCCTCTGTTTCTCGCCCTCTGTTTCTGCCCCTCTGTTTCAGCCCCTCTGTTTCAGCCCCTCTGTTTCAGCCCCTCTGTTTCTCGCCCTCTTTTTCAGCCCCTCTGTTTCAGCCCCTCTGTTTCAGCCCCTCTGTTTCTCGCCCTCTGTTTTCGCCCTCTGTTTCAGCCCCTCTGTTTCAGCCCCTCTGTTTCAGCCTCTCTGTTTCTCGCCCTCTGTTTCAGCCCCTCTGTTTCAGCCCCTCTGTTTCAGCCCCTCTGTTTCAGCCCCTCTGTTTCTCGCTCTCTGTTTCTCGCCCTCTGTTTCTCGCCCTCTGTTTCTCGCCCTCTGTTTCTCGCCCTCTGTTTCGGCCCCTCTGTTTCAGCCCCTCTGTTTCTCGCCCTCTGTTTCTCGCCCTCTGTTTCTCGCCCTCTGTTTCAGCCACTCTGTATCAGCCCCTCTGTTTCAGCCCCTCTGTTTCTCGCCCTCTGTTTCAGCCTCTCTGTTTCAGCCGCTCTGTTTCAGCCCCTCTCTTTCAGCTCCTCTGTTTCTCGCCCTCTGTTTCAGCCCCTCTGTTTCTCGCCCTCTGTTTCAGCCCCTCTGTTTCTCGCCCTCTGTTTCAGCCCCTCTGTTTCAGCCCCTCTGTTTCAGCCCCTCTGTTTCTCGCCCTCTGTTTCAGCCACTCTGTTTTAGCCCCTCTGTTTCTCGCCCTCTGTTTCAGCTCCTCTGTTTCAGCCCCTCTGTATCAGCCCCTCTGTTTCAGCCCCTCTGATTCTCGCCCTCTGTTTCTCGCCCACTGTTTCTCGCCCTCTGTTTCAGCCCCTCTGTTTCAGTCCCTCTGTTTCAGCCCCTCTGTTTCAGCCCCTCTGTTTCTCGCCCTCTGTTTCAGCCCCTCTGTTTCAGCCCCTCTGTTTCAGCCCCTCTGTTTCAGCCCCTCTGTTTCTCGCCCTCTGTTTCAGCCCCTCTGTTTCAGCCCCTCTGTTTCAGCCCCTCTGTTTCTCGCCCTCTGTTTCTCGCCCTCTGTTTCAGCCCCTCTGTTTCAGCCCCTCTGTTTCAGCCCCTCTGTTTCAGCCTCTCTGTTTCTCGCCCTCTGTTTCAGCCCCTCTGTTTCAGCCCCTCTGTTTCAGCCCCTCTGTTTCTCGCTCTCTGTTTCTCGCCCTCTGTTTCTCACCCTCTGTTTCTCGCCCTCTGTTTCTCGCCCTCTGTTTCAGCCCCTCTGTTTCAGCCCCTCTGTTTCTCGCCCTCTGTTTCTCGCCCTCTGTTTCTCACCCTCTGTTTCAGCCCCTCTGTTTCAGCCCCTCTGTTTCAGCCCCTCTGTTTCTCGCCCTCTGTTTCATCCCCTCTGTTTCAGCCCCTCTGTTTCAGCCCCTCTGTTTCAGCTCCTCTGTTTCTCGCCCTCTGTTTCTCGCCCTCTGTTTCAGACCCTCTGTTTCTCGCCCTCTGTTTCAGCCCCTCTGTTTCAGCCCCTCTGTTTCAGCCCCTCTGTTTCTCGCCCTCTGTTTCAGCCACTCTGTTTCAGCCCCTCTGTTTCTCGCCCTCTGTTTCAGACCCTCTGTTTCAGCCCCTCTGTATCAGCCCCACTGTTTCAGCCCCTCTGTTTCTCGCCCTCTGTTTCTCGCCCTCTGTTTCAAACCCTCGGTTTCAGCCCCTCTGTTTCAGCCCCTCTGTATCAGCCCCTCTGTTTCAGCCCCTCTGTTTCTCGCCCTCTGTTTCTCGCCCTCTGTTTCACGCCCTCTGTTTCTCGCCCTCTGTTTCAGCCCCTCTGTTTCAGCCCCTCTGTTTCAGCCCCTCTGATTCTCGCCCTCTGTTTCTCCCCCACTGTTTCTCGCCCTCTGTTTCAGCCCCACTGTTTCAGTCCCTCTGTTTCAGCCCCTCTGTTTCAGCCCCTCTGTTTCTCGCCCTCTATTTCAGCCCCTCTGTTTCAGCCCCTCTGTTTCAGCCCCTGTGTTTCAGCCCCTCTGTTTCTCGCCCTCTGTTTCAGCCCCTCTGTTTCAGCCCCACTGTTTCAGCCCCTCTGTTTCTCGCCCTCTGTTTCTCGCCCTCTGTTTCAGCCCCTCTGTTTCAGCCCCTCTGTTTCAGCCCCTCTGTTTCAGCCCCTCTGTTTCAGCCCCTCTGTTTCTCGCCCTCTGTTTCTAGCCCTCTGTTTCTCGCACTCTGTTTCTCGCCCTCTGTTTCTCGCCCTGTGTTTCAGCCCCTCGCTTTCAGCCCCTCCGGTTCATCACTTCTGTTTCAGCCCCTCTGTTTCAGCCCCTCTGTTTCTCGCCCTCTGTTTCTCGACCTCTGTTTCAGCCCCTCTGTTTCTCCCCCACTGTTTCAGCCCCTCTGTTTCAGCCCCTCTGTATCAGCCCCTCTGTTTCAGCCCCACTGTTTCTCGCCCTCTGTTTCTCGCTCTCTCTTTCTCGCCCTCTGTTTCCGGCCCTCTGTTTCAGCCCGTCTGTTTCAGCCCCTCTGTTTCAGCCCCTCTTGTTTTTAGCCCCTCTGTTTCTCGCCCTTTGTTTCAGCCCCTCTGTTTCTCGCTCTCTGTTTCTCGCCCTCTGTTTCCGGACCTCTGTTTCAGCCCCTCTGTTTCAGCGCCTCTGTTTCAGCCCCTCTGTTTCTCGCCCTCTGTTTCTCGCCCTCTGTTTCTCGCTCTCTGTTTCTCGCCCTCTGTTTCTCGCGTCTGTTTCAGCCCCTCTGTTTCAGCCCCTCTGTTTCAGCCCCTCTGTTTTTAGCCCCTCTGTTTCTCGCCCTCTGTTTCAGCCCCTCTGTTTCTCGCCCTCTGTTTCAGCCCCTCTGTTTCAGCACCTCTGTATCAGCCCCTCTGTTTCAGCCCCTCTGTTTCTCGCCCTCTGTTTCTCGCCCTCTGTTTCAGCCCCTCTGTTTCAGCCCGTCTCTTTCAGCCCCTCTGTTTCAGCCCCTCTGTTTCTCGCCCTCTGTTTCTCGCCCTCTGTTTCTCGCCCTCTGTTTCGCGCCCTCTGTTTCAGCCCCTCTGTTTCAGCCAAGCTGTTTCAGCCCCTCTGTTTCAGCCCCTCTGTTTCAGCCTCTCTGTTTCTCGCCCTCTGTTTCAGCCCCTCTGTTTCAGCCCCTCTGTTTCAGCCCCTCTGTTTCTCGCTCACTGTTTCTCGCCCTCTGTTTCTCACCCTCTGTTTCTCGCCCTCTGTTTCTCGCCCTCTGTTTCAGCCCCTCTGTTTCATCCCCTCTGTTTCTCGCCCTCTGTTTCACGCCCTCTGTTTCTCGCCCTCTGTTTCAGCCCCTCTGTTTCAGCCCCTCTGTTTCAGCCCCTCTGTTTCTCGCCCTCTGTTTCAGCCCCTCTGTTTCAGCCCCTCTGTTTCAGCCCCTCTGTTTCAGCTCCTCTGTTTCACACCCTCTGTTTCTCGCCCTCTGTTTCAGCCCCTCTGTTTCTCGCCCTCTGTTTCAGCCCCTCTGTTTCAGCCCCTCTGTTTCAGCCCCTCTGTTTCTCGCCCTCTGTTTCAGCCACTCTGTTTCAGCCCCTCTGTTTCTCGCCCTCTGTTTCAGCCCCTCTGTTTCAGCCCCTCTGTATCAGCCCCACTGTTTCAGCCCCTCTGTTTCTCGCCCTCTGTTTCTCGCCCTCTGTTTCAAACCCTCTGTTTCAGCCCCTCTGTTTCAGCCCCTCTGTTTCAGCCCCTCTGTTTCAGCCCCTCTGTTTCTCGCCCTCTGTTTCTGGCCCTCTGTCTCTCGCTCTCTGTTTCTCGCCCTCTGTTTCTCGCCCTGTGTTTCAGCCCCTCTGTTTCAGCCCCTCTGGTTCAGCCCCTCTGTTTCAGCCCCTCTGTTTCAGCCCCTCTGTTTCTCGCCCTCTGTTTCTCGCACTCTGTTTCTCGCTCTCTGTTTCTCGCCCTCTGTTTCTCGCCTCTGTTTCAGCCCCTCTGTTTCAGCCCCTCTGTTTCAGCCCCTCTGTTTTTAGCCCCTCTGTTTCTCGCCCTCTGTTTCAGCCCCTCTGTTTCTCGCCCTCTGTTTCAGCCCCTCTGTTTCAGCCCCTCTGTAAGAGGCCCTCTGTTTCAGCCCCTCTGTTTCTCGCAATCTGTTTCTCTTCCTCTGTTTCAGCCCCTCTGTTTCAGCCCGTCTCTTTCAGCCCCTCTGTTTCAGCCCCTCTGTTTCTCGCCCTCTGTTTCTCGCCCTCTGTTTCTCGCCCTCTGTTTCGCGCCCTCTGTTTCAGCCCAACTGTTTCAGCCCCTCTGTTTCAGCCCCTCTGTTTCTCGCCCTCTGTTTCTCGCCCACTGTTTCTCGCCCTCTGTTTCAGCCCCTCTGTTTCAGCCCCTCTGTTTCAGCCCCTCTGTTTCAGCCCCTCTGTTTCTCGCCCTCTGTTTCTGCCCCTCTGTTTCAGCCCCTCTGTTTCAGCCCCTCTGTTTCCGCCCCTCTGTTTCTCGCCCTCTGTTTCAGCCCCTCTGTTTCAGCCCCTCTGTTTCAGCCCCTCTGTTTCTCGCCCTCTGTTTTCGCACTCTGTTTCAGCCCTTCTGTTTCAGCCCCTCTGTTTCAGCCTCTCTGTTTCTCGCCCTCTGTTTCAGCCCCTCTGTTTCAGCCCCTCTCTTTCAGCCCCTCTGTTTCAGCCCCTCTGTTTCTCGCTCTCTGTTTCTCGCCCTCTGTTTCTCGCCCTCTGTTTCTCGCCCTCTGTTTCTCGCCCTCTGTTTCAGCCCCTCTGTTTCAGCCCCTCTGTTTCTCGCCCTCTGTTTCTCGCCCTCTGTTTCTCGCCCTCTGTTTCAGCCACTCTGTATCAGCCCCTCTGTTTCAGCCCCTCTGTTTCTCGCCCTCTGTTTCAGCCCCTCTGTTTCAGCCCCTCTGTTTCAGCCCCTCTGTTTCATCCCCTCTGTTTCTCGCCCTCTGTTTCACGCCCTCTGTTTCTCGCCCTCTGTTTCAACCCCTCTGTTTCAGCCCCTCTGTTTCAGCCCCTCTGTTTCTCGCCCTCTGTTTCAGCCCCTCTGTTTCAGCCCCTCTGTTTCAGCCCCTCTGTTTCAGCTCCTCTGTTTCACGCCCTCTGTTTCTCGCCCTCTGTTTCAGACCCTCTGTTTCTCGCCCTCTGTTTCAGCCCCTCTGTTTCAGCCCCTCTGTTTCAGCCCCTCTGTTTCTCGCCCTCTGTTTCAGCCACTCTGTTTCAGCCCCTCTGTTTCTCGCCCTCAGTTTCAGCCCCTCTGTTTCAGCCCCTCTGTATCAGCCCCACTGTTTCAGCCCCTCTGTTTCTCGCCCTCTGTTTCTCGCCCTCTCTTTCAAACCCTCTGTTTCAGCCCCTCTGTTTCAGCCCCTCTGTTTCAGCCCCTCTGTTTCAGCCCCTCTGTTTCTCGCCCTCTGTTTCTAGCCCTATGTCTCTCGCTCTCTGTTTCTCGCCCTCTGTTTCTCGCCCTGTGTTTCAGCCCCTCTGTTTCAGCCCCTCTGGTTCAGCCCCTCTGTTTCAGCCCCTCTGTTTCAGCCCCTCTGTTTCTCGCCCTCCGTTTCTCGCACTCTGTTTCTCGCCCTCTGTTTCGCGCCCTCTGTTTCAGCCCCTCTGTTTCAGCCTCTCTGTTTCAGCCCCTCTGTTTCTCGCCCTCTGTTTCTGCCCCTCTGTTTCAGCCCCTCTGTTTCAGCCCCTCTGTTTCTCGCCCTCTGTTTCTGCCCCTCTGTTTCAGCCCCTCTGTTTCAGCCCCTCTGTTTCCGCCCCTCTGTTTCAGCCCCTCTGTTTCTCGCCCTCTGTTTCAGCCCCTCTGTTTCAGCCCCTCTGTTTCTCGCCCTCTGTTTTCGCCCTCTGTTTCAGCCCCTCTGTTTCAGCCCCTCTGTTTCAGCCTCTCTGTTTCTCGCCCTCTGTTTCAGCCCCTCTGTTTCAGCCCCTCTGTTTCAGCCCCTCTGTTTCAGCCCCTCTGTTTCTCGCTCTCTGTTTCTCGCCCTCTGTTTCTCGCCCTCTGTTTCTCGCCCTCTGTTTCTCGCCCTCTGTTTCAGCCCCTCTGTTTCAGCCCCTCTGTTTCTCGCCCTCTGTTTCTCGCCCTCTGTTTCTCGCCCTCTGTTTCAGCCACTCTGTATCAGCCCCTCTGTTTCAGCCCCTCTGTTTCTCGCCCTCTGTTTCAGCCCCTCTGTTTCAGCCCCTCTGTTTCAGCCCCTCTGTTTCAGCTCCTCTGTTTCTCGCCCTCTGTTTCAGCCCCTCTCTTTCTCGCCCTCTGTTTCCGCCCCTCTGTTTCTCGCCCTCTGTTTCAGCCCCTCTGTTTCAGCCCCTCTGTTTCAGCCCCTCTGTTTCTCGCCCTCTGTTTCAGCCACTCTGTTTTAGCCCCTCTGTTTCTCGCCCTCTGTTTCAGCCCCTCTGTTTCAGCCCCTCTGTATCAGCCCCTCTGTTTCAGCCCCTCTGTTTCTCGCCCTCTGTTTCTCGCCCTCTGTTTCTCGCCCACTGTTTCACGCCCTCTGTTTCAGCCCCTCTGTTTCAGCCCCTCTGTTAGAGCCCCTCTGATTCTCGCCCTCTGTTTCTCGCCCACTGTTTCTCGCCCTCTGTTTCAGCCCCTCTGTTTCAGTCCCTCTGTTTCAGCCCCTCTGTTTCAGCCCCTCTGTTTCTCGCCCTCTGTTTCAGCCCCTCTGTTTCAGCCCCTCTGTTTCAGCCCCTCTGTTTCAGCCCCTCTGTTTCTCGCCCTCTGTTTCAGCCACTCTGTTTCAGCCCCTCTGTTTCTCGCCCTCTGTTTCAGACCCTCTGTTTCAGCCCCTCTGTATCAGCCCCACTGTTTCAGCCCCTCTGTTTCTCGCCCTCTGTTTCTCGCCCTCTGTTTCAAACCCTCGGTTTCAGCCCCTCTGTTTCAGCCCCTCTGTATCAGCCCCTCTGTTTCAGCCCCTCTGTTTCTCGCCCTCTGTTTCTCGCCCTCTGTTTCACGCCCTCTGTTTCTCGCCCTCTGTTTCAGCCCCTCTGTTTCAGCCCCTCTGTTTCAGCCCCTCTGATTCTCGCCCTCTGTTTCTCGCCCACTATTTCTCGCCCTCTGTTTCAGCCCCTCTGTTTCAGTCCCTCTGTTTCAGCCCCTCTGTTTCAGCCCCTCTGTTTCTCGACCTCTGTTTCAGCCCCTCTGTTTCAGCCCCTCTGTTTCAGCCCCTCTGTTTCAGCCCCTCTGTTTCTCGCCCTCTGTTTCAGCCCCTCTGTTTCAGCCCCTCTGTTTCAGCCCCTCTGTTTCTCGCCCTCTGTTTCTCGCCCTCTGTTTCAGCCCCTCTGTTTCAGCCCCTCTGTTTCAGCCCCTCTGTTTCAGCCTCTCGGTTTCTCGCCCTCTGTTTCAGCCCCTCTGTTTCAGCCCCTCTGTTTCAGCCCCTCTGTTTCTCGCTCTCTGTTTCTCGCCCTCTGTTTCTCACCCTCTGTTTCTCGCCCTCTGTTTCTCGCCCTCTGTTTCAGCCCCTCTGTTTCAGCCCCTCTGTTTCTCGCCCTCTGTTTCTCGCCCTCTGTTTCTCACCCTCTGTTTCAGCCCCTCTGTTTCAGCCCCTCTGTTTCAGCCCCTCTGTTTCTCGCCCTCTGTTTCAGCCCCTCTGTTTCAGCCCCTCTGTTTCAGCCCCTCTGTTTCAGCTCCTCTGTTTCTCGCCCTCTGTTTCTCGCCCTCTGTTTCAGACCCTCTGTTTCTCGCCCTCTGTTTCAGCCCCTCTGTTTCAGCCCCTCTGTTTCAGCCCCTCTGTTTCTCGCCCTCTGTTTCAGCCACTCTGTTTCAGCCCCTCTGTTTCTCGCCCTCTGTTTCAGACCCTCTGTTTCAGCCCCTCTGTATCAGCCCCACTGTTTCAGCCCCTCTGTTTCTCGCCCTCTGTTTCTCGCCCTCTGTTTCAAACCCTCGGTTTCAGCCCCTCTGTTTCAGCCCCTCTGTTTCAGCCCCTCTGTTTCAGCCCCTCTGTTTCTCGCCCTCTGTTTCTAGCCCTCTGTTTCTCGCTCTCTGTTTCTCGCCCTCTGTTTCTCGCCCTGTGTTTCAGCCCCTCGCTTTCAGCCCCTCTGGTTCAGCCCCTCTGTTTCAGCCCCTCTGTTTCAGCCCCTCTGTTTCTCGCCCTCTGTTTCTCGACCTCTGTTTCAGCCCCTCTGTTTCTCGCCCACTGTTTCAGCCCCTCTGTTTCAGCCCCTCTGTATCAGCCCCTCTGTTTCAGCCCCACTGTTTCTCGCCCTCTGTTTCTCGCTCTCTGTTTATCGCCTCTCTGTTTCCGGCCCTCTGTGTCAGCCCGTCTGTTTCAGCCCCTCTGTTTCAGCCCCTCTGTTTTTAGCACCTCTGTTTCTCGCCCTCTGTTTCAGCCCCTCTGTTTCTCGCCCTCTGTTTCAGCCCCTCTGTTTCAGCCCCTCTGTATCAGCCCCTCTGTTTCAGCCCCTCTGTTTCTCGCCCTCTGTTTCTCGCCCTCTGTTTCAGCCCCTCTGTTTCAGCCCGTCTCTTTCAGCCCCTCTGTTTAAGCCCCTCTGTTTCTCGCCCTCAGTTTCTCGCCCTCTGTTTCTCGCCCTCTGTTTCTCGCCCTATGTTGCAGCCCCTCTGTTTCAGCCCCTCTGTTTCAGCCCCTCTGTTTCTCGCCCTCTGTTTCTCGCCCACTGTTTCTCGCCCTCTGTTTCAGCCCCTCTGTTTCAGCCCCTCTGTTTCAGCCCCTCTGTTTCAGCCCCACTGTTTCTCGCCCTCTGTTTCAGCCCCTCTGTTTCAGCCCCTCTGTTTCTGCCACTCTGTTTCAGCCCCTCTGTTTCTCGCCCTCTGTTTCAGCCCCTCTGTTTCAGCCCCTCTGTTTCAGCCCCTCTGTTTCTCGCCCTCTGTTTCTCGCCCTCTTTTTCAGCCCCTCTGTTTCAGCCCCTCTGTTTCAGCCCCTCTGTTTCAGCCTCTCTTATCTCGCCCTCTGTTTCAGCCCCTCTGTTTCAGCCCCTCTGTTTCAGCCCCTCTGTTTCTCGCTCTCTGTTTCTCGCCCTCTGTTTCTCGCCCTCTGTTTCTCGCCGTCTGTTTTTCGCCCTCTGTTTCAGCCCCTCTGTTTCAGCCCATCTGTTTCTCGCCCTCTGTTTCTCGCCCTCTGTTTCTCGCCCTCTGTTTCAGCCCCTCTGTATCAGCCCCTCTGTTTCAGCCCCTCTGTTTCTCGCCCTCTGTTTCAGCCCCTCTGTTTCAGCACCTCTGTTTAAGCCCCTCTGCTTCAGCCCCTCTGTTTCAGCTCCTCTGTCTCTCGCCCTCTGTTTCTCGCCCTCTGTTTCAGCCCCTCTGTTTCCCTCCCTCTGTTTCAGCCCCTCTGTTTCAGCCCCTCTGTTTCAGCCCCTCTGTTTCTCGCCCTCTGTTTCAGCCCCTCTGTTTCAGCCCCTCTGTTTCTCGCCCTCTGTTTCAGCCCCTCTGTTTCAGCCCCTCTTTATCAGCACCTCTGTTTCAGCCCCTCTGTTTCTCGCCCTCTGTTTCTCGCCCTCTGTTTCAGCCCCTCTGTTTCAGCCCCTCTGTTTCAGCCCCTCTGTTTTTCGCCCTCTGTTTCAGCCCCTCTGTTTCTCGCCCTCTGTTTCAGCCCCTCTGTTTCAGCCGCTCTGTATCAACCCCTCTGTTTCAGCCCCTCTGTTTCTCGCCCTCTGTTTCTAGCCCTCTGTATCAGCCCCTCTGTTTCAGCCCCTCTGTTTCAGCCCCTCTGTTTATCGCCCTCTGTTTCTCGCCCTCTGTTTCACGCCCTCTGTTTCTCGCTTTCTGTTTCTCGCCCTCTGTTTCTCGCCCACTGTTTCAGCCCCTCTGTTTCAGCCACTCTGTTTCATCTCCTCTGTTTCTCGCCCTCTGTTTCTCGCCCACTGTTTCTCGCCCTCTGTTTCAGCCCCTCTGTTTCAGCCCCTCTGTTTCAGCCCCTCTGTTTCTCGCCCTCTGTTTCAGCCCCTCTGTTTCAGCCCCTCTGTTTCAGCCCCTCTGTATCAGCCCCTCTGTTTCAGCCCCTCTGTTTCTCGCCCTCTGTTTCACGACCTCTGTTTCTGCCCCTCTGTTTCAGCCCCTCTGTTTCAGCCCCTCTGTTTCAGCCCTTCTGTGTCAGCCCCTCTGTTTCTCGCCCTCTGTTTCTCGCCCTCTGTTTCTCGCTCTCTGTTTCTCGCCCTCTGTTTCTCGCCCTCTGTTTCAGCCCCTCTGTTTCAGCCCCTCTGTATCAGCCCCTCTGTTTCAGCCCCTCTGTTTCTCGCCCTCTGTTTCAGCCCCTCTGCTTCAGCCCCTCTGTTTCAGCCCCTCTGTTTCAGCTCCTCTGTTTCTCGCACTTTGTTTCTCTCCCTCTGTTTCAGCCCCTCTGTTTCTCGCCCTCTGTTTCTGCCCCTCTGTTCCTCGCCCTCTGTTTCAGCCCCTCTGTTTCAGCCCCTCTGTTTCAGCCCCTCTGTTTCTCGCCCTCTGTTTCAGCCCCTCTGTTTCAGCCCCTCTGTTTCAGCCCCTCTGTTTCAGCTCCTCTGTTTCTCGCCCTCTGTTTCAGCCCCTCTGTTTCTCGCCCTCTGTTTCAGCCCCTCTGTTTCTCGCCCTCTGTTTCAGCCCCTCTGTTTCAGCCCCTCTGTTTCAGCCCCTCTGTTTCTCGCCCTCTGTTTCAGCCACTCTGTTTTAGCCCCTCTGTTTCTCGCCCTCTGTTTCAGCCCCTCTGTTTCAGCCCCTCTGTATCAGCCCCTCTGTTTCAGCCCCTCTGTTTCTTGCCCTCTGTTTCTCGCCCTCTGTTTCTCGCCCTCTGTTTCTCGCCCTCTGTTTCAGCCCCTCTGTTTCAGCCCCTCTGTTTCAGCCCCTCTGATTCTCGCCCTCTGTTTCTCGCCCACTGTTTCTCGCCCTCTGTTTCAGCCCCTCTGTTTCAGTCCTTCTGTTTCAGCCCCTCTGTTTCAGCCCCTCTGTTTCACGCCCTCTGTTTCAGCCCCTCTGTTTCAGCTCCTCTGTTTCAGCCCCTCTGTTTCTCGCCCTCAGTTTCAGCCCCTCTGTTTCAGCCCCTCTGTTTCAGCCCCTCTGTTTCTCGCCCTCTGTTTCTCGCCCTCTGTTTCAGCCCCTCTGTTTCAGCCCCTCTGTTTCAGCCTCTCTGTTTCTCGCCCTCTGTTTCAGCCCCTCTGTTTCAGCCCCTCTGTTTCAGCCCCTCTGTTTCTCGCTCTCTGTTTCTCGCCCTCTGTTTCTCACCCTCTGTTTCTCGCCCTCTGTTTCACGCCCTCTGTTTCAGCCCCTCTGTTTCAGCCCCTCTGTTTCTCGCCCTCTGTTTCTCGCCCTCTGTTTCTCGCCCTCTGTTTCAGCCCCTCTGTTTCAGCCCCTCTGTTTCAGCCCCTCTGTTTCTCGCCCTCTGTTTCAGCCCCTCTGTTTCAGCCCCTCTGTTTCAGCCCCTCTGTTTCAGCTCCTCTGTTTCTCGCCCTCTGTTTCTCGCCCTCTGTTTCAGACCCTCTGTTTATCGCCCTCTGTTTCAGCCCCTCTGTTTCAGCCCCTCTGTTTCAGCCCCTCTGTTTCTAACTCTCTGTTTCTCGCCCTCTGTTTCTCACCCTCTGTTTCTCGCCCTCTGTTTCTCGCCCTCTGTTTCAGCCCCTCTGTTTCAGCCCCTCTGTTTCTCGCCCTCTGTTTCTCGCCCTCTGTTTCTCGCCCTCTGTTTCAGCCCCTCTGTTTCAGCCCCTCTGTTTCAGCCCCTCTGTTTCTCGCCCTCTGTTTCAGCCCCTCTGTTTCAGCCCCTCTGTTTCAGCCCCTCTGTTTCAGCTCCTCTGTTTCTCGCCCTCTGTTTCTCGCCCTCTGTTTCAGACCCTCTGTTTCTCGCCCTCTGTTTCAGCCCCTCTGTTTCTCGCCCTCTGTTTCAGCCACTCTGTTTCAGCCCCTCTGTTTCAGCCCCTCTGTTTCTCGCCCTCTGTTTCAGCCACTCTGTTTCAGCCCCTCTGTTTCTCGCCCTCTGTTTCTCGCCCTCTGTTTCAAACCCTCGGTTTCAGCCCCTCAGTTTCAGCCCCTCTGTTTCAGCCCCTCTGTTTCAGCCCCTCTGTTTCTCGCCCTCTGTTTCTAGCCCTCTGTTTCTCGCTCTCTGTTTCTCGCCCTCTGTTTCTCGCCCTGTGTTTCAGCCCCTCGCTTTCAGCCCCTCCGGTTCAGCACTTCTGTTTCAGCCCCTCTGTTTCAGCCCCTCTGTTTCTCGCCCTCTGTTTCTCGACCTCTGTTTCAGCCCCTCTGTTTCTCGCCCACTGTTTCAGCCCCTCTGTTTCAGCCCCTCTGTATCAGCCCCTCTGTTTCAGCCCCACTGTTTCTCGCCCTCTGTTTATCGCTCTCTCTTTCTCGCCCTCTGTTTCCGGCCCTCTGTTTCAGCCCGTCTGTTTCAGCCCCTCTGTTTCAGCCCCTCTGTTTTTATCCCCTCTGTTTCTCGCCCTCTGTTTCAGCCCCTCTGTTTCTCGCTCTCTGTTTCTCGCCCTCTGTTTCCGGACCTCTGTTTCCGCCCCTCTGTTTCAGCGCCTCTGTTTCAGCCCCTCTGTTTCTCGCCCTCTGTTTCTCGCCCTCTGTTTCTCGCTCTCTGTTTCTCGCCCTCTGTTTCTCGCGTCTGTTTCAGCCCCTCTGTTTCAGCCCCTCTGTTTCAGCCCCTCTGTTTTTAGCCCCTCTGTTTCTCGCCCTCTGTTTGAGCCCCTCTGTTTCTCGCCCTCTGTTTCAGCCCCTCTGTTTCAGCACCTCTGTATCAGCCCCTCTGTTTCAGCCCCTCTGTTTCTCGCCCTCTGTTTCTCGCCCTCTGTTTCAGCCCCTCTGTTTCAGCCCGTCTCTTTCAGCCCCTCTGTTTCAGCCCCTCTGTTTCTCGCCCTCTGTTTCTCGCCCTCTGTTTCTCGCCCTCTGTTTCGCGCCCTCTGTTTCAGCCCCTCTGTTTCAGCCCCTCTGTTTCAGCCCCTCTGTTTCAGCCCCTCTGTTTCAGCCTCTCTGTTTCTCGCCCTCTGTTTCAGCCCCTCTGTTTCAGCCCCTCTGTTTCAGCCCCTCTGTTTCTCGCTCTCTGTTTCTCGCCCTCTGTTTCTCACCCTCTGTTTCTCGCCCTCTGTTTCTCGCCCTCTGTTTCAGCCCCTCTGTTTCATCCCCTCTGTTTCTCGCCCTCTGTTTCACGCCCTCTGTTTCTCGCCCTCTGTTTCAGCCCCTCTGTTTCAGCCCCTCTGTTTCAGCCCCTCTGTTTCTCGCCCTCTGTTTCAGCCCCTCTGTTTCAGCCGCTCTGTTTCAGCCCCTCTGTTTCAGCTCCTCTGTTTCACGCCCTCTGTTTCTCGCCCTCTGTTTCAGCCCCTCTGTTTCTCGCCCTCTGTTTCAGCCCCTCTGTTTCAGCCCCTCTGTTTCAGCCCCTCTGTTTCTCGCCCTCTGTTTCAGCCACTCTGTTTCAGCCCCTCTGTTTCTCGCCCTCTGTTTCAGCCCCTCTGTTTCATCCCCTCTGTATCAGCCCCACTGTTTCAGCCCCTCTGTTTCTCGCCCTCTGTTTCTCGCCCTCTGTTTCAAACCCTCTGTTTCAGCCCCTCTGTTTCAGCCCCTCTGTTTCAGCCCCTCTGTTTCAGCCCCTCTGTTTCTCGCCCTCTGTTTCTAGCCCTCTGTCTCTCGCCTTCTGTTTCTCGCCCTCTGTTTCTCGCCCTGTGTTTCAGCCCCTCTGTTTCAGCCCCTCTGGTTCAGCCCCTCTGTTTCAGCCCCTCTGTTTCAGCCCCTCTGTTTCTCGCCCTCTGTTTCTCGCACTCTGTTTCTCGCTCTCTGTTTCTCGCCCTCTGTTTCTCGCCTCTGTTTCAGCCCCTCTGTTTCAGCCCCTCTGTTTCAGCCCCTCTGTTTTTAGCCCCTCTGTTTCTCGCCCTCTGTTTCAGCCCCTCTGTTTCTCGCCCTCTGTTTCAGCCCCTCTGTTTCAGCCCCTCTGTAACAGGCCCTCTGTTTCAGCCCCTCTGTTTCTCGCCCTCTGTTTCTCGCCCTCTGTTTCAGCCCCTCTGTTTCAGCCCGTCTCTTTCAGCCCCTCTGTTTCAGCCCCTCTGTTTCAGCCCCTCTGTTTCTCGCCCTCTGTTTCTCGCCCTCTGTTTCGCGCCCTCTGTTTCAGCCCCTCTGTTTCAGCCCCTCTGTTTCTCGCCCTCTGTTTCTCGCCCACTGTTTCTCGCCCTCTGTTTCAGCCCCTCTGTTTCAGCCCCTCTGTTTCAGCCCCTCTGTTTCTCGCCCTCTGTTTCTGCCCCTCTGTTTCAGCCCCTCTGTTTCAGCCCCTCTGTTTCCGCCCCTCTGTTTCTCGCCCTCTGTTTCAGCCCCTCTGTTTCAGCCCCTCTGTTTCAGCCCCTCTGATTCTCGCCCTCTGTTTTCGCACTCTGTTTCAGCCCCTCTGTTTCAGCCCCTCTGTTTCAGCCTCTCTGTTTCTCGCCCTCTGTTTCAGCCCCTCTGTTTCAGCCCCTCTGTTTCAGCCCCTCTGTTTCAGCCCCTCTGTTTCTCGCTCTCTGTTTCTCGCCCTCTGTTTCTCGCCCTCTGTTTCTCGCCCTCTGTTTCTCGCCCTCTGTTTCAGCCCCTCTGTTTCAGCCCCTCTGTTTCTCGCCCTCTGTTTCTCGCCCTCTGTTTCTCGCCCTCTGTTTCAGCCACTCTGTATCAGCCCCTCTGTTTCAGCCCCTCTGTTTCTCGCCCTCTGTTTCAGCCCCTCTGTTTCAGCCCCTCTGTTTCAGCCCCTCTGTTTCAGCTCCTCTGTTTCTCGCCCTCTGTTTCAGCCACTCTGTTTCTCGCCCTCTGTTTCAGCCCCTCTGTTTCTCGCCCTCTGTTTCAGCCCCTCTGTTTCAGCCCCTCTGTTTCAGCCCCTCTGTTTCTCGCCCTCTGTTTCAGCCACTCTGTTTTAGCCCCTCTGTTTCTCGCCCTCTGTTTCAGCCCCTCTGTTTCAGCCCCTCTGTATCAGCCCCTCTGTTTCAGCCCCTCTGTTTCTCGCCCTCTGTTTCTCGCCCTCTGTTTCTCGCCCTCTGTTTCTCGCCCTCTGTTTCAGCCCCTCTGTTTCAGCCCCTCTGTTTCAGCCCCTCTGATTCTCGCCCTCTGTTTCTTGCCCACTGTTTCTCGCCCTCTGTTTCAGCCCCTCTGTTTCAGTCCCTCTGTTTCAGCCCCTCTGTTTCAGCCCCTCTGTTTCTCGCCCTCTGTTTCAGCCCCTCTGTTTCAGCCCCTCTGTTTCAGCCCCTCTGTTTCTCGCTCTCTGTTTCTCGCCCTCTGTTTCTCACCCTCTGTTTCTCGCCCACTGTTTCTCGCCCTCTGTTTCGCGCCCTCTGTTTCAGCCCCTCTGTTTCAGCCCCTCTGTTTCAGCCCCTCTGTTTCTCGCCCTCTGTTTCTCGCCCACTGTTTCTCGCCCTCTGTTTCAGCCCCTCTGTTTCAGCCCCTCTGTTTCAGCCCCTCTGTTTCAGCCCCTCTGTTTCTCGCCCTCTGTTTCTGCCCCTCTGTTTCAGCCCCTCTGTTTCAGCCCCTCTGTTTCCGCCCCTCTGTTTCTCGCCCTCTGTTTCAGCCCCTCTGTTTCAGCCCCTCTGTTTCAGCCCCTCTGTTTCTCGCCCTCTGTTTTCGCCCTCTGTTTCAGCCCCTCTGTTTCAGCCCCTCTGTTTCAGCCTCTCTGTTTCTCGCCCTCTGTTTCAGCCCCTCTGTTTCAGCCCCTCTGTTTCAGCCCCTCTGTTTCAGCCCCTCTGTTTCTCGCTCTCTGTTTCTCGCCCTCTGTTTCTCGCCCTCTGTTTCTCGCCCTCTGTTTCAGCCCCTCTGTTTCAGCCCCTCTGTTTCTCGCCCTCTGTTTCTCGCCCTCTGTTTCACGCCCTCTGTTTCAGCCACTCTGTATCAGCCCCTCTGTTTCAGCCCCTCTGTTTCTCGCCCTCTGTTTCCCGCCCTCTGTTTCAGCCCCTCTGTTTCAGCCCGTCTCTTTCAGCCCCTCTGTTTCAGCCCCTCTGTTTCTCGCCCTCTGTTTCTCGCCCTCTGTTTCTCGCCCTCTGTTTCGCGCCCTCTGTTTCAGCCCCTCTGTTTCAGCCCCTCTGTTTCAGCCCCTCTGTTTCACGCCCTCTGTTTCTCGCCCACTGTTTCTCGCCCTCTGTTTCAGCCCCTCTGTTTCAGCCCCTCTGTTTCAGCCCCTCTGTTTCAGCCCCTCTGTTTCTCACCCTCTGTTTCTGCCCCTCTGTTTCAGCCCCTCTGTTTCAGCCCCTCTGTTTCCGCCCCTCTGTTTCTCGCCCTCTGTTTCAGCCCCTCTGTTTCAGCCCCTCTGTTTCAGCCCCTCTGTTTCTCGCCCTCTGTTTTCGCCCTCTGTTTCAGCCCCTCTGTTTCAGCCCCTCTGTTTCAGCCTCTCTGTTTCTCGCCCTCTGTTTCAGCCCCTCTGTTTCAGCCCCTCTGTTTCAGCCCCTGTGTTTCAGCCCCTCTGTTTCTCGCTCTCTGTTTCTCGCCCTCTGTTTCACGCCCTCTGTTTCTCGCCCTCTGTTTCTCCCCCTCTGTTTCATCCCCTCTGTTTCAGCCCCTCTGTTTCAGCCCCTCTGTTTCTCGCCCTCTGTTTCTCGCCCTCTGTTTCAGCCCCTCTGTTTCAGCCCCTCTGTTTCACGCCCTCTGTTTCTCGCCCTCTGTTTCTCGCCCTCTGTTTCAGCCCCTCTGTTTCAGCCCCTCTGTTTCAGCCCCTCTGTTTCTCGCCCTCTGTTTCAGCCCCTCTGTTTCAGCCCCTCTGTTTCAGCCCCTCTGTTTCAGCTCCTCTGTTTCTCGCCCTCTGTTTCTCGCCCTCTGTTTCAGACCCTCTGTTTCTCGCCCTCTGTTTCAGCCCCTCTGTTTCAGCCCCTCTGTTTCAGCCCCTCTGTTTCTCGCTCTCTGTTTCTCGCCCTCTGTTTCTCACCCTCTGTTTCTCGCCCTCTGTTTCTCGCCATCTGTTTCAGCCCCTCTGTTTCAGCCCCTCTGTTTCTCGCCCTCTGTTTCTCGCCCTCTGTTTCTCGCCCTCTGTTTCAGCCCCTCTGTTTCAGCCCCTCTGTTTCAGCCCCTCTGTTTCTCGCCCTCTGTTTCAGCCCCTCTGTTTCAGCCCCTCTGTTTCAGCCCCTCTGTTTCAGCTCCTCTGTTTCTCGCCCTCTGTTTCTCGCCCTCTGTTTCAGACCCTCTGTTTCTCGCCCTCTGTTTCAGCCCCTCTGTTTCTCGCCCTCTGTTTCAGCCACTCTGTTTCAGCCCCTCTGTTTCAGCCCCTCTGTTTCTCGCCCTCTGTTTCAGCCACTCTGTTTCAGCCCCTCTGTTTCTCGCCCTCTGTTTCAGCCCCTCTGTTTCAGCCCCTCTGTATCAGCCCCACTGTTTCAGCCCCTCTGTTTCTCGCCCTCTGTTTGTCGCCCTCTGTTTCAAACCCTCGGTTTCAGCCCCTCAGTTTCAGCCCCTCTGTTTCAGCCCCTCTGTTTCAGCCCCTCTGTTTCTCGCCCTCTGTTTCTAGCCCTCTGTTTCTCGCTCTCTGTTTCTCGCCCTCTGTTTCTCGCCCTGTGTTTCAGCCCCTCGCTTTCAGCCCCTCCGGTTCAGCACTTCTGTTTCAGCCCCTCTGTTTCAGCCCCTCTGTTTCAGCCCCTCTGTTTCACGCCCTCTGTTTCAGCCCCTCTGTTTCAGCTCCTCTGTTTCAGCCCCTCTGTTTCTCGCCCTCAGTTTCAGCCCCTCTGTTTCAGCCCCTCTGTTTCAGCCCCTCTGTTTCTCGCCCTCTGTTTCTCGCCCTCTGTTTCAGCCCCTCTGTTTCAGCCCCTCTGTTTCAGCCCCTCTGTTTCAGCCTCTCTGTTTCTCGCCCTCTGTTTCAGCCCCTCTGTTTCAGCCCCTCTGTTTCAGCCCCTCTGTTTCTCGCTCTCTGTTTCTCGCCCTCTGTTTCTCACCCTCTGTTTCTCGCCCTCTGTTTCTCGCCCTCTGTTTCTCGCCCTCTGTTTCAGCCCCTCTGTTTCAGCCCCTCTGTTTCTCGCCCTCTGTTTCTCGCCCTCTGTTTCTCGCCCTCTGTTTCAGCCACTCTGTATCAGCCCCTCTGTTTCAGCCCCTCTGTTTCTCGCCCTCTGTTTCAGCCCCTCTGTTTCAGCCCCTCTGTTTCAGCCCCTCTGTTTCAGCTCCTCTGTTTCTCGCCCTCTGTTTCAGCCACTCTGTTTCTCGCCCTCTGTTTCAGCCCCTCTGTTTCTCGCCCTCTGTTTCAGCCCCTCTGTTTCAGCCCCTCTGTTTCAGCCCCTCTGTTTCTCGCCCTCTGTTTCAGCCACTCTGTTTTAGCCCCTCTGTTTCTCGCCCTCTGTTTCAGCCCCTCTGTTTCAGCCCCTCTGTATCAGCCCCTCTGTTTCAGCCCCTCTGTTTCTCGCCCTCTGTTTCTCGCCCTCTGTTTCTCGCCCTCTGTTTCTCGCCCTCTGTTTCAGCCCCTCTGTTTCAGCCCCTCTGTTTCAGCCCCTCTGATTCTCGCCCTCTGTTTCTTGCCCACTGTTTCTCGCCCTCTGTTTCAGCCCCTCTGTTTCAGTCCCTCTGTTTCAGCCCCTCTGTTTCAGCCCCTCTGTTTCTCGCCCTCTGTTTCAGCCCCTCTGTTTCAGCCCCTCTGTTTCAGCCCCTCTGTTTCTCGCTCTCTGTTTCTCGCCCTCTGTTTCTCACCCTCTGTTTCTCGCCCACTGTTTCTCGCCCTCTGTTTCGCGCCCTCTGTTTCAGCCCCTCTGTTTCAGCCCCTCTGTTTCAGCCCCTCTGTTTCTCGCCCTCTGTTTCTCGCCCACTGTTTCTCGCCCTCTGTTTCAGCCCCTCTGTTTCAGCCCCTCTGTTTCAGCCCCTCTGTTTCAGCCCCTCTGTTTCTCGCCCTCTGTTTCTGCCCCTCTGTTTCAGCCCCTCTGTTTCAGCCCCTCTGTTTCCGCCCCTCTGTTTCTCGCCCTCTGTTTCAGCCCCTCTGTTTCAGCCCCTCTGTTTCAGCCCCTCTGTTTCTCGCCCTCTGTTTTCGCCCTCTGTTTCAGCCCCTCTGTTTCAGCCCCTCTGTTTCAGCCTCTCTGTTTCTCGCCCTCTGTTTCAGCCCCTCTGTTTCAGCCCCTCTGTTTCAGCCCCTCTGTTTCAGCCCCTCTGTTTCTCGCTCTCTGTTTCTCGCCCTCTGTTTCTCGCCCTCTGTTTCTCGCCCTCTGTTTCAGCCCCTCTGTTTCAGCCCCTCTGTTTCTCGCCCTCTGTTTCTCGCCCTCTGTTTCACGCCCTCTGTTTCAGCCACTCTGTATCAGCCCCTCTGTTTCAGCCCCTCTGTTTCTCGCCCTCTGTTTCCCGCCCTCTGTTTCAGCCCCTCTGTTTCAGCCCGTCTCTTTCAGCCCCTCTGTTTCAGCCCCTCTGTTTCTCGCCCTCTGTTTCTCGCCCTCTGTTTCTCGCCCTCTGTTTCGCGCCCTCTGTTTCAGCCCCTCTGTTTCAGCCCCTCTGTTTCAGCCCCTCTGTTTCACGCCCTCTGTTTCTCGCCCACTGTTTCTCGCCCTCTGTTTCAGCCCCTCTGTTTCAGCCCCTCTGTTTCAGCCCCTCTGTTTCAGCCCCTCTGTTTCTCACCCTCTGTTTCTGCCCCTCTGTTTCAGCCCCTCTGTTTCAGCCCCTCTGTTTCCGCCCCTCTGTTTCTCGCCCTCTGTTTCAGCCCCTCTGTTTCAGCCCCTCTGTTTCAGCCCCTCTGTTTCTCGCCCTCTGTTTTCGCCCTCTGTTTCAGCCCCTCTGTTTCAGCCCCTCTGTTTCAGCCTCTCTGTTTCTCGCCCTCTGTTTCAGCCCCTCTGTTTCAGCCCCTCTGTTTCAGCCCCTGTGTTTCAGCCCCTCTGTTTCTCGCTCTCTGTTTCTCGCCCTCTGTTTCACGCCCTCTGTTTCTCGCCCTCTGTTTCTCGCCCTCTGTTTCATCCCCTCTGTTTCAGCCCCTCTGTTTCAGCCCCTCTGTTTCTCGCCCTCTGTTTCTCGCCCTCTGTTTCAGCCCCTCTGTTTCAGCCCCTCTGTTTCACGCCCTCTGTTTCTCGCCCTCTGTTTCTCGCCCTCTGTTTCAGCCCCTCTGTTTCAGCCCCTCTGTTTCAGCCCCTCTGTTTCTCGCCCTCTGTTTCAGCCCCTCTGTTTCAGCCCCTCTGTTTCAGCCCCTCTGTTTCAGCTCCTCTGTTTCTCGCCCTCTGTTTCTCGCCCTCTGTTTCAGACCCTCTGTTTCTCGCCCTCTGTTTCAGCCCCTCTGTTTCAGCCCCTCTGTTTCAGCCCCTCTGTTTCTCGCTCTCTGTTTCTCGCCCTCTGTTTCTCACCCTCTGTTTCTCGCCCTCTGTTTCTCGCCATCTGTTTCAGCCCCTCTGTTTCAGCCCCTCTGTTTCTCGCCCTCTGTTTCTCGCCCTCTGTTTCTCGCCCTCTGTTTCAGCCCCTCTGTTTCAGCCCCTCTGTTTCAGCCCCTCTGTTTCTCGCCCTCTGTTTCAGCCCCTCTGTTTCAGCCCCTCTGTTTCAGCCCCTCTGTTTCAGCTCCTCTGTTTCTCGCCCTCTGTTTCTCGCCCTCTGTTTCAGACCCTCTGTTTCTCGCCCTCTGTTTCAGCCCCTCTGTTTCTCGCCCTCTGTTTCAGCCACTCTGTTTCAGCCCCTCTGTTTCAGCCCCTCTGTTTCTCGCCCTCTGTTTCAGCCACTCTGTTTCAGCCCCTCTGTTTCTCGCCCTCTGTTTCAGCCCCTCTGTTTCAGCCCCTCTGTATCAGCCCCACTGTTTCAGCCCCTCTGTTTCTCGCCCTCTGTTTGTCGCCCTCTGTTTCAAACCCTCGGTTTCAGCCCCTCAGTTTCAGCCCCTCTGTTTCAGCCCCTCTGTTTCAGCCCCTCTGTTTCTCGCCCTCTGTTTCTAGCCCTCTGTTTCTCGCTCTCTGTTTCTCGCCCTCTGTTTCTCGCCCTGTGTTTCAGCCCCTCGCTTTCAGCCCCTCCGGTTCAGCACTTCTGTTTCAGCCCCTCTGTTTCAGCCCCTCTGTTTCAGCCCCTCTGTTTCACGCCCTCTGTTTCAGCCCCTCTGTTTCAGCTCCTCTGTTTCAGCCCCTCTGTTTCTCGCCCTCAGTTTCAGCCCCTCTGTTTCAGCCCCTCTGTTTCAGCCCCTCTGTTTCTCGCCCTCTGTTTCTCGCCCTCTGTTTCAGCCCCTCTGTTTCAGCCCCTCTGTTTCAGCCCCTCTGTTTCAGCCTCTCTGTTTCTCGCCCTCTGTTTCAGCCCCTCTGTTTCAGCCCCTCTGTTTCAGCCCCTCTGTTTCTCGCTCTCTGTTTCTCGCCCTCTGTTTCTCACCCTCTGTTTCTCGCCCTCTGTTTCACGCCCTCTGTTTCAGCCCCTCTGTTTCAGCCCCTCTGTTTCTCGCCCTCTGTTTCTCGCCCTCTGTTTCTCGCCCTCTGTTTCAGCCCCTCTGTTTCAGCCCCTCTGTTTCAGCCCCTCTGTTTCTCGCCCTCTGTTTCAGCCCCTCTGTTTCAGCCCCTCTGTTTCAGCCCCTCTGTTTCAGCTCCTCTGTTTCTCGCCCTCTGTTTCTCGCCCTCTGTTTCAGACCCTCTGTTTCTCGCCCTCTGTTTCAGCCCCTCTGTTTCAGCCCCTCTGTTTCAGCCCCTCTGTTTCTAACTCTCTGTTTCTCGCCCTCTGTTTCTCACCCTCTGTTTCTCGCCCTCTGTTTCTCGCCCTCTGTTTCAGCCCCTCTGTTTCAGCCCCTCTGTTTCTCGCCCTCTGTTTCTCGCCCTCTGTTTCTCGCCCTCTGTTTCAGCCCCTCTGTTTCAGCCCCTCTGTTTCAGCCCCTCTGTTTCTCGCCCTCTGTTTCAGCCCCTCTGTTTCAGCCCCTCTGTTTCAGCCCCTCTGTTTCAGCTCCTCTGTTTCTCGCCCTCTGTTTCTCGCCCTCTGTTTCAGACCCTCTGTTTCTCGCCCTCTGTTTCAGCCCCTCTGTTTCTCTCCCTCTGTTTCAGCCACTCTGTTTCAGCCCCTCTGTTTCAGCCCCTCTGTTTCTCGCCCTCTGTTTCAGCCACTCTGTTTCAGCCCCTCTGTTTCTCGCCCTCTGTTTCAGCCCCTCTGTTTCAGCCCCTCTGTATCAGCCCCACTGTTTCAGCCCCTCTGTTTCTCGCCCTCTGTTTCTCGCCCTCTGTTTCAAACCCTCGGTTTCAGCCCCTCAGTTTCAGCCCCTCTGTTTCAGCCCCTCTGTTTCAGCCCCTCTGTTTCTCGCCCTCTGTTTCTAGCCCTCTGTTTCTCGCTCTCTGTTTCTCGCCCTCTGTTTCTCGCCCTGTGTTTCAGCCCCTCGCTTTCAGCCCCTCCGGTTCAGCACTTCTGTTTCAGCCCCTCTGTTTCAGCCCCTCTGTTTCTCGCCCTCTGTTTCTCGACCTCTGTTTCAGCCCCTCTGTTTCTCGCCCACTGTTTCAGCCCCTCTGTTTCAGCCCCTCTGTATCAGCCCCTCTGTTTCAGCCCCACTGTTTCTCGCCCTCTGTTTATCGCTCTCTCTTTCTCGCCCTCTGTTTCCGGCCCTCTGTTTCAGCCCGTCTGTTTCAGCCCCTCTGTTTCAGCCCCTCTGTTTTTATCCCCTCTGTTTCTCGCCCTCTGTTTCAGCCCCTCTGTTTCTCGCTCTCTGTTTCTCGCCCTCTGTTTCCGGACCTCTGTTTCAGCCCCTCTGTTTCAGCGCCTCTGTTTCAGCCCCTCTGTTTCTCGCCCTCTGTTTCTCGCCCTCTGTTTCTCGCTCTCTGTTTCTCGCCCTCTGTTTCTCGCGTCTGTTTCAGCCCCTCTGTTTCAGCCCCTCTGTTTCAGCCCCTCTGTTTTTAGCCCCTCTGTTTCTCGCCCTCTGTTTCAGCCCCTCTGTTTCTCGCCCTCTGTTTCAGCCCCTCTGTTTCAGCACCTCTGTATCAGCCCCTCTGTTTCAGCCCCTCTGTTTCTCGCCCTCTGTTTCTCGCCCTCTGTTTCAGCCCCTCTGTTTCAGCCCGTCTCTTTCAGCCCCTCTGTTTCATCCCCTCTGTTTCTCGCCCTCTGTTTCTCGCCCTCTGTTTCTCGCCCTCTGTTTCGCGCCCTCTGTTTCAGCCCCTCTGTTTCAGCCCCTCTGTTTCAGCCCCTCTGTTTCAGCCCCTCTGTTTCAGCCTCTCTGTTTCTCGCCCTCTGTTTCAGCCCCTCTGTTTCAGCCCCTCTGTTTCAGCCCCTCTGTTTCTCGCTCTCTGTTTCTCGCCCTCTGTTTCTCACCCTCTGTTTCTCGCCCTCTGTTTCTCGCCCTCTGTTTCAGCCCCTCTGTTTCATCCCCTCTGTTTCTCGCCCTCTGTTTCACGCCCTCTGTTTCTCGCCCTCTGTTTCAGCCCCTCTGTTTCAGCCCCTCTGTTTCAGCCCCTCTGTTTCTCGCCCTCTGTTTCAGCCCCTCTGTTTCAGCCCCTCTGTTTCAGCCCCTCTGTTTCAGCTCCTCTGTTTCACGCCCTCTGTTTCTCGCCCTCTGTTTCAGCCCCTCTGTTTCTCGCCCTCTGTTTCAGCCCCTCTGTTTCAGCCCCTCTGTTTCAGCCCCTCTGTTTCTCGCCCTCTGTTTCAGCCACTCTGTTTCAGCCCCTCTGTTTCTCGCCCTCTGTTTCAGCCCCTCTGTTTCATCCCCTCTGTATCAGCCCCACTGTTTCAGCCCCTCTGTTTCTCGCCCTCTGTTTCTCGCCCTCTGTTTCAAACCCTCTGTTTCAGCCCCTCTGTTTCAGCCCCTCTGTTTCAGCCCCTCTGTTTCAGCCCCTCTGTTTCTCGCCCTCTGTTTCTAGCCCTCTGTCTCTCGCTCTCTGTTTCTCGCCCTCTGTTTCTCGCCCTGTGTTTCAGCCCCTCTGTTTCAGCCCCTCTGGTTCAGCCCCTCTGTTTCAGCCCCTCTGTTTCAGCACCTCTGTTTCTCGCCCTCTGTTTCTCGCACTCTGTTTCTCGCTCTCTGTTTCTCGCCCTCTGTTTCTCGCCTCTGTTTCAGCCCCTCTGTTTCAGCCCCTCTGTTTCAGCCCCTCTGTTTTTAGCCCCTCTGTTTCTCGCCCTCTGTTTCAGCCCCTCTGTTTCTCGCCCTCTGTTTCAGCCCCTCTGTTTCAGCCCCTCTGTAACAGGCCCTCTGTTTCAGCCCCTCTGTTTCTCGCCCTCTGTTTCTCGCCCTCTGTTTCAGCCCCTCTGTTTCAGCCCGTCTCTTTCAGCCCCTCTGTTTCAGCCCCTCTGTTTCTCGCCCTCTGTTTCTCGCCCTCTGTTTCTCGCCCTCTGTTTCGCGCCCTCTGTTACAGCCCCTCTGTTTCAGCCCCTCTGTTTCTCGCCCTCTGTTTCTCGCCCACTGTTTCTCGCCCTCTGTTTCAGCCCCTCTGTTTCAGCCCCTCTGTTTCAGCCCCTCTGTTTCAGCCCCTCTGTTTCTCGCCCTCTGTTTCTGCCCCTCTGTTTCAGCCCCTCTGTTTCAGCCCCTCTGTTTCCGCCCCTCTGTTTCTCGCCCTCTGTTTCAGCCCCTCTGTTTCAGCCCCTCTGTTTCAGCCCCTCTGATTCTCGCCCTCTGTTTTCGCACTCTGTTTCAGCCCCTCTGTTTCAGCCCCTCTGTTTCAGCCTCTCTGTTTCTCGCCCTCTGTTTCAGCCCCTCTGTTTCAGCCCCTCTGTTTCAGCCCCTCTGTTTCAGCCCCTCTGTTTCTCGCTCTCTGTTTCTCGCCCTCTGTTTCTCGCCCTCTGTTTCTCGCCCTCTGTTTCTCGCCCTCTGTTTCAGCCCCTCTGTTTCAGCCCCTCTGTTTCTCGCCCTCTGTTTCTCGCCCTCTGTTTCTCGCCCTCTGTTTCAGCCACTCTGTATCAGCCCCTCTGTTTCAGCCCCTCTGTTTCTCGCCCTCTGTTTCAGCCCCTCTGTTTCAGCCCCTCTGTTTCAGCCCCTCTGTTTCAGCTCCTCTGTTTCTCGCCCTCTGTTTCAGCCCCTCAGTTTCTCGCCCTCTGTTTCAGCCCCTCTGTTTCTCGCCCTCTGTTTCAGCCCCTCTGTTTCAGCCCCTCTGTTTCTCGCCCTCTGTTTCAGCCACTCTGTTTTAGCCCCTCTCTTTCTCGCCCTCTGTTTCAGCCCCTCTGTTTCAGCCCCTCTGTATCAGCCCCTCTGTTTCAGCCCCTCTGTTTCTCGCCCTCTGTTTCTCGCCCTCTGTTTCTCGCCCTCTGTTTCTCGCCCTCTGTTTCAGCCCCTCTGTTTCAGCCCCTCTGTTTCAGCCCCTCTGATTCTCGCCCTCTGTTTCTCGCCCACTGTTTCTCGCCCTCTGTTTCAGCCCCTCTGTTTCAGTCCCTCTGTTTCAGCCCCTCTGTTTCAGCCCCTCTGTTTCTCGCCCTCTGTTTCAGCCCCTCTGTTTCAGCCCCTCTGTTTCAGCCCCTCTGTTTCTCGCTCTCTGTTTCTCGCCCTCTGTTTCTCACCCTCTGTTTCTCGCCCTCTGTTTCTCGCCCTCTGTTTCGCGCCCTCTGTTTCAGCCCCTCTGTTTCAGCCCCTCTGTTTCAGCCCCTCTGTTTCTCGCCCTCTGTTTCTCGCCCACTGTTTCTCGCCCTCTGTTTCAGCCCCTCTGTTTCAGCCCCTCTGTTTCAGCCCCTCTGTTTCAGCCCCTCTGTTTCTCGCCCTCTGTTTCTGCCCCTCTGTTTCAGCCCCTCTGTTTCAGCCCCTCTGTTTCCGCCCCTCTGTTTCTCGCCCTCTGTTTCAGCCCCTCTGTTTCAGCCCCTCTGTTTCAGCCCCTCTGTTTCTCGCCCTCTGTTTTCGCCCTCTGTTTCAGCCCCTCTGTTTCAGCCCCTCTGTTTCAGCCTCTCTGTTTCTCGCCCTCTGTTTCAGCCCCTCTGTTTCAGCCCCTCTGTTTCAGCCCCTCTGTTTCAGCCCCTCTGTTTCTCGCTCTCTGTTTCTCGCCCTCTGTTTCTCGCCCTCTGTTTCTCGCCCTCTGTTTCTCGCCCTCTGTTTCAGCCCCTCTGTTTCAGCCCCTCTGTTTCTCGCCCTCTGTTTCTCGCCCTCTGTTTCACGCCCTCTGTTTCAGCCACTCTGTATCAGCCCCTCTGTTTCAGCCCCTCTGTTTCTCGCCCTCTGTTTCCCGCCCTCTGTTTCAGCCCCTCTGTTTCAGCCCGTCTCTTTCAGCCCCTCTGTTTCAGCCCCTCTGTTTCTCGCCCTCTGTTTCTCGCCCTCTGTTTCTCGCCCTCTGTTTCGCGCCCTCTGTTTCAGCCCCTCTGTTTCAGCCCCTCTGTTTCAGCCCCTCTGTTTCTCGCCCTCTGTTTCTCGCCCACTGTTTCTCGCCCTCTGTTTCAGCCCCTCTGTTTCAGCCCCTCTGTTTCAGCCCCTCTGTTTCAGCCCCTCTGTTTCTCACCCTCTGTTTCTGCCCCTCTGTTTCAGTCCCTCTGTTTCAGCCCCTCTGTTTCCGCCCCTCTGTTTCTCGCCCTCTGTTTCAGCCCCTCTGTTTCAGCCCCTCTGTTTCAGCCCCTCTGTTTCTCGCCCTCTGTTTTCGCCCTCTGTTTCAGCCCCTCTGTTTCAGCCCCTCTGTTTCAGCCTCTCTGTTTCTCGCCCTCTGTTTCAGCCCCTCTGTTTCAGCCCCTCTGTTTCAGCCCCTGTGTTTCAGCCCCTCTGTTTCTCGCTCTCTGTTTCTCGCCCTCTGTTTCACGCCCTCTGTTTCTCGCCCTCTGTTTCTCGCCCTCTGTTTCATCCCCTCTGTTTCAGCCCCTCTGTTTCAGCCCCTCTGTTTCTCGCCCTCTGTTTCTCGCCCTCTGTTTCAGCCCCTCTGTTTCAGCCCCTCTGTTTCCCGCCCTCTGTTTCTCGCCCTCTGTTTCTCGCCCTCTGTTTCAGCCCCTCTGTTTCAGCCCCTCTGTTTCAGCCCCTCTGTTTCTCGCCCTCTGTTTCAGCCCCTCTGTTTCAGCCCCTCTGTTTCAGCCCCTCTGTTTCAGCTCCTCTGTTTCTCGCCCTCTGTTTCTCGCCCTCTGTTTCAGACCCTCTGTTTCTCGCCCTCTGTTTCAGCCCCTCTGTTTCAGCCCCTCTGTTTCAGCCCCTCTGTTTCTCGCTCTCTGTTTCTCGCCCTCTGTTTCTCACCCTCTGTTTCTCGCCCTCTGTTTCTCGCCCTCTGTTTCAGCCCCTCTGTTTCAGCCCCTCTGTTTCTCGCCCTCTGTTTCTCGCCCTCTGTTTCTCGCCCTCTGTTTCAGCCCCTCTGTTTCAGCCCCTCTGTTTCAGCCCCTCTGTTTCTCGCCCTCTGTTTCAGCCCCTCTGTTTCAGCCCCTCTGTTTCAGCCCCTCTGTTTCAGCTCCTCTGTTTCTCGCCCTCTGTTTCTCGCCCTCTGTTTCAGACCCTCTGTTTCTCGCCCTCTGTTTCAGCCCCTCTGTTTCTCGCCCTCTGTTTCAGCCACTCTGTTTCAGCCCCTCTGTTTCAGCCCCTCTGTTTCTCGCCCTCTGTTTCAGCCACTCTGTTTCAGCCCCTCTGTTTCTCGCCCTCTGTTTCAGCCCCTCTGTTTCAGCCCCTCTGTATCAGCCCCACTGTTTCAGCCCCTCTGTTTCTCGCCCTCTGTTTGTCGCCCTCTGTTTCAAACCCTCGGTTTCAGCCCCTCAGTTTCAGCCCCTCTGTTTCAGCCCCTCTGTTTCAGCCCCTCTGTTTCTCGCCCTCTGTTTCTAGCCCTCTGTTTCTCGCTCTCTGTTTCTCGCCCTCTGTTTCTCGCCCTGTGTTTCAGCCCCTCGCTTTCAGCCCCTCCGGTTCAGCACTTCTGTTTCAGCCCCTCTGTTTCAGCCCCTCTGTTTCTCGCCCTCTGTTTCTCGACCTCTGTTTCAGCCCCTCTGTTTCTCGCCCACTGTTTCAGCCCCTCTGTTTCAGCCCCTCTGTATCAGCCCCTCTGTTTCAGCCCCACTGTTTCTCGCCCTCTGTTTCTCGCTCTCTCTTTCTCGCCCTCTGTTTCCGGCCCTCTGTTTCAGCCCGTCTGTTTCAGCCCCTCTGTTTCAGCCCCTCTGTTTTTAGCCCCTCTGTTTCTCGCCCTCTGTTTCAGCCCCTCTGTTTCTCGCTCTCTGTTTCTCGCCCTCTGTTTCCGGACCTCTGTTTCAGCCCCTCTGTTTCAGCGCCTCTGTTTCAGCCCCTCTGTTTCTCGCCCTCTGTTTCTCGCCCTCTGTTTCTCGCTCTCTGTTTCTCGCCCTCTGTTTCTCGCGTCTGTTTCAGCCCCTCTGTTTCAGCCCCTCTGTTTCAGCCCCTCTGTTTTTAGCCCATCTGTTTCTCGCCCTCTGTTTCAGCCCCTCTGTTTCTCGCCCTCTGTTTCAGCCCCTCTGTTTCAGCACCTCTGTATCAGCCCCTCTGTTTCAGCCCCTCTGTTTCTCGCCCTCTGTTCCTCGCCCTCTGTTTCAGCCCCTCTGTTTCAGCCCGTCTCTTTCAGCCCCTCTGTTTCAGCCCCTCTGTTTCTCGCCCTCTGTTTCTCGCCCTCTGTTTCTCGCCCTCTGTTTCGCGCCCTCTGTTTCAGCCCCTCTGTTTCAGCCCCTCTGTTTCAGCCCCTCTGTTTCAGCCCCTCTGTTTCAGCCTCTCTGTTTCTCGCCCTCTGTTTCAGCCCCTCTGTTTCAGCCCCTCTGTTTCAGCCCCTCTGTTTCTCGCTCTCTGTTTCTCGCCCTCTGTTTCTCACCCTCTGATTCTCGCCCTCTGTTTCTCGCCCTCTGTTTCAGACCCTCTGTTTCATCCCCTCTGTTTCTCGCCCTCTGTTTCACGCCCTCTGTTTCTCGCCCTCTGTTTCAGCCCCTCTGTTTCAGCCCCTCTGTTTCAGCCCCTCTGTTTCTCGCCCTCTGTTTCAGCCCCTCTGTTTCAGCCCCTCTGTTTCAGCCCCTCTGTTTCAGCTCCTCTGTTTCACGCCCTCTGTTTCTCGCCCTCTGTTTCAGCCCCTCTGTTTCTCGCCCTCTGTTTCAGCCCCTCTGTTTCAGCCCCTCTGTTTCAGCCCCTCTGTTTCTCGCCCTCTGTTTCAGCCACTCTGTTTCAGCCCCGCTGTTTCTCGCCCTCTGTTTCAGCCCCTCTGTTTCATCCCCTCTGTATCAGCCCCACTGTTTCAGCCCCTCTGTTTCTCGCCCTCTGTTTCTCGCCCTCTGTTTCAAACCCTCTGTTTCAGCCCCTCTGTTTCAGCCCCTCTGTTTCAGCCCCTCTGTTTCAGCCCCTCTGTTTCTCGCCCTCTGTTTCTAGCCCTCTGTCTCTCGCTCTCTGTTTCTCGCCCTCTGTTTCTCGCCCTGTGTTTCAGCCCCTCTGTTTCAGCCCCTCTGGTTCAGCCCCTCTGTTTCAGCCCCTCTGTTTCAGCACCTCTGTTTCTCGCCCTCTGTTTCTCGCACTCTGTTTCTCGCTCTCTGTTTCTCGCCCTCTGTTTCTCGCCTCTGTTTCAGCCCCTCTGTTTCAGCCCCTCTGTTTCAGCCCCTCTGTTTTTAGCCCCTCTGTTTCTCGCCCTCTGTTTCAGCCCCTCTGTTTCTCGCCCTCTGTTTCAGCCCCTCTGTTTCAGCCCCTCTGTAACAGGCCCTCTGTTTCAGCCCCTCTGTTTCTCGCCCTCTGTTTCTCGCCCTCTGTTTCAGCCCCTCTGTTTCAGCCCGTCTCTTTCAGCCCCTCTGTTTCAGCCCCTCTGTTTCTCGCCCTCTGTTTCTCGCCCTCTGTTTCTCGCCCTCTGTTTCGCGCCCTCTGTTTCAGCCCCTCTGTTTCAGCCCCTCTGTTTCTCGCCCTCTGTTTCTCGCCCACTGTTTCTCGCCCTCTGTTTCAGCCCCTCTGTTTCAGCCCCTCTGTTTCAGCCCCTCTGTTTCAGCCCCTCTGTTTCTCGCCCTCTGTTTCTGCCCCTCTGTTTCAGCCCCTCTGTTTCAGCCCCTCTGTTTCCGCCCCTCTGTTTCTCGCCCTCTGTTTCAGCCCCTCTGTTTCAGCCCCTCTGTTTCAGCCCCTCTGATTCTCGCCCTCTGTTTTCGCACTCTGTTTCAGCCCCTCTGTTTCAGCCCCTCTGTTTCAGCCTCTCTGTTTCTCGCCCTCTGTTTCAGCCCCTCTGTTTCAGCCCCGCTGTTTCAGCCCCTCTGTTTCTGCCCCTCTGTTTCTCGCTCTCTGTTTCTCGCCCTCTGTTTCTCGCCCTCTGTTTCTCGCCCTCTGTTTCTCGCCCTCTGTTTCAGCCCCTCTGTTTCAGCCCCTCTGTTTCTCGCCCTCTGTTTCTCGCCCTCTGTTTCTCGCCCTCTGTTTCAGCCACTCTGTATCAGCCCCTCTGTTTCAGCCCTTCTGTTTCTCGCCCTCTGTTTCAGCCCCTCTGTTTCAGCCCCTCTGTTTCAGCCCCTCTGTTTCAGCTCCTCTGTTTCTCGCCCTCTGTTTCAGCCCCTCTGTTTCTCGCCCTCTGTTTCAGCCCCTCTGTTTCTCGCCCTCTGTTTCAGCCCCTCTGTTTCAGCCCCTCTGTTTCAGCCCCTCTGTTTCTCGCCCTCTGTTTCAGCCACTCTGTTTTAGCCCCTCTGTTTCTCGCCCTCTGTTTCAGCCCCTCTGTTTCAGCCCCTCTGTATCAGCCCCTCTGTTTCAGCCCCTCTGTTTCTCGCCCTCTGTTTCTCGCCCTCTGTTTCTCGCCCTCTGTTTCTCGCCCTCTGTTTCAGCCCCTCTGTTTCAGCCCCTCTGTTTCAGCCCCTCTGATTCTCGCCCTCTGTTTCTCGCCCACTGTTTCTCGCCCTCTGTTTCAGCCCCTCTGTTTCAGTCCCTCTGTTTCAGCCCCTCTGTTTCAGCCCCTCTGTTTCTCGCCCTCTGTTTCAGCCACTCTGTTTCAGCCCCTCTGTTTCAGCCCCTCTGTTTCTCGCTCTCTGTTTCTCGCCCTCTGTTTCTCACCCTCTGTTTCTCGCCCTCTGTTTCTCGCCCTCTGTTTCGCACCCTCTGTTTCAGCCCCTCTGTTTCAGCCCCTCTGTTTCAGCCCCTCTGTTTCTCGCCCTCTGTTTCTCGCCCACTGTTTCTCGCCCTCTGTTTCAGCCCCTCTGTTTCAGCCCCTCTGTTTCAGCCCCTCTGTTTCAGCCAATCTGTTTCTCGCCCTCTGTTTCTGCCCCTCTGTTTCAGCCCCTCTGTTTCAGCCCCTCTGTTTCCGCCCCTCTGTTTCTCGCCCTCTGTTTCAGCCCCTCTGTTTCAGCCCCTCTGTTTCAGCCCCTCTGTTTCTCGCCCTCTGTTTTCGCCCTCTGTTTCAGCCCCTCTGTTTCAGCCCCTCTGTTTCAGCCTCTCTGTTTCTCGCCCTCTGTTTCAGCCCCTCTGTTTCAGCCCCTCTGTTTCAGCCCCTCTGTTTCAGCCCCTCTGTTTCTCGCTCTCTGTTTCTCGCCCTCTGTTTCTCGCCCTCTGTTTCTCGCCCTCTGTTTCTCGCACTCTGTTTCAGCCCCTCTGTTTCAGCCCCTCTGTTTCTCGCCCTCTGTTTCTCGCCCTCTGTTTCACGCCCTCTGTTTCAGCCACTCTGTATCAGCCCCTCTGTTTCAGCCCCTCTGTTTCTCGCCCTCTGTTTCCCGCCCTCTGTTTCAGCCCCTCTGTTTCAGCCCGTCTCTTTCAGCCCCTCTGTTTCAGCCCCTCTGTTTCTCGCCCTCTGTTTCTCGCCCTCTGTTTCTCGCCCTCTGTTTCGCGCCCTCTGTTTCAGCCCCTCTGTTTCAGCCCCTCTGTTTCAGCCCCTCTGTTTCTCGCCCTGTGTTTCTCGCCCACTGTTTCTCGCCCTCTGTTTCAGCCCCTCTGTTTCAGCCCCTCTGTTTCAGCCCCTCTGTTTCTCGCCCTCTGTTTCTGCCCCTCTGTTTCAGCCCCTCTGTTTCAGCCCCTCTGTTTCCGCCCCTCTGTTTCTCGCCCTCTGTTTCAGCCCCTCTGTTTCAGCCCCTCTGTTTCAGCCCCTCTGTTTCTCGCCCTCTGTTTTCGCCCTCAGTTTCAGCCCCTCTGTTTCAGCCCCTCTGTTTCAGCCTCTCTGTTTCTCGCCCTCTGTTTCAGCCCCTCTGTTTCAGCCCCTCTGTTTCAGCCCCTGTGTTTCAGCCCCTCTGTTTCTCGCTCTCTGTTTCTCGCCCTCTGTTTCACGCCCTCTGTTTCTCGCCCTCTGTTTCTCGCCCTCTGTTTCATCCCCTCTGTTTCAGCCCCTCTGTTTCAGCCCCTCTGTTTCTCGCCCTCTGTTTCTCGCCCTCTGTTTCAGCCCCTCTGTTTCAGCCTCTCTGTTTCTCGCCCTCTGTTTCAGCCCCTCTGTTTCAGCCCCTCTGTTTCAGCCCCTCTGTTTCTCGCTCTCTGTTTCTCGCCCTCTGTTTCTCACCCTCTGTTTCTCGCCCTCTGTTTCACGCCCTCTGTTTCAGCCCCTCTGTTTCAGCCCCTCTGTTTCTCGCCCTCTGTTTCTCGCCCTCTGTTTCTCGCCCTCTGTTTCAGCCCCTCTGTTTCAGCCCCTCTGTTTCAGCCCCTCTGTTTCTCGCCCTCTGTTTCAGCCCCTCTGTTTCAGCCCCTCTGTTTCAGCCCCTCTGTTTCAGCTCCTCTGTTTCTCGCCCTCTGTTTCTCGCCCTCTGTTTCAGACCCTCTGTTTCTCGCCCTCTGTTTCAGCCCCTCTGTTTCAGCCCCTCTGTTTCAGCCCCTCTGTTTCTCGCTCTCTGTTTCTCGCCCTCTGTTTCTCACCCTCTGTTTCTCGCCCTCTGTTTCTCGCCCTCTGTTTCAGCCCCTCTGTTTCAGCCCCTCTGTTTCTCGCCCTCTGTTTCTCGCCCTCTGTTACTCGCCCTCTGTTTCAGCCCCTCTGTTTCAGCCCCTCTGTTTCAGCCCCTCTGTTTCTCGCCCTCTGTTTCAGCCCCTCTGTTTCAGCCCCTCTGTTTCAGCCCCTCTGTTTCAGCTCCTCTGTTTCTCGCCCTCTGTTTCTCGCCCTCTGTTTCAGACCCTCTGTTTCTCGCCCTCTGTTTCAGCTCCTCTGTTTCTCGCCCTCTGTTTCAGCCACTCTGTTTCAGCCCCTCTGTTTCAGCCCCTCTGTTTCTCGCCCTCTGTTTCAGCCACTCTGTTTCAGCCCCTCTGTTTCTCGCCCTCTGTTTCAGCCCCTCTGTTTCAGCCCCTCTGTATCAGCCCCACTGTTTCAGCCCCTCTGTTTCTCGCCCTCTGTTTCTCGCCCTCTGTTTCAAACCCTCGGTTTCAGCCCCTCAGTTTCAGCCCCTCTGTTTCAGCCCCTCTGTTTCAGCCCCTCTGTTTCTCGCCCTCTGTTTCTAGCCCTCTGTTTCTCGCTCTCTGTTTCTCGCCCTCTGTTTCTCGCCCTGTGTTTCAGCCCCTCGCTTTCAGCCCCTCCGGTTCAGCACTTCTGTTTCAGCCCCTCTGTTTCAGCCCCTCTGTTTCTCGCCCTCTGTTTCTCGACCTCTGTTTCAGCCCCTCTGTTTCTCGCCCACTGTTTCAGCCCCTCTGTTTCAGCCCCTCTGTATCAGCCCCTCTGTTTCAGCCCCACTGTTTCTCGCCCTCTGTTTCTCGCTCTCTCTTTCTCGCCCTCTGTTTCCGGCCCTCTGTTTCAGCCCGTCTGTTTCAGCCCCTCTGTTTCAGCCCCTCTGTTTTTAGCCCCTCTGTTTCTCGCCCTCTGTTTCAGCCCCTCTTTTTCTCGCTCTCTGTGTCTCGCCCTCTGTTTCCGGACCTCTGTTTCAGCCCCTCTGTTTCAGCGCCTCTGTTTCAGCCCCTCTGTTTCTCGCCCTCTGTTTCTCGCCCTCTGTTTCTCGCTCTCTGTTTCTCGCCCTCTGTTTCTCGCGTCTGTTTCAGCCCCTCTGTTTCAGCCCCTCTGTTTCAGCCCCTCTGTTTCAGCCCCTCTGTTTCAGCCTCTCTGTTTCTCGCCCTCTGTTTCAGCCCCTCTGTTTCAGCCCCTCTGTTTCAGCCCCTGTGTTTCAGCCCCTCTGTTTCTCGCTCTCTGTTTCTCGCCCTCTGTTTCACGCCCTCTGTTTCTCGCCCTCTGTTTCTCGCCCTCTGTTTCATCCCCTCTGTTTCAGCCCCTCTGTTTCAGCCCCTCTGTTTCTCGCCCTCTGTTTCTCGCCCTCTGTTTCAGCCCCTCTGTTTCAGCCTCTCTGTTTCTCGCCCTCTGTTTCAGCCCCTCTGTTTCAGCCCCTCTGTTTCAGCCCCTCTGTTTCTCGCTCTCTGTTTCTCGCCCTCTGTTTCTCACCCTCTGTTTCTCGCCCTCTGTTTCACGCCCTCTGTTTCAGCCCCTCTGTTTCAGCCCCTCTGTTTCTCGCCCTCTGTTTCTCGCCCTCTGTTTCTCGCCCTCTGTTTCAGCCCCTCTGTTTCAGCCCCTCTGTTTCAGCCCCTCTGTTTCTCGCCCTCTGTTTCAGCCCCTCTGTTTCAGCCCCTCTGTTTCAGCCCCTCTGTTTCAGCTCCTCTGTTTCTCGCTCTCTGTTTCTCGCCCTCTGTTTCTCACCCTCTGTTTCTCGCCCTCTGTTTCTCGCCCTCTGTTTCAGCCCCTCTGTTTCAGCCCCTCTGTTTCTCGCCCTCTGTTTCTCGCCCTCTGTTTCTCGCCCTCTGTTTCAGCCCCTCTGTTTCAGCCCCTCTGTTTCAGCCCCTCTGTTTCTCGCCCTCTGTTTCAGCCCCTCTGTTTCAGCCCCTCTGTTTCAGCCGACTGTTTCAGCTCCTCTGTTTCTCGCCCTCTGTTTCTCGCCCTCTGTTTCAGACCCTCTGTTTCTCGCCCTCTGTTTCAGCTCCTCTGTTTCTCGCCCTCTGTTTCAGCCACTCTGTTTCAGCCCCTCTGTTTCAGCCCCTCTGTTTCTCGCCCTCTGTTTCAGCCACTCTGTTTCAGCCCCTCTGTTTCTCGCCCTCTGTTTCAGCCCCTCTGTTTCAGCCCCCCTGTATCAGCCCCACTGTTTCAGCCCCTCTGTTTCTCGCCCGCTGTTTCTCGCCCTCTGTTTCAAACCCTCGGTTTCAGCCCCTCAGTTTCATCCCCTCTGTTTCAGCCCCTCTGTTTCAGCCCCTCTGTTTCTCGCCCTCTGTTTCTAGCCCTCTGTTTCTCGCTCTCTGTTTCTCGCCCTCTGTTTCTCGCCCTCTGTTTCAGCCCCTCTGTTTCAGCCCCTCTGTATCAGCCCCTCTGTTTCAGCCCCTCTGTTTCTCGCCCTCTGTTTCTCGACCTCTGTTTCAGCCCCTCTGTTTCTCGCCCACTGTTTCAGCCCCTCTGTTTCAGCCCCTCTGTATCAGCCCCTCTGTTTCAGCCCCACTGTTTCTCGCCCTCTGTTTCTCGCTCTCTCTTTCTCGCCCTCTGTTTCCGGCCCTCTGTTTCAGCCCGTCTGTTTCAGCCCCTCTGTTTCAGCCCCTCTGTTTTTAGCCCCTCTGTTTCTCGCCCTCTGTTTCAGCCCCTCTGTTTCTCGCTCTCTGTTTCTCGCCCTCTGTTTCCGGACCTCTGTTTCAGCCCCTCTGTTTCAGCGCCTCTGTTTCAGCCCCTCTGTTTCTCGCCCTCTGTTTCTCGCCCTCTGTTTCTCGCTCTCTGTTTCTCGCCCTCTGTTTCTCGCGTCTGTTTCAGCCCCTCTGTTTCAGCCCCTCTGTTTCAGCCCCTCTGTTTTTAGCCCCTCTGTTTCTCGCCCTCTGTTTCAGCCCCTCTGTTTCTCGCCCTCTGTTTCAGCCCCTCTGTTTCAGCACCTCTGTATCAGCCCCTCTGTTTCAGCCCCTCTGTTTCTCGCCCTCTGTTTCTCGCCCTCTGTTTCAGCCCCTCTGTTTCAGCCCGTCTCTTTCAGCCCCTCTGTTTCAGCCCCTCTGTTTCTCGCCCTCTGTTTCTCGCCTTCTGTTTCTCGCCCTCTGTTTCGCGCCCTCTGTTTCAGCCCCTCTGTTTCAGCCCCTCTGTTTCAGCCCCTCTGTTTCAGCCCCTCTGTTTCAGCCTCTCTGTTTCTCGCCCTCTGTTTCAGCCCCTCTGTTTCAGCCCCTCTGTTTCAGCCCCTCTGTTTCTCGCTCTCTGTTTCTCGCCCTCTGTTTCTCACCCTCTGTTTCTCGCCCTCTGTTTCTCGCCCTCTGTTTCAGCCCCTCTGTTTCATCCCCTCTGTTTCTCGCCCTCTGTTTCACGCCCTCTGTTTCTCGCCCTCTGTTTCAGCCCCTCTGTTTCAGCCCCTCTGTTTCAGCCCCTCTGTTTCTCGCCTTCTGTTTCAGCCCCTCTGTTTCAGCCCCTCTGTTTCAGCCCCTCTGTTTCAGCTCCTCTGTTTCACGCCCTCTGTTTCTCGCCCTCTGTTTCAGCCCCTCTGTTTCTCGCCCTCTGTTTCAGCCCCTCTGTTTCAGCCCCTCTGTTTCAGCCCCTCTGTTTCTCGCCCTCTGTTTCAGCCACTCTGTTTCAGCCCCTCTGTTTCTCGCCCTCTGTTTCAGCCCCTCTGTTTCATCCCCTCTGTATCAGCCCCACTGTTTCAGCCCCTCTGTTTCTCGCCCTCTGTTTCTCGCCCTCTGTTTCAAACCCTCTGTTTCAGCCCCTCTGTTTCAGCCCCTCTGTTTCAGCCCCTCTGTTTCAGCCCCTCTGTTTCTCGCCCTCTGTTTCTAGCCCTCTGTCTCTCGCTCTCTGTTTCTCGCCCTCTGTTTCTCGCCCTGTGTTTCAGCCCCTCTGTTTCAGCCCCTCTGGTTCAGCCCCTCTGTTTCAGCCCCTCTGTTTCAGCCCCTCTGTTTCTCGCCCTCTGTTTCTCGCACTCTGTTTCTCGCTCTCGGTTTCTCGCCCTCTGTTTCTCGCCTCTGTTTCAGCCGCTCTGTTTCAGCCCCTCTGTTTCAGCCCCTCTGTTTTTAGCCCCTCTGTTTCTCGCCCTCTGTTTCAGCCCCTCTGTTTCTCGCCCTCTGTTTCAGCCCCTCTGTTTCAGCCCCTCTGTAACAGGCCCTATGTTTCAGCCCCTCTGTTTCTCGCCCTCTGTTTCTCGCCCTCTGTTTCAGCCCCTCTGTTTCAGCCCGTCTCTTTCAGCCCCTCTGTTTCAGCCCCTCTGTTTCTCGCCCTCTGTTTCTCGCCCTCTGTTTCTCGCCCTCTGTTTCGCGCCCTCTGTTTCAGCCCCTCTGTTTCAGCCCCTCTGTTTCTCGCCCTCTGTTTCTCGCCCACTGTTTCTCGCCCTCTGTTTCAGCCCCTCTGTTTCAGCCCCTCTGTTTCAGCCCCTCTGTTTCAGCCCCTCTGTTTCTCGCCCTCTGTTTCTGCCCCTCTGTTTCAGCCCCTCTGTTTCAGCCCCTCTGTTTCCGCCCCTCTGTTTCTCGCCCTCTGTTTCAGCCCCTCTGTTTCAGCCCCTCTGTTTCAGCCCCTCTGATTCTCGCCCTCTGTTTTCGCACTCTGTTTCAGCCCCTCTGTTTCAGCCCCTCTGTTTCAGCCTCTCTGTTTCTCGCCCTCTGTTTCAGCCCCTCTGTTTCAGCCCCTCTGTTTCAGCCCCTCTGTTTCAGCCCCTCTGTTTCTCGCTCTCTGTTTCTCGCCCTCTGTTTCTCGCCCTCTGTTTCTCGCCCTCTGTTTCTCGCCCTCTGTTTCAGCCCCTCTGTTTCAGCCCCTCTGTTTCTCGCCCTCTGTTTCTCGCCCTCTGTTTCTCGCCCTCTGTTTCAGCCACTCTGTATCAGCCCCTCTGTTTCAGCCCCTCTGTTTCTCGCCCTCTGTTTCAGCCCCTCTGTTTCAGCCCCTCTGTTTCAGCCCCTCTGTTTCAGCTCCTCTGTTTCTCGCCCTCTGTTTCAGCCACTCTGTTTCTCGCCCTCTGTTTCAGCCCCTCTGTTTCTCGCCCTCTGTTTCAGCCCCTCTGTTTCAGCCCCTCTGTTTCAGCCCCTCTGTTTCTCGCCCTCTGTTTCAGCCACTCTGTTTTAGCCCCTCTGTTTCTCGCCCTCTGTTTCAGCCCCTCTGTTTCAGCCCCTCTGTATCAGCCCCTCTGTTTCAGCCCCTCTGTTTCTCGCCCTCTGTTTCTCGCCCTCTGTTTCTCGCCCTCTGTTTCTCGCCCTCTGTTTCAGCCCCTCTGTTTCAGCCACTCTGTTTCAGCCCCTCTGATTCTCGCCCTCTGTTTCTCGCCCACTGTTTCTCGCCCTCTGTTTCAGCCCCTCTGTTTCAGTCCCTCTGTTTCAGCCCCTCTGTTTCAGCCCCTCTGTTTCTCGCCCTCTGTTTCAGCCCCTCTGTTTCAGCCCCTCTGTTTCACCCCCTCTGTTTCTCGCTCTCTGTTTCTCGCCCTCTGTTTCTCACCCTCTGTTTCTCGCCCTCTGTTTCTCGCCCTCTGTTTCGCGCCCTCTGTTTCAGCCCCTCTGTTTCAGCCCCTCTGTTTCAGCCCCTCTGTTTCTCGCCCTCTGTTTCTCGCCCACTGTTTCTCGCCCTCTGTTTCAGCCCCTCTGTTTCAGCCCCTCTGTTTCAGCCCCTCTGTTTCAGCCCCTCTGTTTCTCGCCCTCTGTTTCTGCCCCTCTGTTTCAGCCCCTCTGTTTCAGCCCCTCTGTTTCCGCCCCTCTGTTTCTCGCCCTCTGTTTCAGCCCCTCTGTTTCAGCCCCTCTGTTTCAGCCCCTCTGTTTCTCGCCCTCTGTTTTCGCCCTCTGTTTCAGCCCCTCTGTTTCAGCCCCTCTGTTTCAGCCTCTCTGTTTCTCGCCCTCTGTTTCAGCCCCTCTGTTTCAGCCCCTCTGTTTCAGCCCCTCTGTTTCAGCCCCTCTGTTTCTCGCTCTCTGTTTCTCGCCCTCTGTTTCTCGCCCTCTGTTTCTCGCCCTCTGTTTCTCGCCCTCTGTTTCAGCCCCTCTGTTTCAGCCCCTCTGTTTCTCGCCCTCTGTTTCTCGCCCTCTGTTTCTCGCCCTCTGTTTCAGCCACTCTGTATCAGCCCCTCTGTTTCAGCCCCTCTGTTTCTCGCCCTCTGTTTCCCGCCCTCTGTTGCAGCCCCTCTGTTTCAGCCCGTCTCTTTCAGCCCCTCTGTTTCAGCCCCTCTGTTTCTCGCCCTCTGTTTCTCGCCCTCTGTTTCTCGCCCTCTGTTTCGCGCCCTCTGTTTCAGCCCCTCTGTTTCAGCCCCTCTGTTTCAGCCCCTCTGTTTCTCGCCCTCTGTTTCTCGCCCACTGTTTCTCGCCCTCTGTTTCAGCCCCTCTGTTTCAGCCCCTCTGTTTCAGCCCCTCTGTTTCAGCCCCTCTGTTTCTCGCCCTCTGTTTCTGCCCCTCTGTTTCAGCCCCTCTGTTTCAGCCCCTCTGTTTCCGCCCCTCTGTTTCTCGCCCTCTGTTTCAGCCCCTCTGTTTCAGCCCCTCTGTTTCAGCCCCTCTGTTTCTCGCCCTCTGTTTTCGCCCTCTGTTTCAGCCCCTCTGTTTCAGCCCCTCTGTTTCAGCCTCTCTGTTTCTCGCCCTCTGTTTCAGCCCCTCTGTTTCAGCCCCTCTGTTTCAGCCCCTGTGTTTCAGCCCCTCTGTTTCTCGCTCTCTGTTTCTCGCCCTCTGTTTCACGCCCTCTGTTTCTCGCCCTCTGTTTCTCGCCCTCTGTTTCAGCCCCTCTGTTTCAGCCCCTCTGTTTCTCGCCCTCTGTTTCTCGCCCTCTGTTTCTCGCCCTCTGTTTCAGCCACTCTGTATCAGCCCCTCTGTTTCAGCCCCTCTGTTTCTCGCCCTCTGTTTCAGCCCCTCTGTTTCAGCCCCTCTGTTTCAGCCCCTCTGTTTCAGCTCCTCTGTTTCTCGCCCTCTGTTTCAGCCCTTCTGTTTCTCGCCCTCTGTTTCAGCCCCTCTGTTTCAGCCCCTCTGTTTCAGCCCCTCTGTTTCAGCCCCTCTATTTCTCGCTCTCTGTTTCTCGCCCTCTGTTTCAGCCACTCTGTTTTAGCCCCTCTGTTTCTCGCCCTCTGTTTCAGCCCCTCTGTTTCAGCCCCTCTGTATCAGCCCCTCTGTTTCAGCCCCTCTGTTTCTCGCCCTCTGTTTCTCGCCCTCTGTTTCTCGCCCTCTGTTTCAGCCCCTCTGTTTCAGCCCCTCTGTTTCAGCCCCTCTGATTCTCGCCCTCTGTTTCTCGCCCACTGTTTCTCGCCCTCTGTTTCAGCCCCTCTGTTTCAGTCCCTCTGTTTCAGCCCCTCTGTTTCAGCCCCTCTGTTTCTCGCCCTCTGTTTCAGCCCCTCTGTTTCAGCCCCTCTGTTTCAGCCCCTCTGTTTCAGCCCCTCTGTTTCTCGCCCTCTGTTTCAGCCCCTCTGTTTCAGCCCCTCTGTTTCAGCCCCTCTGTTTCTCGCCCTCTGTTTCTCGCCCTCTGTTTCAGCCCCTCTGTTTCAGCCCCTCTGTTTCAGCCCCTCTGTTTCAGCCTCTCTGTTTCTCGCCCTCTGTTTCAGCCCCTCTGTTTCAGCCCCTCTGTTTCAGCCCCTCTGTTTCTCGCTCTCTGTTTCTCGCCCTCTGTTTCTCACCCTCTGTTTCTCGCCCTCTGTTTCTCGCCCTCTGTTTCTCACCCTCTGTTTCAGCCCCTCTGTTTCAGCCCCTCTGTTTCAGCCCCTCTGTTTCTCTCCCTCTGATTCAGCCCCTCTGTTTCAGCCCCTCTGTTTCAGCCCCTCTGTTTCAGCTCCTCTGTTTCTCGCCCTCTGTTTCTCGCCCTCTGTTTCAGACCCTCTGTTTCTCGCCCTCTGTTTCAGCCCCTCTGTTTCTCGCCCTCTGTTTCAGCCCCTCTGTTTCAGCCCCTCTGTTTCAGCCCCTCTGTTTCTCGCCCTCTGTTTCAGCCACTCTGTTTCAGCCCCTCTGTTTCTCGCCCTCTGTTTCAGCCCCTCTGTTTCAGCCCCTCTGTATCAGCCCCACTGTTTCAGCCCCTCTGTTTCTCGCCCTCTGTTTCTCGCCCTCTGTTTCAAACCCTCGGTTTCTGCCCCTCTGTTTCAGCCCCTCTGTTTCAGCCCCTCTGTTTCAGCCCCTCTGTTTCTCGCCCTCTGTTTCTAGCCCTCTGTTTCTCGCTCTCTGTTTCTCGCCCTCTGTTTCTCGCCCTGTGTTTCAGCCCCTCGCTTTCAGCGCCTCTGGTTCAGCCCCTCTGTTTCAGCCCCTCTGTTTCAGCCCCTCTGTTTCTCGCCCTCTGTTTCTCGACCTCTGTTTCAGCCCCTCTGTTTCTCGCCCACTGTTTCAGCCCCTCTGTTTCAGCCCCTCTGTATCAGCCCCTCTGTTTCAGCCCCACTGTTTCTCGCCCTCTGTTTCTCGCTCTCTGTTTATCGCCTCTCTGTTTCCGGCCCTCTGTGTCAGCCCGTCTGTTTCAGCCCCTCTGTTTCAGCCCCTCTGTTTTTTGCCCCTCTGTTTCTCGCCCTCTGTTTCAGCCCCTCTGTTTCTCGCCCTCTGTTTCAGCCCCTCTGTTTCAGCCCCTCTGTATCAGCCCCTCTGTTTCAGCCCCTCTGTTTCTCGCCCTCTGTTTCTCGCCCTCTGTTTCAGCCCCTCTGTTTCAGCCCGTCTCTTTCAGCCCCTCTGTTTAAGCCCCTCTGTTTCTCGCCCTCTGTTTCTCGCCCTCTGTTTCTCGCCCTCTGTTTCTCGCCCTATGTTGCAGCCCCTCTGTTTCAGCCCCTCTGTTTCAGCCCCTCTGTTTCTCGCCCTCTGTTTCTCGCCCACTGTTTCTCGCCCTCTGTTTCAGCCCCTCTGTTTCAGCCCCTCTGTTTCAGCCCCTCTGTTTCAGCCCCTCTGTTTCTCGCCCTCTGTTTCAGCCCCTCTGTTTCAGCCCCTCTGTTTCTGCCACTCTGTTTCAGCCCCTCTGTTTCTCGCCCTCTGTTTCAGCCCCTCTGTTTCAGCCCCTCTGTTTCAGCCCCTCTGTTTCAGCCCCTCTGTTTCTCGCCCTCTGTTTCTCGCCATCTTTTTCAGCCCCTCTGTTTCAGCCCCTCTGTTTCAGCCCCTCTGTTTCAGCCTCTCTGTTTCTCGCCCTCTGTTTCAGCCCCTCTGTTTCTCGCCCTCTGTTTCAGCCCCTCTGTTTCAGCCCCTCTGTTTCTCGCCCTCTGTTTCTCGCCCTCTGTTTCTCGCCCTCTGTTTCAGCCACTCTGTATCAGCCCCTCTGTTTCAGCCCCTCTGTTTCTCGCCCTCTGTTTCCCGCCCTCTGTTGCAGCCCCTCTGTTTCAGCCCGTCTCTTTCAGCCCCTCTGTTTCAGCCCCTCTGTTTCTCGCCCTCTGTTTCTCGCCCTCTGTTTCTCGCCCTCTGTTTCGCGCCCTCTGTTTCAGCCCCTCTGTTTCAGCCCCTCTGTTTCAGCCCCTCTGTTTCTCGCCCTCTGTTTCTCGCCCACTGTTTCTCGCCCTCTGTTTCAGCCCCTCTGTTTCAGCCCCTCTGTTTCAGCCCCTCTGTTTCAGCCCCTCTGTTTCTCGCCCTCTGTTTCTGCCCCTCTGTTTCAGCCCCTCTGTTTCAGCCCCTCTGTTTCCGCCCCTCTGTTTCTCGCCCTCTGTTTCAGCCCCTCTGTTTCAGCCCCTCTGTTTCAGCCCCTCTGTTTCTCGCCCTCTGTTTTCGCCCTCTGTTTCAGCCCCTCTGTTTCAGCCCCTCTGTTTCAGCCTCTCTGTTTCTCGCCCTCTGTTTCAGCCCCTCTGTTTCAGCCCCTCTGTTTCAGCCCCTGTGTTTCAGCCCCTCTGTTTCTCGCTCTCTGTTTCTCGCCCTCTGTTTCACGCCCTCTGTTTCTCGCCCTCTGTTTCTCGCCCTCTGTTTCAGCCCCTCTGTTTCAGCCCCTCTGTTTCTCGCCCTCTGTTTCTCGCCCTCTGTTTCTCGCCCTCTGTTTCAGCCACTCTGTATCAGCCCCTCTGTTTCAGCCCCTCTGTTTCTCGCCCTCTGTTTCAGCCCCTCTGTTTCAGCCCCTCTGTTTCAGCCCCTCTGTTTCAGCTCCTCTGTTTCTCGCCCTCTGTTTCAGCCCTTCTGTTTCTCGCCCTCTGTTTCAGCCCCTCTGTTTCAGCCCCTCTGTTTCAGCCCCTCTGTTTCAGCCCCTCTATTTCTCGCTCTCTGTTTCTCGCCCTCTGTTTCAGCCACTCTGTTTTAGCCCCTCTGTTTCTCGCCCTCTGTTTCAGCCCCTCTGTTTCAGCCCCTCTGTATCAGCCCCTCTGTTTCAGCCCCTCTGTTTCTCGCCCTCTGTTTCTCGCCCTCTGTTTCTCGCCCTCTGTTTCTCGCCCTCTGTTTCAGCCCCTCTGTTTCAGCCCCTCTGTTTCAGCCCCTCTGATTCTCGCCCTCTGTTTCTCGCCCACTGTTTCTCGCCCTCTGTTTCAGCCCCTCTGTTTCAGTCCCTCTGTTTCAGCCCCTCTGTTTCAGCCCCTCTGTTTCTCGCCCTCTGTTTCAGCCCCTCTGTTTCAGCCCCTCTGTTTCAGCCCCTCTGTTTCAGCCCCTCTGTTTCTCGCCCTCTGTTTCAGCCCCTCTGTTTCAGCCCCTCTGTTTCAGCCCCTCTGTTTCTCGCCCTCTGTTTCTCGCCCTCTGTTTCAGCCCCTCTGTTTCAGCCCCTCTGTTTCAGCCCCTCTGTTTCAGCCTCTCTGTTTCTCGCCCTCTGTTTCAGCCCCTCTGTTTCAGCCCCTCTGTTTCAGCCCCTCTGTTTCTCGCTCTCTGTTTCTCGCCCTCTGTTTCTCACCCTCTGTTTCTCGCCCTCTGTTTCTCGCCCTCTGTTTCTCACCCTCTGTTTCAGCCCCTCTGTTTCAGCCCCTCTGTTTCAGCCCCTCTGTTTCTCTCCCTCTGATTCAGCCCCTCTGTTTCAGCCCCTCTGTTTCAGCCCCTCTGTTTCAGCTCCTCTGTTTCTCGCCCTCTGTTTCTCGCCCTCTGTTTCAGACCCTCTGTTTCTCGCCCTCTGTTTCAGCCCCTCTGTTTCTCGCCCTCTGTTTCAGCCCCTCTGTTTCAGCCCCTCTGTTTCAGCCCCTCTGTTTCTCGCCCTCTGTTTCAGCCACTCTGTTTCAGCCCCTCTGTTTCTCGCCCTCTGTTTCAGCCCCTCTGTTTCAGCCCCTCTGTATCAGCCCCACTGTTTCAGCCCCTCTGTTAATCGCCCTCTGTTTCTCGCCCTCTGTTTCAAACCCTCGGTTTCAGCCCCTCTGTTTCAGCCCCTCTGTTTCAGCCCCTCTGTTTCAGCCCCTCTGTTTCTCGCCCTCTGTTTCTAGCCCTCTGTTTCTCGCTCTCTGTTTCTCGCCCTCTGTTTCTCGCCCTGTGTTTCAGCCCCTCGCTTTCAGCGCCTCTCGTTCAGCCCCTCTGTTTCAGCCCCTCTGTTTCAGCCCCTCTGTTTCTCGCCCTCTGTTTCTCGACCTCTGTTTCAGCCCCTCTGTTTCTCGCCCACTGTTTCAGCCCCTCTGTTTCAGCCCCTCTGTATCAGCCCCTCTGTTTCAGCCCCACTGTTTCTCGCCCTCTGTTTCTCGCTCTCTGTTTATCGCCTCTCTGTTTCCGGCCCTCTGTGTCAGCCCGTCTGTTTCAGCCCCTCTGTTTCAGCCCCTCTGTTTTTTGCCCCTCTGTTTCTCGCCCTCTGTTTCAGCCCCTCTGTTTCTCGCCCTCTGTTTCAGCCCCTCTGTTTCAGCCCCTCTGTATCAGCCCCTCTGTTTCAGCCCCTCTGTTTCTCGCCCTCTGTTTCTCGCCCTCTGTTTCAGCCCCTCTGTTTCAGCCCGTCTCTTTCAGCCCCTCTGTTTAAGCCCCTCTGTTTCTCGCCCTCTGTTTCTCGCCCTCTGTTTCTCGCCCTCTGTTTCTCGCCCTATGTTGCAGCCCCTCTGTTTCAGCCCCTCTGTTTCAGCCCCTCTGTTTCTCGCCCTCTGTTTCTCGCCCACTGTTTCTCGCCCTCTGTTTCAGCCCCTCTGTTTCAGACCTTCTGTTTCAGCCCCTCTGTTTCAGCCCCTCTGTTTCTCGCCCTCTGTTTCAGCCCCTCTGTTTCAGCCCCTCTGTTTCTGCCACTCTGTTTCAGCCCCTCTGTTTCTCGCCCTCTGTTTCAGCCCCTCTGTTTCAGCCCCTCTGTTTCAGCCCCTCTGTTTCAGCCCCTCTGTTTCTCGCACTCTGTTTCTCGCCCTCTTTTTCAGCCCCTCTGTTTCAGCCCCTCTGTTTCAGCCCCTCTGTTTCAGCCTCTCTGTTTCTCGCCCTCTGTTTCAGCCCCTCTGTTTCAGCCCCTCTGTTTCAGCCCCTCTGTTTCTCGCTCTCTGTTTCTCGCCCTCTGTTTCTCGCCCTCTGTTTCTCGCCGTCTGTTTTTCGCCCTCTGTTTCAGCCCCTCTGTTTCAGCCCCTCTGTTTCTCGCCCTCTGTTTCTCGCCCTCTGTTTCTCGCCCTCTGTTTCAGCCCCTCTGTATCAGCCCCTCTGTTTCAGCCCCTCTGTTTCTCGCCCTCTGTTTCAGCACCTCTGTTTCAGCACCTCTGTTTAAGCCCCTCTGTTTCAGCCCCTCTGTTTCAGCTCCTCTGTCTCTCGCCCTCTGTTTCTCGCCCTCTGTTTCAGCCCCTCTGTTTCCCTCCCTCTGTTTCAGCCCCTCTGTTTCAGCCCCTCTGTTTCAGCCCCTCTGTTTCTCGCCCTCTGTTTCAGCCCCTCTGTTTCAGCCCCTCTGTTTCTCGCCCTCTGTTTCAGCCCCTCTGTTTCAGCCCCTCTTTATCAGCCCCTCTGTTTCAGCCCCCCTGTTTCTCGCCCTCTGTTTCTCGCCAACTGTTTCAGCCCCTCTGTTTCAGCCCCTCTGTTTTTCGCCCTCTGTTTCAGCCCCTCTGTTTCTCGCCCTCTGTTTCAGCCCCTCTGTTTCAGCCGCTCTGTATCAACCCCTCTGTTTCAGCCCCTCTGTTTCTCGCCCTCTGTTTCTAGCCCTCTGTATCAGCCCCTCTGTTTCAGCCCCTCTGTTTCAGCCCCTCTGTTTATCGCCCTCTGTTTCTCGCCCTCTGTTTCACGCCCTCTGTTTCTCGCTTTCTGTTTCTCGCCCTCTGTTTCTCGCCCTCTGTTTCAGCCCCTCTGTTTCAGCCACTCTGTTTCAGCTCCTCTGTTTCTCGCCCTCTGTTTCTCGCCCACTGTTTCTCGCCCTCTGTTTCAGCCCCTCTGTTTCAGCCCCTCTGTTTCAGCCCCTCTGTTTCTCGCCCTCTGTTTCAGCCCCTCTGTTTCAGCCCCTCTGTTTCAGCCCCTCTGTATCAGCCCCTCTGTTTCAGCCCCTCTGTTTCTCGCCCTCTGTTTCACGACCTCTGTTTCTGCCCCTCTGTTTCAGCCCCTCTGTTTCAGCCCCTCTGTTTCAGCCCTTCTGTGTCAGCCCCTCTGTTTCTCGCCCTCTGTTTCTCGCCCTCTGTTTCTCGCTCTCTGTTTCTCGCCCTATGTTTCTCGCCCTCTGTTTCAGCCCCTCTGTTTCAGCCCCTCTGTATCAGCCCCTCTGTTTCAGCCCCTCTGTTTCACGCCCTCTGTTTCAGCCCCTCTGCTTCAGCCCCTCTGTTTCAGCACCTCTGTTTCAGCTCCTCTGTTTCTCGCCCTTTGTTTCTCTCCCTCTGTTTCAGCCCCTCTGTTTCTCGCCCTCGGTTTCAGCCCCTCTGTTTCTCGCCCTCTGTTTCAGCCCCTCTGTTTCAGCCCCTCTGTTTCAGCCCCTCTGTTTCTCGCCCTCTGTTTCAGCCCCTCTGTTTCAGCCCCTCTGTTTCAGCCCCTCTGTTTCAGCTCCTCTGTTTCTCGCCCTCTGTTTCAGCCCCTCTGTTTCTCGCCCTCTGTTTCAGCCCCTCTGTTTCTCGCCCTCTGTTTCAGCCCCTCTGTTTCAGCCCCTCTGTTTCAGCCCCTCTGTTTCTCGCCCTCTGTTTCAGCCACTCTGTTTTAGCCCCTCTGTTTCTCGCCCTCTGTTTCTGCCCCTCTGTTTCAGCCCCTCTGTATCAGACCCTCTGTTTCAGCCCCTCTGTTTTTCGCCCTCTGTTCCTCGCCCTCTGTTTCTCGCCCTCTGTTTCTCGCCCTCTGTTTCAGCCCCTCTGTTTCAGCCCCTCTGTTTCAGCCCCTCTGATTCTCGCCCTCTGTTTCTCGCCCACTGTTTCTCGCCCTCTGTTTCAGCCCCTCTGTTTCAGTCCCTCTGTTTCAGCCCCTCTGTTTCATCCCCTCTGTTTCACGCCCTCTGTTTCAGCCCCTCTGTTTCAGCTCCTCTGTTTCAGCCCCTCTGTTTCTCGCCCTCAGTTTCAGCCCCTCTGTTTCAGCCCCTCTGTTTCAGCCCCTCTGTTTCTCGCCCTCTGTTTCTCGCCCTCTGTTTCAGACCCTCTGTTTCAGCCCCTCTGTTTCAGCCCCTCTGTTTCAGCCTCTCTGTTTCTCGCCCTCTGTTTCAGCCCCTCTGTTTCAGCCCCTCTGTTTCAGCCCCTCTGTTTCTCGCTCTCTGTTTCTCGCCCTCTGTTTCTCACCCTCTGTTTCTCGCCCTCTGTTTCTCGCCCTCTGTTTCAGCCCCTCTGTTTCAGCCCCTCTGTTTCTCGCCCTCTGTTTCTCGCCCTCTGTTTCTCGCCCTCTGTTTCAGCCCCTCTGTTTCAGCCCCTCTGTTTCAGCCCCTCTGTTTCTCGCCCTCTGTTTCAGCCCCTCTGTTTCAGCCCCTCTGTTTCAGCCCCTCTGTTTCAGCTCCTCTGTTTCTCGCCCTCTGTTTCTCGCCCTCTGTTTCAGACACTCTGTTTCTCGCCCTCTGTTTCAGCCCCTCTGTTTCAGCCCCTCTGTTTCAGCCCCTCTGTTTCTCGCTCTCTGTTTCTCGCCCTCTGTTTCTCACCCTCTGTTTCTCGCCCTCTGTTTCTCGACCTCTGTTTCAGCCCCTCTGTTTCAGCCCCTCTGTTTCTCGCCCTCTGTTTCTCGCCCTCTGTTTCTCGCCCTCAGTTTCAGCCCCTCTGTTTCAGCCCCTCTGTTTCAGTCCCTCTGTTTCTCGCCCTCTGTTTCAGCCCCTCTGTTTCAGCCCCTCTGTTTCAGCCCCTCTGTTTCAGCTCCTCTGTTTCTCGCCCTCTGTTTCTCGCCCTCTGTTTCAGAACCTCTGTTTCTCGCCCTCTGTTTCAGCCCCTCTGTTTCTCGCCCTCTGTTTCAGCCACTCTGTTTCAGCCCCTCTGTTTCAGCCCCTCTGTTTCTCGCCCTCTGTTTCAGCCACTCTGTTTCAGCCCCTCTGTTTCTCGCCCTCTGTTTCAGCCCCTCTGTTTCAGCCCCTCTGTATCAGCCCCACTGTTTCAGCCCCTCTGTTTCTCGCCCTCTGTTTCTCGCCCTCTGTTTCAAACCCTCGGTTTCAGCCCCTCTGTTTCAGCCAATCTGTTTCAGCCCCTCTGTTTCAGCCCCTCTGTTTCTCGCCCTCTGTTTCTAGCCCTCTGTTTCTCGCTCTCTGTTTCTCGCCCTCTGTTTCTCGCCCTGTGTTTCAGCCCCTCGCTTTCAGCCCCTCCGGTTCAGCACTTCTGTTTCAGCCCCTCTGTTTAAGCCCCTCTGTTTCTCGCCCTCTGTTTCTCGACCTCTGTTTCAGCCCCTCTGTTTCTCGCCCACTGTTTCAGCCCCTCTGTTTCAGCCCCTCTGTATCAGCCCCTCTGTTTCAGCCCCACTGTTTCTCGCCCTCTGTTTCTCGCTCTCTCTTTCTCGCCCTCTGTTTCCGGCCCTCTGTTTCAGCCCGTCTGTTTCAGCCCCTCTGTTTCAGCCCCTCTGTTTTTAGCCCCTCTGTTTCTCGCCCTCTGTTTCAGCCCCTCTGTTTCTCGCCCTCTGTTTCAGCCCCTCTGTTTCAGCCCCTCTGTATCAGCCCCTCTGTTGCAGCCCCTCTGTTTCTCGCCCTCTGTTTCTCGCCCTCTGTTTCAGCCCCTCTGTTTCAGCCCGTCTCTTTCAGCCCCTCTGTTTAAGCCCCTCTGTTTCTCGCCCTCTGTTTCTCGCCCTCTGTTTCTCGCCCTCTGTTTCTCGCCCTATGTTTCAGCCCCTCTGTTTCAGCCCCTCTGTTTCTCGCCCTCTGTTTCTCGCCCTCTGTTTCTCGCCCACTGTTTCTCGCCCTCTGTTTCAGCCCCTCTGTTTCAGCCCCTCTGTTTCAGAACCTCTGTTTCAGCCCCTCTGTTTCTCGCCCTCTGTTTCAGCCCCTCTGTTTCAGCCCCTCTGTTTCAGCCACTCTGTTTCAGCCCCCCTGTTTCTCGCCCTCTGTTTCAGCCCCTCTGTTTCAGCCCCTCTGTTTCAGCCCCTCTGTTTCAGCCCCTCTGTTTCTCGCACTCTGTTTCTCGCCCTCTGTTTCTCGCCCTCTTTTTCAGCCCCTCTGTTTCAGCCCCTCTGTTTCAGCCCCTCTGTTTCAGCCTCTCTGTTTCTCGCCCTCTGTTTCAGCCCCTCTGTTTCAGCCCCTCTGTTTCAGCCCCTCTGTTTCTCGCTCTCTGTTTCTCGCCCTCTGTTTCTCGCCCTCTGTTTCTCGCCGTCTGTTTTTCGCCCTCTGTTTCAGCCCCTCTGTTTCAGCCCATCTGTTTCTCGCCCTCTGTTTCAGCCCCTCTGTATCAGCCCCTCTGTTTCAGCCCCTCTGTTTCTCGCCCTCTGTTTCAGCCCCTCTGTTTCAGCACCTCTGTTTAAGCCCCTCTGTTTCAGCCCCTCTGTTTCAGCTCCTCTGTCTCTCGCCCTCTGTTTCTCGCCCTCTGTTTCAGCCCCTCTGTTTCCCTCACTCTGTTTCAGCCCCTCTGTTTCAGCCCCTCTGTTTCTCGCCCTCTGTTTCAGCCCCTCTGTTTCAGCCCCTCTGTTTCTCGCCCTCTGTTTCAGCCCCTCTGTTTCAGCCCCTCTTTATCAGCCCCTCTTTATCAGCCCCTCTGTTTCTCGCCCTCTGTTTCTCGCCCTCTGTTTCAGCCCCTCTGTTTCAGCCCCTCTGTTTCAGCCCCTCTGTTTTTCGCCCTCTGTTTCAGCCCCTCTGTTTCTCGCCCTCTGTTTCAGCCCCTCTGTTTCAGCCGCTCTGTATCAACCCCTCTGTTTCAGCCCCTCTGTTTCTCGCCCTCTGTTTCTAGCCCTCTGTATCAGCCCCTCTGTTTCAGCCCCTCTGTTTCAGCCCCTCTGTTTAACGCCCTCTGTTTCTCGCCCTCTGTTTCACGCCCTCTGTTTCTCGCTTTCTGTTTCTCGCCCTCTGTTTCTCGCCCTCTGTTTCAGCCCCTCTGTTTCAGCCCCTCTGTTTCAGCTCCTCTGTTTCTCGCCCTCTGTTTCTCGCCCACTGTTTCTCGCCCTCTGTTTCAGGCCCTCTGTTACAGCCCCTCTGTTTCAGCCCCTCTGTTTCAGCCCCTCTGTTTCTCGCCCTCTGTTTCAGCCCCTCTGTTTCTCGCCCTCTGTTTCAGCCCCTCTGTTTCAGCCCCTCTGTATCAGCCCCTCTGTTTCAGCCCCTCTGTTTCTCGCCCTCTGTTTCACGACCTCTGTTTCAGCCCCTCTGTTTCAGCCCCTCTCTTTCAGCCCCTCTGTTTCAGCCCTTCTGTTTCAGCCCCTCTGTTTCTCGCCCTCTGTTTCTCGCCCTCTGTTTCTCGCTCTCTGTTTCTCGCCCTCTGTTTCTCGCCCTCTGTTTCAGCCCCTCTGTTTCAGCCCCTCTGTATCAGCCCCTCTGTTTCAGCCCCTCTGTTTCACGCCCTCTGTTTCAGCCCCTCTGCTTCAGCCCCTCTGTTTCAGCCCCTCTGTTTCAGCTCCTCTGTTTCTCGCCCTTTGTTTCTCTCCCTCTGTTTCAGCCCCTCTGTTTCTCGCCCTCTGTTTCAGCCCCTCTGTTTCTCGCCCTCTGTTTCAGCCCCTCTGTTTCAGCCCCTCTGTTTCAGCCCCTCTGTTTCTCGCCCTCTGTTTCAGCCCCTCTGTTTCAGCCCCTCTGTATCAGCCCCTCTGTTTCAGCCCCACTGTTTCTCGCCCTCTGTTTCTCGCTCTCTCTTTCTCGCCCTCTGTTTCCGGCCCTCTGTTTCAGCCCGTCTGTTTCAGCCCTTCTGTTTCAGCCCCTCTGTTTTTAGCCCCTCTGTTTCTCGCCCTCTGTTTCAGCCCCTCTGTTTCTCGCCCTCTGTTTCAGCCCCTCTGTTTCAGCCCCTCTGTATCAGCCCCTCTGTTTCAGCCCCTCTGTTTCTCGCCCTCTGTTTCTCGCCCTCTGTTTCAGCCCCTCTGTTTCAGCCCGTCTCTTTCAGCCCCTCTGTTTAAGCCCCTCTGTTTCTCGCCCTCTGTTTCTCGCCCTCTGTTTCTCGCCCTCTGTTTCTCGCCCTATTTTTCAGCCCCTCTGTTTCAGCCCCTCTGTTTCAGCCCCTCTGTTTCTCGCCCTCTGTTTCTCGCCCACTGTTTCTCGCCCTCTGTTTCAGCCCCTCTGTTTCAGCCCCTCTGTTTCAGAACCTCTGTTTCAGCCCCTCTGTTTCTCGCCCTCTGTTTCAGCCCCTCTGTTTCAGCCCCTCTGTTTCAGCCACTCTGTTTCAGCCCCCCTGTTTCTCGCCCTCTGTTTCAGCCCCTCTGTTTCAGCCCCTCTGTTTCAGCCCCTCTGTTTCAGCCCCTCTGTTTCTCGCCCTCTGTTTCTCGCCCTCTGTTTCTCGCCCTCTTTTTCAGCCCCTCTGTTTCAGCCCCTCTGTTTCAGCCCCTCTGTTTCAGCCTCTCTGTTTCTCGCCCTCTGTTTCAGCCCCTCTGTTTCAGCCCCTCTGTTTCAGCCCCTCTGTTTCTCGCTCTCTGTTTCTCGCCCTCTGTTTCTCGCCCTCTGTTTCTCGCCGTCTGTTTTTCTCCCTCTGTTTCAGCCCCTCTGTTTCAGCCCATCTGTTTCTCGCCCTCTGTTTCTCGCCCTCTGTTTCTCGCCCTCTGTTTCAGCCCCTCTGTATCAGCCCCTCTGTTTCAGCCCCTCTGTTTCTCGCCCTCTGTTTCAGCCCCTCTGTTTCAGCACCTCTGTTTAAGCCCATCTGTTTCAGCCCCTCTGTTTCAGCTCCTCTGTCTCTCGCCCTCTGTTTCTCGCCCTCTGTTTCAGCCCCTCTGTTTCCCTCACTCTGTTTCAGCCCCTCTGTTTCAGCCCCTCTGTTTCAGCCCCTCTGTTTCTCGCCCTCTGTTTCAGCCCCTCTGTTTCAGCCCCTCTGTTTCTCGCCCTCTGTTTCAGCCCCTCTGTTTCAGCCCCTCTTTATCAGCCCATCTGTTTCAGCCCCTCTGTTTCTCGCCCTCTGTTTCTCGCCCTCTGTTTCAGCCCCTCTGTTTCAGCCCCTCTGTTTCAGCCCCTCTGTTTTTCGCCCTCTGTTTCAGCCCCTCTGTTTCTCGCCCTCTGTTTCAGCCCCTCTGTTTCAGCCGCTCTGTATCAACCCCTCTGTTTCAGCCCCTCTGTTTCTCGCCCTCTGTTTCTAGCCCTCTGTATCAGCCCCTCTGTTTCAGCCCCTCTGTTTCAGCCCCTCTGTTTAACGCCCTCTGTTTCTCGCCCTCTGTTTCACGCCCTCTGTTTCTCGCTTTCTGTTTCTCGCCCTCTGTTTCTCGCCCTCTGTTTCAGGCCCTCTGTTTCAGCCCCTCTGTTTCAGCTCCTCTGTTTCTCGCCCTCTGTTTCTCGCCCACTGTTTCTCGCCCTCTGTTTCAGGCCCTCTGTTACAGCCCCTCTGTTTCAGCCCCTCTGTTTCAGCCCCTCTGTTTCTCGCCCTCTGTTTCAGCCCCTCTGTTTCAGCCCCTCTGTTTCTCGCCCTCTGTTTCAGCCCCTCTGTTTCAGCCCCTCTGTATCAGCCCCTCTGTTTCAGCCCCTCTGATTCTCGCCCTCTGTTTCACGACCTCTGTTTCAGCCCCTCTGTTTCAGCCCCTCTCTTTCAGCCCCTCTGTTTCAGCCCTTCTGTTTCAGCCCCTCTGTTTCTCGCCCTCTGTTTCTCGCCCTCTGTTTCTCGCTCTCTGTTTCTCGCCCTCTGTTTCTCGCCCTCTGTTTCAGCCCCTCTGTTTCAGCCCCTCTGTATCAGCCCCTCTGTTTCAGCCCCTCTGTTTCACGCCCTCTGTTTAAGCCCCTCTGCTTCAGCCCCTCTGTTTCAGCCCCTCTGTTTCAGCTCCTCTGTTTCTCGCCCTTTGTTTCTCTCCCTCTGTTTCAGCCCCTCTGTTTCTCGCCCTCTGTTTCAGCCCCTCTGTTTCTCGCCCTCTGTTTCAGCCCCTCTGTTTCAGCCCCTCTGTTTCAGCCCCTCTGTTTCTCGCCCTCTGTTTCAGCCCCTCTGTTTCAGCCCCTCTGTATCAGCCCCTCTGTTTCAGCCCCACTGTTTCTCGCCCTCTGTTTCTCGCTCTCTCTTTCTCGCCCTCTGTTTCCGGCCCTCTGTTTCAGCCCGTCTGTTTCAGCCCCTCTGTTTCAGCCCCTCTGTTTTTAGACCCTCTGTTTCTCGCCCTCTGTTTCAGCCCCTCTGTTTCTCGCCCTCTGTTTCAGCCCCTCTGTTTCAGCCCCTCTGTATCAGCCCCTCTGTTTCAGCCCCTCTGTTTCTCGCCCTCTGTTTCTCGCCCTCTGTTTCTGCCCCTCTGTTTCAGCCCGTCTCTTTCAGCCCCTCTGTTTAAGCCCCTCTGTTTCTCGCCCTCTGTTTCTCGCCCTCTGTTTCTCGCCCTCTGTTTCTCGTCCTATGTTTCAGCCCCTCTGTTTCAGCCCCTCTGTTTCAGCCCCTCTGTTTCTCGCCCTCTGTTTCTCGCCCACTGTTTCTCGCCCTCTGTTTCAGCCCCTCTGTTTCAGCCCCTCTGTTTCAGAACCTCTGTTTCAGCCCCTCTGTTTCTCGCCCTCTGTTTCAGCCCCTCTGTTTCAGCCCCTCTGTTTCAGCCACTCTGTTTCAGCCCCCCTTTTTCTCGCCCTCTGTTTCAGCCCCTCTGTTTCAGCCCCTCTGTTTCAGCCCCTCTGTTTCAGCCCCTCTGTTTCTCGCCCTCTGTTTCTCGCCCTCTGTTTCTCGCCCTCTTTTTCAGCCCCTCTGTTTCAACCCCTCTGTTTCAGCCCCTCTGTTTCAGCCTCTCTGTTTCTCGCCCTCTGTTTCAGCCCCTCTGTTTCAGCCCCTCTGTTTCAGCCCCTCTGTTTCTCGCTCTCTGTTTCTCGCCCTCTGTTTCTCGCCCTCTGTTTCTCGCCGTCTGTTTTTCGCCCTCTGTTTCAGCCCCTCTGTTTCAGCCCATCTGTTTCTCGCCCTCTGTTTCTCGCCCTCTGTTTCTCGCCCTCTGTTTCAGCCCCTCTGTATCAGCCCCTCTGTTTCAGCCCCTCTGTTTCTCGCCCTCTGTTTCAGCCCCTCTGTTTCAGCACCTCTGTTTAAGCCCCTCTGTTTCAGCCCCTCTGTTTCAGCTCCTCTGTCTCTCGCCCTCTGTTTCTCGCCCTCTGTTTCAGCCCCTCTGTTTCCCTCACTCTGTTTCAGCCCCTCTGTTTCAGCCCCTCTGTTTCAGCCCCTCTGTTTCTCGCCCTCTGTTTCAGCCCCTCTGTTTCAGCCCCTCTGTTTCTCGCCCTCTGTTTCAGCCCCTCTGTTTCAGCCCCTCTTTATCAGCCCATCTGTTTCAGCCCCTCTGTTTCTCGCCCTCTGTTTCTCGCCCTCTGTTTCAGCCCCTCTGTTTCAGCCCCTCTGTTTCAGCCCCTCTGTTTTTCGCCCTCTGTTTCAGCCCCTCTGTTTCTCGCCCTCTGTTTCAGCCCCTCTGTTTCAGCCGCTCTGTATCAACCCCTCTGTTTCAGCCCCTCTGTTTCTCGCCCTCTGTTTCTAGCCCTCTGTATCAGCCCCTCTGTTTCAGCCCCTCTGTTTCAGCCCCTCTGTTTAACGCCCTCTGTTTCTCGCCCTCTGTTTCACGCCCTCTGTTTCTCGCTTTCTGTTTCTCGCCCTCTGTTTCTCGCCCTCTGTTTCAGCCCCTCTGTTTCAGCCCCTCTGTTTCAGCTCCTCTGTTTCTCGCCCTCTGTTTCTCGCCCACTGTTTCTCGCCCTCTGTTTCAGGCCCTCTGTTACAGCCCTTCTGTTTCAGCCCCTCTGTTTCAGCCCCTCTGTTTCTCGCCCTCTGTTTCAGCCCCTCTGTTTCAGCCCCTCTGTTTCTCGCCCTCTGTTTCAGCCCCTCTGTTTCAGCCCCTCTGTATCAGCCCCTCTGTTTCAGCCCCTCTGTTTCTCGCCCTCTGCTTCACGACCTCTGTTTCAGCCCCTCTGTTTCAGCCCCTCTCTTTCAGCCCCTCTGTTTCAGCCCTTCTGTTTCAGCCCCTCTGTTTCTCGCCCTCTGTTTCTCGCCCTCTGTTTCTCGCTCTCTGTTTCTCGCCCTCTGTTTCTCGCCCTCTGTTTCAGCCCCTCTGTTTCAGCCCCTCTGTATCAGCCCCTCTGTTTCAGCCCCTCTGTTTCACGCCCTCTGTTTCAGCCCCTCTGCTTCAGCCCCTCTGTTTCAGCCCCTCTGTTTCAGCTCCTCTGTTTCTCGCCCTTTGTTTCTCTCCCTCTGTTTCAGCCCCTCTGTTTCTCGCCCTCTGTTTCAGCCCCTCTGTTTCAGCCCCTCTGTATCAGCCCCTCTGTATCAGCCCCTCTGTTTCAGCCCCTCTGTTTCTCACCCTCTGTTTCAGCCCCTCTGTTTCAGCCCCTCTGTATCAGCCCCTCTGTATCAGCCCCTCTGTTTCAGCCCCTCTGTTTCTCGCCCTCTGTTTCTCGCCCTCTGTTTCAGCCCCTCTGTTTCAGCCCCTCTGTTTCAGCCCCTCTGTTTTTCGCCCTCTGTTTCAGCCCCTCTGTTTCTCGCCCTCTGTTTCAGCCCCTCTGTTTCAGCCGCTCTGTATCAACCCCTCTGTTTCAGCCCCTCTGTTTCTCGCCCTCTGTTTCTAGCCCTCTGTATCAGCCCCTCTGTTTCAACCCTCTGTTTCAGCCCCTCTGTTTATCGCCCTCTGTTTCTCGCCCTCTGTTTCACGCCCTCTGTTTCTCGCTTTCTGTTTCTCGCCCTCTGTTTCTCGCCCTCTGTTTCAGCCCCTCTGTTTCAGCCACTCTGTTTCAGCTCCTCTGTTTCTCGCCCTCTGTTTCTCGCCCACTGTTTCTCGCCCTCTGTTTCAGCCCCTCTGTTTCAGCCCCTCTGTTTCAGCCCCTCTGTTTCTCGCACTCTGTTTCAGCCCCTCTGTTTCAGCCCCTCTGTTTCAGCCCCTCTGTATCAGCCCCTCTGTTTCAGCCCCTCTGTTTCTCGCCCTCTGTTTCACGACCTCTGTTTCTGCCCCTCTGTTTCAGCCCCTCTGTTTCAGCCCCTCTGTTTCAGCCCTTCTGTGTCAGCCCCTCTGTTTCTCGCCCTCTGTTTCTCGCCCTCTGTTTCTCGCTCTCTGTTTCTCGCCCTCTGTTTCTCGCCCTCTGTTTCAGCCCCTCTGTTTCAGCCCCTCTGTATCAGCCCCTCTGTTTCTGCCCCTCTGTTTCACGCCCTCTGTTTCAGCCCCTCTGCTTCAGCCCCTCTGTTTCAGCCCCTCTGTTTCAGCTCCTCTGTTTCTCGCACTTTGTTTCTCTCCCTCTGTTTCAGCCCCTCTGTTTCTCGCCCTCTGTTTCTGCCCCTCTGTTCCTCGCCCTCTGTTTCAGCCCCTCTGTTTCAGCCCCTCTGTTTCAGCCCCTCTGTTTCTCGCCCTCTGTTTCAGCCCCTCTGTTTCAGCCCCTCTGTTTCAGCCCCTCTGTTTCAGCTCCTCTGTTTCTCGCCCTCTGTTTCAGCCCCTCTGTTTCTCGCCCTCTGTTTCAGCCCCTCTGTTTCTCGCCCTCTGTTTCAGCCCCTCTGTTTCAGCCCCTCTGTTTCTCGCCCTCTGTTTCTCGCCCTCTGTTTCTCGCCCTCTGTTTCAGCCACTCTGTTTTAGCCCCTCTGTTTCTCGCCCTCTGTTTCAGCCCCTCTGTTTCAGCCCCTCTGTATCAGCCCCTCTGTTTCAGCCCCTCTGTTTCTCGCCCTCTGTTTCTCGCCCTCTGTTTCTCGCCCTCTGTTTCTCGCCCTCTGTTTCAGCCCCTCTGTTTCAGCCCCTCTGTTTCAGCCCCTCTGATTCTCGCCCTCTGTTTCTCGCCCACTGTTTCTCGCCCTCTGTTTCAGCCCCTCTGTTTCAGTCCTTCTGTTTCAGCCCCTCTGTTTCAGCCCCTCTGTTTCACGCCCTCTGTTTCAGCCCCTCTGTTTCAGCTCCTCTGTTTCAGCCCCTCTGTTTCTCGCCCTCAGTTTCAGCCCCTCTGTTTCAGCCCCTCTGTTTCAGCCCCTCTGTTTCTCGCCCTCTGTTTCTCGCCCTCTGTTTCAGCCCCTCTGTTTCAGCCCCTCTGTTTCAGCCACTCTGTTTCAGCCTCTCTGTTTCTCGCCCTCTGTTTCAGCCCCTCTGTTTCAGCCCCTCTGTTTCAGCCCCTCTGTTTCTCGCTCTCTGTTTCTCGCCCTCTGTTTCTCACCCTCTGTTTCTCGCCCTCTGTTTCACGCCCTCTGTTTCAGCCCCTCTGTTTCAGCCCCTCTGTTTCTCGCCCTCTGTTTCTCGCCCTCTGTTTCTCGCCCTCTGTTTCAGCCCCTCTGTTTCAGCCCCTCTGTTTCAGCCCCTCTGTTTCTCGCCCTCTGTTTCAGCCCCTCTGTTTCAGCCCCTCTGTTTCAGCCCCTCTGTTTCAGCTCCTCTGTTTCTCGCCCTCTGTTTCTCGCCCTCTGTTTCAGACACTCTGTTTCTCGCCCTCTGTTTCAGCCCCTCTGTTTCAGCCCCTCTGTTTCTCGCCCTCTGCTTCACGACCTCTGTTTCAGCCCCTCTGTTTCAGCCCCTCTCTTTCAGCCCCTCTGTTTCAGCCCTTCTGTTTCAGCCCCTCTGTTTCTCGCCCTCTGTTTCTCGCCCTCTGTTTCTCGCTCTCTGTTTCTCGCCCTCTGTTTCTCGCCCTCTGTTTCAGCCCCTCTGTTTCAGCCCCTCTGTATCAGCCCCTCTGTTTCAGCCCCTCTGTTTCACGCCCTCTGTTTCAGCCCCTCTGCTTCAGCCCCTCTGTTTCAGCCCCTCTGTTTCAGCTCCTCTGTTTCTCGCCCTTTGTTTCTCTCCCTCTGTTTCAGCCCCTCTGTTTCTCGCCCTCTGTTTCAGCCCCTCTGTTTCAGCCCCTCTGTATCAGCCCCTCTGTATCAGCCCCTCTGTTTCAGCCCCTCTGTTTCTCGCCCTCTGTTTCAGCCCCTCTGTTTCAGCCCCTCTGTATCAGCCCCTCTGTATCAGCCCCTCTGTTTCAGCCCCTCTGTTTCTCGCCCTCTGTTTCAGCCCCTCTGTTTCAGCCCCTCTGTTTCAGCTCCTCTGTTTCTCGCCCTCTGTTTCAGCCCCTCTGTTTCAGCCCCTCTGTTTCAGCCCCTCTGTTTCAGCTCCTCTGTTTCTCGCCCTCTGTTTCTCGCCCTCTGTTTCAGACACTCTGTTTCTCGCCCTCTGTTTCAGCCCCTCTGTTTCAGCCCCTCTGTTTCAGCCCCTCTGTTTCTCGCTCTCTGTTTCTCGCCCTCTGTTTCTCACCCTCTGTTTCTCGCCCTCTGTTTCTCGCCCTCTGTTTCAGCCCCTCTGTTTCAGCCCCTCTGTTTCTCGCCCTCTGTTTCTCGCCCTCTGTTTCTCGCCCTCTGTTTCAGCCCCTCTGTTTCAGCCCCTCTGTTTCAGCCCCTCTGTTTCTCGCCCTCTGTTTCAGCCCCTCTGTTTCAGCCCCTCTGTTTCAGCCCCTCTGTTTCAGCTCCTCTGTTTCTCGCCCTCTGTTTCTCGCCCTCTGTTTCAGACCCTCTGTTTCTCGCCCTCTGTTTCAGCCCCTGTGGTTCTCGCCCTCTGTTTCTCGCCCTCTGTTTCAGCCCCTCTGTTTCTCGCCCTCTGTTTCAGCCCCTCTGTTTCAGCCCCTCTGTTTCAGCCCCTCTGTTTCAGCCCCTCTGTTTTTCGCCCTCTGTTTCAGCCCCTCTGTTTCAGCCCATCTGTTTCTCGCCCTCTGTTTCTCGCCCTCTGTTTCTCGCCCTCTGTTTCAGCCCCTCTGTATCAGCCCCTCTGTTTCAGCCCCTCTGTTTCTCGCCCTCTGTTTCAGCCCCTCTGTTTCAGCAACGCTGTTTAAGCCCCTCTGTTTCAGCCCCTCTGTTTCAGCTCCTCTGTCTCTCGCCCTCTGTTTCTCGCCCTCTGTTTCAGCCCCTCTGTTTCAGCCCCTCTGTTTCAGCCCCTCTGTTTCTCGCCCTCTGTTTCAGCCCCTCTGTTTCAGCCCCTCTGTTTCTCGCCCTTAGTTTCAGCCCCTCTGTTTCAGCCCCTCTTTATCAGCCCCTCTGTTTCAGCCCCTCTGTTTCTCGCCCTCTGTTTCTCGCCCTCTGTTTCAGCCCCTCTGTTTCAGCCCCTCTGTTTCAGCCCCTCTGTTTTTCGCCCTCTGTTTCAGCCCCTCTGTTTCTCGCCCTCTGTTTCAGCCCCTCTGTTTCAGCCGCTCTGTATCAACCCCTCTGTTTCAGCCCCTCTGTTTCTCGCCCTCTGTTTCTAGCCCTCTGTATCAGCCCCTCTGTTTCAGCCCCTCTGTTTCAGCCCCTCTGTTTATCGCCCTCTGTTTCTCGCCCTCTGTTTCACGCCCTCTGTTTCTCGCTTTCTGTTTCTCGCCCTCTGTTTCTCGCCCTCTGTTTCAGCCCCTCTGTTTCAGCCACTCTGTTTCAGCTCCTCTGTTTCTCGCCCTCTGTTTCTCGCCCACTGTTTCTCGCCCTCTGTTTCAGCCCCTCTGTTTCAGCCCTTCTGTTTCAGCCCCTCTGTTTCTCGCCCTCTGTTTCAGCCCCTCTGTTTCAGCCCCTCTGTTTCAGCCACTCTGTATCAGCCCCTCTGTTTCAGCCCCTCTGTTTCTCACCCTCTGTTTCACGACCTCTGTTTCTGCCCCTCTGTTTCAGCCCCTCTGTTTCAGCCCCTCTGTTTCAGCCCCTCTGTTTCTCGCCCTCTGTTTCAGCCCCTCTGTTTCAGCCCCTCTGTTTCAGCCCCTCTGTTTCAGCTCCTCTGTTTCTCGCCCTCTGTTTCAGCCCCTCTGTTTCTCGCCCTCTGTTTCAGCCCCTCTGTTTCTCGCCCTCTGTTTCAGCCCCTCTGTTTCAGCCCCTCTGTTTCAGTCCCTCTGTTTCTCGCCCTCTGTTTCAGCCACTCTGTTTTAGCCCCTCTGTTTCTCGCCCTCTGTTTCAGCCCCTCTGTTTCAGCCCCTCTGTATCAGCCCCTCTGTTTCAGCCCCTCTGTTTCTCGCCCTCTGTTTCTCGCCCTCTGTTTCTCGCCCTCTGTTTCTCGCCCTCTGTTTCAGCCCCTCTGTTTCAGCCCCTCTGTTTCAGCCCCTCTGATTCTCGCCCTCTGTTTCTCGCCCACTGTTTCTCGCCCTCTGTTTCAGCCCCTCTGTTTCAGTCCTTCTGTTTCAGCCCCTCTGTTTCAGCCCCTCTGTTTCACGCCCTCTGTTTCAGCCCCTCTGTTTCAGCTCCTCTGTTTCAGCCCCTCTGTTTCTCGCCCTCAGTTTCAGCCCCTCTGTTTCAGCCCCTCTGTTTCAGCCCCTCTGTTTCTCGCCCTCTGTTTCTCGCCCTCTGTTTCAGCCCCTCTGTTTCAGCCCCTCTGTTTCAGCCCCTCTGTTTCAGCCTCTCTGTTTCTCGCCCTCTGTTTCAGCCCCTCTGTTTCAGCCCCTCTGTTTCAGCCCCTCTGTTTCTCGCTCTCTGTTTCTCGCCCTCTGTTTCTCACCCTCTGTTTCTCGCCCTCTGTTTCACGCCCTCTGTTTCAGCCCCTCTGTTTCAGCCCCTCTGTTTCTCGCCCTCTGTTTCTCGCCCTCTGTTTCTCGCTCTCTGTTTCAGCCCCTCAGTTTCAGCCCCTCTGTTTCAGCCCCTCTGTTTCTCGCCCTCTGTTTCAGCCCCTCTGTTTCAGCTCCTCTGTTTCAGCCCCTCTGTTTCAGCTCCTCTGTTTCTCGCCCTCTGTTTCTCGCCCTCTGTTTCAGACACTCTGTTTCTCGCCCTCTGTTTCAGCCCCTCTGTTTCAGCCCCTCTGTTTCAGCCCCTCTGTTTCTCGCTCTCTGTTTCTCGCCCTCTGTTTCTCACCCTCTGTTTCTCGCCCTCTGTTTCTCGCCCTCTGTTTCAGCCCCTCTGTTTCAGCCCCTCTGTTTCAGCCCCTCTGATTCTCGCCCTCTGTTTCTCGCCCACTGTTTCTCGCCCTCTGTTTCAGCCCCTCTGTTTCAGTCCTTCTGTTTCAGCCCCTCTGTTTCAGCCCCTCTGTTTCACGCCCTCTGTTTCAGCCCCTCTGTTTCAGCTCCTCTGTTTCAGCCCCTCTGTTTCTCGCCCTCAGTTTCAGCCCCTCTGTTTCAGCCCCTCTGTTTCAGCCCCTCTGTTTCTCGCCCTCTGTTTCTCGCCCTCTGTTTCAGCCCCTCTGTTTCAGCCCCTCTGTTTCAGCCACTCTGTTTCAGCCTCTCTGTTTCTCGCCCTCTGTTTCAGCCCCTCTGTTTCAGCCCCTCTGTTTCAGCCCCTCTGTTTCTCGCTCTCTGTTTCTCGCCCTCTGTTTCTCACCCTCTGTTTCTCGCCCTCTGTTTCACGCCCTCTGTTTCAGCCCCTCTGTTTCAGCCCCTCTGTTTCTCGCCCTCTGTTTCTCGCCCTCTGTTTCTCGCCCTCTGTTTCAGCCCCTCTGTTTCAGCCCCTCTGTTTCAGCCCCTCTGTTTCTCGCCCTCTGTTTCAGCCCCTCTGTTTCAGCCCCTCTGTTTCAGCCCCTCTGTTTCAGCTCCTCTGTTTCTCGCCCTCTGTTTCTCGCCCTCTGTTTCAGACACTCTGTTTCTCGCCCTCTGTTTCAGCCCCTCTGTTTCAGCCCCTCTGTTTCAGCCCCTCTGTTTCTCGCTCTCTGTTTCTCGCCCTCTGTTTCTCACCCTCTGTTTCTCGCCCTCTGTTTCTCGCCCTCTGTTTCAGCCCCTCTGTTTCAGCCCCTCTGTTTCTCGCCCTCTGTTTCTCGCCCTCTGTTTCTCGCCCTCTGTTTCAGCCCCTCTGTTTCAGCCCCTCTGTTTCAGCCCCTCTGTTTCTCGCCCTCTGTTTCAGCCCCTCTGTTTCAGCCCCTCTGTTTCAGCCCCTCTGTTTCAGCTCCTCTGTTTCTCGCCCTCTGTTTCTCGCCCTCTGTTTCAGACCCTCTGTTTCTCGCCCTCTGTTTCAGCCCCTGTGGTTCTCGCCCTCTGTTTCTCGCCCTCTGTTTCAGCCCCTCTGTTTCTCGCCCTCTGTTTCAGCCCCTCTGTTTCAGCCCCTCTGTTTCAGCCCCTCTGTTTCAGCCCCTCTGTTTTTCGCCCTCTGTTTCAGCCCCTCTGTTTCAGCCCATCTGTTTCTCGCCCTCTGTTTCTCGCCCTCTGTTTCTCGCCCTCTGTTTCAGCCCCTCTGTATCAGCCCCTCTGTTTCAGCCCCTCTGTTTCTCGCCCTCTGTTTCAGCCCCTCTGTTTCAGCAACGCTGTTTAAGCCCCTCTGTTTCAGCCCCTCTGTTTCAGCTCCTCTGTCTCTCGCCCTCTGTTTCTCGCCCTCTGTTTCAGCCCCTCTGTTTCAGCCCCTCTGTTTCAGCCCCTCTGTTTCTCGCCCTCTGTTTCAGCCCCTCTGTTTCAGCCCCTCTGTTTCTCGCCCTTAGTTTCAGCCCCTCTGTTTCAGCCCCTCTTTATCAGCCCCTCTGTTTCAGCCCCTCTGTTTCTCGCCCTCTGTTTCTCGCCCTCTGTTTCAGCCCCTCTGTTTCAGCCCCTCTGTTTCAGCCCCTCTGTTTTTCGCCCTCTGTTTCAGCCCCTCTGTTTCTCGCCCTCTGTTTCAGCCCCTCTGTTTCAGCCGCTCTGTATCAACCCCTCTGTTTCAGCCCCTCTGTTTCTCGCCCTCTGTTTCTAGCCCTCTGTATCAGCCCCTCTGTTTCAGCCCCTCTGTTTCAGCCCCTCTGTTTATCGCCCTCTGTTTCTCGCCCTCTGTTTCACGCCCTCTGTTTCTCGCTTTCTGTTTCTCGCCCTCTGTTTCTCGCCCTCTGTTTCAGCCCCTCTGTTTCAGCCACTCTGTTTCAGCTCCTCTGTTTCTCGCCCTCTGTTTCTCGCCCACTGTTTCTCGCCCTCTGTTTCAGCCCCTCTGTTTCAGCCCCTCTGTTTCAGCCCCTCTGTTTCTCGCCCTCTGTTTCAGCCCCTCTGTTTCAGCCCCTCTGTTTCAGCCACTCTGTATCAGCCCCTCTGTTTCAGCCCCTCTGTTTCTCACCCTCTGTTTCACGACCTCTGTTTCTGCCCCTCTGTTTCAGCCCCTCTGTTTCAGCCCCTCTGTTTCAGCCCCTCTGTTTCTCGCCCTCTGTTTCAGCCCCTCTGTTTCAGCCCCTCTGTTTCAGCCCCTCTGTTTCAGCTCCTCTGTTTCTCGCCCTCTGTTTCAGCCCCTCTGTTTCTCGCCCTCTGTTTCAGCCCCTCTGTTTCTCGCCCTCTGTTTCAGCCCCTCTGTTTCAGCCCCTCTGTTTCAGTCCCTCTGTTTCTCGCCCTCTGTTTCAGCCACTCTGTTTTAGCCCCTCTGTTTCTCGCCCTCTGTTTCAGCCCCTCTGTTTCAGCCCCTCTGTATCAGCCCCTCTGTTTCAGCCCCTCTGTTTCTCGCCCTCTGTTTCTCGCCCTCTGTTTCTCGCCCTCTGTTTCTCGCCCTCTGTTTCAGCCCCTCTGTTTCAGCCCCTCTGTTTCAGCCCCTCTGATTCTCGCCCTCTGTTTCTCGCCCACTGTTTCTCGCCCTCTGTTTCAGCCCCTCTGTTTCAGTCCTTCTGTTTCAGCCCCTCTGTTTCAGCCCCTCTGTTTCACGCCCTCTGTTTCAGCCCCTCTGTTTCAGCTCCTCTGTTTCAGCCCCTCTGTTTCTCGCCCTCAGTTTCAGCCCCTCTGTTTCAGCCCCTCTGTTTCAGCCCCTCTGTTTCTCGCCCTCTGTTTCTCGCCCTCTGTTTCAGCCCCTCTGTTTCAGCCCCTCTGTTTCAGCCCCTCTGTTTCAGCCTCTCTGTTTCTCGCCCTCTGTTTCAGCCCCTCTGTTTCAGCCCCTCTGTTTCAGCCCCTCTGTTTCTCGCTCTCTGTTTCTCGCCCTCTGTTTCTCACCCTCTGTTTCTCGCCCTCTGTTTCACGCCCTCTGTTTCAGCCCCTCTGTTTCAGCCCCTCTGTTTCTCGCCCTCTGTTTCTCGCCCTCTGTTTCTCGCTCTCTGTTTCAGCCCCTCAGTTTCAGCCCCTCTGTTTCAGCCCCTCTGTTTCTCGCCCTCTGTTTCAGCCCCTCTGTTTCAGCTCCTCTGTTTCAGCCCCTCTGTTTCAGCTCCTCTGTTTCTCGCCCTCTGTTTCTCGCCCTCTGTTTCAGACACTCTGTTTCTCGCCCTCTGTTTCAGCCCCTCTGTTTCAGCCCCTCTGTTTCAGCCCCTCTGTTTCTCGCTCTCTGTTTCTCGCCCTCTGTTTCTCACCCTCTGTTTCTCGCCCTCTGTTTCTCGCCCTCTGTTTCAGCCCCTCTGTTTCAGCCCCTCTGTTTCTCGCCCTCTGTTTCTCGCCCTCTGTTTCTCGCCCTCTGTTTCAGCCCCTCTGTTTCAGCCCCTCTGTTTCAGCCCCTCTGTTTCTCGCCCTCTGTTTCAGCCCCTCTGTTTCAGCCCCTCTGTTTCAGCCCCTCTGTTTCAGCTCCTCTGTTTCTCGCCCTCTGTTTCTCGACCTCTGTTTCAGACCCTCTGTTTCTCGCCCTCTGTTTCAGCCCCTGTGTTTCTCGCCCTCTGTTTCAGCCACTCTATTTCAGCCCTTCTGTTTCAGCCCCTCTGTTTCTCGCCCTCTGTTTCAGCCACTCTGTTTCAGCCCCTCTGTTTCTCGCCCTCTGTTTCAGCCCCTCTGTTTCAGCCCCTCTGTATCAGCCCCACTGTTTCAGCCCCTCTGTTTCTCGCCCTCTGTTTCTCGCCCTCTGTTTCAAACCCTCGGTTTCAGCCCCTCAGTTTCAGCCCCTCCGGTTCAGCACTTCTGTTTCAGCCCCTCTGTTTCAGCCCCTCTGTTTCTCGCCCTCTGTTTCTCGACCTCTGTTTCAGCCCCTCTGTTTCTCGCCCACTGTTTCAGCCCCTCTGTTTCAGCCCCTCTGTATCAGCCCCTCTGTTTCAGCCCCACTGTTTCTCGCCCTCTGTTTCTCGCTCTCTCTTTCTCGCCCTCTGTTTCCGGCCCTCTGTTTCAGCCCGTCTGTTTCAGCCCCTCTGTTTCAGCCCCTCTGTTTCAGCCCCTCTGTTTCAGCCCCTCTGTTTCAGCCCCTCTGTTTCTCGCCCTCTGTTTCAGCCCCTCTGTTTCAGCCCCTCTGTTTCAGCCCCTCTGTTTCAGCCCCTCTGTTTCTCGCCCTCTGTTTCAGCCCCTCTGTTTCAGCCCCTCTGTTTCAGCCCCTCTGTTTCAGCCCCTCTGTTTCAGCCCCTCTGTTTCTCCCACTCTGTTTCTCGCCATCTGTTTCTCGCCCTCTGTTTCTCGCCCTCTGTTTCTCGCCCTCTGTTTCAGCCCCTCTGTTTCTCGCCCTCTGTTTCAGCCCCTCTGTTTCAGCCCCTCTGTTTCAGCCCCTCTGTTTCAGCCCCTCTGTTTTTCGCCCTCTGTTTCAGCCCCTCTGTTTCAGCCCATCTGTTTCTCGCCCTCTGTTTCTCGCCCTCTGTTTCTCGCCCTCAGTTTCAGCCCCTCTGTATCAGCCCCTCTGTTTCAGCCCCTCTGTTTCTCGCCCTCTGTTTCAGCCCCTCTGTTTCAGCACCTCTGTTTAAGCCCCTCTGTTTCAGCCCCTCTGTTTCAGCTCCTCTGTCTCTCGCCCTCTGTTTCTCGCCCTCTGTTTCAGCCCCTCTGTTTCCCTCCCTCTGTTTCAGCCCCTCTGTTTCAGCCCCTCTGTTTCAGCCCCTCTGTTTCTCGCCCTCTGTTTCAGCCCCTCTGTTTCAGCCCCTCTGTTTCTCGCCCTCTGTTTCAGCCCCTCTGTTTCAGCCCCTCTTTATCAGCCCCTCTGTTTCAGCCCCTCTGTTTCTCGCCCTCTGTTTCTCGCCCTCTGTTTCAGCCCCTCTGTTTCAGCCCCTCTGTTTCAGCACCTCTGTTTTTCGCCCTCTGTTTCAGCCCCTCTGTTTCTCGCCCTCTGTTTCAGCCCCTCTGTTTCAGCCGCTCTGTATCAAACCCTCTGTTTCAGCCCCTCTGTCTCTCGCCCTCTGTTTCTAGCCCTCTGTATCAGCCCCTCTGTTTCAGCCCCTCTGTTTCAGCCCCTCTGTTTATCGCCCTCTGTTTCTCGCCCTCTGTTTCACGCCCGCTGTTTCTCGCTTTCTGTTTCTCGCCCTCTGTTTCTCGCCCTCTGTTTCAGCCCCTCTGTTTCAGCCACTCTGTTTCAGCTCCTCTGTTTCTCGCCCTCTGTTTCTCGCCCACTGTTTCTCGCCCTCTGTTTCAGCCCCTCTGTTTCAGCCCCTCTGTTTCAGCCCCTCTGTTTCTCGCCCTCTGTTTCAGCCCCTCTGTTTCAGCCCCTCTGTTTCAGCCACTCTGTATCAGCCCCTCTGTTTCAGCCCCTCTGTTTCTCGCCCTCTGTTTCACGACCTCTGTTTCTGCCCCTCTGTTTCAGCCCCTCTGTTTCAGCCCCTCTGTTTCAGCCCTTCTGTGTCAGCCCCTCTGTTTCTCGCCCTCTGTTTCTCGCCCTCTGTTTCTCGCTCTCTGTTTCTCGCCCTCTGTTTCTCGCCCTCTGTTTCAGCCCCTCTGTTTCAGCCCCTCTGTATCAGCCCCTCTGTTTCAGCCCCTCTGTTTCACGCCCTCTGTTTCAGTCCCTCTGCTTCAGCCCCTCTGTTTCAGCCCCTCTGTTTCAGCTCCTCTGTTTCTCGCACTTTGTTTCTCTCCCTCTGTTTCAGCCCCTCTGTTTCACGCCCTCTGTTTCTGCCCCTCTGTTCCTCGCCCTCTGTTTCAGCCCCTCTGTTTCAGCCCCTCTGTTTCAGCCCCTCTGTTTCTCGCCCTCTGTTTCAGCCCCTCTGTTTCAGCCCCTCTGTTTCAGCCCCTCTGTTTCAGCTCCTCTGTTTCTCGCCCTCTGTTTCAGCCCCTCTGTTTCTCGCCCTCTGTTTCAGCCCCTCTGTTTCTCGCCCTCTGTTTCAGCCCCTCTATTTCAGCCCCTCTGTTTCAGCCCCTCTGTTTCTCGCCCTCTGTTTCAGCCACTCTGTTTTAGCCCCTCTGTTTCTCGCCCTCTGTTTCAGCCCCTCTGTTTCAGCCCCTCTGTATCAGCCCCTCTGTTTCAGCCCCTCTGTTTCTCGCCCTCTGTTTCTCGCCCTCTGTTTCTCGCCCTCTGTTTCTCGCCCTCTGTTTCAGCCCCTCTGTTTCAGCCCCTCTGTTTCAGCCCCTCTGATTCTCGCCCTCTGTTTCTCCCCCACTGTTTCTCGCCCTCTGTTTCAGCCCCTCTGTTTCAGTCCTTCTGTTTCAGCCCCTCTGTTTCAGCCCCTCTGTTTCACGCCCTCTGTTTCAGCCCCTCTGTTTCAGCTCCTCTGTTTCAGCCCCTCTGTTTCTCGCCCTCAGTTTCAGCCCCTCTGTTTCAGCCCCTCTGTTTCAGCCCCTCTGTTTCTCGCCCTCTGTTTCTCGCCCTCTGTTTCAGCCCCTCTGTTTCAGCCCCTCTGTTTCAGCCCCTCTGTTTCAGCCTCTCTGTTTCTCGCCCTCTGTTTCAGCCCCTCTGTTTCAGCCCCTCTGTTTCAGCCCCTCTGTTTCTCGCTCTCTGTTTCTCGCCCTCTGTTTCTCACCCTCTGTTTCTCGCCCTCTGTTTCACGCCCTCTGTTTCAGCCCCTCTGTTTCAGCCCCTCTGTTTCTCGCCCTCTGTTTCTCGCCCTCTGTTTCTCGCCCTCTGTTTCAGCCCCTCTGTTTCAGCCCCTCTGTTTCAGCCCCTCTGTTTCTCGCCCTCTGTTTCAGCCCCTCTGTTTCAGCCCCTCTGTTTCAGCCCCTCTGTTTCAGCTCCTCTGTTTCTCGCCATCTGTTTCTCGCCCTCTGTTTCTGACACTCTGTTTCTCGCCCTCTGTTTCAGCCCCTCTGTTTCAGCCCCTCTGTTTCAGCCCCTCTGTTTCTCGCTCTCTGTTTCTCGCCCTCTGTTTCTCACCCTCTGTTTCTCGCCCTCTGTTTCTCGCCCTCTGTTTCAGCCCCTCTGTTTCAGCCCCTCTGTTTATCGCCCTCTGTTTCTCGCCCTCTGTTTCTCGCCCTCTGTTTCAGCTCCTCTGTTTCAGCCCCTCTGTTTCAGCCCCTCTGTTTCTCGCCCTCTGTTTCAGCCCCTCTGTTTCAGCCCCTCTGTTTCAGCCCCTCTGTTTCAGCTCCTCTGTTTCTCGCCCTCTGTTTCTCGCCCTCTGTTTCAGACCCTCTGTTTCTCGCCCTCTGTTTCAGCCCCTCTGTTTCAGCCCCTCTGTTTCAGCCCCTCTGTTTCAGCCCCTCTGTTTTTCGCCCTCTGTTTCAGCCCCTCTGTTTCAGCCCATCTGTTTCTCGCCCTCTGTTTCTCGCCCTCTGTTTCTCGCCCTCTGTTTCAGCCCCTCTGTATCAGCCCCTCTGTTTCAGCCCCTCTGTTTCTCGCCTTCTGTTTCAGCCCCTCTGTTTCAGCAACGCTGTTTAAGCCCCTCTGTTTCAGCCCCTCTGTTTCAGAACCTCTGTCTCTCGCCCTCTGTTTCTCGCCCTCTGCTTCAGCCCCTCTGTTTACCTCCCTCTGTTTCAGCCCCTCTGTTTCAGCCCCTCTGTTTCAGCCCCTCTGTTTCTCGCCCTCTGTTTCAGCCCCTCTGTTTCAGCCCCTCTGTTTCTCGCCCTCTGTTTCAGCCCCTCTGTTTCAGCCCCTCTTTATCAGCCCCTCTGTTTCAGCCCCTCTGTTTCTCGCCCTCTGTTTCTCGCCCTCTGTTTCAGCCCCTCTGTTTCAGCCCCTCTGTTTCAGCCCCTCTGTTTTTCGCCCTCTGTTTCAGCCCCTCTGTTTCTCGCCCTCTGTTTCAGCCCCTCTGTTTCAGCCGCTCTGTATCAACCCCTCTGTTTCAGCCCCTCTGTTTCTCGCCCTCTGTTTCTAGCCCTCTGTATCAGCCCCTCTGTTTCAGCCCCTCTGTTTCAGCCCCTCTGTTTATCGCCCTCTGTTTCTCGCCCTCTGTTTCACGCCCTCTGTTTCTCGCTTTCTGTTTCTCGCCCTCTGTTTCTCGCCCTCTGTTTCAGCCCCTCTGTTTCAGCCACTCTGTTTCAGCTCCACTGTTTCTCGCCCTCTGTTTCTCGCCCACTGTTTCTCGCCCTCTGTTTCAGCCCCTCTGTTTCAGCCCCTCTGTTTCAGCCCCTCTGTTTCTCGCCCTCTGTTTCAGCCCCTCTGTTTCAGCCCCTCTGTTTCAGCCCCTCTGTATCAGCCCCTCTGTTTCAGCCCCTCTGTTTCTCACCCTCTGTTTCACGACCTCTGTTTCTGCCCCTCTGTTTCAGCCCCTCTGTTTCAGCCCCTCTGTTTCAGCCCTTCTGTGTCAGCCCCTCTGTTTCTCGCCCTCTGTTTCTCGCCCTCTGTTTCTCGCCCTCTGTTTCTCGCCCTCTGTTTCAGCCCCTCTGTTTCAGCCCCTCTGTATCAGCCCCTCTGTTTCAGCCCCTCTGTTTCACGCCCTCTGTTTCAGCCCCTCTGCTTCAGCCCCTCTGTTTCAGCCCCTCTGTTTCAGCTCCTCTGTTTCTCGCACTTTGTTTCTCTCCCTCTGTTTCAGCCCCTCTGTTTCTCGCCCTCTGTTTCTGCCCCTCTGTTCCTCGCCCTCTGTTTCAGCCCCTCTGTTTCAGCCCCTCTGTTTCAGCCCCTCTGTTTCTCGCCCTCTGTTTCAGCCCCTCTGTTTCAGCCCCTCTGTTTCAGCCCCTCTGTTTCAGCTCCTCTGTTTCTCGCCCTCTGTTTCAGCCCCTCTGTTTCTCGCCCTCTGTTTCAGACCCTCTGTTTCTCGCCCTCTGTTTCAGCCCCTCTGTTTCAGCCCCTCTGAAACAGCCCCTCTGTTTCTCGCCCTCTGTTTCAGACACTCTGTTTTAGCCCCTCTGTTTCTCGCCCTCTGTTTCAGCCCCTCTGTTTCAGCCCCTCTGTATCAGCCCCTCTGTTTCAGCCCCTCTGTTTCTCGCCCTCTGTTTCTCGCCCTCTGTTTCTCGCCCTCTGTTTCTCGCCCTCTGTTTCAGCCCATCTGTTTCAGCCCCTCTGTTTCAGCCCCTCTGATTCTCGCCCTCTGTTTCTCGCCCACTGTTTCTCGCCCTCTGTTTCAGCCCCTCTGTTTCAGTCCTTCTGTTTCAGCCCCTCTGTTTCAGCCCCTCTGTTTCACGCCCTCTGTTTCAGCCCCTCTGTTTCAGCTCCTCTGTTTCAGCCCCTCTGTTTCTCGCCCTCAGTTTCAGCCCCTCTGTTTCAGCCCCTCTGTTTCAGCCCCTCTGTTTCTCGCCCTCTGTTTCTCGCCCTCTGTTTCAGCCCCTCTGTTTCAGCCCCTCTGTTTCAGCCCCTCTGTTTCAGCCTCTCTGTTTCTCGCCCTCTGTTTCAGCCCCTCTGTTTCAGCCCCTCTGTTTCAGCCCCTCTGTTTCTCGCTCTCTGTTTCTCGCCCTCTGTTTCTCACCCTCTGTTTCTCGCCCTCTGTTTCTCGCCCTCTGTTTCAGCCCCTCTGTTTCAGCCCCTCTGTTTCTCGCCCTCTGTTTCTCGCCCTCTGTTTCTCGCCCTCTGTTTCAGCCCCTCTGTTTCAGCCCCTCTGTTTCAGCCCCTCTGTTTCTCGCCCTCTGTTTCAGCCCCTCTGTTTCAGCCCCTCTGTTTCAGCCCCTCTGTTTCAGCTCCTCTGTTTCTCGCCCTCTGTTTCTCGCCCTCTGTTTCAGACCCTCTGTTTCTCGCCCTCTGTTTCAGCCCCTGTGTTCCTCGCCCTCTGTTTCAGCCACTCTGTTTCAGCCCCTCTGTTTCAGCCCCTCTGTTTCTCGCCCTCTGTTTCAGCCACTCTGTTTCAGCCCCTCTGTTTCTCGCCCTCTGTTTCAGCCCCTCTGTTTCAGCCCCTCTGTATCAGCCCCACTGTTTCAGCCCCTCTGTTTCTCGCCCTCTGTTTCTCGCCCTCTGTTTCAAACCCTCGGTTTCAGCCCCTCAGTTTCATCCCCTCTGTTTCAGCCCCTCTGTTTCAGCCCCTCTGTTTCTCGCCCTCTGTTTCTAGCCCTCTGTTTCTCGCTCTCTGTTTCTCGCCCTCTGTTTCTCGCCCTGTGTTTCAGCCCCTCGCTTTCAGCCCCTCCGGTTCAGCACTTCTGTTTCAGCCCCTCTGTTTCAGCCCCTCTGTTTCTCGCCCTCTGTTTCTCGACCTCTGTTTCAGCCCCTCTGTTTCTCGCCCACTGTTTCAGCCCCTCTGTTTCAGCCCCTCTGTATCAGCCCCTCTGTTTCAGCCCCACTGTTTCTCGCCCTCTGTTTCTCGCTCTCTCTTTCTCGCCCTCTGTTTCCGGCCCTCTGTTTCAGCCCGTCTGTTTCAGCCCCTCTGTTTCAGCCCCTCTGTTTTTAGCCCCTCTGTTTCTCGCCCTCTGTTTCAGCCCCTCTGTTTCTCGCTCTCTGTTTCTCGCCCTCTGTTTCCGGACCTCTGTTTCAGCCCCTCTGTTTCAGCGCCTCTGTTTCAGCCCCTCTGTTTCTCGCCCTCTGTTTCTCGCCCTCTGTTTCTCGCTCTCTGTTTCTCGCCCTCTGTTTCTCGCGTCTGTTTCAGCCCCTCTGTTTCAGCCCCTCTGTTTCAGCCCCTCTGTTTTTAGCCCCTCTGTTTCTCGCCCTCTGTTTCAGCCCCTCTGTTTCTCGCCCTCTGTTTCAGCCCCTCTGTTTCAGCACCTCTGTATCAGCCCCTCTGTTTCAGCCCCTCTGTTTCTCGCCCTCTGTTTCTCGCCCTCTGTTTCAGCCCCTCTGTTTCAGCCCGTCTCTTTCAGCCCCTCTGTTTCAGCCCCTGTGTTTCTCGCCCTCTGTTTCTCGCCCTCTGTTTCTCGCCCTCTGTTTCGCGCCCTCTGTTTCAGCCCCTCTGTTTCAGCCCCTGTGTTTCAGCCCCTCTGTTTCAGCCCCTCTGTTTCAGCCCCTCTGTTTCTCGCCCTCTGTTTCAGCCCCTCTGTTTCTCGCCCTCTGTTTCAGCCCCTCTGTTTCAGCCCCTCTGTTTCAGCCCCTCTGTTTCTCGCCCTCAGTTTCAGCCACTCTGTTTTAGCCCCTCTGTTTCTCGCCCTCTGTTTCAGCCCCTCTGTTTCAGCCCCTCTGTATCAGCCCCACTGTTTCAGCCCCTCTGTTTCTCGCCCTCTGTTTCTCGCCCTCTGTTTCTCGCCCTCTGTTTCTCGCCCTCTGTTTCAGCCCCTCTGTTTCAGCCCCTCTGTTTCAGCCCCTCTGATTCTCGCCCTCTGTTTCTCGCCACGTGTTTCTCGCCCTCTGTTTCAGCCCCTCTGTTTCAGTCCTTCTGTTTCAGCCCCTCTGTTTCAGCCCCTCTGTTTCACGCCCTCTGTTTCAGCCCCTCTGTTTCAGCTCCTCTGTTTCAGCCCCTCTGTTTCTCGCCCTCTGTTTCAGCCCCTCTGTTTCAGACCATCTGTTTCTCGCCCTCTGTTTCTCGCCCTCTGTTTCTCGCCCTCTGTTTCAGCCCCTCTGTATCAGCCCCTCTGTTTCAGCCCCTCTGTTTCTCGCCCTCTGTTTCAGCCCCTCTGTTTCAGCAACGCTGTTTAAGCCCCTCTGTTTCAGCCCCTCTGTTTCAGCTCCTCTGTCTCTCGCCCTCTGTTTCTCGCCCTCTGTTTCAGCCCCTCTGTTTCAGCCCCTCTGTTTCAGCCCCTCTGTTTCTCGCCCTCTGTTTCAGCCCCTCTGTTTCAGCCCCTCTGTTTCTCGCCCTTAGTTTCAGCCCCTCTGTTTCAGCCCCTCTTTATCAGCCCCTCTGTTTCAGCCCCTCTGTTTCTCGCCCTCTGTTTCTCGCCCTCTGTTTCAGCCCCTCTGTTTCAGCCCCTCTGTTTCAGCCCCTCTGTTTTTCGCCCTCTGTTTCAGCCCCTCTGTTTCTCGCCCTCTGTTTCAGCCCCTCTGTTTCAGCCGCTCTGTATCAACCCCTCTGTTTCAGCCCCTCTGTTTCTCGCCCTCTGTTTCTAGCCCTCTGTATCAGCCCCTCTGTTTCAGCCCCTCTGTTTCAGCCCCTCTGTTTATCGCCCTCTGTTTCTCGCCCTCTGTTTCACGCCCTCTGTTTCTCGCTTTCTGTTTCTCGCCCTCTGTTTCTCGCCCTCTGTTTCAGCCCCTCTGTTTCAGCCACTCTGTTTCAGCCCCTCTGTTTTTCGCCCTCTGTTTCAGCCCCTCTGTTTCAGCCCCTCTGTTTCAGCCCCTCTGTTTCAGCTCCTCTGTTTCTCGCCCTCTGTTTCTCGCCCTCTGTTTCAGCCCCTCTGTTTCCCTCCCTCTGTTTCAGCCCCTCTGTTTCAGCCCCTCTGTTTCAGCCCCTCTGTTTCCCTCCCTCTGTTTCAGCCCCTCTGTTTCAGCCCCTCTGTTTCAGCCCCTCTGTTTCTCGCCCTCTGTTTCAGCCCCTCTGTTTCTCGCCCTCTGTTTCAGCCCCTCTGTTTCAGCCCCTCTGTTTCAGCCCCTCTGTTTCAGCCCCTCTGTTTTTCGCCCTCTGTTTCAGCCCCTCTGTTTCAGCCCATCTGTTTCTCGCCCTCTGTTTCTCGCCCTCTGTTTCTCGCCCTCTGTTTCAGCCCCTCTGTATCAGCCCCTCTGTTTCAGCCCCTCTGTTTCTCGCCCTCTGTTTCAGCCCCTCTGTTTCAGCAACGCTGTTTAAGCCCCTCTGTTTCAGCCCCTCTGTTTCAGCTCCTCTGTCTCTCGCCCTCTGTTTCTCGCCCTCTGTTTCAGCCCCTCTGTTTCAGCCCCTCTGTTTCAGCCCCTCTGTTTCTCGCCCTCTGTTTCAGCCCCTCTGTTTCAGCCCCTCTGTTTCTCGCCCTTAGTTTCAGCCCCTCTGTTTCAGCCCCTCTTTATCAGCCCCTCTGTTTCAGCCACTCTGTTTCTCGCCCTCTGTTTCTCGCCCTCTGTTTCAGCCCCTCTGTTTCAGCCCCTCTGTTTCAGCCCCTCTGTTTTTCGCCCTCTGTTTCAGCCCCTCTGTTTCTCGCCCTCTGTTTCAGCCCCTCTGTTTCAGCCGCTCTGTATCAACCCCTCTGTTTCAGCCCCTCTGTTTCTCGCCCTCTGTTTCTAGCCCTCTGTATCAGCCCCTCTGTTTCAGCCCCTCTGTTTCAGCCCCTCTGTTTATCGCCCTCTGTTTCTCGCCCTCTGTTTCACGCCCTCTGTTTCTCGCTTTCTGTTTCTCGCCCTCTGTTTCTCGCCCTCTGTTTCAGCCCCTCTGTTTCAGCCACTCTGTTTCAGCTCCTCTGTTTCTCGCCCTCTGTTTCTCGCCCACTGTTTCTCGCCCTCTGTTTCAGCCCCTCTGTTTCAGCCCCTCTGTTTCAGCCCCTCTGTTTCTCGCCCTCTGTTTCAGCCCCTCTGTTTCAGCCCCTCTGTTTCAGCCACTCTGTATCAGCCCCTCTGTTTCAGCCCCTCTGTTTCTCACCCTCTGTTTCACGACCTCTGTTTCTGCCCCTCTGTTTCAGCCCCTCTGTTTCAGCCCCTCTGTTTCAGCCCCTCTGTTTCTCGCCCTCTGTTTCAGCCCCTCTGTTTCAGCCCCTCTGTTTCAGCCCCTCTGTTTCAGCTCCTCTGTTTCTCGCCCTCTGTTTCAGCCCCTCTGTTTCTCGCCCTCTGTTTCAGCCCCTCTGTTTCTCGCCCTCTGTTTCAGCCCCTCTGTTTCAGCCCCTCTGTTTCAGTCCCTCTGTTTCTCGCCCTCTGTTTCAGCCACTCTGTTTTAGCCCCTCTGTTTCTCGCCCTCTGTTTCAGCCCCTCTGTTTCAGCCCCTCTGTATCAGCCCCTCTGTTTCAGCCCCTCTGTTTCTCGCCCTCTGTTTCTCGCCCTCTGTTTCTCGCCCTCTGTTTCTCGCCCTCTGTTTCAGCCCCTCTGTTTCAGCCCCTCTGTTTCAGCCCCTCTGATTCTCGCCCTCTGTTTCTCGCCCACTGTTTCTCGCCCTCTGTTTCAGCCCCTCTGTTTCAGTCCTTCTGTTTCAGCCCCTCTGTTTCAGCCCCTCTGTTTCACGCCCTCTGTTTCAGCCCCTCTGTTTCAGCTCCTCTGTTTCAGCCCCTCTGTTTCTCGCCCTCAGTTTCAGCCCCTCTGTTTCAGCCCCTCTGTTTCAGCCCCTCTGTTTCTCGCCCTCTGTTTCTCGCCCTCTGTTTCAGCCCCTCTGTTTCAGCCCCTCTGTTTCAGCCCCTCTGTTTCAGCCTCTCTGTTTCTCGCCCTCTGTTTCAGCCCCTCTGTTTCAGCCCCTCTGTTTCAGCCCCTCTGTTTCTCGCTCTCTGTTTCTCGCCCTCTGTTTCTCACCCTCTGTTTCTCGCCCTCTGTTTCACGCCCTCTGTTTCAGCCCCTCTGTTTCAGCCCCTCTGTTTCTCGCCCTCTGTTTCTCGCCCTCTGTTTCTCGCTCTCTGTTTCAGCCCCTCAGTTTCAGCCCCTCTGTTTCAGCCCCTCTGTTTCTCGCCCTCTGTTTCAGCCCCTCTGTTTCAGCTCCTCTGTTTCAGCCCCTCTGTTTCAGCTCCTCTGTTTCTCGCCCTCTGTTTCTCGCCCTCTGTTTCAGACACTCTGTTTCTCGCCCTCTGTTTCAGCCCCTCTGTTTCAGCCCCTCTGTTTCAGCCCCTCTGTTTCTCGCTCTCTGTTTCTCGCCCTCTGTTTCTCACCCTCTGTTTCTCGCCCTCTGTTTCTCGCCCTCTGTTTCAGCCCCTCTGTTTCAGCCCCTCTGTTTCTCGCCCTCTGTTTCTCGCCCTCTGTTTCTCGCCCTCTGTTTCAGCCCCTCTGTTTCAGCCCCTCTGTTTCAGCCCCTCTGTTTCTCGCCCTCTGTTTCAGCCCCTCTGTTTCAGCCCCTCTGTTTCAGCCCCTCTGTTTCAGCTCCTCTGTTTCTCGCCCTCTGTTTCTCGACCTCTGTTTCAGACCCTCTGTTTCTCGCCCTCTGTTTCAGCCCCTGTGTTTCTCGCCCTCTGTTTCAGCCACTCTATTTCAGCCCTTCTGTTTCAGCCCCTCTGTTTCTCGCCCTCTGTTTCAGCCACTCTGTTTCAGCCCCTCTGTTTCTCGCCCTCTGTTTCAGCCCCTCTGTTTCAGCCCCTCTGTATCAGCCCCACTGTTTCAGCCCCTCTGTTTCTCGCCCTCTGTTTCTCGCCCTCTGTTTCAAACCCTCGGTTTCAGCCCCTCAGTTTCAGCCCCTCCGGTTCAGCACTTCTGTTTCAGCCCCTCTGTTTCAGCCCCTCTGTTTCTCGCCCTCTGTTTCTCGACCTCTGTTTCAGCCCCTCTGTTTCTCGCCCACTGTTTCAGCCCCTCTGTTTCAGCCCCTCTGTATCAGCCCCTCTGTTTCAGCCCCACTGTTTCTCGCCCTCTGTTTCTCGCTCTCTCTTTCTCGCCCTCTGTTTCCGGCCCTCTGTTTCAGCCCGTCTGTTTCAGCCCCTCTGTTTCAGCCCCTCTGTTTCAGCCCCTCTGTTTCAGCCCCTCTGTTTCAGCCCCTCTGTTTCTCGCCCTCTGTTTCAGCCCCTCTGTTTCAGCCCCTCTGTTTCAGCCCCTCTGTTTCAGCCCCTCTGTTTCTCGCCCTCTGTTTCAGCCCCTCTGTTTCAGCCCCTCTGTTTCAGCCCCTCTGTTTCAGCCCCTCTGTTTCAGCCCCTCTGTTTCTCCCACTCTGTTTCTCGCCATCTGTTTCTCGCCCTCTGTTTCTCGCCCTCTGTTTCTCGCCCTCTGTTTCAGCCCCTCTGTTTCTCGCCCTCTGTTTCAGCCCCTCTGTTTCAGCCCCTCTGTTTCAGCCCCTCTGTTTCAGCCCCTCTGTTTTTCGCCCTCTGTTTCAGCCCCTCTGTTTCAGCCCATCTGTTTCTCGCCCTCTGTTTCTCGCCCTCTGTTTCTCGCCCTCAGTTTCAGCCCCTCTGTATCAGCCCCTCTGTTTCAGCCCCTCTGTTTCTCGCCCTCTGTTTCAGCCCCTCTGTTTCAGCACCTCTGTTTAAGCCCCTCTGTTTCAGCCCCTCTGTTTCAGCTCCTCTGTCTCTCGCCCTCTGTTTCTCGCCCTCTGTTTCAGCCCCTCTGTTTCCCTCCCTCTGTTTCAGCCCCTCTGTTTCAGCCCCTCTGTTTCAGCCCCTCTGTTTCTCGCCCTCTGTTTCAGCCCCTCTGTTTCAGCCCCTCTGTTTCTCGCCCTCTGTTTCAGCCCCTCTGTTTCAGCCCCTCTTTATCAGCCCCTCTGTTTCAGCCCCTCTGTTTCTCGCCCTCTGTTTCTCGCCCTCTGTTTCAGCCCCTCTGTTTCAGCCCCTCTGTTTCAGCACCTCTGTTTTTCGCCCTCTGTTTCAGCCCCTCTGTTTCTCGCCCTCTGTTTCAGCCCCTCTGTTTCAGCCGCTCTGTATCAAACCCTCTGTTTCAGCCCCTCTGTCTCTCGCCCTCTGTTTCTAGCCCTCTGTATCAGCCCCTCTGTTTCAGCCCCTCTGTTTCAGCCCCTCTGTTTATCGCCCTCTGTTTCTCGCCCTCTGTTTCACGCCCGCTGTTTCTCGCTTTCTGTTTCTCGCCCTCTGTTTCTCGCCCTCTGTTTCAGCCCCTCTGTTTCAGCCACTCTGTTTCAGCTCCTCTGTTTCTCGCCCTCTGTTTCTCGCCCACTGTTTCTCGCCCTCTGTTTCAGCCCCTCTGTTTCAGCCCCTCTGTTTCAGCCCCTCTGTTTCTCGCCCTCTGTTTCAGCCCCTCTGTTTCAGCCCCTCTGTTTCAGCCACTCTGTATCAGCCCCTCTGTTTCAGCCCCTCTGTTTCTCGCCCTCTGTTTCACGACCTCTGTTTCTGCCCCTCTGTTTCAGCCCCTCTGTTTCAGCCCCTCTGTTTCAGCCCTTCTGTGTCAGCCCCTCTGTTTCTCGCCCTCTGTTTCTCGCCCTCTGTTTCTCGCTCTCTGTTTCTCGCCCTCTGTTTCTCGCCCTCTGTTTCAGCCCCTCTGTTTCAGCCCCTCTGTATCAGCCCCTCTGTTTCAGCCCCTCTGTTTCACGCCCTCTGTTTCAGTCCCTCTGCTTCAGCCCCTCTGTTTCAGCCCCTCTGTTTCAGCTCCTCTGTTTCTCGCACTTTGTTTCTCTCCCTCTGTTTCAGCCCCTCTGTTTCACGCCCTCTGTTTCTGCCCCTCTGTTCCTCGCCCTCTGTTTCAGCCCCTCTGTTTCAGCCCCTCTGTTTCAGCCCCTCTGTTTCTCGCCCTCTGTTTCAGCCCCTCTGTTTCAGCCCCTCTGTTTCAGCCCCTCTGTTTCAGCTCCTCTGTTTCTCGCCCTCTGTTTCAGCCCCTCTGTTTCTCGCCCTCTGTTTCAGCCCCTCTGTTTCTCGCCCTCTGTTTCAGCCCCTCTATTTCAGCCCCTCTGTTTCAGCCCCTCTGTTTCTCGCCCTCTGTTTCAGCCACTCTGTTTTAGCCCCTCTGTTTCTCGCCCTCTGTTTCAGCCCCTCTGTTTCAGCCCCTCTGTATCAGCCCCTCTGTTTCAGCCCCTCTGTTTCTCGCCCTCTGTTTCTCGCCCTCTGTTTCTCGCCCTCTGTTTCTCGCCCTCTGTTTCAGCCCCTCTGTTTCAGCCCCTCTGTTTCAGCCCCTCTGATTCTCGCCCTCTGTTTCTCGCCCACTGTTTCTCGCCCTCTGTTTCAGCCCCTCTGTTTCAGTCCTTCTGTTTCAGCCCCTCTGTTTCAGCCCCTCTGTTTCACGCCCTCTGTTTCAGCCCCTCTGTTTCAGCTCCTCTGTTTCAGCCCCTCTGTTTCTCGCCCTCAGTTTCAGCCCCTCTGTTAAAGCCCCTCTGTTTCAGCCCCTCTGTTTCTCGCCCTCTGTTTCTCGCCCTCTGTTTCAGCCCCTCTGTTTCAGCCCCTCTGTTTCAGCCCCTCTGTTTCAGCCTCTCTGTTTCTCGCCCTCTGTTTCAGCCCCTCTGTTTCAGCCCCTCTGTTTCAGCCCCTCTGTTTCTCGCTCTCTGTTTCTCGCCCTCTGTTTCTCACCCTCTGTTTCTCGCCCTCTGTTTCACGCCCTCTGTTTCAGCCCCTCTGTTTCAGCCCCTCTGTTTCTCGCCCTCTGTTTCTCGCCCTCTGTTTCTCGCCCTCTGTTTCAGCCCCTCTGTTTCAGCCCCTCTGTTTCAGCCCCTCTGTTTCTCGCCCTCTGTTTCAGCCCCTCTGTTTCAGCCCCTCTGTTTCAGCCCCTCTGTTTCAGCTCCTCTGTTTCTCGCCATCTGTTTCTCGCCCTCTGTTTCTGACACTCTGTTTCTCGCCCTCTGTTTCAGCCCCTCTGTTTCAGCCCCTCTGTTTCAGCCCCTCTGTTTCTCGCTCTCTGTTTCTCGCCCTCTGTTTCTCACCCTCTGTTTCTCGCCCTCTGTTTCTCGCCCTCTGTTTCAGCCCCTCTGTTTCAGCCCCTCTGTTTATCGCCCTCTGTTTCTCGCCCTCTGTTTCTCGCCCTCTGTTTCAGCCCCTCTGTTTCAGCCCCTCTGTTTCAGCCCCTCTGTTTCTCGCCCTCTGTTTCAGCCCCTCTGTTTCAGCCCCTCTGTTTCAGCCCCTCTGTTTCAGCTCCTCTGTTTCTCGCCCTCTGTTTCTCGCCCTCTGTTTCAGACCCTCTGTTTCTCGCCCTCTGTTTCAGCCCCTCTGTTTCAGCCCCTCTGTTTCAGCCCCTCTGTTTCAGCCCCTCTGTTTTTCGCCCTCTGTTTCAGCCCCTCTGTTTCAGCCCATCTGTTTCTCGCCCTCTGTTTCTCGCCCTCTGTTTCTCGCCCTCTGTTTCAGCCCCTCTGTATCAGCCCCTCTGTTTCAGCCCCTCTGTTTCTCGCCTTCTGTTTCAGCCCCTCTGTTTCAGCAACGCTGTTTAAGCCCCTCTGTTTCAGCCCCTCTGTTTCAGCTCCTCTGTCTCTCGCCCTCTGTTTCTCGCCCTCTGCTTCAGCCCCTCTGTTTACCTCCCTCTGTTTCAGCCCCTCTGTTTCAGCCCCTCTGTTTCAGCCCCTCTGTTTCTCGCCCTCTGTTTCAGCCCCTCTGTTTCAGCCCCTCTGTTTCTCGCCCTCTGTTTCAGCCCCTCTGTTTCAGCCCCTCTTTATCAGCCCCTCTGTTTCAGCCCCTCTGTTTCTCGCCCTCTGTTTCTCGCCCTCTGTTTCAGCCCCTCTGTTTCAGCCCCTCTGTTTCAGCCCCTCTGTTTTTCGCCCTCTGTTTCAGCCCCTCTGTTTCTCGCCCTCTGTTTCAGCCCCTCTGTTTCAGCCGCTCTGTATCAACCCCTCTGTTTCAGCCCCTCTGTTTCTCGCCCTCTGTTTCTAGCCCTCTGTATCAGCCCCTCTGTTTCAGCCCCTCTGTTTCAGCCCCTCTGTTTATCGCCCTCTGTTTCTCGCCCTCTGTTTCACGCCCTCTGTTTCTCGCTTTCTGTTTCTCGCCCTCTGTTTCTCGCCCTCTGTTTCAGCCCCTCTGTTTCAGCCACTCTGTTTCAGCTCCACTGTTTCTCGCCCTCTGTTTCTCGCCCACTGTTTCTCGCCCTCTGTTTCAGCCCCTCTGTTTCAGCCCCTCTGTTTCAGCCCCTCTGTTTCTCGCCCTCTGTTTCAGCCCCTCTGTTTCAGCCCCTCTGTTTCAGCCCCTCTGTATCAGCCCCTCTGTTTCAGCCCCTCTGTTTCTCACCCTCTGTTTCACGACCTCTGTTTCTGCCCCTCTGTTTCAGCCCCTCTGTTTCAGCCCCTCTGTTTCAGCCCTTCTGTGTCAGCCCCTCTGTTTCTCGCCCTCTGTTTCTCGCCCTCTGTTTCTCGCCCTCTGTTTCTCGCCCTCTGTTTCAGCCCCTCTGTTTCAGCCCCTCTGTATCAGCCCCTCTGTTTCAGCCCCTCTGTTTCACGCCCTCTGTTTCAGCCCCTCTGCTTCAGCCCCTCTGTTTCAGCCCCTCTGTTTCAGCTCCTCTTTTTTTCGCACTTTGTTTCTCTCCCTCTGTTTCAGCCCCTCTGTTTCTCGCCCTCTGTTTCTGCCCCTCTGTTCCTCGCCCTCTGTTTCAGCCCCTCTGTTTCAGCCCCTCTGTTTCAGCCCCTCTGTTTCTCGCCCTCTGTTTCAGCCCCTCTGTTTCAGCCCCTCTGTTTCAGCCCCTCTGTTTCAGCTCCTCTGTTTCTCGCCCTCTGTTTCAGCCCCTCTGTTTCTCGCCCTCTGTTTCAGACCCTCTGTTTCTCGCCCTCTGTTTCAGCCCCTCTGTTTCAGCCCCTCTGAAACAGCCCCTCTGTTTCTCGCCCTCTGTTTCAGACACTCTGTTTTAGCCCCTCTGTTTCTCGCCCTCTGTTTCAGCCCCTCTGTTTCAGCCCCTCTGTATCAGCCCCTCTGTTTCAGCCCCTCTGTTTCTCGCCCTCTGTTTCTCGCCCTCTGTTTCTCGCCCTCTGTTTCTCGCCCTCTGTTTCAGCCCATCTGTTTCAGCCCCTCTGTTTCAGCCCCTCTGATTCTCGCCCTCTGTTTCTCGCCCACTGTTTCTCGCCCTCTGTTTCAGCCCCTCTGTTTCAGTCCTTCTGTTTCAGCCCCTCTGTTTCAGCCCCTCTGTTTCACGCCCTCTGTTTCAGCCCCTCTGTTTCAGCTCCTCTGTTTCAGCCCCTCTGTTTCTCGCCCTCAGTTTCAGCCCCTCTGTTTCAGCCCCTCTGTTTCAGCCCCTCTGTTTCTCGCCCTCTGTTTCTCGCCCTCTGTTTCAGCCCCTCTGTTTCAGCCCCTCTGTTTCAGCCCCTCTGTTTCAGCCTCTCTGTTTCTCGCCCTCTGTTTCAGCCCCTCTGTTTCAGCCCCTCTGTTTCAGCCCCTCTGTTTCTCGCTCTCTGTTTCTCGCCCTCTGTTTCTCACCCTCTGTTTCTCGCCCTCTGTTTCTCGCCCTCTGTTTCAGCCCCTCTGTTTCAGCCCCTCTGTTTCTCGCCCTCTGTTTCTCGCCCTCTGTTTCTCGCCCTCTGTTTCAGCCCCTCTGTTTCAGCCCCTCTGTTTCAGCCCCTCTGTTTCTCGCCCTCTGTTTCAGCCCCTCTGTTTCAGCCCCTCTGTTTCAGCCCCTCTGTTTCAGCTCCTCTGTTTCTCGCCCTCTGTTTCTCGCCCTCTGTTTCAGACCCTCTGTTTCTCGCCCTCTGTTTCAGCCCCTGTGTTCCTCGCCCTCTGTTTCAGCCACTCTGTTTCAGCCCCTCTGTTTCAGCCCCTCTGTTTCTCGCCCTCTGTTTCAGCCACTCTGTTTCAGCCCCTCTGTTTCTCGCCCTCTGTTTCAGCCCCTCTGTTTCAGCCCCTCTGTATCAGCCCCACTGTTTCAGCCCCTCTGTTTCTCGCCCTCTGTTTCTCGCCCTCTGTTTCAAACCCTCGGTTTCAGCCCCTCAGTTTCATCCCCTCTGTTTCAGCCCCTCTGTTTCAGCCCCTCTGTTTCTCGCCCTCTGTTTCTAGCCCTCTGTTTCTCGCTCTCTGTTTCTCGCCCTCTGTTTCTCGCCCTGTGTTTCAGCCCCTCGCTTTCAGCCCCTCCGGTTCAGCACTTCTGTTTCAGCCCCTCTGTTTCAGCCCCTCTGTTTCTCGCCCTCTGTTTCTCGACCTCTGTTTCAGCCCCTCTGTTTCTCGCCCACTGTTTCAGCCCCTCTGTTTCAGCCCCTCTGTATCAGCCCCTCTGTTTCAGCCCCACTGTTTCTCGCCCTCTGTTTCTCGCTCTCTCTTTCTCGCCCTCTGTTTCCGGCCCTCTGTTTCAGCCCGTCTGTTTCAGCCCCTCTGTTTCAGCCCCTCTGTTTTTAGCCCCTCTGTTTCTCGCCCTCTGTTTCAGCCCCTCTGTTTCTCGCTCTCTGTTTCTCGCCCTCTGTTTCCGGACCTCTGTTTCAGCCCCTCTGTTTCAGCGCCTCTGTTTCAGCCCCTCTGTTTCTCGCCCTCTGTTTCTCGCCCTCTGTTTCTCGCTCTCTGTTTCTCGCCCTCTGTTTCTCGCGTCTGTTTCAGCCCCTCTGTTTCAGCCCCTCTGTTTCAGCCCCTCTGTTTTTAGCCCCTCTGTTTCTCGCCCTCTGTTTCAGCCCCTCTGTTTCTCGCCCTCTGTTTCAGCCCCTCTGTTTCAGCACCTCTGTATCAGCCCCTCTGTTTCAGCCCCTCTGTTTCTCGCCCTCTGTTTCTCGCCCTCTGTTTCAGCCCCTCTGTTTCAGCCCGTCTCTTTCAGCCCCTCTGTTTCAGCCCCTGTGTTTCTCGCCCTCTGTTTCTCGCCCTCTGTTTCTCGCCCTCTGTTTCGCGCCCTCTGTTTCAGCCCCTCTGTTTCAGCCCCTGTGTTTCAGCCCCTCTGTTTCAGCCCCTCTGTTTCAGCCCCTCTGTTTCTCGCCCTCTGTTTCAGCCCCTCTGTTTCTCGCCCTCTGTTTCAGCCCCTCTGTTTCAGCCCCTCTGTTTCTCGCCCTCAGTTTCAGCCACTCTGTTTTAGCCCCTCTGTTTCTCGCCCTCTGTTTCAGCCCCTCTGTTTCAGCCCCTCTGTATCAGCCCCACTGTTTCAGCCCCTCTGTTTCTCGCCCTCTGTTTCTCGCCCTCTGTTTCTCGCCCTCTGTTTCTCGCCCTCTGTTTCAGCCCCTCTGTTTCAGCCCCTCTGTTTCAGCCCCTCTGATTCTCGCCCTCTGTTTCTCGCCACGTGTTTCTCGCCCTCTGTTTCAGCCCCTCTGTTTCAGTCCTTCTGTTTCAGCCCCTCTGTTTCAGCCCCTCTGTTTCACGCCCTCTGTTTCAGCCCCTCTGTTTCAGCTCCTCTGTTTCAGCCCCTCTGTTTCTCGCCCTCAGTTTCAGCCCCTCTGTTTCAGCCCCTCAGTTTCAGCCCCTCTGTTTCTCGCCCTCTGTTTCAGCCCCTCTGTTTCAGCCCCTCTGTTTCAGCCCCTCTGTTTCAGCCTCTCTGTTTCTCGCCCTCTGTTTCAGCCCCTCTGTTTCAGCCCCTCTGTTTCAGCCCCTCTGTTTCTCGCTCTCTGTTTCTCGCCCTCTGTTTCTCACCCTCTGTTTCTCGCCCTCTGTTTCACGCCCTCTGTTTCAGCCCCTCTGTTTCAGCCCCTCTGTTTCTCGCCCTCTGTTTCTCGCCCTCTGTTTCTCGCCCTCTGTTTCAGCCCCTCTGTTTCAGCCCCTCTGTTTCCGCCCCTCTGTTTCTCGCCTTCTGTTTCAGCCCCTCTGTTTCAGCCCCTCTGTTTCAGCCCCTCTGTTTCAGCTCCTCTGTGTCTCGCCCTCTGTTTCTCGCCCTCTGTTTCAGACCCTCTGTTTCTCGCCCTCTGTTTCAGCCCCTCTGTTTCAGCCCCTCTGTTTCAGCCCCTCTGTTTCTCGCTCTCTGTTGTACGCCCTCTGTTTCTCACCCTCTGTTTCTCGCCCTCTGTTTCTCGCCCTCTGTTTCAGCCCCTCTGTTTCAGCCCCTCTGTTTCTCGCCCTCTGTTTCTCGCCCTCTGTTTCTCGCCCTCTGTTTCAGCCCCTCTGTTTCAGCCCCTCTGTTTCAGCCCCTCTGTTTCTCGCCCTCTGTTTCAGCCCCTCTGTTTCAGCCCCTCTGTTTCAGCCCCTCTGTTTCAGCTCCTCTGTTTCTCGCCCACTGTTTCTCGCCCTCTGTTTCAGACCCTCTGTTTCTCGCCCTCTGTTTCAGCCCCTGTGTTTCTCGCCCTCTGTTTCAGCCACTCTGTTTCAGCCCCTCTGTTTCAGCCCCTCTGTTTCTCGCCCTCTGTTTCAGCCACTCTGTTTCAGCCCCTCTGTTTCTCGCCCTCTGTTTCAGCCCCTCTGTTTCAGCCCCTCTGTATCAGCCCCACTGTTTCAGCCCCTCTGTTTCTCGCCCTCTGTTTCTCGCCCTCTATTTCAAACCCTCGGTATCAGCCCCTCAGTTTCAGCCCCTCTGTTTCAGCCCCTCTGTTTCAGCCCCTCTGTTTCTCGCCCTCTGTTTCTAGCCCTCTGTTTCTCGCTCTCTGTTTCTCGCCCTCTGTTTCTCGCCCTGTGTTTCAGCCCCTCGCTTTCAGCCCCTCCGGTTCAGCACTTCTGTTTCAGCCCCTCTGTTTCAACCCCTCTGTTTCTCGCCCTCTGTTTCTCGATCTCTGTTTCAGCCTCTCTGTTTCTCGCCCACTGTTTCAGCCCCTCTGTTTCAGCCCCTCTGTATCAGCCCCTCTGTTTCAGCCCCACTGTTTCTCGCCCTCTGTTTCTCGCTCTCTCTTTCTCGCCCTCTGTTTCCGGCCCTCTGTTTCAGCCCGTCTGTTTCAGCCCCTCTGTTTCAGCCCCTCTGTTTTTAGCCCCTCTGTTTCTCGCCCTCTGTTTCAGCCCCTCTGTTTCTCGCTCTCTGTTTCTCGCCCTCTGTTTCCGGACCTCTGTTTCAGCCCCTCTGTCTCAGCGCTTCTGTTTCAGCCCCTCTGTTTCTCGCCCTCTGTTTCTCGCCCTCTGTTTCTCGCTCTCTGTTTCTCGCCCTCTGTTTCTCGCGTCTGTTTCAGCCCCTCTGTTTCAGCCCCTCTGTTTCAGCCCCTCTGTTTTTAGCCCCTCTGTTTCTCGCCCTCTGTTTCAGCCCCTCTGTTTCTCGCCCTCTGTTTCAGCCCCTCTGTTTCAGCACCTCTGTATCAGCCCCTCTGTTTCAGCCCCTCTGTTTCTCGCCCTCTGTTTCTCGCCCTCTGTTTCAGCCCCTCTGTTTCAGCCCGTCTCTTTCAGCCCCTCTGTTTCAGCCCCTCTGTTTCTCGCCCTCTGTTTCTCGCCCTCTGTTTCTCGCCCTCTGTTTCGCGCCCTCTGTTTCAGCCACTCTGTTTCAGCCCCTCTGTTTCAGCCCCTCTGTTTCAGCCCCTCTGTTTCAGCCTCTCTGTTTCTCGCCCTCTGTTTCAGCCCCTCTGTTTCAGCCCCTCTGTTTCAGCCCCTCTGTTTCTCGCTCTCTGTTTCTCGCCCTCTGTTTCTCACCCTCTGTTTCTCGCCCTCTGTTTCTCGCCCTCTGTTTCAGCCCCTCTGTTTCATCCCCTCTGTTTCTCGCCCTCTGTTTCACGCCCTCTGTTTCTCGCCCTCTGTTTCAGCCCCTCTGTTTCAGCCCCTCTGTTTCAGCCCCTCTGTTTCTTGCCCTCTGTTTCAACCCCTCTGTTTCAGCCCCTCTGTTTCAGCCCCTCTGTTTCAGCTCCTCTGTTTCACGCCCTCTGTTTCTCGCCCTCTGTTTCAGCCCCTCTGTTTCTCGCCCTCTGTTTCAGCCCCTCTGTTTCAGCCCCTCTGTTTCAGCCCCTCTGTTTCTCGCCCTCTGTTTCAGCCACTCTGTTTCAGCCCCTCTGTTTCTCGCCCTCTGTTTCAGCCCCTCTGTTTCAGCCCCTCTGTATCAGCCCCACTGTTTCAGCCCCTCTGTTTCTCGCCCTCTGTTTCTCGCCCTCTGTTTCAAACCCTCTGTTTCAGCCCCTCTGTTTCAGCCCCTCTGTTTCAGCCCCTCTGTTTCAGCCCCTCTGTTTCTCGCCCTCTGTTTCTAGCCCTCTGTCTCTCGCTCTCTGTTTCTCGCCCTCTGTTTCTCGCCCTGTGTTTCAGCCCCTCTGTTTAGGCCCCTCTGGTTCAGCCCCTCTGTTTCAGCCCCTCTGTTTCAGCCCCTCTGTTTCTCGCCCTCTGTTTCTCGCACTCTGTTTCTCGCTCTCCGTTTCTCGCCCTCTGTTTCTCGCCTCTGTTTCAGCCCCTCTGTTTCAGCCCCTCTGTTTCAGCCCCTCTGTTTTTAGCCCCTCTGTTTCTCGCCCCCTGTTTCAGCCCCTCTGTTTCTCGCCCTCTGTTTCAGCCCCTCTGTTTCAGGCCCTCTGTAACAGGCCCTCTGTTTCAGCCCCTCTGTTTCTCGCCCTCTGTTTCTCGCCCTCTGTTTCAAACCCTCGGTTTCAGCCCCTCAGTTTCAGCCCCTCCGGTTCAGCACTTCTGTTTCAGCCCCTCTGTTTCAGCCCCTCTGTTTCTCGCCCTCTGTTTCTCGACCTCTGTTTCAGCCCCTCTGTTTCTCGCCCACTGTTTCAGCCCCTCTGTTTCAGCCCCTCTGTATCAGCCCCTCTGTTTCAGCCCCACTGTTTCTCGCCCTCTGTTTCTCGCTCTCTCTTTCTCGCCCTCTGTTTCCGGCCCTCTGTTTCAGCCCGTCTGTTTCAGCCCCTCTGTTTCAGCCCCTCTGTTTCAGCCCCTCTGTTTCAGCCCCTCTGTTTCAGCCCCTCTGTTTCTCGCCCTCTGTTTCAGCCCCTCTGTTTCAGCCCCTCTGTTTCAGCCCCTCTGTTTCAGCCCCTCTGTTTCTCGCCCTCTGTTTCAGCCCCTCTGTTTCAGCCCCTCTGTTTCAGCCCCTCTGTTTCAGCCCCTCTGTTTCAGCCCCTCTGTTTCTCCCACTCTGTTTCTCGCCATCTGTTTCTCGCCCTCTGTTTCTCGCCCTCTGTTTCTCGCCCTCTGTTTCAGCCCCTCTGTTTCTCGCCCTCTGTTTCAGCCCCTCTGTTTCAGCCCCTCTGTTTCAGCCCCTCTGTTTCAGCCCCTCTGTTTTTCGCCCTCTGTTTCAGCCCCTCTGTTTCAGCCCATCTGTTTCTCGCCCTCTGTTTCTCGCCCTCTGTTTCTCGCCCTCTGTTTCAGCCCCTCTGTATCAGCCCCTCTGTTTCAGCCCCTCTGTTTCTCGCCCTCTGTTTCAGCCCCTCTGTTTCAGCACCTCTGTTTAAGCCCCTCTGTTTCAGCCCCTCTGTTTCAGCTCCTCTGTCTCTCGCCCTCTGTTTCTCGCCCTCTGTTTCAGCCCCTCTGTTTCCCTCCCTCTGTTTCAGCCCCTCTGTTTCAGCCCCTCTGTTTCAGCCCCTCTGTTTCTCGCCCTCTGTTTCAGCCCCTCTGTTTCAGCCCCTCTGTTTCTCGCCCTCTGTTTCAGCCCCTCTGTTTCAGCCCCTCTTTATCAGCCCCTCTGTTTCAGCCCCTCTGTTTCTCGCCCTCTGTTTCTCGCCCTCTGTTTCAGCCCCTCTGTTTCAGCCCCTCTGTTTCAGCACCTCTGTTTTTCGCCCTCTGTTTCAGCCCCTCTGTTTCTCGCCCTCTGTTTCAGCCCCTCTGTTTCAGCCGCTCTGTATCAAACCCTCTGTTTCAGCCCCTCTGTCTCTCGCCCTCTGTTTCTAGCCCTCTGTATCAGCCCCTCTGTTTCAGCCCCTCTGTTTCAGCCCCTCTGTTTATCGCCCTCTGTTTCTCGCCCTCTGTTTCACGCCCGCTGTTTCTCGCTTTCTGTTTCTCGCCCTCTGTTTCTCGCCCTCTGTTTCAGCCCCTCTGTTTCAGCCACTCTGTTTCAGCTCCTCTGTTTCTCGCCCTCTGTTTCTCGCCCACTGTTTCTCGCCCTCTGTTTCAGCCCCTCTGTTTCAGCCCCTCTGTTTCAGCCCCTCTGTTTCTCGCCCTCTGTTTCAGCCCCTCTGTTTCAGCCCCTCTGTTTCAGCCACTCTGTATCAGCCCCTCTGTTTCAGCCCCTCTGTTTCTCGCCCTCTGTTTCACGACCTCTGTTTCTGCCCCTCTGTTTCAGCCCCTCTGTTTCAGCCCCTCTGTTTCAGCCCTTCTGTGTCAGCCCCTCTGTTTCTCGCCCTCTGTTTCTCGCCCTCTGTTTCTCGCTCTCTGTTTCTCGCCCTCTGTTTCTCGCCCTCTGTTTCAGCCCCTCTGTTTCAGCCCCTCTGTATCAGCCCCTCTGTTTCAGCCCCTCTGTTTCACGCCCTCTGTTTCAGCCCCTCTGCTTCAGCCCCTCTGTTTCAGCCCCTCTGTTTCAGCTCCTCTGTTTCTCGCACTTTGTTTCTCTCCCTCTGTTTCAGCCCCTCTGTTTCACGCCCTCTGTTTCTGCCCCTCTGTTCCTCGCCCTCTGTTTCAGCCCCTCTGTTTCAGCCCCTCTGTTTCAGCCCCTCTGTTTCTCGCCCTCTGTTTCAGCCCCTCTGTTTCAGCCCCTCTGTTTCAGCCCCTCTGTTTCAGCTCCTCTGTTTCTCGCCCTCTGTTTCAGCCCCTCTGTTTCTCGCCCTCTGTTTCAGCCCCTCTGTTTCTCGCCCTCTGTTTCAGCCCCTCTATTTCAGCCCCTCTGTTTCAGCCCCTCTGTTTCTCGCCCTCTGTTTCAGCCACTCTGTTTTAGCCCCTCTGTTTCTCGCCCTCTGTTTCAGCCCCTCTGTTTCAGCCCCTCTGTATCAGCCCCTCTGTTTCAGCCCCTCTGTTTCTCGCCCTCTGTTTCTCGCCCTCTGTTTCTCGCCCTCTGTTTCTCGCCCTCTGTTTCAGCCCCTCTGTTTCAGCCCCTCTGTTTCAGCCCCTCTGATTCTCGCCCTCTGTTTCTCGCCCACTGTTTCTCGCCCTCTGTTTCAGCCCCTCTGTTTCAGTCCTTCTGTTTCAGCCCCTCTGTTTCAGCCCCTCTGTTTCACGCCCTCTGTTTCAGCCCCTCTGTTTCAGCTCCTCTGTTTCAGCCCCTATGTTTCTCGCACTCAGTTTCAGCCCCTCTGTTTCAGCCCCTCTGTTTCAGCCCCTCTGTTTCTCGCCCTCTGTTTCTCGCCCTCTGTTTCAGCCCCTCTGTTTCAGCCCCTCTGTTTCAGCCCCTCTGTTTCAGCCTCTCTGTTTCTCGCCCTCTGTTTCAGCCCCTCTGTTTCAGCCCCTCTGTTTCAGCCCCTCTGTTTCTCGCTCTCTGTTTCTCGCCCTCTGTTTCTCACCCTCTGTTTCTCGCCCTCTGTTTCACGCCCTCTGTTTCAGCCCCTCTGTTTCAGCCCCTCTGTTTCTCGCCCTCTGTTTCTCGCCCTCTGTTTCTCGCCCTCTGTTTCAGCCCCTCTGTTTCAGCCCCTCTGTTTCAGCCCCTCTGTTTCTCGCCCTCTGTTTCAGCCCCTCTGTTTCAGCCCCTCTGTTTCAGCCCCTCTGTTTCAGCTCCTCTGTTTCTCGCCATCTGTTTCTCGCCCTCTGTTTCTGACACTCTGTTTCTCGCCCTCTGTTTCAGCCCCTCTGTTTCAGCCCCTCTGTTTCAGCCCCTCTGTTTCTCGCTCTCTGTTTCTCGCCCTCTGTTTCTCACCCTCTGTTTCTCGCCCTCTGTTTCTCGCCCTCTGTTTCAGCCCCTCTGTTTCAGCCCCTCTGTTTATCGCCCTCTGTTTCTCGCCCTCTGTTTCTCGCCCTCTGTTTCAGCCCCTCTGTTTCAGCCCCTCTGTTTCAGCCCCTCTGTTTCTCGCCCTCTGTTTCAGCCCCTCTGTTTCAGCCCCTCTGTTTCAGCCCCTCTGTTTCAGCTCCTCTGTTTCTCGCCCTCTGTTTCTCGCCCTCTGTTTCAGACCCTCTGTTTCTCGCCCTCTGTTTCAGCCCCTCTGTTTCAGCCCCTCTGTTTCAGCCCCTCTGTTTCAGCCCCTCTGTTTTTCGCCCTCTGTTTCAGCCCCTCTGTTTCAGCCCATCTGTTTCTCGCCCTCTGTTTCTCGCCCTCTGTTTCTCGCCCTCTGTTTCAGCCCCTCTGTATCAGCCCCTCTGTTTCAGCCCCTCTGTTTCTCGCCTTCTGTTTCAGCCCCTCTGTTTCAGCAACGCTGTTTAAGCCCCTCTGTTTCAGCCCCTCTGTTTCAGCTCCTCTGTCTCTCGCCCTCTGTTTCTCGCCCTCTGCTTCAGCCCCTCTGTTTACCTCCCTCTGTTTCAGCCCCTCTGTTTCAGCCCCTCTGTTTCAGCCCCTCTGTTTCTCGCCCTCTGTTTCAGCCCCTCTGTTTCAGCCCCTCTGTTTCTCGCCCTCTGTTTCAGCCCCTCTGTTTCAGCCCCTCTTTATCAGCCCCTCTGTTTCAGCCCCTCTGTTTCTCGCCCTCTGTTTCTCGCCCTCTGTTTCAGCCCCTCTGTTTCAGCCCCTCTGTTTCAGCCCCTCTGTTTTTCGCCCTCTGTTTCAGCCCCTCTGTTTCTCGCCCTCTGTTTCAGCCCCTCTGTTTCAGCCGCTCTGTATCAACCCCTCTGTTTCAGCCCCTCTGTTTCTCGCCCTCTGTTTCTAGCCCTCTGTATCAGCCCCTCTGTTTCAGCCCCCCTGTTTCAGCCCCTCTGTTTATCGCCCTCTGTTTCTCGCCCTCTGTTTCACGCCCTCTGTTTCTCGCTTTCTGTTTCTCGCCCTCTGTTTCTCGCCCTCTGTTTCAGCCCCTCTGTTTCAGCCACTCTGTTTCAGCTCCACTGTTTCTCGCCCTCTGTTTCTCGCCCACTGTTTCTCGCCCTCTGTTTCAGCCCCTCTGTTTCAGCCCCTCTGTTTCAGCCCCTCTGTTTCTCGCCCTCTGTTTCAGCCCCTCTGTTTCAGCCCCTCTGTTTCAGCCCCTCTGTATCAGCCCCTCTGTTTCAGCCCCTCTGTTTCTCACCCTCTGTTTCACGACCTCTGTTTCTGCCCCTCTGTTTCAGCCCCTCTGTTTCAGCCCCTCTGTTTCAGCCCTTCTGTGTCAGCCCCTCTGTTTCTCGCCCTCTGTTTCTCGCCCTCTGTTTCTCGCCCTCTGTTTCTCGCCCTCTGTTTCAGCCCCTCTGTTTCAGCCCCTCTGTATCAGCCCCTCTGTTTCAGCCCCTCTGTTTCACGCCCTCTGTTTCAGCCCCTCTGTATCAGCCCCTCTGTTTCAGCCCCTCTGTTTCAGCTCCTCTGTTTCTCGCACTTTGTTTCTCTCCCTCTGTTTCAGCCCCTCTGTTTCTCGCCCTCTGTTTCTGCCCCTCTGTTCCTCGCCCTCTGTTTCAGCCCCTCTGTTTCAGCCCCTCTGTTTCAGCCCCTCTGTTTCTCGCCCTCTGTTTCAGCCCCTCTGTTTCAGCCCCTCTGTTTCAGCCCCTCTGTTTCAGCTCCTCTGTTTCTCGCCCTCTGTTTCAGCCCCTCTGTTTCTCGCCCTCTGTTTCAGACCCTCTGTTTCTCGCCCTCTGTTTCAGCCCCTCTGTTTCAGCCCCTCTGAAACAGCCCCTCTGTTTCTCGCCCTCTGTTTCAGACACTCTGTTTTAGCCCCTCTGTTTCTCGCCCTCTGTTTCAGCCCCTCTGTTTCAGCCCCTCTGTATCAGCCCCTCTGTTTCAGCCCCTCTGTTTCTCGCCCTCTGTTTCTCGCCCTCTGTTTCTCGCCCTCTGTTTCTCGCCCTCTGTTTCAGCCCATCTGTTTCAGCCCCTCTGTTTCAGCCCCTCTGATTCTCGCCCTCTGTTTCTCGCCCACTGTTTCTCGCCCTCTGTTTCAGCCCCTCTGTTTCAGTCCTTCTGTTTCAGCCCCTCTGTTTCAGCCCCTCTGTTTCACGCCCTCTGTTTCAGCCCCTCTGTTTCAGCTCCTCTGTTTCAGCCCCTCTGTTTCTCGCCCTCAGTTTCAGCCCCTCTGTTTCAGCCCCTCTGTTTCAGCCCCTCTGTTTCTCGCCCTCTGTTTCTCGCCCTCTGTTTCAGCCCCTCTGTTTCAGCCCCTCTGTTTCAGCCCCTCTGTTTCAGCCTCTCTGTTTCTCGCCCTCTGTTTCAGCCCCTCTGTTTCAGCCCCTCTGTTTCAGCCCCTCTGTTTCTCGCTCTCTGTTTCTCGCCCTCTGTTTCTCACCCTCTGTTTCTCGCCCTCTGTTTCTCGCCCTCTGTTTCAGCCCCTCTGTTTCAGCCCCTCTGTTTCTCGCCCTCTGTTTCTCGCCCTCTGTTTCTCGCCCTCTGTTTCAGCCCCTCTGTTTCAGCCCCTCTGTTTCAGCCCCTCTGTTTCTCGCCCTCTGTTTCAGCCCCTCTGTTTCAGCCCCTCTGTTTCAGCCCCTCTGTTTCAGCTCCTCTGTTTCTCGCCCTCTGTTTCTCGCCCTCTGTTTCAGACCCTCTGTTTCTCGCCCTCTGTTTCAGCCCCTGTGTTCCTCGCCCTCTGTTTCAGCCACTCTGTTTCAGCCCCTCTGTTTCAGCCCCTCTGTTTCTCGCCCTCTGTTTCAGCCACTCTGTTTCAGCCCCTCTGTTTCTCGCCCTCTGTTTCAGCCCCTCTGTTTCAGCCCCTCTGTATCAGCCCCACTGTTTCAGCCCCTCTGTTTCTCGCCCTCTGTTTCTCGCCCTCTGTTTCAAACCCTCGGTTTCAGCCCCTCAGTTTCATCCCCTCTGTTTCAGCCCCTCTGTTTCAGCCCCTCTGTTTCTCGCCCTCTGTTTCTAGCCCTCTGTTTCTCGCTCTCTGTTTCTCGCCCTCTGTTTCTCGCCCTGTGTTTCAGCCCCTCGCTTTCAGCCCCTCCGGTTCAGCACTTCTGTTTCAGCCCCTCTGTTTCAGCCCCTCTGTTTCTCGCCCTCTGTTTCTCGACCTCTGTTTCAGCCCCTCTGTTTCTCGCCCACTGTTTCAGCCCCTCTGTTTCAGCCCCTCTGTATCAGCCCCTCTGTTTCAGCCCCACTGTTTCTCGCCCTCTGTTTCTCGCTCTCTCTTTCTCGCCCTCTGTTTCCGGCCCTCTGTTTCAGCCCGTCTGTTTCAGCCCCTCTGTTTCAGCCCCTCTGTTTTTAGCCCCTCTGTTTCTCGCCCTCTGTTTCAGCCCCTCTGTTTCTCGCTCTCTGTTTCTCGCCCTCTGTTTCCGGACCTCTGTTTCAGCCCCTCTGTTTCAGCGCCTCTGTTTCAGCCCCTCTGTTTCTCGCCCTCTGTTTCTCGCCCTCTGTTTCTCGCTCTCTGTTTCTCGCCCTCTGTTTCTCGCGTCTGTTTCAGCCCCTCTGTTTCAGCCCCTCTGTTTCAGCCCCTCTGTTTTTAGCCCCTCTGTTTCTCGCCCTCTGTTTCAGCCCCTCTGTTTCTCGCCCTCTGTTTCAGCCCCTCTGTTTCAGCACCTCTGTATCAGCCCCTCTGTTTCAGCCCCTCTGTTTCTCGCCCTCTGTTTCTCGCCCTCTGTTTCAGCCCCTCTGTTTCAGCCCGTCTCTTTCAGCCCCTCTGTTTCAGCCCCTGTGTTTCTCGCCCTCTGTTTCTCGCCCTCTGTTTCTCGCCCTCTGTTTCGCGCCCTCTGTTTCAGCCCCTCTGTTTCAGCCCCTGTGTTTCAGCCCCTCTGTTTCAGCCCCTCTGTTTCAGCCCCTCTGTTTCTCGCCCTCTGTTTCAGCCCCTCTGTTTCTCGCCCTCTGTTTCAGCCCCTCTGTTTCAGCCCCTCTGTTTCAGCCCCTCTGTTTCTCGCCCTCAGTTTCAGCCACTCTGTTTTAGCCCCTCTGTTTCTCGCCCTCTGTTTCAGCCCCTCTGTTTCAGCCCCTCTGTATCAGCCCCACTGTTTCAGCCCCTCTGTTTCTCGCCCTCTGTTTCTCGCCCTCTGTTTCTCGCCCTCTGTTTCTCGCCCTCTGTTTCAGCCCCTCTGTTTCAGCCCCTCTGTTTCAGCCCCTCTGATTCTCGCCCTCTGTTTCTCGCCACGTGTTTCTCGCCCTCTGTTTCAGCCCCTCTGTTTCAGTCCTTCTGTTTCAGCCCCTCTGTTTCAGCCCCTCTGTTTCACGCCCTCTGTTTCAGCCCCTCTGTTTCAGCTCCTCTGTTTCAGCCCCTCTGTTTCTCGCCCTCAGTTTCAGCCCCTCTGTTTCAGCCCCTCAGTTTCAGCCCCTCTGTTTCTCGCCCTCTGTTTCAGCCCCTCTGTTTCAGCCCCTCTGTTTCAGCCCCTCTGTTTCAGCCTCTCTGTTTCTCGCCCTCTGTTTCAGCCCCTCTGTTTCAGCCCCTCTGTTTCAGCCCCTCTGTTTCTCGCTCTCTGTTTCTCGCCCTCTGTTTCTCACCCTCTGTTTCTCGCCCTCTGTTTCACGCCCTCTGTTTCAGCCCCTCTGTTTCAGCCCCTCTGTTTCTCGCCCTCTGTTTCTCGCCCTCTGTTTCTCGCCCTCTGTTTCAGCCCCTCTGTTTCAGCCCCTCTGTTTCCGCCCCTCTGTTTCTCGCCTTCTGTTTCAGCCCCTCTGTTTCAGCCCCTCTGTTTCAGCCCCTCTGTTTCAGCTCCTCTGTGTCTCGCCCTCTGTTTCTCGCCCTCTGTTTCAGACCCTCTGTTTCTCGCCCTCTGTTTCAGCCCCTCTGTTTCAGCCCCTCTGTTTCAGCCCCTCTGTTTCTCGCTCTCTGTTGTACGCCCTCTGTTTCTCACCCTCTGTTTCTCGCCCTCTGTTTCTCGCCCTCTGTTTCAGCCCCTCTGTTTCAGCCCCTCTGTTTCTCGCCCTCTGTTTCTCGCCCTCTGTTTCTCGCCCTCTGTTTCAGCCCCTCTGTTTCAGCCCCTCTGTTTCAGCCCCTCTGTTTCTCGCCCTCTGTTTCAGCCCCTCTGTTTCAGCCCCTCTGTTTCAGCCCCTCTGTTTCAGCTCCTCTGTTTCTCGCCCACTGTTTCTCGCCCTCTGTTTCAGACCCTCTGTTTCTCGCCCTCTGTTTCAGCCCCTGTGTTTCTCGCCCTCTGTTTCAGCCACTCTGTTTCAGCCCCTCTGTTTCAGCCCCTCTGTTTCTCGCCCTCTGTTTCAGCCACTCTGTTTCAGCCCCTCTGTTTCTCGCCCTCTGTTTCAGCCCCTCTGTTTCAGCCCTTCTGTATCAGCCCCACTGTTTCAGCCCCTCTGTTTCTCGCCCTCTGTTTCTCGCCCTCTATTTCAAACCCTCGGTATCAGCCCCTCAGTTTCAGCCCCTCTGTTTCAGCCCCTCTGTTTCAGCCCCTCTGTTTCTCGCCCTCTGTTTCTAGCCCTCTGTTTCTCGCTCTCTGTTTCTCGCCCTCTGTTTCTCGCCCTGTGTTTCAGCCCCTCGCTTTCAGCCCCTCCGGTTCAGCACTTCTGTTTCAGCCCCTCTGTTTCAACCCCTCTGTTTCTCGCCCTCTGTTTCTCGATCTCTGTTTCAGCCTCTCTGTTTCTCGCCCACTGTTTCAGCCCCTCTGTTTCAGCCCCTCTGTATCAGCCCCTCTGTTTCAGCCCCACTGTTTCTCGCCCTCTGTTTCTCGCTCTCTCTTTCTCGCCCTCTGTTTCCGGCCCTCTGTTTCAGCCCGTCTGTTTCAGCCCCTCTGTTTCAGCCCCTCTGTTTTTAGCCCCTCTGTTTCTCGCCCTCTGTTTCAGCCCCTCTGTTTCTCGCTCTCTGTTTCTCGCCCTCTGTTTCCGGACCTCTGTTTCAGCCCCTCTGTCTCAGCGCTTCTGTTTCAGCCCCTCTGTTTCTCGCCCTCTGTTTCTCGCCCTCTGTTTCTCGCTCTCTGTTTCTCGCCCTCTGTTTCTCGCGTCTGTTTCAGCCCCTCTGTTTCAGCCCCTCTGTTTCAGCCCCTCTGTTTTTAGCCCCTCTGTTTCTCGCCCTCTGTTTCAGCCCCTCTGTTTCTCGCCCTCTGTTTCAGCCCCTCTGTTTCAGCACCTCTGTATCAGCCCCTCTGTTTCAGCCCCTCTGTTTCTCGCCCTCTGTTTCTCGCCCTCTGTTTCAGCCCCTCTGTTTCAGCCCGTCTCTTTCAGCCCCTCTGTTTCAGCCCCTCTGTTTCTCGCCCTCTGTTTCTCGCCCTCTGTTTCTCGCCCTCTGTTTCGCGCCCTCTGTTTCAGCCACTCTGTTTCAGCCCCTCTGTTTCAGCCCCTCTGTTTCAGCCCCTCTGTTTCAGCCTCTCTGTTTCTCGCCCTCTGTTTCAGCCCCTCTGTTTCAGCCCCTCTGTTTCAGCCCCTCTGTTTCTCGCTCTCTGTTTCTCGCCCTCTGTTTCTCACCCTCTGTTTCTCGCCCTCTGTTTCTCGCCCTCTGTTTCAGCCCCTCTGTTTCATCCCCTCTGTTTCTCGCCCTCTGTTTCACGCCCTCTGTTTCTCGCCCTCTGTTTCAGCCCCTCTGTTTCAGCCCCTCTGTTTCAGCCCCTCTGTTTCTCGCCCTCTGTTTCAACCCCTCTGTTTCAGCCCCTCTGTTTCAGCCCCTCTGTTTCAGCTCCTCTGTTTCACGCCCTCTGTTTCTCGCCCTCTGTTTCAGCCCCTCTGTTTCTCGCCCTCTGTTTCAGCCCCTCTGTTTCAGCCCCTCTGTTTCAGCCCCTCTGTTTCTCGCCCTCTGTTTCAGCCACTCTGTTTCAGCCCCTCTGTTTCTCGCCCTCTGTTTCAGCCCCTCTGTTTCAGCCCCTCTGTATCAGCCCCACTGTTTCAGCCCCTCTGTTTCTCGCCCTCTGTTTCTCGCCCTCTGTTTCAAACCCTCTGTTTCAGCCCCTCTGTTTCAGCCCCTCTGTTTCAGCCCCTCTGTTTCAGCCCCTCTGTTTCTCGCCCTCTGTTTCTAGCCCTCTGTCTCTCGCTCTCTGTTTCTCGCCCTCTGTTTCTCGCCCTGTGTTTCAGCCCCTCTGTTTCAGCCCCTCTGGTTCAGCCCCTCTGTTTCAGCCCCTCTGTTTCAGCCCCTCTGTTTCTCGCCCTCTGTTTCTCGCACTCTGTTTCTCGCTCTCCGTTTCTCGCCCTCTGTTTCTCGCCTCTGTTTCAGCCCCTCTGTTTCAGCCCCTCTGTTTCAGCCCCTCTGTTTTTAGCCCCTCTGTTTCTCGCCCTCTGTTTCAGCCCCTCTGTTTCTCGCCCTCTGTTTCAGCCCCTCTGTTTCAGGCCCTCTGTAACAGGCCCTCTGTTTCAGCCCCTCTGTTTCTCGCCCTCTGTTTCTCGCCCTCTGTTTCAGCCCCTCTGTTTCAGCCCGTCTCTTTCAGCCCCTCTGTTTCAGCCCCTCTGTTTCTCGCCCTCTGTTTCTCGCCCTCTGTTTCTCGCCCTCTGTTTCGCGCCCTCTGTTTCAGCCCCTCTGTTTCAGCCTCTCTGTTTCTCGCCCTCTGTTTCAGCCCCTCTGTTTCAGCCCCTCTGTTTCAGCCCCTCTGTTTCTCGCTCTCTGTTTCTCGCCCTCTGTTTCTCACCCTCTGTTTCTCGCCCTCTGTTTCACGCCCTCTGTTTCAGCCCCTCTGTTTCAGCCCCTCTGTTTCTCGCCCTCTGTTTCTCGCCCTCTGTTTCTCGCCCTCTGTTTCAGCCCCTCTGTTTCAGCCCCTCTGTTTCAGCCCCTCTGTTACTCGCCCTCTGTTTCAGCCCCTCTGTTTCAGCCCCTCTGTTTCAGCCCCTCTGTTTCAGCTCCTCTGTTTCTCGCCCTCTGTTTCTCGCCCTCTGTTTCAGACCCTCTGTTTCTCGCCCTCTGTTTCACCCCCTCTGTTTCAGCCCCTCTGTTTCAGCCCCTCTGTTTCTCGCTCTCTGTTTCTCGCCCTGTGTTTCTCACCCTCTGTTTCTCGCCCTCTGTTTCTCGCCCTCTGTTTCAGCCCCTCTGTTTCAGCCCCTCTGTTTCTCGCCCTCTGTTTCTCGCCCTCTGTTTCTCGCCCTCTGTTTCAGCCCCTCTGTTTCAGCCCCTCTGTTTCAGCCCCTCTGTTTCTCGCCCTCTGTTTCAGCCCCTCTGTTTCAGCCCCTCTGTTTCAGCCCCTCTGTTTCAGCTCCTCTGTTTCTCGCCCTCTGTTTCTCGCCCTCTGTTTCAGACCCTCTGTTTCTCGCCCTCTGTTTCAGCTCCTCTGTTTCTCGCCCTCTGTTTCAGCCACTCTGTTTCAGCCCCTCTGTTTCAGCCCCTCTGTTTCTCGCCCTCTGTTTCAGCCACTCTGTTTCAGCCCCTCTGTTTCTCGCCCTCTGTTTCAGCCCCTCTGTTTCAGCCCCTCTGTATCAGCCCCACTGTTTCAGCCCCTCTGTTTCTCGCCCTCTGTTTCTCGCCCTCTGTTTCAAACCCTCGGTTTCAGCCCCTCTGTTTCAGCCCCTCTGTTTCAGCCCCTCTGTTTCAGCCCCTCTGTTTCTCGCCCTCTGTTTCTAGCCCTCTGTTTCTCGCTCTCTGTTTCTCGCCCTCTGTTTCTCGCCCTGTGTTTCAGCCCCTCGCTTTCAGCCCCTCCGGTTCAGCACTTCTGTTTCAGCCCCTCTGTTTCAGCCCCTCTGTTTCTCGCCCTCTGTTTCTCGACCTCTGTTTCAGCCCCTCTGTTTCTCGCCCACTGTTTCAGCCCCTCTGTTTCAGCCCCTCTGTATCAGCCCCTCTGTTTCAGCCCCACTGTTTCTCGCCCTCTGTTTCTCGCTCTCTCTTTCTCGCCCTCTGTTTCCGGCCCTCTGTTTCAGCCCGTCTGTTTCAGCCCCTCTGTTTCAGCCCCTCTGTTTTTAGCCCCTCTGTTTCTCGCCCTCTGTTTCAGCCCCTCTGTTTCTCGCTCTCTGTTTCTCGCCCTCTGTTTCCGGACCTCTGTTTCAGCCCCTCTGTTTCAGCGCGTCTGTTTCAGCCCCTCTGTTTCTCGCCCTCTGTTTCTCGCCCTCTGTTTCTCGCTCTCTGTTTCTCGCCCTCTGTTTCTCGCGTCTGTTTCAGCCCCTCTGTTTCAGCCCCTCTGTTTCAGCCCCTCTGTTTCAGCCCCTCTGTTTCAGCCTCTCTGTTTCTCGCCCTCTGTTTCAGCCCCTCTGTTTCAGCCCCTCTGTTTCAGCCCCTGTGTTTCAGCCCCTCTGTTTCTCGCTCTCTGTTTCTCGCCCTCTGTTTCACGCCCTCTGTTTCTCGCCCTCTGTTTCTCGCCCTCTGTTTCATCCCCTCTGTTTCAGCCCCTCTGTTTCAGCCCCTCTGTTTCTCGCCCTCTGTTTCTCGCCCTCTGTTTCAGCCCCTCTGTTTCAGCCTCTCTGTTTCTCGCCCTCTGTTTCAGCCCCTCTGTTTCAGCCCCTCTGTTTCAGCCCCTCTGTTTCTCGCTCTCTGTTTCTCGCCCTCTGTTTCTCACCCTCTGTTTCTCGCCCTCTGTTTCACGCCCTCTGTTTCAGCCCCTCTGTTTCAGCCCCTCTGTTTCTCGCCCTCTGTTTCTCGCCCTCTGTTTCTCGCCCTCTGTTTCAGCCCCTCTGTTTCAGCCCCTCTGTTTCAGCCCCTCTGTTTCTCGCCCTCTGTTTCAGCCCCTCTGTTTCAGCCCCTCTGTTTCAGCCCCTCTGTTTCAGCTCCTCTGTTTCTCGCTCTCTGTTTCTCGCCCTCTGTTTCTCACCCTCTGTTTCTCGCCCTCTGTTTCTCGCCCTCTGTTTCAGCCCCTCTGTTTCAGCCCCTCTGTTTCTCGACCTCTGTTTCTCGCCCTCTGTTTCTCGCCCTCTGTTTCAGCCCCTCTGTTTCAGCCCCTCTGTTTCAGCCCCTCTGTTTCTCGCCCTCTGTTTCAGCCCCTCTGTTTCAGCCCCTCTGTTTCAGCCCCTCTGTTTCTCGCCCTCTGTTTCTAGCCCTCTGTTTCTCGCCCTCTGTTTCAGACCCTCTGTTTCTCGCCCTCTGTTTCAGCTCCTCTGTTTCTCGCCCTCTGTTTCAGCCACTCTGTTTCAGCCCCTCTGTTTCAGCCCCTCTGTTTCTCGCCCTCTGTTTCAGCCACTCTGTTTCAGCCCCTCTGTTTCTCGCCCTCTGTTTCAGCCCCTCTGTTTCAGCCCCTCTGTATCAGCCCCACTGTTTCAGCCCCTCTGTTTCTCGCCCTCTGTTTCTCGCCCTCTGTTTCAAACCCTCGGTTTCAGCCCCTCAGTTTCATCCCCTCTGTTTCAGCCCCTCTGTTTCAGCCCCTCTGTTTCTCGCCCTCTGTTTCTAGCCCTCTGTTTCTCGCTCTCTGTTTCTCGCCCTCTGTTTCTCGCCCTGTGTTTCAGCCCCTCGCTTTCAGCCCCTCCGGTTCAGCACTTCTGTTTCAGCCCCTCTGTTTCAGCCCCTCTGTTTCTCGCCCTCTGTTTCTCGACCTCTGTTTCAGCCCCTCTGTTTCTCGCCCACTGTTTCAGCCCCTCTGTTTCAGCCCCTCTGTATCAGCCCCTCTGTTTCAGCCCCACTGTTTCTCGCCCTCTGTTTCTCGCTCTCTCTTTCTCGCCCTCTGTTTCCGGCCCTCTGTTTCAGCCCGTCTGTTTCAGCCCCTCTGTTTCAGCCCCTCTGTTTTTAGCCCCTCTGTTTCTCGCCCTCTGTTTCAGCCCCTCTGTTTCTCGCTCTCTGTTTCTCGCCCTCTGTTTCCGGACCTCTGTTTCAGCCCCTCTGTTTCAGCGCCTCTGTTTCAGCCCCTCTGTTTCTCGCCCTCTGTTTCTCGCCCTCTGTTTCTCGCTCTCTGTTTCTCGCCCTCTGTTTCTCGCGTCTGTTTCAGCCCCTCTGTTTCAGCCCCTCTGTTTCAGCCCCTCTGTTTTTAGCCCCTCTGTTTCTCGCCCTCTGTTTCAGCCCCTCTGTTTCTCGCCCTCTGTTTCAGCCCCTCTGTTTCAGCACCTCTGTATCAGCCCCTCTGTTTCAGCCCCTCTGTTTCTCGCCCTCTGTTTCTCGCCCTCTGTTTCAGCCCCTCTGTTTCAGCCCGTCTCTTTCAGCCCCTCTGTTTCAGCCCCTCTGTTTCTCGCCCTCTGTTTCTCGCCCTCTGTTTCTCGCCCTCTGTTTCGCGCCCTCTGTTTCAGCCCCTCTGTTTCAGCCCCTCTGTTTCAGCCCCTCTGTTTCAGCCCCTCTGTTTCAGCCTCTCTGTTTCTCGCCCTCTGTTTCAGCCCCTCTGTTTCAGCCCCTCTGTTTCAGCCCCTCTGTTTCTCGCTCTCTGTTTCTCGCCCTCTGTTTCTCACCCTCTGTTTCTCGCCCTCTGTTTCTCGCCCTCTGTTTCAGCCCCTCTGTTTCATCCCCTCTGTTTCTCGCCCTCTGTTTCACGCCCTCTGTTTCTCGCCCTCTGTTTCAGCCCCTCTGTTTCAGCCCCTCTGTTTCAGCCCCTCTGTTTCTCGCCTTCTGTTTCAGCCCCTCTGTTTCAGCCCCTCTGTTTCAGCCCCTCTGTTTCAGCTCCTCTGTTTCACGCCCTCTGTTTCTCGCCCTCTGTTTCAGCCCCTCTGTTTCTCGCCCTCTGTTTCAGCCCCTCTGTTTCAGCCCCTCTGTTTCAGCCCCTCTGTTTCTCGCCCTCTGTTTCAGCCACTCTGTTTCAGCCCCTCTGTTTCTCGCCCTCTGTTTCAGCCCCTCTGTTTCATCCCCTCTGTATCAGCCCCACTATTTCAGCCCCTCTGTTTCTCGCCCTCTGTTTCTCGCCCTCTGTTTCAAACCCTCTGTTTCAGCCCCTCTGTTTCAGCCCCTCTGTTTCAGCCCCTCTGTTTCAGCCCCTCTGTTTCTCGCCCTCTGTTTCTAGCCCTCTGTCTCTCGCTCTCTGTTTCTCGCCCTCTGTTTCTCGCCCTGTGTTTCAGCCCCTCTGTTTCAGCCCCTCTGGTTCAGCCCCTCTGTTTCAGCCCCTCTGTTTCAGCCCCTCTGTTTCTCGCCCTCTGTTTCTCGCACTCTGTTTCTCGCTCTCGGTTTCTCGCCCTCTGTTTCTCGCCTCTGTTTCAGCCCCTCTGTTTCAGCCCCTCTGTTTCAGCCCCTCTGTTTTTAGCCCCTCTGTTTCTCGCCCTCTGTTTCAGCCCCTCTGTTTCTCGCCCTCTGTTTCAGCCCATCTGTTTCAGCCCCTCTGTAACAGGCCCTCTGTTTCAGCCCCTCTGTTTCTCGCCCTCTGTTTCTCGCCCTCTGTTTCAGCCCCTCTGTTTCAGCCCGTCTCTTTCAGCCCCTCTGTTTCAGCCCCTCTGTTTCTCGCCCTCTGTTTCTCGCCCTCTGTTTCTCGCCCTCTGTTTCGCGCCCTCTGTTTCAGCCCCTCTGTTTCAGCCCCTCTGTTTCTCGCCCTCTGTTTCTCGCCCACTGTTTCTCGCCCTCTGTTTCAGCCCCTCTGTTTCAGCCCCTCTGTTTCAGCCCCTCTGTTTCAGCCCCACTGTTTCTCGCCCTCTGTTTCTGCCCCTCTGTTTCAGCCCCTCTGTTTCAGCCCCTCTGTTTCCGCCCCTCTGTTTCTCGCCCTCTGTTTCAGCCCCTCTGTTTCAGCCCCTCTGTTTCAGCCCCTCTGATTCTCGCCCTCTGTTTTCGCACTCTGTTTCAGCCCCTCTGTTTCAGCCCCTCTGTTTCAGCCTCTCTGTTTCTCGCCCTCTGTTTCAGCCCCTCTGTTTCAGCCCCTCTGTTTCAGCCCCTCTGTTTCAGCCCCTCTGTTTCTCGCTCTCTGTTTCTCGCCCTCTGTTTCTCGCCCTCTGTTTCTCGCCCTCTGTTTCTCGCCCTCTGTTTCAGCCCCTCTGTTTCAGCCCCTCTGTTTCTCGCCCTCTGTTTCTCGCCCTCTGTTTCTCGCCCTCTGTTTCAGCCACTCTGTATCAGCCCCTCTGTTTCAGCCCCTCTGTTTCTCGCCCTCTGTTTCAGCCCCTCTGTTTCAGCCCCTCTGTTTCAGCCCCTCTGTTTCAGCTCCTCTGTTTCTCGCCCTCTGTTTCAGCCACTCTGTTTCTCGCCCTCTGTTTCAGCCCCTCTGTTTCTCGCCCTCTGTTTCAGCCCCTCTGTTTCAGCCCCTCTGTTTCAGCCCCTCTGTTTCTCGCCCTCTGTTTCAGCCACTCTGTTTTAGCCCCTCTGTTTCTCGCCCTCTGTTTCAGCCCCTCTGTTTCAGCCCCTCTGTATCAGCCCCTCTGTTTCAGCCCCTCTGTTTCTCGCCCTCTGTTTCTCGCCCTCTGTTTCTCGCCCTCTGTTTCTGCCCCTCTGTTTCAGCCCCTCTGTTTCAGCCCCTCTGTTTCCGCCCCTCTGTTTCTCGCCCTCTGTTTCAGCCCCTCTGTTTCAGCCCCTCTGTTTCAGCCCCTCTGATTCTCGCCCTCTGTTTTCGCACTCTGTTTCAGCCCCTCTGTTTCAGCCCCTCTGTTTCAGCCTCTCTGTTTCTCGCCCTCTGTTTCAGCCCCTCTGTTTCAGCCCCTCTGTTTCAGCCCCTCTGTTTCAGCCCCTCTGTTTCTCGCTCTCTGTTTCTCGCCCTCTGTTTCTCACCCTCTGTTTCTCGCCCTCTGTTTCTCGCCCTCTGTTTCAGCCCCTCTGTTTCATCCCCTCTGTTTCTCGCCCTCTGTTTCACGCCCTCTGTTTCTCGCCCTCTGTTTCAGCCCCTCTGTTTCAGCCCCTCTGTTTCAGCCCCTCTGTTTCTCGCCTTCTGTTTCAGCCCCTCTGTTTCAGCCCCTCTGTTTCAGCCCCTCTGTTTCAGCTCCTCTGTTTCACGCCCTCTGTTTCTCGCCCTCTGTTTCAGCCCCTCTGTTTCTCGCCCTCTGTTTCAGCCCCTCTGTTTCAGCCCCTCTGTTTCAGCCCCTCTGTTTCTCGCCCTCTGTTTCAGCCACTCTGTTTCAGCCCCTCTGTTTCTCGCCCTCTGTTTCAGCCCCTCTGTTTCATCCCCTCTGTATCAGCCCCACTATTTCAGCCCCTCTGTTTCTCGCCCTCTGTTTCTCGCCCTCTGTTTCAAACCCTCTGTTTCAGCCCCTCTGTTTCAGCCCCTCTGTTTCAGCCCCTCTGTTTCAGCCCCTCTGTTTCTCGCCCTCTGTTTCTAGCCCTCTGTCTCTCGCTCTCTGTTTCTCGCCCTCTGTTTCTCGCCCTGTGTTTCAGCCCCTCTGTTTCAGCCCCTCTGGTTCAGCCCCTCTGTTTCAGCCCCTCTGTTTCAGCCCCTCTGTTTCTCGCCCTCTGTTTCTCGCACTCTGTTTCTCGCTCTCGGTTTCTCGCCCTCTGTTTCTCGCCTCTGTTTCAGCCCCTCTGTTTCAGCCCCTCTGTTTCAGCCCCTCTGTTTTTAGCCCCTCTGTTTCTCGCCCTCTGTTTCAGCCCCTCTGTTTCTCGCCCTCTGTTTCAGCCCATCTGTTTCAGCCCCTCTGTAACAGGCCCTCTGTTTCAGCCCCTCTGTTTCTCGCCCTCTGTTTCTCGCCCTCTGTTTCAGCCCCTCTGTTTCAGCCCGTCTCTTTCAGCCCCTCTGTTTCAGCCCCTCTGTTTCTCGCCCTCTGTTTCTCGCCCTCTGTTTCTCGCCCTCTGTTTCGCGCCCTCTGTTTCAGCCCCTCTGTTTCAGCCCCTCTGTTTCTCGCCCTCTGTTTCTCGCCCACTGTTTCTCGCCCTCTGTTTCAGCCCCTCTGTTTCAGCCCCTCTGTTTCAGCCCCTCTGTTTCAGCCCCTCTGTTTCTCGCCCTCTGTTTCTGCCCCTCTGTTTCAGCCCCTCTGTTTCAGCCCCTCTGTTTCCGCCCCTCTGTTTCTCGCCCTCTGTTTCAGCCCCTCTGTTTCAGCCCCTCTGTTTCAGCCCCTCTGATTCTCGCCCTCTGTTTTCGCACTCTGTTTCAGCCCCTCTGTTTCAGCCCCTCTGTTTCAGCCTCTCTGTTTCTCGCCCTCTGTTTCAGCCCCTCTGTTTCAGCCCCTCTGTTTCAGCCCCTCTGTTTCAGCCCCTCTGTTTCTCGCTCTCTGTTTCTCGCCCTCTGTTTCAGCCCCTCTGTTTCTCGCCCTCTGTTTCTCGCCCTCTGTTTCAGCCCCTCTGTTTCAGCCCGTCTCTTTCAGCCCCTCTGTTTCAGCCCCTCTGTTTCTCGCCCTCTGTTTCTCGCCCTCTGTTTCTCGCCCTCTGTTTCGCGCCCTCTGTTTCAGCCCCTCTGTTTCAGCCCCTCTGTTTCTCGCCCTCTGTTTCTCGCCCACTGTTTCTCGCCCTCTGTTTCAGCCCCTCTGTTTCAGCCCCTCTGTTTCAGCCCCTCTGTTTCAGCCCCTCTGTTTCTCGCCCTCTGTTTCTGCCCCTCTGTTTCAGCCCCTCTGTTTCAGCCCCTCTGTTTCCGCCCCTCTGTTTCTCGCCCTCTGTTTCAGCCCCTCTGTTTCAGCCCCTCTGTTTCAGCCCCTCTGATTCTCGCCCTCTGTTTTCGCACTCTGTTTCAGCCCCTCTGTTTCAGCCCCTCTGTTTCAGCCTCTCTGTTTCTCGCCCTCTGTTTCAGCCCCTCTGTTTCAGCCCCTCTGTTTCAGCCCCTCTGTTTCAGCCCCTCTGTTTCTCGCTCTCTGTTTCTCGCCCTCTGTTTCTCGCCCTCTGTTTCTCGCCCTCTGTTTCTCGCCCTCTGTTTCAGCCCCTCTGTTTCAGCCCCTCTGTTTCAGCCCCTCTGTTTCTCGCCCTCTGTTTCAGCCCCTCTGTTTCAGCCCCTCTGTTTCAGCCCCTCTGTTTCAGCTCCTCTGTTTCTCGCCCTCTGTTTCAGCCACTCTGTTTCTCGCCCTCTGTTTCAGCCCCTCTGTTTCTCGCCCTCTGTTTCAGCCCCTCTGTTTCAGCCCCTCTGTTTCAGCCCCTCTGTTTCTCGCCCTCTGTTTCAGCCACTCTGTTTTAGCCCCTCTGTTTCTCGCCCTCTGTTTCAGCCCCTCTGTTTCAGCCCCTCTGTATCAGCCCCTCTGTTTCAGCCCCTCTGTTTCTCGCCCTCTGTTTCTCGCCCTCTGTTTCTCGCCCTCTGTTTCTCGCCCTCTGTTTCAGCCCCTCTGTTTCAGCCACTCTGTTTCAGCCCCTCTGATTCTCGCCCTCTGTTTCTCGCCCACTGTTTCTCGCCCTCTGTTTCAGCCCCTCTGTTTCAGTCCCTCTGTTTCAGCCCCTCTGTTTCAGCCCCTCTGTTTCTCGCCCTCTGTTTCAGCCCCTCTGTTTCAGCCCCTCTGTTTCAGCCCCTCTGTTTCTCGCTCTCTGTTTCTCGCCCTCTGTTTCTCACCCTCTGTTTCTCGCCCTCTGTTTCTCGCCCACTGTTTCTCGCCCTCTGTTTCAGCCCCTCTGTTTCAGCCCCTCTGTTTCAGCCCCTCTGTTTCAGCCCCTCTGTTTCTCGCCCTCTGTTTCTGCCCCTCTGTTTCAGCCCCTCTGTTTCAGCCCCTCCGTTTCCGCCCCTCTGTTTCTCGCCCTCTGTTTCAGCCCCTCTGTTTCAGCCCCTCTGTTTCAGCCCCTCTGTTTCTCGCCCTCTGTTTTCGCCCTCTGTTTCAGCCCCTCTGTTTCAGCCCCTCTGTTTCAGCCTCTCTGTTTCTCGCCCTCTGTTTCAGCCCCTCTGTTTCAGCCCCTCTGTTTCAGCCCCTCTGTTTCAGCCCCTCTGTTTCTCGCTCTCTGTTTCTCGCCCTCTGTTTCTCGCCCTCTGTTTCTCGCCCTCTGTTTCTCGCCCTCTGTTTCAGCCCCTCTGTTTCAGCCCCTCTGTTTCTCGCCCTCTGTTTCTCGCCCTCTGTTTCTCGCCCTCTGTTTCAGCCACTCTGTATCAGCCCCTCTGTTTCAGCCCCTCTGTTTCTCGCCCTCTGTTTCCCGCCCTCTGTTGCAGCCCCTCTGTTTCAGCCCGTCTCTTTCAGCCCCTCTGTTTCAGCCCCTCTGTTTCTCGCCCTCTGTTTCTCGCCCTCTGTTTCTCGCCCTCTGTTTCGCGCCCTCTGTTTCAGCCCCTCTGTTTCAGCCCCTCTGTTTCAGCCCCTCTGTTTCTCGCCCTCTGTTTCTCGCCCACTGTTTCTCGCCCTCTGTTTCAGCCCCTCTGTTTCAGCCCCTCTGTTTCAGCCCCTCTGTTTCAGCCCCTCTGTTTCTCGCCCTCTGTTTCTGCCCCTCTGTTTCAGCCCCTCTGTTTCAGCCCCTCTGTTTCCGCCCCTCTGTTTCTCGCCCTCTGTTTCAGCCCCTCTGTTTCAGCCCCTCTGTTTCAGCCCCTCTGTTTCTCGCCCTCTGTTTTCGCCCTCTGTTTCAGCCCCTCTGTTTCAGCCCCTCTGTTTCAGCCTCTCTGTTTCTCGTCCTCTGTTTCAGCCCCTCTGTTTCAGCCCCTCTGTTTCAGCCCCAGTGTTTCAGCCCCTCTGTTTCTCGCTCTCTGTTTCTCGCCCTCTGTTTCACGCCCTCTGTTTCTCGCCCTCTGTTTCTCGCCCTCTGTTTCAGCCCCTCTGTTTCAGCCCCTCTGTTTCTCGACCTCTGTTTCTCGCCCTCTGTTTCTCGCCCTCTGTTTCAGCCACTCTGTATCAGCCCCTCTGTTTCAGCCCCTCTGTTTCTCGCCCTCTGTTTCAGCCCCTCTGTTTCAGCCCCTCTGTTTCAGCCCCTCTGTTTCAGCTCCTCTGTTTCTCGCCCTCTGTTTCAGCCCTTCTGTTTCTCGCCCTCTGTTTCAGCCCCTCTGTTTCAGCCCCTCTGTTTCAGCCCCTCTGTTTCAGCCCCTCTATTTCTCGCTCTCTGTTTCTCGACCTCTGTTTCAGCCACTCTGTTTTAGCCCCTCTGTTTCTCGCCCTCTGTTTCAGCCCCTCTGTTTCAGCTCCTCTGTATCAGCCCCTCTGTTTCAGCCCCTCTGTTTCTCGCCCTCTGTTTCTCGCCCTCTGTTTCTCGCCCTCTGTTTCTCGCCCTCTGTTTCAGCCCCTCTGTTTCAGCCCCTCTGTTTCAGCCCCTCTGATTCTCGCCCTCTGTTTCTCGCCCACTGTTTCTCGCCCTCTGTTTCAGCCCCTCTGTTTCAGTCCCTCTGTTTCAGCCCCTCTGTTTCAGCCCCTCTGTTTCTCGCCCTCTGTTTCAGCCCCTCTGTTTCAGCCCCTCTGTTTCAGCCCCTCTGTTTCAGCCCCTCTGTTTCTCGCCCTCTGTTTCAGCCCCTCTGTTTCAGCCCCTCTGTTTCAGCCCCTCTGTTTCTCGCCCTCTGTTTCTCGCCCTCTGTTTCAGCCCCTCTGTTTCAGCCCCTCTGTTTCAGCCCCTCTGTTTCAGCCTCTCTGTTTCTCGCCCTCTGTTTCAGCCCCTCTGTTTCAGCCCCTCTGTTTCAGCCCCTCTGTTTCTCGCTCTCTGTTTCTCGCCCTCTGTTTCTCACCCTCTGTTTCTCGCCCTCTGTTTCTCGCCCTCTGTTTCAGCCCCTCTGTTTCAGCCCCTCTGTTTCTCGCCCTCTGTTTCTCGCCCTCTGTTTCTCACCCTCTGTTTCAGCCCCTCTGTTTCAGCCCCTCTGTTTCAGCCCCTCTGTTTCTCTCCCTCTGATTCAGCCCCTCTGTTTCAGCCCCTCTGTTTCAGCCCCTCTGTTTCAGCTCCTCTGTTTCTCGCCCTCTGTTTCTCGCCCTCTGTTTCAGACCCTCTGTTTCTCGCCCTCTGTTTCAGCCCCTCTGTTTCTCGCCCTCTGTTTCAGCCCCTCTGTTTCAGCCCCTCTGTTTCAGCCCCTCTGTTTCTCGCCCTCTGTTTCAGCCACTCTGTTTCAGCCCCTCTGTTTCTCGCCCTCTGTTTCAGCCCCTCTGTTTCAGCCCCTCTCTATCAGCCCCACTGTTTCAGCCCCTCTGTTTCTCGCCCTCTGTTTCTCGCCCTCTGTTTCAAACCCTCGGTTTCAGCCCCTCTGTTTCAGCCCCTCTGTTTCAGCCCCTCTGTTTCAGCCCCTCTGTTTCTCGCCCTCTGTTTCTAGCCCTCTGTTTCTCGCTGTCTGTTTCTCGCCCTCTGTTTCTCGCCCTGTGATTCAGCCCCTCGCTTTCAGCGCCTCTGGTTCAGCCCCTCTGTTTCAGCCCCTCTGTTTCTCGCCCTCTGTTTCTCGACCTCTGTTTCAGCCCCTCTGTTTCTCGCCCACTGTTTCAGCCCCTCTGTTTCAGCCCCTCTGTATCAGCCCCTCTGTTTCAGCCCCACTGTTTCTCGCCCTCTGTTTCTCGCTCTCTGTTTATCGCCTCTCTGTTTCCGGCCCTCTGTGTCAGCCGGTCTGTTTCAGCCCCTCTGTTTCAGCCCCTCTGTTTTTTGCCCCTCTGTTTCTCGCCCTCTGTTTCAGCCCCTCTGTTTCTCGCCCTCTGTTTCAGCCCCTCTGTTTCAGCCCCTCTGTATCAGCCCCTCTGTTTCAGCCCCTCTGTTTCTCGCCCTCTGTTTCTCGCCCTCTGTTTCAGCCCCTCTGTTTCAGCCCGTCTCTTTCAGCCCCTCTGTTTAAGCCCCTCTGTTTCTCGCCCTCTGTTTCTCGCCCTCTGTTTCTCGCCCTCTGTTTCTCGCCCTATGTTGCAGCCCCTCTGTTTCAGCCCCTCTGTTTCAGCCCCTCTGTTTCTCGCCCTCTGTTTCTCGCCCACTGTTTCTCGCCCTCTGTTTCAGCCCCTCTGTTTCAGCCCCTCTGTTTCAGCCCCTCTGTTTCAGCCCCTCTGTTTCTCGCCCTCTGTTTCAGCCCCTCTGTTTCAGCCCCTCTGTTTCTGCCACTCTGTTTCAGCCCCTCTGTTTCTCGCCCTCTGTTTCAGCCCCTCTGTTTCAGCCCCTCTGTTTCAGCCCCTCTGTTTCAGCCCCTCTGTTTCTCGCCCTCTGTTTCTCGCCCTCTTTTTCAGCCCCTCTGTTTCAGCCCCTCTGTTTCAGCCCCTCTGTTTCAGCCTCTCTGTTTCTCGCCCTCTGTTTCAGCCCCTCTGTTTCAGCCCCTCTGTTTCAGCCCCTCTGTTTCTCGCTCTCTGTTTCTCGCCCTCTGTTTCTCGCCCTCTGTTTCTCGCCGTCTGTTTTTCGCCCTATGTTTCAGCCCCTCTGTTTCAGCCCCTCTGTTTCTCGCCCTCTGTTTCTCGCCCTCTGTTTCTCGCCCTCTGTTTCAGCCCCTCTGTATCAGTCCCTCTGTTTCAGCCCCTCTGTTTCTCGCCCTCTGTTTCAGCACCTCTGTTTCAGCACCTCTGTTTAAGCCCCTCTGTTTCAGCCCCTCTGTTTCAGCTCCTCTGTCTCTCGCCCTCTGTTTCTCGCCCTCTGTTTCAGCCCCTCTGTTTCCCTCCCTCTGTTTCAGCCCCTCTGTTTCAGCCCCTCTGTTTCAGCCCCTCTGTTTCTCGCCCTCTGTTTCAGCCCCTCTGTTTCAGCCCCTCTGTTTCTCGCCCTCTGTTTCAGCCCCTCTGTTTCAGCCCCTCTTTATCAGCCCCTCTGTTTCAGCCCCTCTGTTTCTCGCCCTCTGTTTCTCGCCCTCTGTTTCAGCCCCTCTGTTTCAGCCCCTCTGTTTTTCGCCCTCTGTTTCAGCCCCTCTGTTTCTCGCCCTCTGTTTCAGCCCCTCTGTTTCAGCCGCTCTGTATCAACCCCTCTGTTTCAGCCCCTCTGTTTCTCGCCCTCTGTTTCAGCCCCTCTGTTTCAGCCCCTCTGTTTCTCGCCCTCTGTTTCTCGCCCTCTGTTTCTCGCCCTCTGTTTCAGCCACTCTGTATCAGCCCCTCTGTTTCAGCCCCTCTGTTTCTCGCCCTCTGTTTCCCGCCCTCTGTTGCAGCCCCTCTGTTTCAGCCCGTCTCTTTCAGCCCCTCTGTTTCAGCCCCTCTGTTTCTCGCCCTCTGTTTCTCGCCCTCTGTTTCTCGCCCTCTGTTTCGCGCCCTCTGTTTCAGCCCCTCTGTTTCAGCCCCTCTGTTTCAGCCCCTCTGTTTCTCGCCCTCTGTTTCTCGCCCACTGTTTCTCGCCCTCTGTTTCAGCCCCTCTGTTTCAGCCCCTCTGTTTCAGCCCCTCTGTTTCAGCCCCTCTGTTTCTCGCCCTCTGTTTCTGCCCCTCTGTTTCAGCCCCTCTGTTTCAGCCCCTCTGTTTCCGCCCCTCTGTTTCTCGCCCTCTGTTTCAGCCCCTCTGTTTCAGCCCCTCTGTTTCAGCCCCTCTGTTTCTCGCCCTCTGTTTTCGCCCTCTGTTTCAGCCCCTCTGTTTCAGCCCCTCTGTTTCAGCCTCTCTGTTTCTCGTCCTCTGTTTCAGCCCCTCTGTTTCAGCCCCTCTGTTTCAGCCCCAGTGTTTCAGCCCCTCTGTTTCTCGCTCTCTGTTTCTCGCCCTCTGTTTCACGCCCTCTGTTTCTCGCCCTCTGTTTCTCGCCCTCTGTTTCAGCCCCTCTGTTTCAGCCCCTCTGTTTCTCGCCCTCTGTTTCTCGCCCTCTGTTTCTCGCCCTCTGTTTCAGCCACTCTGTATCAGCCCCTCTGTTTCAGCCCCTCTGTTTCTCGCCCTCTGTTTCAGCCCCTCTGTTTCAGCCCCTCTGTTTCAGCCCCTCTGTTTCAGCTCCTCTGTTTCTCGCCCTCTGTTTCAGCCCTTCTGTTTCTCGCCCTCTGTTTCAGCCCCTCTGTTTCAGCCCCTCTGTTTCAGCCCCTCTGTTTCAGCCCCTCTATTTCTCGCTCTCTGTTTCTCGCCCTCTGTTTCAGCCACTCTGTTTTAGCCCCTCTGTTTCTCGCCCTCTGTTTCAGCCCCTCTGTTTCAGCTCCTCTGTATCAGCCCCTCTGTTTCAGCCCCTCTGTTTCTCGCCCTCTGTTTCTCGCCCTCTGTTTCTCGCCCTCTGTTTCTCGCCCTCTGTTTCAGCCCCTCTGTTTCAGCCCCTCTGTTTCAGCCCCTCTGATTCTCGCCCTCTGTTTCTCGCCCACTGTTTCTCGCCCTCTGTTTCAGCCCCTCTGTTTCAGTCCCTCTGTTTCAGCCCCTCTGTTTCAGCCCCTCTGTTTCTCGCCCTCTGTTTCAGCCCCTCTGTTTCAGCCCCTCTGTTTCAGCCCCTCTGTTTCAGCCCCTCTGTTTCTCGCCCTCTGTTTCAGCCCCTCTGTTTCAGCCCCTCTGTTTCAGCCCCTCTGTTTCTCGCCCTCTGTTTCTCGCCCTCTGTTTCAGCCCCTCTGTTTCAGCCCCTCTGTTTCAGCCCCTCTGTTTCAGCCTCTCTGTTTCTCGCCCTCTGTTTCAGCCCCTCTGTTTCAGCCCCTCTGTTTCAGCCCCTCTGTTTCTCGCTCTCTGTTTCTCGCCCTCTGTTTCTCACCCTCTGTTTCTCGCCCTCTGTTTCTCGCCCTCTGTTTCAGCCCCTCTGTTTCAGCCCCTCTGTTTCTCGCCCTCTGTTTCTCGCCCTCTGTTTCTCACCCTCTGTTTCAGCCCCTCTGTTTCAGCCCCTCTGTTTCAGCCCCTCTGTTTCTCTCCCTCTGATTCAGCCCCTCTGTTTCAGCCCCTCTGTTTCAGCCCCTCTGTTTCAGCTCCTCTGTTTCTCGCCCTCTGTTTCTCGCCCTCTGTTTCAGACCCTCTGTTTCTCGCCCTCTGTTTCAGCCCCTCTGTTTCTCGCCCTCTGTTTCAGCCCCTCTGTTTCAGCCCCTCTGTTTCAGCCCCTCTGTTTCTCGCCCTCTGTTTCAGCCACTCTGTTTCAGCCCCTCTGTTTCTCGCCCTCTGTTTCAGCCCCTCTGTTTCAGCCCCTCTCTATCAGCCCCACTGTTTCAGCCCCTCTGTTTCTCGCCCTCTGTTTCTCGCCCTCTGTTTCAAACCCTCGGTTTCAGCCCCTCTGTTTCAGCCCCTCTGTTTCAGCCCCTCTGTTTCAGCCCCTCTGTTTCTCGCCCTCTGTTTCTAGCCCTCTGTTTCTCGCTGTCTGTTTCTCGCCCTCTGTTTCTCGCCCTGTGATTCAGCCCCTCGCTTTCAGCGCCTCTGGTTCAGCCCCTCTGTTTCAGCCCCTCTGTTTCTCGCCCTCTGTTTCTCGACCTCTGTTTCAGCCCCTCTGTTTCTCGCCCACTGTTTCAGCCCCTCTGTTTCAGCCCCTCTGTATCAGCCCCTCTGTTTCAGCCCCACTGTTTCTCGCCCTCTGTTTCTCGCTCTCTGTTTATCGCCTCTCTGTTTCCGGCCCTCTGTGTCAGCCGGTCTGTTTCAGCCCCTCTGTTTCAGCCCCTCTGTTTTTTGCCCCTCTGTTTCTCGCCCTCTGTTTCAGCCCCTCTGTTTCTCGCCCTCTGTTTCAGCCCCTCTGTTTCAGCCCCTCTGTATCAGCCCCTCTGTTTCAGCCCCTCTGTTTCTCGCCCTCTGTTTCTCGCCCTCTGTTTCAGCCCCTCTGTTTCAGCCCGTCTCTTTCAGCCCCTCTGTTTAAGCCCCTCTGTTTCTCGCCCTCTGTTTCTCGCCCTCTGTTTCTCGCCCTCTGTTTCTCGCCCTATGTTGCAGCCCCTCTGTTTCAGCCCCTCTGTTTCAGCCCCTCTGTTTCTCGCCCTCTGTTTCTCGCCCACTGTTTCTCGCCCTCTGTTTCAGCCCCTCTGTTTCAGCCCCTCTGTTTCAGCCCCTCTGTTTCAGCCCCTCTGTTTCTCGCCCTCTGTTTCAGCCCCTCTGTTTCAGCCCCTCTGTTTCTGCCACTCTGTTTCAGCCCCTCTGTTTCTCGCCCTCTGTTTCAGCCCCTCTGTTTCAGCCCCTCTGTTTCAGCCCCTCTGTTTCAGCCCCTCTGTTTCTCGCCCTCTGTTTCTCGCCCTCTTTTTCAGCCCCTCTGTTTCAGCCCCTCTGTTTCAGCCCCTCTGTTTCAGCCTCTCTGTTTCTCGCCCTCTGTTTCAGCCCCTCTGTTTCAGCCCCTCTGTTTCAGCCCCTCTGTTTCTCGCTCTCTGTTTCTCGCCCTCTGTTTCTCGCCCTCTGTTTCTCGCCGTCTGTTTTTCGCCCTCTGTTTCAGCCCCTCTGTTTCAGCCCCTCTGTTTCTCGCCCTCTGTTTCTCGCCCTCTGTTTCTCGCCCTCTGTTTCAGCCCCTCTGTATCAGTCCCTCTGTTTCAGCCCCTCTGTTTCTCGCCCTCTGTTTCAGCACCTCTGTTTCAGCACCTCTGTTTAAGCCCCTCTGTTTCAGCCCCTCTGTTTCAGCTCCTCTGTCTCTCGCCCTCTGTTTCTCGCCCTCTGTTTCAGCCCCTCTGTTTCCCTCCCTCTGTTTCAGCCCCTCTGTTTCAGCCCCTCTGTTTCAGCCCCTCTGTTTCTCGCCCTCTGTTTCAGCCCCTCTGTTTCAGCCCCTCTGTTTCTCGCCCTCTGTTTCAGCCCCTCTGTTTCAGCCCCTCTTTATCAGCCCCTCTGTTTCAGCCCCTCTGTTTCTCGCCCTCTGTTTCTCGCCCTCTGTTTCAGCCCCTCTGTTTCAGCCCCTCTGTTTTTCGCCCTCTGTTTCAGCCCCTCTGTTTCTCGCCCTCTGTTTCAGCCCCTCTGTTTCAGCCGCTCTGTATCAACCCCTCTGTTTCAGCCCCTCTGTTTCTCGCCCTCTGTTTCTAGCCCTCTGTATCAGCCCCTCTGTTTCAGCCCCTCTGTTTCAGCCCCTCTGTTTATCGCCCTCTGTTTCTCGCCCTCTGTTTCACGCCCTCTGTTTCTCGCTTTCTGTTTCTCGCCCTCTGTTTCTCGCCCTCTGTTTCAGCCCCTCTGTTTCAGCCACTCTGTTTCAGCTCCTCTGTTTCTCGCCCTCTGTTTCTCGCCCACTGTTTCTCGCCCTCTGTTTCAGCCCCTCTGTTTCAGCCCCTCTGTTTCAGCCCCTCTGTTTCTCGCCCTCTGTTTCAGCCCCTCTGTTTCAGCCCCTCTGTTTCAGCCCCTCTGTATCAGCCCCTCTGTTTCAGCCCCTCTGTTTCTCGCCCTCTGTTTCACGACCTCTGTTTCTGCCCCTCTGTTTCAGCCCCTCTGTTTCAGCCCCTCTGTTTCAGCCCTTCTGTGTCAGCCCCTCTGTTTCTCGCCCTCTGTTTCTCGCCCTCTGTTTCTCGCTCTCTGTTTCTCGCCCTCTGTTTCTCGCCCTCTGTTTCAGCCCCTCTGTTTCAGCCCCTCTGTATCAGCCCCTCTGTTTCAGCCCCTCTGTTTCACGCCCTCTGTTTCAGCCCCTCTGCTTCAGCCCCTCTGTTTCAGCACCTCTGTTTCAGCTTCTCTGTTTCTCGCCCTTTGTTTCTCTCCCTCTGTTTCAGCCCCTCTGTTTCTCGCCCTCTGTTTCAGCCCCTCTGTTTCTCGCCCTCTGTTTCAGCCCCTCTGTTTCAGCCCCTCTGTTTCAGCCCCTCTGTTTCTCGCCCTCTGTTTCAGCCCCTCTGTTTCAGCCCCTCTGTTTCAGCCCCTCTGTTTCAGCTCCTCTGTTTCTCGCCCTCTGTTTCAGCCCCTCTGTTTCTCGCCCTCTGTTTCAGCCCCTCTGTTTCTCGCCCTCTGTTTCAGCCCCTCTGTTTCAGCCCCTCTGTTTCAGCCCCTCTGTTTCAGCCCCTCTGTTTCTCGCCCTCTGTTTCAGCCACTCTGTTTTAGCCCCTCTGTTTCTCGCCCTCTGTTTCTGCCCCTCTGTTTCAGCCCCTCTGTATCAGACCCTCTGTTTCAGCCCCTCTGTTTTTCGCCCTCTGTTCCTCGCCCTCTGTTTCTCGCCCTCTGTTTCTCGCCCTCTGTTTCAGCCCCTCTGTTTCAGCCCCTCTGTTTCAGCCCCTCTGATTCTCGCCCTCTGTTTCTCGCCCACTGTTTCTCGCCCTCTGTTTCAGCCCCTCTGTTTCAGTCCCTCTGTTTCAGCCCCTCTGTTTCAGCCCCTCTGTTTCACGCCCTCTGTTTCAGCCCCTCTGTTTCAGCTCCTCTGTTTCAGCCCCTCTGTTTCTCGCCCTCAGTTTCAGCCCCTCTGTTTCAGCCCCTCTGTTTCAGCCCCTCTGTTTCTCGCCCTCTGTTTCTCGCCCACTGTTTCAGCCCCTCTGTTTCAGCCCCTCTGTTTCAGCCCCTCTGTTTCAGCCTCTCTGTTTCTCGCCCTCTGTTTCAGCCCCTCTGTTTCAGCCCCTCTGTTTCAGCCCCTCTGTTTCTCGCTCTCTGTTTCTCGCCCTCTGTTTCTCACCCTCTGTTTCTCGCCCTCTGTTTCACGCCCTCTGTTTCAGCCCCTCTGTTTCAGCCCCTCTGTTTCTCGCCCTCTGTTTCTCGCCCTCTGTTTCTCGCCCTCTGTTTCAGCCCCTCTGTTTCAGCCCCTCTGTTTCAGCCCCTCTGTTTCTCGCCCTCTGTTTCAGCCCCTCTGTTTCAGCCCCTCTGTTTCAGCCCCTCTGTTTCAGCTCCTCTGTTTCTCGCCCTCTGTTTCAGCCCTTCTGTTTCTCGCCCTCTGTTTCAGCCCCTCTGTTTCAGCCCCTCTGTTTCAGCCCCTCTGTTTCAGCCCCTCTATTTCTCGCTCTCTGTTTCTCGCCCTCTGTTTCAGCCACTCTGTTTTAGCCCCTCTGTTTCTCGCCCTCTGTTTCAGCCCCTCTGTTTCAGCTCCTCTGTATCAGCCCCTCTGTTTCAGCCCCTCTGTTTCTCGCCCTCTGTTTCTCGCCCTCTGTTTCTCGCCCTCTGTTTCTCGCCCTCTGTTTCAGCCCCTCTGTTTCAGCCCCTCTGTTTCAGCCCCTCTGATTCTCGCCCTCTGTTTCTCGCCCACTGTTTCTCGCCCTCTGTTTCAGCCCCTCTGTTTCAGTCCCTCTGTTTCAGCCCCTCTGTTTCAGCCCCTCTGTTTCTCGCCCTCTGTTTCAGCCCCTCTGTTTCAGCCCCTCTGTTTCAGCCCCTCTGTTTCAGCCCCTCTGTTTCTCGCCCTCTGTTTCAGCCCCTCTGTTTCAGCCCCTCTGTTTCAGCCCCTCTGTTTCTCGCCCTCTGTTTCTCGCCCTCTGTTTCAGCCCCTCTGTTTCAGCCCCTCTGTTTCAGCCCCTCTGTTTCAGCCTCTCTGTTTCTCGCCCTCTGTTTCAGCCCCTCTGTTTCAGCCCCTCTGTTTCAGCCCCTCTGTTTCTCGCTCTCTGTTTCTCGCCCTCTGTTTCTCACCCTCTGTTTCTCGCCCTCTGTTTCTCGCCCTCTGTTTCAGCCCCTCTGTTTCAGCCCCTCTGTTTCTCGCCCTCTGTTTCTCGCCCTCTGTTTCTCACCCTCTGTTTCAGCCCCTCTGTTTCAGCCCCTCTGTTTCAGCCCCTCTGTTTCTCTCCCTCTGATTCAGCCCCTCTGTTTCAGCCCCTCTGTTTCAGCCCCTCTGTTTCAGCTCCTCTGTTTCTCGCCCTCTGTTTCTCGCCCTCTGTTTCAGACCCTCTGTTTCTCGCCCTCTGTTTCAGCCCCTCTGTTTCTCGCCCTCTGTTTCAGCCCCTCTGTTTCAGCCCCTCTGTTTCAGCCCCTCTGTTTCTCGCCCTCTGTTTCAGCCACTCTGTTTCAGCCCCTCTGTTTCTCGCCCTCTGTTTCAGCCCCTCTGTTTCAGCCCCTCTCTATCAGCCCCACTGTTTCAGCCCCTCTGTTTCTCGCCCTCTGTTTCTCGCCCTCTGTTTCAAACCCTCGGTTTCAGCCCCTCTGTTTCAGCCCCTCTGTTTCAGCCCCTCTGTTTCAGCCCCTCTGTTTCTCGCCCTCTGTTTCTAGCCCTCTGTTTCTCGCTGTCTGTTTCTCGCCCTCTGTTTCTCGCCCTGTGTTTCAGCCCCTCGCTTTCAGCGCCTCTGGTTCAGCCCCTCTGTTTCAGCCCCTCTGTTTCTCGCCCTCTGTTTCTCGACCTCTGTTTCAGCCCCTCTGTTTCTCGCCCACTGTTTCAGCCCCTCTGTTTCAGCCCCTCTGTATCAGCCCCTCTGTTTCAGCCCCACTGTTTCTCGCCCTCTGTTTCTCGCTCTCTGTTTATCGCCTCTCTGTTTCCGGCCCTCTGTGTCAGCCGGTCTGTTTCAGCCCCTCTGTTTCAGCCCCTCTGTTTTTTGCCCCTCTGTTTCTCGCCCTCTGTTTCAGCCCCTCTGTTTCTCGCCCTCTGTTTCAGCCCCTCTGTTTCAGCCCCTCTGTATCAGCCCCTCTGTTTCAGCCCCTCTGTTTCTCGCCCTCTGTTTCTCGCCCTCTGTTTCAGCCCCTCTGTTTCAGCCCGTCTCTTTCAGCCCCTCTGTTTAAGCCCCTCTGTTTCTCGCCCTCTGTTTCTCGCCCTCTGTTTCTCGCCCTCTGTTTCTCGCCCTATGTTGCAGCCCCTCTGTTTCAGCCCCTCTGTTTCAGCCCCTCTGTTTCTCGCCCTCTGTTTCTCGCCCACTGTTTCTCGCCCTCTGTTTCAGCCCCTCTGTTTCAGCCCCTCTGTTTCAGCCCCTCTGTTTCAGCCCCTCTGTTTCTCGCCCTCTGTTTCAGCCCCTCTGTTTCAGCCCCTCTGTTTCTGCCACTCTGTTTCAGCCCCTCTGTTTCTCGCCCTCTGTTTCAGCCCCTCTGTTTCAGCCCCTCTGTTTCAGCCCCTCTGTTTCAGCCCCTCTGTTTCTCGCCCTCTGTTTCTCGCCCTCTTTTTCAGCCCCTCTGTTTCAGCCCCTCTGTTTCAGCCCCTCTGTTTCAGCCTCTCTGTTTCTCGCCCTCTGTTTCAGCCCCTCTGTTTCAGCCCCTCTGTTTCAGCCCCTCTGTTTCTCGCTCTCTGTTTCTCGCCCTCTGTTTCTCGCCCTCTGTTTCTCGCCGTCTGTTTTTCGCCCTCTGTTTCAGCCCCTCTGTTTCAGCCCCTCTGTTTCTCGCCCTCTGTTTCTCGCCCTCTGTTTCTCGCCCTCTGTTTCAGCCCCTCTGTATCAGTCCCTCTGTTTCAGCCCCTCTGTTTCTCGCCCTCTGTTTCAGCACCTCTGTTTCAGCACCTCTGTTTAAGCCCCTCTGTTTCAGCCCCTCTGTTTCAGCTCCTCTGTCTCTCGCCCTCTGTTTCTCGCCCTCTGTTTCAGCCCCTCTGTTTCCCTCCCTCTGTTTCAGCCCCTCTGTTTCAGCCCCTCTGTTTCAGCCCCTCTGTTTCTCGCCCTCTGTTTCAGCCCCTCTGTTTCAGCCCCTCTGTTTCTCGCCCTCTGTTTCAGCCCCTCTGTTTCAGCCCCTCTTTATCAGCCCCTCTGTTTCAGCCCCTCTGTTTCTCGCCCTCTGTTTCTCGCCCTCTGTTTCAGCCCCTCTGTTTCAGCCCCTCTGTTTTTCGCCCTCTGTTTCAGCCCCTCTGTTTCTCGCCCTCTGTTTCAGCCCCTCTGTTTCAGCCGCTCTGTATCAACCCCTCTGTTTCAGCCCCTCTGTTTCTCGCCCTCTGTTTCTAGCCCTCTGTATCAGCCCCTCTGTTTCAGCCCCTCTGTTTCAGCCCCTCTGTTTATCGCCCTCTGTTTCTCGCCCTCTGTTTCACGCCCTCTGTTTCTCGCTTTCTGTTTCTCGCCCTCTGTTTCTCGCCCTCTGTTTCAGCCCCTCTGTTTCAGCCACTCTGTTTCAGCTCCTCTGTTTCTCGCCCTCTGTTTCTCGCCCACTGTTTCTCGCCCTCTGTTTCAGCCCCTCTGTTTCAGCCCCTCTGTTTCAGCCCCTCTGTTTCTCGCCCTCTGTTTCAGCCCCTCTGTTTCAGCCCCTCTGTTTCAGCCCCTCTGTATCAGCCCCTCTGTTTCAGCCCCTCTGTTTCTCGCCCTCTGTTTCACGACCTCTGTTTCTGCCCCTCTGTTTCAGCCCCTCTGTTTCAGCCCCTCTGTTTCAGCCCTTCTGTGTCAGCCCCTCTGTTTCTCGCCCTCTGTTTCTCGCCCTCTGTTTCTCGCTCTCTGTTTCTCGCCCTCTGTTTCTCGCCCTCTGTTTCAGCCCCTCTGTTTCAGCCCCTCTGTATCAGCCCCTCTGTTTCAGCCCCTCTGTTTCACGCCCTCTGTTTCAGCCCCTCTGCTTCAGCCCCTCTGTTTCAGCACCTCTTTTTCAGCTTCTCTGTTTCTCGCCCTTTGTTTCTCTCCCTCTGTTTCAGCCCCTCTGTTTCTCGCCCTCTGTTTCAGCCCCTCTGTTTCTCGCCCTCTGTTTCAGCCCCTCTGTTTCAGTCCCTCTGTTTCAGCCCCTCTGTTTCTCGCCCTCTGTTTCAGCCCCTCTGTTTCAGCCCCTCTGTTTCAGCCCCTCTGTTTCAGCTCCTCTGTTTCTCGCCCTCTGTTTCAGCCCCTCTGTTTCTCGCCCTCTGTTTCAGCCCCTTTGTTTCTCGCCCTCTGTTTCAGCCCCTCTGTTTCAGCCCCTCTGTTTCAGCCCCTCTGTTTCTCGCCCTCTGTTTCAGCCACTCTGTTTTAGCCCCTCTGTTTCTCGCCCTCTGTTTCTGCCCCTCTGTTTCAGCCCCTCTGTATCAGACCCTCTGTTTCAGCCCCTCTGTTTTTCGCCCTCTGTTCCTCGCCCTCTGTTTCTCGCCCTCTGTTTCTCGCCCTCTGTTTCAGCCCCTCTGTTTCAGCCCCTCTGTTTCAGCCCGTCTGATTCTCGCCCTCTGTTTCTCGCCCACTGTTTCTCGCCCTCTGTTTCAGCCCCTCTGTTTCAGTCCCTCTGTTTCAGCCCCTCTGTTTCAGCCCCTCTGTTTCACGCCCTCTGTTTCAGCCCCTCTGTTTCAGCTCCTCTGTTTCAGCCCCTCTGTTTCTCGCCCTCAGTTTCAGCCCCTCTGTTTCAGCCCCTCTGTTTCAGCCCCTCTGTTTCTCGCCCTCTGTTTCTCGCCCACTGTTTCAGCCCCTCTGTTTCAGCCCCTCTGTTTCAGCCCCTCTGTTTCAGCCTCTCTGTTTCTCGCCCTCTGTTTCAGCCCCTCTGTTTCAGCCCCTCTGTTTCAGCCCCTCTGTTTCTCGCTCTCTGTTTCTCGCCCTCTGTTTCTCACCCTCTGTTTCTCGCCCTCTGTTTCACGCCCTCTGTTTCAGCCCCTCTGTTTCAGCCCCTCTGTTTCTCGCCCTCTGTTTCTCGCCCTCTGTTTCTCGCCCTCTGTTTCAGCCCCTCTGTTTCAGCCCCTCTGTTTCAGCCCCTCTGTTTCTCGCCCTCTGTTTCAGCCCCTCTGTTTCAGCCCCTCTGTTTCAGCCCCTCTGTTTCAGCTCCTCTGTTTCTCGCCCTCTGTTTCTCGCCCTCTGTTTCAGACACTCTGTTTCTCGCCCTCTGTTTCAGCCCCTCTGTTTCAGCCCCTCTGTTTCAGCCCCTCTGTTTCTCGCTCTCTGTTTCTCGCCCTCTGTTTCTCACCCTCTGTTTCTCGCCCTCTGTTTCTCGACCTCTGTTTCAGCCCCTCTGTTTCAGCCCCTCTGTTTCTCGCCCTCTGTTTCTCGCCCTCTGTTTCTCGCCCTCAGTTTCAGCCCCTCTGTTTCAGCCCCTCTGTTTCAGTCCCTCTGTTTCTCGCCCTCTGTTTCAGCCCCTCTGTTTCAGCCCCTCTGTTTCAGCCCCTCTGTTTCAGCTCCTCTGTTTCTCGCCCTCTGTTTCTCGCCCTCTGTTTCAGACCCTCTGTTTCTCGCCCTCTGTTTCAGCCCCTCTGTTTCTCGCCCTCTGTTTCAGCCACTCTGTTTCAGCCCCTCTGTTTCAGCCCCTCTGTTTCTCGCCCTCTGTTTCAGCCACTCTGTTTCAGCCCCTCTGTTTCTCGCCCTCTGTTTCAGCCCCTCTGTTTCAGCCCCTCTGTATCAGCCCCACTGTTTCAGCCCCTCTGTTTCTCGCCCTCTGTTTCTCGCCCTCTGTTTCAAACCCTCGGTTTCAGCCCCTCTGTTTCAGCCAATCTGTTTCAGCCCCTCTGTTTCAGACCCTCTGTTTCTCGCCCTCTGTTTCTAGCCCTCTGTTTCTCGCTCTCTGTTTCTCGCCCTCTGTTTCTCGCCCTGTGTTTCAGACCCTCGCTTTCAGCCCCTCCGGTTCAGCACTTCTGTTTCAGCCCCTCTGTTTAAGCCCCTCTGTTTCTCGCCCTCTGTTTCTCGACCTCTGTTTCAGCCCCTCTGTTTCTCGCCCACTGTTTCAGCCCCTCTGTTTCAGCCCCTCTGTATCAGCCCCTCTGTTTCAGCCCCACTGTTTCTCGCCCTCTGTTTCTCGCTCTCTCTTTCTCGCCCTCTGTTTCCGGCCCTCTGTTTCAGCCCGTCTGTTTCAGCCCCTCTGTTTCAGCCCCTCTGTTTATAGCCCCTCTGTTTCGCGCCCTCTGTTTCAGCCCCTCTGTTTCTCGCCCTCTGTTTCAGCCCCTCTGTTTCAGCCCCTCTGTATCAGCCCCTCTGTTGCAGCCCCTCTGTTTCTCGCCCTCTGTTTCTCGCCCTCTGTTTCAGCCCCTCTGTTTCAGCCCGTCTCTTTCAGCCCCTCTGTTTAAGCCCCTCTGTTTCTCGCCCTCTGTTTCTCGCCCTCTGTTTCTCGCCCTCTGTTTCTCGCCCTATGTTTCAGCCCCTCTGTTTCAGCCCCTCTGTTTCAGCCCCTCTGTTTCTCGCCCTCTGTTTCTCGCCCACTGTTTCTCGCCCTCTGTTTCAGCCCCTCTGTTTCAGCCCCTCTGTTTCAGAACCTCTGTTTCAGCCCCTCTGTTTCTCGCCCTCTGTTTCAGCCCCTCTGTTTCAGCCCCTCTGTTTCAGCCACTCTGTTTCAGCCCCCCTGTTTCTCGCCCTCTGTTTCAGCCCCTCTGTTTCAGCCCCTCTGTTTCAGCCCCTCTGTTTCAGCCCCTCTCTTTCTCGCCCTCTGTTTCTCGCCCTCTGTTTCTCGCCCTCTTTTTCAGCCCCTCTGTTTCAGCCCCTCTGTTTCAGCCCCTCTGTTTCAGCCTCTCTGTTTCTCGCCCTCTGTTTCAGCCCCTCTGTTTCAGCCCCTCTGTTTCAGCCCCTCTGTTTCTCGCTCTCTGTTTCTCGCCCTCTGTTTCTCGCCCTCTGTTTCTCGCCGTCTGTTTTTCGCCCTCTGTTTCAGCCCCTCTGTTTCAGCCCATCTGTTTCTCGCCCTCTGTTTCTCGCCCTCTGTTTCTCGCCCTCTGTTTCAGCCCCTCTGTATCAGCCCCTCTGTTTCAGCCCCTCTGTTTCTCGCCCTCTGTTTCAGCCCCTCTGTTTCAGCACCTCTGTTTAAGCCCCTCTGTTTCAGCCCCTCTGTTTCAGCTCCTCTGTCTCTCGCCCTCTGTTTCTCGCCCTCTGTTTCAGACCCTCTGTTTCCCTCACTCTGTTTCAGCCCCTCTGTTTCAGCCCCTCTGTTTCTCGCCCTCTGTTTCAGCCCCTCTGTTTCAGCCCCTCTGTTTCTCGCCCTCTGTTTCAGCCCCTCTGTTTCAGCCCCTCTTTATCAGCCCCTCTGTTTCAGCCCCTCTGTTTCTCGCCCTCTGTTTCTCGCCCTCTGTTTCAGCCCCTCTGTTTCAGCCCCTCTGTTTCAGCCCCTCTGTTTTTCGCCCTCTGTTTCAGCCCCTCTGTTTCTCGCCCTCTGTTTCAGCCCCTCTGTTTCAGCCGCTCTGTATCAACCCCTCTGTTTCAGCCCCTCTGTTTCTCGCGCTCTGTTTCTAGCCCTCTGTATCAGCCCCTCTGTTTCAGCCCCTCTGTTTCAGCCCCTCTGTTTAACGCCCTCTGTTTCTCGCCCTCTGTTTCACGCCCTCTGTTTCTCGCTTTCTGTTTCTCGCCCTCTGTTTCTCGCCCTCTGTTTCAGCCCCTCTGTTTCAGCCCCTCTGTTTCAGCTCCTCTGTTTCTCGCCCTCTGTTTCTCGCCCACTGTTTCTCGCCCTCTGTTTCAGGCCCTCTGTTACAGCCCCTCTGTTTCAGCCCCTCTGTTTCAGCCCCTCTGTTTCTCGCCCTCTGTTTCAGCCCCTCTGTTTCAGCCCCTCTGTTTCTCGCCCTCTGTTTCAGCCCCTCTGTTTCAGCCCCTCTGTATCAGCCCCTCTGTTTCAGCCCCTCTGTTTCTCGCCCTCAGTTTCACGACCTCTGTTTCAGCCCCTCTGTTTCAGCCCCTCTCTTTCAGCCCCTCTGTTTCAGCCCTTCTGTTTCAGCCCCTCTGTTTCTCGCCCTCTGTTTCTCGCCCTCTGTTTCTCGCTCTCTGTTTCTCGCCCTCTGTTTCTCGCCCTCTGTTTCAGCCCCTCTGTTTCAGCCCCTCTGTATCAGCCCCTCTGTTTCAGCCCCTCTGTTTCACGCCCTCTGTTTCAGCCCCTCTGCTTCAGCCCCTCTGTTTCAGCCCCTCTGTTTCAGCTCCTCTGTTTCTCGCCCTTTGTTTCTCTCCCTCTGTTTCAGCCCCTCTGTTTCTCGCCCTCTGTTTCAGCCCCTCTGTTTCTCGCCCTCTGTTTCAGCCCCTCTGTTTCAGCCCCTCTGTTTCAGCCCCTCTGTTTCTCGCCCTCTGTTTCAGCCCCTCTGTTTCAGCCCCTCTGTATCAGCCCCTCTGTTTCAGCCCCACTGTTTCTCGCCCTCTGTTTCTCGCTCTCTCTTTCTCGCCCTCTGTTTCCGGCCCTCTGTTTCAGCCCGTCTGTTTCAGCCCTTCTGTTTCAGCCCCTCTGTTTTTAGCCCCTCTGTTTCTCGCCCTCTGTTTCAGCCCCTCTGTTTCTCGCCCTCTGTTTCAGCCCCTCTGTTTCAGCCCCTCTGTATCAGCCCCTCTGTTTCAGCCCCTCTGTTTCTCGCCCTCTGTTTCTCGCCCTCTGTTTCAGCCCCTCTGTTTCAGCCCGTCTCTTTCAGCCCCTCTGTTTAAGCCCCTCTGTTTCTCGCCCTCTGTTTCTCGCCCTCTGTTTCTCGCCCTCTGTTTCTCGCCCTATGTTTCAGCCCCTCTGTTTCAGCCCCTCTGTTTCAGCCCCTCTGTTTCTCGCCCTCTGTTTCTCGCCCACTGTTTCTCGCCCTCTGTTTCAGCCCCTCTGTTTCAGCCCCTCTGTTTCAGAACCTCTGTTTCAGCCCCTCTGTTTCTCGCCCTCTGTTTCAGCCCCTCTGTTTCAGCCCCTCTGTTTCAGCCACTCTGTTTCAGCCCCCCTGTTTCTCGCCCTCTGTTTCAGCCCCTCTGTTTCAGCCCCTCTGTTTCAGCCCCTCTGTTTCAGCCCCTCTGTTTCTCGCCCTCTGTTTCTCGCCCTCTGTTTCTCGCCCTCTTTTTCAGCCCCTCTGTTTCAGCCCCTCTGTTTCAGCCCCTCTGTTTCAGCCTCTCTGTTTCTCGCCCTCTGTTTCAGCCCCTCTGTTTCAGCCCCTTTGTTTCAGCCCCTCTTTTTCTCGCTCTCTGTTTCTCGCCCTCTGTTTCTCGCCCTCTGTTTCTCGCCGTCTGTTTTTCTCCCTCTGTTTCAGCCCCTCTGTTTCAGCCCATCTGTTTCTCGCCCTCTGTTTCTCGCCCTCTGTTTCTCGCCCTCTGTTTCAGCCCCTCTGTATCAGCCCCTCTGTTTCAGCCCCTCTGTTTCTCGCCCTCTGTTTCAGCCCCTCTGTTTCAGCACCTCTGTTTAAGCCCATCTGTTTCAGCCCCTCTGTTTCAGCTCCTCTGTCTCTCGCCCTCTGTTTCTCGCCCTCTGTTTCATCCCCTCTGTTTCCCTCACTCTGTTTCAGCCCCTCTGTTTCAGCCCCTCTGTTTCAGCCCCTCTGTTTCTCGCCCTCTGTTTCAGCCCCTCTGTTTCAGCCCCTCTGTTTCTCGCCCTCTGTTTCAGCCCCTCTGTTTCAGCCCCTCTTTATCAGCCCATCTGTTTCAGCCCCTCTGTTTCTCGCCCTCTGTTTCTCGCCCTCTGTTTCAGCCCCTCTGTTTCAGCCCCTCTGTTTCAGCCCCTCTGTTTTTCGCCCTCTGTTTCAGCCCCTCTGTTTCTCGCCCTCTGTTTCAGCCCCTCTGTTTCAGCCGCTCTGTATCAACCCCTCTGTTTCAGCCCCTCTGTTTCTCGCCCTCTGTTTCTAGCCCTCTGTATCAGCCCCTCTGTTTCAGCCCCTCTGTTTCAGCCCCTCTGTTTAACGCCCTCTGTTTCTCGCCCTCTGTTTCACGCCCTCTGTTTCTCGCTTTCTGTTTCTCGCCCTCTGTTTCTCGCCCTCTGTTTCAGGCCCTCTGTTTCAGCCCCTCTGTTTCAGCTCCTCTATTTCTCGCCCTCTGTTTCTCGCCCACTGTTTCTGGCCCTCTGTTTCAGGCCCTCTGTTACAGCCCCTCTGTTTCAGCCCCTCTGTTTCAGCCCCTCTGTTTCTCGCCCTCTGTTTCAGCCCCTCTGTTTCAGCCCCTCTGTTTCTCGCCCTCTGTTTCAGCCCCTCTGTTTCAGCCCCTCTGTATCAGCCCCTCTGTTTCAGCCCCTCTGTTTCTCGCCCTCTGTTTCACGACCTCTGTTTCAGCCCCTCTGTTTCAGCCCCTCTCTTTCAGCCCCTCTGTTTCAGCCCTTCTGTTTCAGCCCCTCTGTTTCTCGCCCTCTGTTTCTCGCCCTCTGTTTCTCGCTCTCTGTTTCTCGCCCTCTGTTTCTCGCCCTCTGTTTCAGCCCCTCTGTTTCAGCCCCTCTGTATCAGCCCCTCTGTTTCAGCCCCTCTGTTTCACGCCCTCTGTTTCAGCCCCTCTGCTTCAGCCCCTCTGTTTCAGCCCCTCTGTTTCAGCTCCTCTGTTTCTCGCCCTTTGTTTCTCTCCCTCTGTTTCAGCCCCTCTGTTTCTCGCCCTCTGTTTCAGCCCCTCTGTTTCTCGCCCTCTGTTTCAGCCCCTCTGTTTCAGCCCCTCTGTTTCAGCCCCTCTGTTTCTCGCCCTCTGTTTCAGCCCCTCTGTTTCAGCCCCTCTGTATCAGCCCCTCTGTTTCAGCCCCACTGTTTCTCGCCCTCTGTTTCTCGCTCTCTCTTTCTCGCCCTCTGTTTCCGGCCCTCTGTTTCAGCCCGTCTGTTTCAGCCCTTCTGTTTCAGCCCCTCTGTTTTTAGCCCCTCTGTTTCTCGCCCTCTGTTTCAGCCCCTCTGTTTCTCGCCCTCTGTTTCAGCCCCTCTGTTTCAGCCCCTCTGTATCAGCCCCTCTGTTTCAGCCCCTCTGTTTCTCGCCCTCTGTTTCTCGCCCTCTGTTTCAGCCCCTCTGTTTCAGCCCGTCTCTTTCAGCCCCTCTGTTTAAGCCCCTCTGTTTCTCGCCCTCTGTTTCTCGCCCTCTGTTTCTCGCCCTCTGTTTCTCGCCCTATGTTTCAGCCCCTCTGTTTCAGCCCCTCTGTTTCAGCCCCTCTGTTTCTCGCCCTCTGTTTCTCGCCCACTGTTTCTCGCCCTCTGTTTCAGCCCCTCTGTTTCAGCCCCTCTGTTTCAGAACCTCTGTTTCAGCCCCTCTGTTTCTCGCCCTCTGTTTCAGCCCCTCTGTTTCAGCCCCTCTGTTTCAGCCACTCTGTTTCAGCCCCCCTGTTTCTCGCCCTCTGTTTCAGCCCCTCTGTTTCAGCCCCTCTGTTTCAGCCCCTCTGTTTCAGCCCCTCTGTTTCTCGCCCTCTGTTTCTCGCCCTCTGTTTCTCGCCCTCTTTTTCAGCCCCTCTGTTTCAGCCCCTCTGTTTCAGCCCCTCTGTTTCAGCCTCTCTGTTTCTCGCCCTCTGTTTCAGCCCCTCTGTTTCAGCCCCTCTGTTTCAGCCCCTCTGTTTCTCGCTCTCTGTTTCAGCCCCTCTGTTTCAGCCCCTCTGTTTCTCGCCGTCTGTTTTTCGCCCTCTGTTTCAGCCCCTCTGTTTCAGCCCCTCTGTTTCTCGCCCTCTGTTTCTCGCCCTCTGTTTCTCGCCCTCTGTTTCAGCCCCTCTGTATCAGTCCCTCTGTTTCAGCCCCTCTGTTTCTCGCCCTCTGTTTCAGCACCTCTGTTTCAGCACCTCTGTTTAAGCCCCTCTGTTTCAGCCCCTCTGTTTCAGCTCCTCTGTCTCTCGCCCTCTGTTTCTCGCCCTCTGTTTCAGCCCCTCTGTTTCCCTCCCTCTGTTTCAGCCCCTCTGTTTCAGCCCCTCTGTTTCAGCCCCTCTGTTTCTCGCCCTCTGTTTCAGCCCCTCTGTTTCAGCCCCTCTGTTTCTCGCCCTCTGTTTCAGCCCCTCTGTTTCAGCCCCTCTTTATCAGCCCCTCTGTTTCAGCCCCTCTGTTTCTCGCCCTCTGTTTCTCGCCCTCTGTTTCAGCCCCTCTGTTTCAGCCCCTCTGTTTTTCGCCCTCTGTTTCAGCCCCTCTGTTTCTCGCCCTCTGTTTCAGCCCCTCTGTTTCAGCCGCTCTGTATCAACCCCTCTGTTTCAGCCCCTCTGTTTCTCGCCCTCTGTTTCTAGCCCTCTGTATCAGCCCCTCTGTTTCAGCCCCTCTGTTTCAGCCCCTCTGTTTATCGCCCTCTGTTTCTCGCCCTCTGTTTCACGCCCTCTGTTTCTCGCTTTCTGTTTCTCGCCCTCTGTTTCTCGCCCTCTGTTTCAGCCCCTCTGTTTCAGCCACTCTGTTTCAGCTCCTCTGTTTCTCGCCCTCTGTTTCTCGCCCACTGTTTCTCGCCCTCTGTTTCAGCCCCTCTGTTTCAGCCCCTCTGTTTCAGCCCCTCTGTTTCTCGCCCTCTGTTTCAGCCCCTCTGTTTCAGCCCCTCTGTTTCAGCCCCTCTGTATCAGCCCCTCTGTTTCAGCCCCTCTGTTTCTCGCCCTCTGTTTCACGACCTCTGTTTCTGCCCCTCTGTTTCAGCCCCTCTGTTTCAGCCCCTCTGTTTCAGCCCTTCTGTGTCAGCCCCTCTGTTTCTCGCCCTCTGTTTCTCGCCCTCTGTTTCTCGCTCTCTGTTTCTCGCCCTCTGTTTCTCGCCCTCTGTTTCAGCCCCTCTGTTTCAGCCCCTCTGTATCAGCCCCTCTGTTTCAGCCCCTCTGTTTCACGCCCTCTGTTTCAGCCCCTCTGCTTCAGCCCCTCTGTTTCAGCACCTCTTTTTCAGCTTCTCTGTTTCTCGCCCTTTGTTTCTCTCCCTCTGTTTCAGCCCCTCTGTTTCTCGCCCTCTGTTTCAGCCCCTCTGTTTCTCGCCCTCTGTTTCAGCCCCTCTGTTTCAGCCCCTCTGTTTCAGCCCCTCTGTTTCTCGCCCTCTGTTTCAGCCCCTCTGTTTCAGCCCCTCTGTTTCAGCCCCTCTGTTTCAGCTCCTCTGTTTCTCGCCCTCTGTTTCAGCCCCTCTGTTTCTCGCCCTCTGTTTCAGCCCCTCTGTTTCTCGCCCTCTGTTTCAGCCCCTCTGTTTCAGCCCCTCTGTTTCAGCCCCTCTGTTTCTCGCCCTCTGTTTCAGCCACTCTGTTTTAGCCCCTCTGTTTCTCGCCCTCTGTTTCTGCCCCTCTGTTTCAGCCCCTCTGTATCAGACCCTCTGTTTCAGCCCCTCTGTTTTTCGCCCTCTGTTCCTCGCCCTCTGTTTCTCGCCCTCTGTTTCTCGCCCTCTGTTTCAGCCCCTCTGTTTCAGCCCCTCTGTTTCAGCCCGTCTGATTCTCGCCCTCTGTTTCTCGCCCACTGTTTCTCGCCCTCTGTTTCAGCCCCTCTGTTTCAGTCCCTCTGTTTCAGCCCCTCTGTTTCAGCCCCTCTGTTTCACGCCCTCTGTTTCAGCCCCTCTGTTTCAGCTCCTCTGTTTCAGCCCCTCTGTTTCTCGCCCTCAGTTTCAGCCCCTCTGTTTCAGCCCCTCTGTTTCAGCCCCTCTGTTTCTCGCCCTCTGTTTCTCGCCCACTGTTTCAGCCCCTCTGTTTCAGCCCCTCTGTTTCAGCCCCTCTGTTTCAGCCTCTCTGTTTCTCGCCCTCTGTTTCAGCCCCTCTGTTTCAGCCCCTCTGTTTCAGCCCCTCTGTTTCTCGCTCTCTGTTTCTCGCCCTCTGTTTCTCACCCTCTGTTTCTCGCTCTCTGTTTCACGCCCTCTGTTTCAGCCCCTCTGTTTCAGCCCCTCTGTTTCTCGCCCTCTGTTTCTCGCCCTCTGTTTCTCGCCCTCTGTTTCAGCCCCTCTGTTTCAGCCCCTCTGTTTCAGCCCCTCTGTTTCTCGCCCTCTGTTTCAGCCCCTCTGTTTCAGCCCCTCTGTTTCAGCCCCTCTGTTTCAGCTCCTCTGTTTCTCGCCCTCTGTTTCTCGCCCTCTGTTTCAGACACTCTGTTTCTCGCCCTCTGTTTCAGCCCCTCTGTTTCAGCCCCTCTGTTTCAGCCCCTCTGTTTCTCGCTCTCTGTTTCTCGCCCTCTGTTTCTCACCCTCTGTTTCTCGCCCTCTGTTTCTCGACCTCTGTTTCAGCCCCTCTGTTTCAGCCCCTCTGTTTCTCGCCCTCTGTTTCTCGCCCTCAGTTTCAGCCCCTCTGTTTCAGCCCCTCTGTTTCAGTCCCTCTGTTTCTCGCCCTCTGTTTCAGCCCCTCTGTTTCAGCCCCTCTGTTTCAGCCCCTCTGTTTCAGCTCCTCTGTTTCTCGCCCTCTGTTTCTCGCCCTCTGTTTCTCGCCCTCTGTTTCTCGCCCTCTGTTTCAGCCCCTCTGTTTCAGCCCCTCTGTTTCAGCCCGTCTGATTCTCGCCCTCTGTTTCTCGCCCACTGTTTCTCGCCCTCTGTTTCAGCCCCTCTGTTTCAGTCCCTCTGTTTCAGCCCCTCTGTTTCAGCCCCTCTGTTTCACGCCCTCTGTTTCAGCCCCTCTGTTTCAGCTCCTCTGTTTCAGCCCCTCTGTTTCTCGCCCTCAGTTTCAGCCCCTCTGTTTCAGCCCCTCTGTTTCAGCCCCTCTGTTTCTCGCCCTCTGTTTCTCGCCCACTGTTTCAGCCCCTCTGTTTCAGCCCCTCTGTTTCAGCCCCTCTGTTTCAGCCTCTCTGTTTCTCGCCCTCTGTTTCAGCCCCTCTGTTTCAGCCCCTCTGTTTCAGCCCCTCTGTTTCTCGCTCTCTGTTTCTCGCCCTCTGTTTCTCACCCTCTGTTTCTCGCCCTCTGTTTCACGCCCTCTGTTTCAGCCCCTCTGTTTCAGCCCCTCTGTTTCTCGCCCTCTGTTTCTCGCCCTCTGTTTCTCGCCCTCTGTTTCAGCCCCTCTGTTTCAGCCCCTCTGTTTCAGCCCCTCTGTTTCAGCCCCTCTGTTTCAGCCCCTCTGTTTCAGCCCCTCTGTTTCAGCCCCTCTGTTTCAGCTCCTCTGTTTCTCGCCCTCTGTTTCTCGCCCTCTGTTTCAGACACTCTGTTCCTCGCCCTCTGTTTCAGCCCCTCTGTTTCAGCCCCTCTGTTTCAGCCCCTCTGTTTCTCGCTCTCTGTTTCTCGCCCTCTGTTTCTCACCCTCTGTTTCTCGCCCTCTGTTTCTCGACCTCTGTTTCAGCCCCTCTGTTTCAGCCCCTCTGTTTCTCGCCCTCTGTTTCTCGCCCTCTGTTTCTCGCCCTCAGTTTCAGCCCCTCTGTTTCAGCCCCTCTGTTTCAGTCCCTCTGTTTCTCGCCCTCTGTTTCAGCCCCTCTGTTTCAGCCCCTCTGTTTCAGCCCCTCTGTTTCAGCTCCTCTGTTTCTCGCCCTCTGTTTCTCGCCCTCTGTTTCAGACCCTCTGTTTCTCGCCCTCTGTTTCAGCCCCTCTGTTTCTCGCCCTCTGTTTCAGCCACTCTGTTTCAGCCCCTCTGTTTCAGCCCCTCTGTTTCTCGCCCTCTGTTTCAGCCACTCTGTTTCAGCCCCTCTGTTTCTCGCCCTCTGTTTCAGCCCCTCTGTTTCAGCCCCTCTGTATCAGCCCCACTGTTTCAGCCCCTCTGTTTCTCGCCCTCTGTTTCTCGCCCTCTGTTTCAAACCCTCGGTTTCAGCCCCTCTGTTTCAGCCAATCTGTTTCAGCCCCTCTGTTTCAGACCCTCTGTTTCTCGCCCTCTGTTTCTAGCCCTCTGTTTCTCGCTCTCTGTTTCTCGCCCTCTGTTTCTCGCCCTGTGTTTCAGACCCTCGCTTTCAGCCCCTCCGGTTCAGCACTTCTGTTTCAGCCCCTCTGTTTAAGCCCCTCTGTTTCTCGCCCTCTGTTTCTCGACCTCTGTTTCAGCCCCTCTGTTTCTCGCCCACTGTTTCAGCCCCTCTGTTTCAGCCCCTCTGTATCAGCCCCTCTGTTTCAGCCCCACTGTTTCTCGCCCTCTGTTTCTCGCTCTCTCTTTCTCGCCCTCTGTTTCCGGCCCTCTGTTTCAGCCCGTCTGTTTCAGCCCCTCTGTTTCAGCCCCTCTGTTTTTAGCCCCTCTGTTTCGCGCCCTCTGTTTCAGCCCCTCTGTTTCTCGCCCTCTGTTTCAGCCCCTCTGTTTCAGCCCCTCTGTATCAGCCCCTCTGTTGCAGCCCCTCTGTTTCTCGCCCTCTGTTTCTCGCCCTCTGTTTCAGCCCCTCTGTTTCAGCCCGTCTCTTTCAGCCCCTCTGTTTAAGCCCCTCTGTTTCTCGCCCTCTGTTTCTCGCCCTCTGTTTCTCGCCCTCTGTTTCTCGCCCTATGTTTCAGCCCCTCTGTTTCAGCCCCTCTGTTTCAGCCCCTCTGTTTCTCGCCCTCTGTTTCTCGCCCACTGTTTCTCGCCCTCTGTTTCAGCCCCTCTGTTTCAGCCCCTCTGTTTCAGAACCTCTGTTTCAGCCCCTCTGTGTCTCGCCCTCTGTTTCAGCCCCTCTGTTTCAGCCCCTCTGTTTCAGCCACTCTGTTTCAGCCCCCCTGTTTCTCGCCCTCTGTTTCAGCCCCTCTGTTTCAGCCCCTCTGTTTCAGCCCCTCTGTTTCAGCCCCTCTCTTTCTCGCCCTCTGTTTCTCGCCCTCTGTTTCTCGCCCTCTTTTTCAGCCCCTCTGTTTCAGCCCCTCTGTTTCAGCCCCTCTGTTTCAGCCTCTCTGTTTCTCGCCCTCTGTTTCAGCCCCTCTGTTTCAGCCCCTCTGTTTCAGCCCCTCTGTTTCTCGCTCTCTGTTTCTCGCCCTCTGTTTCTCGCCCTCTGTTTCTCGCCGTCTGTTTTTCGCCCTCTGTTTCAGCCCCTCTGTTTCAGCCCATCTGTTTCTCGCCCTCTGTTTCTCGCCCTCTGTTTCTCGCCCTCTGTTTCAGCCCCTCTGTATCAGCCCCTCTGTTTCAGCCCCTCTGTTTCTCGCCCTCTGTTTCAGCCCCTCTGTTTCAGCACCTCTGTTTAAGCCCCTCTGTTTCAGCCCCTCTGTTTCAGCTCCTCTGTCTCTCGCCCTCTGTTTCTCGCCCTCTGTTTCAGACCCTCTGTTTCCCTCACTCTGTTTCAGCCCCTCTGTTTCAGCCCCTCTGTTTCTCGCCCTCTGTTTCAGCCCCTCTGTTTCAGCCCCTCTGTTTCTCGCCCTCTGTTTCAGCCCCTCTGTTTCAGCCCCTCTTTATCAGCCCCTCTGTTTCAGCCCCTCTGTTTCTCGCCCTCTGTTTCTCGCCCTCTGTTTCAGCCCCTCTGTTTCAGCCCCTCTGTTTCAGCCCCTCTGTTTTTCGCCCTCTGTTTCAGCCCCTCTGTTTCTCGCCCTCTGTTTCAGCCCCTCTGTTTCAGCCGCTCTGTATCAACCCCTCTGTTTCAGCCCCTCTGTTTCTCGCGCTCTGTTTCTAGCCCTCTGTATCAGCCCCTCTGTTTCAGCCCCTCTGTTTCAGCCCCTCTGTTTAACGCCCTCTGTTTCTCGCCCTCTGTTTCACGCCCTCTGTTTCTCGCTTTCTGTTTCTCGCCCTCTGTTTCTCGCCCTCTGTTTCAGCCCCTCTGTTTCAGCCCCTCTGTTTCAGCTCCTCTGTTTCTCGCCCTCTGTTTCTCGCCCACTGTTTCTCGCCCTCTGTTTCAGGCCCTCTGTTACAGCCCCTCTGTTTCAGCCCCTCTGTTTCAGCCCCTCTGTTTCTCGCCCTCTGTTTCAGCCCCTCTGTTTCAGCCCCTCTGTTTCTCGCCCTCTGTTTCAGCCCCTCTGTTTCAGCCCCTCTGTATCAGCCCCTCTGTTTCAGCCCCTCTGTTTCTCGCCCTCAGTTTCACGACCTCTGTTTCAGCCCCTCTGTTTCAGCCCCTCTCTTTCAGCCCCTCTGTTTCAGCCCTTCTGTTTCAGCCCCTCTGTTTCTCGCCCTCTGTTTCTCGCCCTCTGTTTCTCGCTCTCTGTTTCTCGCCCTCTGTTTCTCGCCCTCTGTTTCAGCCCCTCTGTTTCAGCCCCTCTGTATCAGCCCCTCTGTTTCAGCCCCTCTGTTTCACGCCCTCTGTTTCAGCCCCTCTGCTTCAGCCCCTCTGTTTCAGCCCCTCTGTTTCAGCTCCTCTGTTTCTCGCCCTTTGTTTCTCTCCCTCTGTTTCAGCCCCTCTGTTTCTCGCCCTCTGTTTCAGCCCCTCTGTTTCTCGCCCTCTGTTTCAGCCCCTCTGTTTCAGCCCCTCTGTTTCAGCCCCTCTGTTTCTCGCCCTCTGTTTCAGCCCCTCTGTTTCAGCCCCTCTGTATCAGCCCCTCTGTTTCAGCCCCACTGTTTCTCGCCCTCTGTTTCTCGCTCTCTCTTTCTCGCCCTCTGTTTCCGGCCCTCTGTTTCAGCCCGTCTGTTTCAGCCCTTCTGTTTCAGCCCCTCTGTTTTTAGCCCCTCTGTTTCTCGCCCTCTGTTTCAGCCCCTCTGTTTCTCGCCCTCTGTTTCAGCCCCTCTGTTTCAGCCCCTCTGTATCAGCCCCTCTGTTTCAGCCCCTCTGTTTCTCGCCCTCTGTTTCTCGCCCTCTGTTTCAGCCCCTCTGTTTCAGCCCGTCTCTTTCAGCCCCTCTGTTTAAGCCCCTCTGTTTCTCGCCCTCTGTTTCTCGCCCTCTGTTTCTCGCCCTCTGTTTCTCGCCCTATGTTTCAGCCCCTCTGTTTCAGCCCCTCTGTTTCAGCCCCTCTGTTTCTCGCCCTCTGTTTCTCGCCCACTGTTTCTCGCCCTCTGTTTCAGCCCCTCTGTTTCAGCCCCTCTGTTTCAGAACCTCTGTTTCAGCCCCTCTGTTTCTCGCCCTCTGTTTCAGCCCCTCTGTTTCAGCCCCTCTGTTTCAGCCACTCTGTTTCAGCCCCCCTGTTTCTCGCCCTCTGTTTCAGCCCCTCTGTTTCAGCCCCTCTGTTTCAGCCCCTCTGTTTCAGCCCCTCTGTTTCTCGCCCTCTGTTTCTCGCCCTCTGTTTCTCGCCCTCTTTTTCAGCCCCTCTGTTTCAGCCCCTCTGTTTCAGCCCCTCTGTTTCAGCCTCTCTGTTTCTCGCCCTCTGTTTCAGCCCCTCTGTTTCAGCCCCTTTGTTTCAGCCCCTCTTTTTCTCGCTCTCTGTTTCTCGCCCTCTGTTTCTCGCCCTCTGTTTCTCGCCGTCTGTTTTTCTCCCTCTGTTTCAGCCCCTCTGTTTCAGCCCATCTGTTTCTCGCCCTCTGTTTCTCGCCCTCTGTTTCTCGCCCTCTGTTTCAGCCCCTCTGTATCAGCCCCTCTGTTTCAGCCCCTCTGTTTCTCGCCCTCTGTTTCAGCCCCTCTGTTTCAGCACCTCTGTTTAAGCCCATCTGTTTCAGCCCCTCTGTTTCAGCTCCTCTGTCTCTCGCCCTCTGTTTCTCGCCCTCTGTTTCATCCCCTCTGTTTCCCTCACTCTGTTTCAGCCCCTCTGTTTCAGCCCCTCTGTTTCAGCCCCTCTGTTTCTCGCCCTCTGTTTCAGCCCCTCTGTTTCAGCCCCTCTGTTTCTCGCCCTCTGTTTCAGCCCCTCTGTTTCAGCCCCTCTTTATCAGCCCATCTGTTTCAGCCCCTCTGTTTCTCGCCCTCTGTTTCTCGCCCTCTGTTTCAGCCCCTCTGTTTCAGCCCCTCTGTTTCAGCCCCTCTGTTTTTCGCCCTCTGTTTCAGCCCCTCTGTTTCTCGCCCTCTGTTTCAGCCCCTCTGTTTCAGCCGCTCTGTATCAACCCCTCTGTTTCAGCCCCTCTGTTTCTCGCCCTCTGTTTCTAGCCCTCTGTATCAGCCCCTCTGTTTCAGCCCCTCTGTTTCAGCCCCTCTGTTTAACGCCCTCTGTTTCTCGCCCTCTGTTTCACGCCCTCTGTTTCTCGCTTTCTGTTTCTCGCCCTCTGTTTCTCGCCCTCTGTTTCAGGCCCTCTGTTTCAGCCCCTCTGTTTCAGCTCCTCTGTTTCTCGCCCTCTGTTTCTCGCCCACTGTTTCTCGCCCTCTGTTTCAGGCCCTCTGTTACAGCCCCTCTGTTTCAGCCCCTCTGTTTCAGCCCCTCTGTTTCTCGCCCTCTGTTTCAGCCCCTCTGTTTCAGCCCCTCTGTTTCTCGCCCTCTGTTTCAGCCCCTCTGTTTCAGCCCCTCTGTATCAGCCCCTCTGTTTCAGCCCCTCTGTTTCTCGCCCTCTGTTTCACGACCTCTGTTTCAGCCCCTCTGTTTCAGCCCCTCTCTTTCAGCCCCTCTGTTTCAGCCCTTCTGTTTCAGCCCCTCTGTTTCTCGCCCTCTGTTTCTCGCCCTCTGTTTCTCGCTCTCTGTTTCTCGCCCTCTGTTTCTCGCCCTCTGTTTCAGCCCCTCTGTTTCAGCCCCTCTGTATCAGCCCCTCTGTTTCAGCCCCTCTGTTTCACGCCCTCTGTTTCAGCCCCTCTGCTTCAGCCCCTCTGTTTCAGCCCCTCTGTTTCAGCTCCTCTGTTTCTCGCCCTTTGTTTCTCTCCCTCTGTTTCAGCCCCTCTGTTTCTCGCCCTCTGTTTCAGCCCCTCTGTTTCTCGCCCTCTGTTTCAGCCCCTCTGTTTCAGCCCCTCTGTTTCAGCCCCTCTGTTTCTCGCCCTCTGTTTCAGCCCCTCTGTTTCAGCCCCTCTGTATCAGCCCCTCTGTTTCAGCCCCACTGTTTCTCGCCCTCTGTTTCTCGCTCTCTCTTTCTCGCCCTCTGTTTCCGGCCCTCTGTTTCAGCCCGTCTGTTTCAGCCCTTCTGTTTCAGCCCCTCTGTTTTTAGCCCCTCTGTTTCTCGCCCTCTGTTTCAGCCCCTCTGTTTCTCGCCCTCTGTTTCAGCCCCTCTGTTTCAGCCCCTCTGTATCAGCCCCTCTGTTTCAGCCCCTCTGTTTCTCGCCCTCTGTTTCTCGCCCTCTGTTTCAGCCCCTCTGTTTCAGCCCGTCTCTTTCAGCCCCTCTGTTTAAGCCCCTCTGTTTCTCGCCCTCTGTTTCTCGCCCTCTGTTTCTCGCCCTCTGTTTCTCGCCCTATGTTTCAGCCCCTCTGTTTCAGCCCCTCTGTTTCAGCCCCTCTGTTTCTCGCCCTCTGTTTCTCGCCCACTGTTTCTCGCCCTCTGTTTCAGCCCCTCTGTTTCAGCCCCTCTGTTTCAGAACCTCTGTTTCAGCCCCTCTGTTTCTCGCCCTCTGTTTCAGCCCCTCTGTTTCAGCCCCTCTGTTTCAGCCACTCTGTTTCAGCCCCCCTGTTTCTCGCCCTCTGTTTCAGCCCCTCTGTTTCAGCCCCTCTGTTTCAGCCCCTCTGTTTCAGCCCCTCTGTTTCTCGCCCTCTGTTTCTCGCCCTCTGTTTCTCGCCCTCTTTTTCAGCCCCTCTGTTTCAGCCCCTCTGTTTCAGCCCCTCTGTTTCAGCCTCTCTGTTTCTCGCCCTCTGTTTCAGCCCCTCTGTTTCAGCCCCTTTGTTTCAGCCCCTCTTTTTCTCGCTCTCTGTTTCTCGCCCTCTGTTTCTCGCCCTCTGTTTCTCGCCGTCTGTTTTTCTCCCTCTGTTTCAGCCCCTCTGTTTCAGCCCATCTGTTTCTCGCCCTCTGTTTCTCGCCCTCTGTTTCTCGCCCTCTGTTTCAGCCCCTCTGTATCAGCCCCTCTGTTTCAGCCCCTCTGTTTCTCGCCCTCTGTTTCAGCCCCTCTGTTTCAGCACCTCTGTTTAAGCCCATCTGTTTCAGCCCCTCTGTTTCAGCTCCTCTGTCTCTCGCCCTCTGTTTCTCGCCCTCTGTTTCAGCCCCTCTGTTTCCCTCACTCTGTTTCAGCCCCTCTGTTTCAGCCCCTCTGTTTCAGCCCCTCTGTTTCTCGCCCTCTGTTTCAGCCCCTCTGTTTCAGCCCCTCTGTTTCTCGCCCTCTGTTTCAGCCCCTCTGTTTCAGCCCCTCTTTATCAGCCCATCTGTTTCAGCCCCTCTGTTTCTCGCCCTCTGTTTCTCGCCCTCTGTTTCTGCCCCTCTGTTTCAGCCCCTCTGTTTCAGCCCCTCTGTTTTTCGCCCTCTGTTTCAGCCCCTCTGTTTCTCGCCCTCTGTTTCAGCCCCTCTGTTTCAGCCGCTCTGTATCAACCCCTCTGTTTCAGCCCCTCTGTTTCTCGCCCTCTGTTTCTAGCCCTCTGTATCAGCCCCTCTGTTTCAGCCCCTCTGTTTCAGCCCCTCTGTTTAACGCCCTCTGTTTCTCGCCCTCTGTTTCACGCCCTCTGTTTCTCGCTTTCTGTTTCTCGCCCTCTGTTTCTCGCCCTCTGTTTCAGGCCCTCTGTTTCAGCCCCTCTGTTTCAGCTCCTCTGTTTCTCGCCCTCTGTTTCTCGCCCACTGTTTCTCGCCCTCTGTTTCAGGCCCTCTGTTACAGCCCCTCTGTTTCAGCCCCTCTGTTTCAGCCCCTCTGTTTCTCGCCCTCTGTTTCAGCCCCTCTGTTTCAGCCCCTCTGTTTCTCGCCCTCTGTTTCAGCCCCTCTGTTTCAGCCCCTCTGTATCAGCCCCTCTGTTTCAGCCCCTCTGTTTCTCGCCCTCTGTTTCACGACCTCTGTTTCAGCCCCTCTGTTTCAGCCCCTCTCTTTCAGCCCCTCTGTTTCAGCCCTTCTGTTTCAGCCCCTCTGTTTCTCGCCCTCTGTTTCTCGCCCTCTGTTTCTCGCTCTCTGTTTCTCGCCCTCTGTTTCTCGCCCTCTGTTTCAGCCCCTCTGTTTCAGCCCCTCTGTATCAGCCCCTCTGTTTCAGCCCCTCTGTTTCACGCCCTCTGTTTCAGCCCCTCTGCTTCAGCCCCTCTGTTTCAGCCCCTCTGTTTCAGCTCCTCTGTTTCTCGCCCTTTGTTTCTCTCCCTCTGTTTCAGCCCCTCTGTTTCTCGCCCTCTGTTTCAGCCCCTCTGTTTCTCGCCCTCTGTTTCAGCCCCTCTGTTTCAGCCCCTCTGTTTCAGCCCCACTGTTTCTCGCCCTCTGTTTCAGCCCCTCTGTTTCAGCCCCTCTGTATCAGCCCCTCTGTTTCAGCCCCACTGTTTCTCGCCCTCTGTTTCTCGCTCTCTCTTTCTCGCCCTCTGTTTCCGGCCCTCTGTTTCAGCCCGTCTGTTTCAGCCCCTCTGTTTCAGCCCCTCTGTTTTTAGACCCTCTGTTTCTCGCCCTCTGTTTCAGCCCCTCTGTTTCTCGCCCTCTGTTTCAGCCCCTCTGTTTCAGCCCCTCTGTATCAGCCCCTCTGTTTCAGCCCCTCTGTTTCTCGCCCTCTGTTTCTCGCCCTCTGTTTCAGCCCCTCTGTTTCAGCCCGTCTCTTTCAGCCCCTCTGTTTAAGCCCCTCTGTTTCTCGCCCTCTGTTTCTCGCCCTCTGTTTCTCGCCATCTGTTTCTCGTCCTATGTTTCAGCCCCTCTGTTTCAGCCCCTCTGTTTCAGCCCCTCTGTTTCTCGCCCTCTGTTTCTCGCCCACTGTTTCTCGCCCTCTGTTTCAGCCCCTCTGTTTCAGCCCCTCTGTTTCAGAACCTCTGTTTCAGCCCCTCTGTTTCTCGCCCTCTGTTTCAGCCCCTCTGTTTCAGCCCCTCTGTTTCAGCCACTCTGTTTCAGCCCCCCTGTTTCTCGCCCTCTGTTTCAGCCCCTCTGTTTCAGCCCCTCTGTTTCAGCCCCTCTGTTTCTCGCCCTCTGTTTCTCGCCCTCTGTTTCTCGCCCTCTTTTTCAGCCCCTCTGTTTCAACCCCTCTGTTTCAGCCCCTCTGTTTCAGCCTCTCTGTTTCTCGCCCTCTGTTTCAGCCCCTCTGTTTCAGCCCCTCTGTTTCAGCCCCTCTGTTTCTCGCTCTCTGTTTCTCGCCCTCTGTTTCTCGCCCTCTGTTTCTCGCCGTCTGTTTTTCGCCCTCTGTTTCAGCCCCTCTGTTTCAGCCCATCTGTTTCTCGCCCTCTGTTTCTCGCCCTCTGTTTCTCGCCCTCTGTTTCAGCCCCTCTGTATCAGCCCCTCTGTTTCAGCCCCTCTGTTTCTCGCCCTCTGTTTCAGCCCCTCTGTTTCAGCACCTCTGTTTAAGCCCCTCTGTTTCAGCCCCTCTGTTTCAGCTCCTCTGTCTCTCGCCCTCTGTTTCTCGCCCTCTGTTTCAGCCCCTCTGTTTCCCTCACTCTGTTTCAGCCCCTCTGTTTCAGCCCCTCTGTTTCAGCCCCTCTGTTTCTCGCCCTCTGTTTCAGCCCCTCTGTTTCAGCCCCTCTGTTTCTCGCCCTCTGTTTCAGCCCCTCTGTTTCAGCCCCTCTTTATCAGCCCATCTGTTTCAGCCCCTCTGTTTCTCGCCCTCTGTTTCTCGCCCTCTGTTTCAGCCCCTCTGTTTCAGCCCCTTTGTTTCAGCCCCTCTGTTTTTCGCCCTCTGTTTCAGCCCCTCTGTTTCTCGCCCTCTGTTTCAGCCCCTCTGTTTCAGCCGCTCTGTATCAACCCCTCTGTTTCAGCCCCTCTGTTTCTCGCCCTCTGTTTCTAGCCCTCTGTATCAGCCCCTCTGTTTCAGCCCCTCTGTTTCAGCCCCTCTGTTTAACGCCCTCTGTTTCTCGCCCTCTGTTTCACGCCCTCTGTTTCTCGCTTTCTGTTTCTCGCCCTCTGTTTCTCGCCCTCTGTTTCAGCCCCTCTGTTTCAGCCCCTCTGTTTCAGCTCCTCTGTTTCTCGCCCTCTGTTTCTCGCCCACTGTTTCTCGCCCTCTGTTTCAGGCCCTCTGTTACAGCCCTTCTGTTTCAGCCCCTCTGTTTCAGCCCCTCTGTTTCTCGCCCTCTGTTTCATCCCCTCTGTTTCAGCCCCTCTGTTTCTCGCCCTCTGTTTCAGCCCCTCTGTTTCAGCCCCTCTGTATCAGCCCCTCTGTTTCAGCCCCTCTGTTTCTCGCCCTCTGTTTCACGACCTCTGTTTCAGCCCCTCTGTTTCAGCCCCTCTCTTTCAGCCCCTTTGTTTCAGCCCTTCTGTTTCAGCCCCTCTGTTTCTCGCCCTCTGTTTCTCGCCCTCTGTTTCTCGCTCTCTGTTTCTCGCCCTCTGTTTCTCGCCCTCTGTTTCAGCCCCTCTGTTTCAGCCCCTCTGTATCAGCCCCTCTGTTTCAGCCCCTCTGTTTCACGCCCTCTGTTTCAGCCCCTCTGCTTCAGCACTTCTGTTTCAGCCCCTCTGTTTCAGCTCCTCTGTTTCTCGCCCTTTGTTTCTCTCCCTCTGTTTCAGCCCCTCTGTTTCTCGCCCTCTGTTTCAGCCCCTCTGTTTCTCGCCCTCTGTTTCAGCCCCTCTGTTTCAGCCCCTCTGTTTCAGCCCCTCTGTTTCTCGCCCTCTGTTTCTGCCCCTCTGTTTCAGCCCCTCTGTTTCTCGCCCTCTGTTTCAGCCCCTCTGTTTCAGCCCCTCTGTATCAGCCCCTCTGTATCAGCCCCTCTGTTTCAGCCCCTCTGTTTCTCGCCCTCTGTTTCTCGCCCTCTGTTTCAGCCCCTCTGTTTCAGCCCCTCTGTTTCAGCCCCTCTGTTTTTCGCCCTCTGTTTCAGCCCCTCTGTTTCTCGCCCTCTGTTTCAGCCCCTCTGTTTCAGCCGCTCTGTATCAACCCCTCTGTTTCAGCCCCTCTGTTTCTCGCCCTCTGTTTCTAGCCCTCTGTATCAGCCCCTCTGTTTCAGCCCCTCTGTTTCAGCCCCTCTGTTTATCGCCCTCTGTTTCTCGCCCTCTGTTTCACGCCCTCTGTTTCTCGCTTTCTGTTTCTCGCCCTCTGTTTCTCGCCCTCTGTTTCAGCCCCTCTGTTTCAGCCACTCTGTTTCAGCTCCTCTGTTTCTCGCCCTCTGTTTCTCGCCCACTGTTTCTCGCCCTCTGTTTCAGCCCCTCTGTTTCAGCCCCTCTGTTTCAGCCCCTCTGTTTCTCGCCCTCTGTTTCAGCCCCTCTGTTTCAGCCCCTCTGTTTCAGCCCCTCTGTATCAGACCCTCTGTTTCAGCCCCTCTGTTTCTCGCCCTCTGTTTCACGACCTCTGTTTCTGCCCCTCTGTTTCAGCCCCTCTGTTTCAGCCCCTCTGTTTCAGCCCTTATGTGTCAGCCCCTCTGTTTCTCGCCCTCTGTTTCTCGCCCTCTGTTTCTCGCTCTCTGTTTCTCGCCCTCTGTTTCTCGCCCTCTGTTTCAGCCCCTCTGTTTCAGCCCCTCTGTATCAGCCCCTCTGTTTCTGCCCCTCTGTTTCACGCCCTCTGTTTCAGCCCCTCTGCTTCAGCCCCTCTGTTTCAGCCCCTCTGTTTCAGCTCCTCTGTTTCTCGCACTTTGTTTCTCTCCCTCTGTTTCAGCCCCTCTGTTTCTCGCCCTCTGTTTCTGCCCCTCTGTTCCTCGCCCTCTGTTTCAGCCCCTCTGTTTCAGCCCCTCTGTTTCAGCCCCTCTGTTTCTCGCCCTCTGTTTCAGCCCCTCTGTTTCAGCCCCTCTGTTTCAGCCCCTCTGTTTCAGCTCCTCTGTTTCTCGCCCTCTGTTTCAGCCCCTCTGTTTCTCGCCCTCTGTTTCAGCCCCTCTGTTTCTCGCCCTCTGTTTCAGCCCCTCTGTTTCAGCCCCTCTGTTTCTCGCCCTCTGTTTCTCGCCCTCTGTTTCTCGCCCTCTGTTTCAGCCACTCTGTTTTAGCTCCTCTGTTTCTCGCCCTCTGTTTCAGCCCCTCTGTTTCAGCCCCTCTGTATCAGCCCCTCTGTTTCAGCCCCTCTGTTTCTCGCCCTCTGTTTCTCGCCCTCTGTTTCTCGCCCTCTGTTTCTCGCCCTCTGTTTCTGCCCCTCTGTTTCAGCCCCTCTGTTTCAGCCCCTCTGATTCTCGCCCTCTGTTTCTCGCCCACTGTTTCTCGCCCTCTGTTTCAGCCCCTCTGTTTCAGTCCTTCTGTTTCAGCCCCTCTGTTTCAGCCCCTCTGTTTCACGCCCTCTGTTTCAGCCCCTCTGTTTCAGCTCCTCTGTTTCAGCCCCTCTGTTTCTCGCCCTCAGTTTCAGCCCCTCTGTTTCAGCCCCTCTGTTTCAGCCCCTCTGTTTCTCGCCCTCTGTTTCTCGCCCTCTGTTTCAGCCTCTCTGTTTCAGCCCCTCTGTTTCAGCCCCTCTGTTTCAGCCTCTCTGTTTCTCGCCCTCTGTTTCAGCCCCTCTGTTTCAGCCCCTCTGTTTCAGCCCCTCTGTTTCTCGCTCTCTGTTTCTCGCCCTCTGTTTCTCACCCTCTGTTTCTCGCCCTCTGTTTCACGCCCTCTGTTTCAGCCCCTCTGTTTCAGCCCCTCTGTTTCTCGCCCTCTGTTTCTCGCCCTCTGTTTCTCGCCCTCTGTTTCAGCCCCTCTGTTTCAGCCCCTCTGTTTCAGCCCCTCTGTTTCTCGCCCTCTGTTTCAGCCCCTCTGTTTCAGCCCCTCTGTTTCAGCCCCTCTGTTTCAGCTCCTCTGTTTCTCGCCCTCTGTTTCTCGCCCTCTGTTTCAGACACTCTGTTTCTCGCCCTCTGTTTCAGCCCCTCTGTTTCAGCCCCTCTGTTTCAGCCCCTCTGTTTCTCGCTCTCTGTTTCTCGCCCTCTGTTTCTCACCCTCTGTTTCTCGCCCTCTGTTTCTCGCCCTCTGTTTCAGCCCCTCTGTTTCAGCCCCTCTGTTTCTCGCCCTCTGTTTCTCGCCCTCTGTTTCTCGCCCTCTGTTTCAGCCCCTCTGTTTCAGCCCCTCTGTTTCAGCCCCTCTGTTTCTCGCCCTCTGTTTCAGCCCCTCTGTTTCAGCCCCTCTGTTTCAGCCCCTCTGTTTCAGCTCCTCTGTTTCTCGCCCTCTGTTTCTCGCCCTCTGTTTCAGACCCTCTGTTTCTCGCCCTCTGTTTCAGCCCCTGTGTTTCTCGCCCTCTGTTTCTCGCCCTCTGTTTCAGCCCCTCTGTTTCTCGCCCTCTGTTTCAGCCCCTCTGTTTCAGCCCCTCTGTTTCAGCCCCTCTGTTTCAGCCCCTCTGTTTTTCGCCCTCTGTTTCAGCCCCTCTGTTTCAGCCCATCTGTTTCTCGCCCTCTGTTTCTCGCCCTCTGTTTCTCGCCCTCTGTTTCAGCCCCTCTGTATCAGCCCCTCTGTTTCAGCCCCTCTGTTTCTCGCCCTCTGTTTCAGCCCCTCTGTTTCAGCAACGCTGTTTAAGCCCCTCTGTTTCAGCCCCTCTGTTTCAGCTCCTCTGTCTCTCGCCCTCTGTTTCTCGCCCTCTGTTTCAGCCCCTCTGTTTCCCTCCCTCTGTTTCAGCCCCTCTGTTTCAGCCCCTCTGTTTCAGCCCCTCTGTTTCTCGCCCTCTGTTTCAGCCCCTCTGTTTCAGCCCCTCTGTTTCTCGCCCTTAGTTTCAGCCCCTCTGTTTCAGCCCCTCTTTATCAGCCCCTCTGTTTCAGCCCCTCTGTTTCTCGCCCTCTGTTTCTCGCCCTCTGTTTCAGCCCCTCTGTTTCAGCCCCTCTGTTTCAGCCCCTCTGTTTTTCGCCCTCTGTTTCAGCCCCTCTGTTTCTCGCCCTCTGTTTCAGCCCCTCTGTTTCAGCCGCTCTGTATCAACCCCTCTGTTTCAGCCCCTCTGTTTCTCGCCCTCTGTTTCTAGCCCTCTGTATCAGCCCCTCTGTTTCAGCCCCTCTGTTTCAGCCCCTCTGTTTATCGCCCTCTGTTTCTCGCCCTCTGTTTCACGCCCTCTGTTTCTCGCTTTCTGTTTCTCGCCCTCTGTTTCTCGCCCTCTGTTTCAGCCCCTCTGTTTCAGCCACTCTGTTTCAGCTCCTCTGTTTCTCGCCCTCTGTTTCTCGCCCACTGTTTCTCGCCCTCTGTTTCAGCCCCTCTGTTTCAGCCCCTCTGTTTCAGCACCTCTGGTTCTCGCCCTCTGTTTCAGCCCCTCTGTTTCAGCCCCTCTGTTTCAGCCACTCTGTATCAGCCCCTCTGTTTCAGCCCCTCTGTTTCTCACCCTCTGTTTCACGACCTCTGTTTCTGCCCCTCTGTTTCAGCCCCTCTGTTTCAGCCCCTCTGTTTCAGCCCTTCTGTGTCAGCCCCTCTGTTTCTCGCCCTCTGTTTCTCGCCCTCTGTTTCTCGCTCTCTGTTTCTCGCCCTCTGTTTCTCGCCCTCTGTTTCAGCCCCTCTGTTTCAGCCCCTCTGTATCAGCCCCTCTGTTTCAGCCCCTCTGTTTCACGCCCTCTGTTTCAGCCCCTCTGCTTCAGCCCCTCTGTTTCAGCCCCTCTGTTTCAGCTCCTCTGTTTCTCGCACTTTGTTTCTCTCCCTCTGTTTCAGCCCCTCTGTTTCTCGCCCTCTGTTTCTGCCCCTCTGTTCCTCGCCCTCTGTTTCAGCCCCTCTGTTTCAGCCCCTCTGTTTCAGCCCCTCTGTTTCTCGCCCTCTGTTTCAGCCCCTCTGTTTCAGCCCCTCTGTTTCAGCCCCTCTGTTTCAGCTCCTCTGTTTCTCGCCCTCTGTTTCAGCCCCTCTGTTTCTCGCCCTCTGTTTCAGCCCCTCTGTTTCTCGCCCTCTGTTTCAGCCCCTCTGTTTCAGCCCCTCTGTTTCAGTCCCTCTGTTTCTCGCCCTCTGTTTCAGCCACTCTGTTTTAGCCCCTCTGTTTCTCGCCCTCTGTTTCAGCCCCTCTGTTTCAGCCCCTCTGTATCAGCCCCTCTGTTTCAGCCCCTCTGTTTCTCGCCCTCTGTTTCTCGCCCTCTGTTTCTCGCCCTCTGTTTCTCGCCCTCTGTTTCAGCCCCTCTGTTTCAGCCCCTCTGTTTCAGCCCCTCTGATTCTCGCCCTCTGTTTCTCGCCCACTGTTTCTCGCCCTCTGTTTCAGCCCCTCTGTTTCAGTCCTTCTGTTTCAGCCCCTCTGTTTCAGCCCCTCTGTTTCACGCCCTCTGTTTCAGCCCCTCTGTTTCAGCTCCTCTGTTTCAGCCCCTCTGTTTCTCGCCCTCAGTTTCAGCCCCTCTGTTTCAGCCCCTCTGTTTCAGCCCCTCTGTTTCTCGCCCTCTGTTTCTCGCCCTCTGTTTCAGCCCCTCTGTTTCAGCCCCTCTGTTTCAGCCCCTCTGTTTCAGCCTCTCTGTTTCTCGCCCTCTGTTTCAGCCCCTCTGTTTCAGCCCCTCTGTTTCAGCCCCTCTGTTTCTCGCTCTCTGTTTCTCGCCCTCTGTTTCTCACCCTCTGTTTCTCGCCCTCTGTTTCACGCCCTCTGTTTCAGCCCCTCTGTTTCAGCCCCTCTGTTTCTCGCCCTCTCTTTCTCGCCCTCTGTTTCTCGCTCTCTGTTTCAGCCCCTCAGTTTCAGCCCCTCTGTTTCAGCCCCTCTGTTTCTCGCCCTCTGTTTCAGCCCCTCTGTTTCAGCCCCTCTGTTTCAGCCCCTCTGTTTCAGACACTCTGTTTCTCGCCCTCTGTTTCAGCCCCTCTGTTTCAGCCCCTCTGTTTCTCGCCCTCTGTTTCAGCCCCTCTGTTTCAGCCCCTCTGTTTCAGCCCCTCTGTTTCAGCTCCTCTGTTTCTCGCCCTCTGTTTCTCGCCCTCTGTTTCAGACCCTCTGTTTCTCGCCCTCTGTTTCAGCCCCTGTGTTTCTCGCCCTCTGTTTCAGCCACTCTATTTCAGCCCCTCTGTTTCAGCCCCTCTGTTTCAGCTCCTCTGTTTCTCGCCCTCTGTTTCTCGCCCTCTGTTTCAGACCCTCTGTTTCTCGCCCTCTGTTTCAGCCCCTCTGTTTCTCGCTCTCTGTTTCTCGCCCTCTGTTTCTCGCCCTCTGTTTCAGCCCCTCTGTTTCAGCCCCTCTGTATCAGCCCCTCTGTTTCTGCCCCTCTGTTTCACGCCCTCTGTTTCAGCCCCTCTGCTTCAGCCCCTCTGTTTCAGCCCCTCTGTTTCAGCTCCTCTGTTTCTCGCACTATGTTTCTCTCCCTCTGTTTCAGCCCCTCTGTTTCTCGCCCTCTGTTTCTGCCCCTCTGTTCCTCGCCCTCTGTTTCAGCCCCTCTGTTTCAGCCCCTCTGTTTCAGCCCCTCTGTTTCTCGCCCTCTGTTTCAGCCCCTCTGTTTCAGCCCCTCTGTTTCAGCCCCTCTGTTTCAGCTCCTCTGTTTCTCGCCCTCTGTTTCAGCCCCTCTGTTTCTCGCCCTCTGTTTCAGCCCCTCTGTTTCTCGCCCTCTGTTTCAGCCCCTCTGTTTCAGCCCCTCTGTTTCTCGCCCTCTGTTTCTCGCCCTCTGTTTCTCGCCCTCTGTTTCAGCCACTCTGTTTTAGCCCCTCTGTTTCTCGCCCTCTGTTTCAGCCCCTCTGTTTCAGCCCCTCTGTATCAGCCCCTCTGTTTCAGCCCCTCTGTTTCTCGCCCTCTGTTTCTCGCCCTCTGTTTCTCGCCCTCTGTTTCTCGCCCTCTGTTTCAGCCCCTCTGTTTCAGCCCCTCTGTTTCAGCCCCTCTGATTCTCGCCCTCTGTTTCTCGCCCACTGTTTCTCGCCCTCTGTTTCAGCCCCTCTGTTTCAGTCCTTCTGTTTCAGCCCCTCTGTTTCAGCCCCTCTGTTTCACGCCCTCTGTTTCAGCCCCTCTGTTTCAGCTCCTCTGTTTCAGCCCCTCTGTTTCTCGCCCTCAGTTTCAGCCCCTCTGTTTCAGCCCCTCTGTTTCAGCCCCTCTGTTTCTCGCCCTCTGTTTCTCGCCCTCTGTTTCAGCCCCTCTGTTTCAGCCCCTCTGTTTCAGCCCCTCTGTTTCAGCCTCTCTGTTTCTCGCCCTCTGTTTCAGCCCCTCTGTTTCAGCCCCTCTGTTTCAGCCCCTCTGTTTCTCGCTCTCTGTTTCTCGCCCTCTGTTTCTCACCCTCTGTTTCTCGCCCTCTGTTTCACGCCCTCTGTTTCAGCCCCTCTGTTTCAGCCCCTCTGTTTCTCGCCCTCTGTTTCTCGCCCTCTGTTTCTCGCCCTCTGTTTCAGCCCCTCTGTTTCAGCCCCTCTGTTTCAGCCCCTCTGTTTCTCGCCCTCTGTTTCAGCCCCTCTGTTTCAGCCCCTCTGTTTCAGCCCCTCTGTTTCAGCTCCTCTGTTTCTCGCCCTCTGTTTCTCGCCCTCTGTTTCAGACACTCTGTTTCTCGCCCTCTGTTTCAGCCCCTCTGTTTCAGCCCCTCTGTTTCAGCCCCTCTGTTTCTCGCTCTCTGTTTCTCGCCCTCTGTTTCTCACCCTCTGTTTCTCGCCCTCTGTTTCTCGCCCTCTGTTTCAGCCCCTCTGTTTCAGCCCCTCTGTTTCTCGCCCTCTGTTTCTCGCCCTCTGTTTCTCGCCCTCTGTTTCAGCCCCTCTGTTTCAGCCCCTCTGTTTCAGCCCCTCTGTTTCTCGCCCTCTGTTTCAGCCCCTCTGTTTCAGCCCCTCTGTTTCAGCCCCTCTGTTTCAGCTCCTCTGTTTCTCGCCCTCTGTTTCTCGCCCTCTGTTTCAGACCCTCTGTTTCTCGCCCTCTGTTTCAGCCCCTGTGTTTCTCGCCCTCTGTTTCTCGCCCTCTGTTTCAGCCCCTCTGTTTCTCGCCCTCTGTTTCAGCCCCTCTGTTTCAGCCCCTCTGTTTCAGCCCCTCTGTTTCAGCCCCTCTGTTTTTCGCCCTCTGTTTCAGCCCCTCTGTTTCAGCCCATCTGTTTCTCGCCCTCTGTTTCTCGCCCTCTGTTTCTCGCCCTCTGTTTCAGCCCCTCTGTATCAGCCCCTCTGTTTCAGCCCCTCTGTTTCTCGCCCTCTGTTTCAGCCCCTCTGTTTCAGCAACGCTGTTTAAGCCCCTCTGTTTCAGCCCCTCTGTTTCAGCTCCTCTGTCTCTCGCCCTCTGTTTCTCGCCCTCTGTTTCAGCCCCTCTGTTTCCCTCCCTCTGTTTCAGCCCCTCTGTTTCAGCCCCTCTGTTTCAGCCCCTCTGTTTCTCGCCCTCTGTTTCAGCCCCTCTGTTTCAGCCCCTCTGTTTCTCGCCCTTAGTTTCAGCCCCTCTGTTTCAGCCCCTCTTTATCAGCCCCTCTGTTTCAGCCCCTCTGTTTCTCGCCCTCTGTTTCTCGCCCTCTGTTTCAGCCCCTCTGTTTCAGCCCCTCTGTTTCAGCCCCTCTGTTTTTCGCCCTCTGTTTCAGCCCCTCTGTTTCTCGCCCTCTGTTTCAGCCCCTCTGTTTCAGCCGCTCTGTATCAACCCCTCTGTTTCAGCCCCTCTGTTTCTCGCCCTCTGTTTCTAGCCCTCTGTATCAGCCCCTCAGTTTCAGCCCCTCTGTTTCAGCCCCTCTGTTTATCGCCCTCTGTTTCTCGCCCTCTGTTTCACGCCCTCTGTTTCTCGCTTTCTGTTTCTCGCCCTCTGTTTCTCGCCCTCTGTTTCAGCCCCTCTGTTTCAGCCACTCTGTTTCAGCTCCTCTGTTTCTCGCCCTCTGTTTCTCGCCCACTGTTTCTCGCCCTCTGTTTCAGCCCCTCTGTTTCAGCCCCTCTGTTTCAGCACCTCTGTTTCTCGCCCTCTGTTTCAGCCCCTCTGTTTCAGCCCCTCTGTTTCAGCCACTCTGTATCAGCCCCTCTGTTTCAGCCCCTCTGTTTCTCACCCTCTGTTTCACGACCTCTGTTTCTGCCCCTCTGTTTCAGCCCCTCTGTTTCAGCCCCTCTGTTTCAGCCCTTCTGTGTCAGCCCCTCTGTTTCTCGCCCTCTGTTTCTCGCCCTCTGTTTCTCGCTCTCTGTTTCTCGCCCTCTGTTTCTCGCCCTCTGTTTCAGCCCCTCTGTTTCAGCCCCTCTGTATCAGCCCCTCTGTTTCAGCCCCTCTGTTTCACGCCCTCTGTTTCAGCCCCTCTGCTTCAGCCCCTCTGTTTCAGCCCCTCTGTTTCAGCTCCTCTGTTTCTCGCACTTTGTTTCTCTCCCTCTGTTTCAGCCCCTCTGTTTCTCGCCCTCTGTTTCTGCCCCTCTGTTCCTCGCCCTCTGTTTCAGCCCCTCTGTTTCAGCCCCTCTGTTTCAGCCCCTCTGTTTCTCGCCCTCTGTTTCAGCCCCTCTGTTTCAGCCCCTCTGTTTCAGCCCCTCTGTTTCAGCTCCTCTGTTTCTCGCCCTCTGTTTCAGCCCCTCTGTTTCTCGCCCTCTGTTTCAGCCCCTCTGTTTCTCGCCCTCTGTTTCAGCCCCTCTGTTTCAGCCCCTCTGTTTCAGTCCCTCTGTTTCTCGCCCTCTGTTTCAGCCACTCTGTTTTAGCCCCTCTGTTTCTCGCCCTCTGTTTCAGCCCCTCTGTTTCAGCCCCTCTGTATCAGCCCCTCTGTTTCAGCCCCTCTGTTTCTCGCCCTCTGTTTCTCGCCCTCTGTTTCTCGCCCTCTGTTTCTCGCCCTCTGTTTCAGCCCCTCTGTTTCAGCCCCTCTGTTTCAGCCCCTCTGATTCTCGCCCTCTGTTTCTCGCCCACTGTTTCTCGCCCTCTGTTTCAGCCCCTCTGTTTCAGTCCTTCTGTTTCAGCCCCTCTGTTTCAGCCCCTCTGTTTCACGCCCTCTGTTTCAGCCCCTCTGTTTCAGCTCCTCTGTTTCAGCCCCTCTGTTTCTCGCCCTCAGTTTCAGCCCCTCTGTTTCAGCCCCTCTGTTTCAGCCCCTCTGTTTTTCGCCCTCTGTTTCTCGCCCTCTGTTTCAGCCCCTCTGTTTCAGCCCCTCTGTTTCAGCCCCTCTGTTTCAGCCTCTCTGTTTCTCGCCCTCTGTTTCAGCCCCTCTGTTTCAGCCCCTCTGTTTCAGCCCCTCTGTTTCTCGCTCTCTGTTTCTCGCCCTCTGTTTCTCACCCTCTGTTTCTCGCCCTCTGTTTCACGCCCTCTGTTTCAGCCCCTCTGTTTCAGCCCCTCTGTTTCTCGCCCTCTGTTTCTCGCCCTCTGTTTCTCGCTCTCTGTTTCAGCCCCTCAGTTTCAGCCCCTCTGTTTCAGCCCCTCTGTTTCTCGCCCTCTGTTTCAGCCCCTCTGTTTCAGCCCCTCTGTTTCAGCCCCTCTGTTTCAGCTCCTCTGTTTCTCGCCCTCTGTTTCTCGCCCTCTGTTTCAGACACTCTGTTTCTCGCCCTCTGTTTCAGCCCCTCTGTTTCAGCCCCTCTGTTTCAGCCCCTCTGTTTCTCGCTCTCTGTTTCTCGCCCTCTGTTTCTCACCCTCTGTTTCTCGCCCTCTGTTTCTCGCCCTCTGTTTCAGCCCCTCTGTTTCAGCCCCTCTGTTTCTCGCCCTCTGTTTCTCGCCCTCTGTTTCTCGCCCTCTGTTTCAGCCCCTCTGTTTCAGCCCCTCTGTTTCAGCCCCTCTGTTTCTCGCCCTCTGTTTCAGCCCCTCTGTTTCAGCCCCTCTGTTTCAGCCCCTCTGTTTCAGCTCCTCTGTTTCTCGCCCTCTGTTTCTCGCCCTCTGTTTCAGACCCTCTGTTTCTCGCCCTCTGTTTCAGCCCCTGTGTTTCTCGCCCTCTGTTTCAGCCACTCTATTTCAGCCCCTCTGTTTCAGCCCCTCTGTTTCTCGCCCTCTGTTTCAGCCAAACTGTTTCAGCCCCTCTGTTTCTCGCCCTCTGTTTCAGCCCCTCTGTTTCAGCCCCTCTGTATCAGCCCCACTGTTTCAGCCCCTCTGTTTCTCGCCCTCTGTTTCTCGCCCTCTGTTTCAAACCCTCGGTTTCAGCCCCTCAGTTTCAGCCCCTCCGGTTCAGCACTTCTGTTTCAGCCCCTCTGTTTCAGCCCCTCTGTTTCTCGCCCTCTGTTTCTCGACCTCTGTTTCAGCCCCTCTGTTTCTCGCCCACTGTTTCAGCCCCTCTGTTTCAGCCCCTCTGTATCAGCCCCTCTGTTTCAGCCCCACTGTTTCTCGCCCTCTGTTTCTCGCTCTCTCTTTCTCGCCCTCTGTTTCCGGCCCTCTGTTTCAGCCCGTCTGTTTCAGCCCCTCTGTTTCAGCCCCTCTGTTTCAGCCCCTCTGTTTCAGCCCCTCTGTTTCAGCCCCTCTGTTTCTCGCCCTCTGTTTCAGCCCCTCTGTTTCAGCCCCTCTGTTTCAGCCCCTCTGTTTCAGCCCCTCTGTTTCTCGCCCTCTGTTTCAGCCCCTCTGTTTCAGCCCCTCTGTTTCAGCCCCTCTGTTTCAGCCCCTCTGTTTCAGCCCCTCTGTTTCTCCCACTCTGTTTCTCGCCATCTGTTTCTCGCCCTCTGTTTCTCGCCCTCTGTTTCTCGCCCTCTGTTTCAGCCCCTCTGTTTCTCGCCCTCTGTTTCAGCCCCTCTGTTTCAGCCCCTCTGTTTCAGCCCCTCTGTTTCAGCCCCTCTGTTTTTCGCCCTCTGTTTCAGCCCCTCTGTTTCAGCCCATCTGTTTCTCGCCCTCTGTTTCTCGCCCTCTGTTTCTCGCCCTCTGTTTCAGCCCCTCTGTATCAGCCCCTCTGTTTCAGCCCCTCTGTTTCTCGCCCTCTGTTTCAGCCCCTCTGTTTCAGCACCTCTGTTTAAGCCCCTCTGTTTCAGCCCCTCTGTTTCAGCTCCTCTGTCTCTCGCCCTCTGTTTCTCGCCCTCTGTTTCAGCCCCTCTGTTTCCCTCCCTCTGTTTCAGCCCCTCTGTTTCAGCCCCTCTGTTTCAGCCCCTCTGTTTCTCGCCCTCTGTTTCAGCCCCTCTGTTTCAGCCCCTCTGTTTCTCGCCCTCTGTTTCAGCCCCTCTGTTTCAGCCCCTCTTTATCAGCCCCTCTGTTTCAGCCCCTCTGTTTCTCGCCCTCTGTTTCTCGCCCTCTGTTTCAGCCCCTCTGTTTCAGCCCCTCTGTTTCAGCCCCTCTGTTTTTCGCCCTCTGTTTCAGCCCCTCTGTTTCTCGCCCTCTGTTTCAGCCCCTCTGTTTCAGCCGCTCTGTATCAACCCCTCTGTTTCAGCCCCTCTGTTTCTCGCCCTCAGTTTCTAGCCCTCTGTATCAGCCCCTCTGTTTCAGCCCCTCTGTTTCAGCCCCTCTGTTTATCGCCCTCTGTTTCTCGCCCTCTGTTTCACGCCCTCTGTTTCTCGCTTTCTGTTTCTCGCCCTCTGTTTCTCGCCCTCTGTTTCAGCCCCTCTGTTTCAGCCACTCTGTTTCAGCCCCTCTGTTTCTCGCCCTCTGTTTCTCGCCCTCTGTTTCTCGCCCTCTGTTTCTCGCCCTCTGTTTCAGCCCCTCTGTTTCAGCCCCTCTGTTTCAGCCCCTCTGATTCTCGCCCTCTGTTTCTCGCCCACTGTTTCTCGCCCTCTGTTTCAGCCCCTCTGTTTCAGTCCTTCTGTTTCAGCCCCTCTGTTTCAGCCCCTCTGTTTCACGCCCTCTGTTTCAGCCCCTCTGTTTCAGCTCCTCTGTTTCAGCCCCTCTGTTTCTCGCCCTCAGTTTCAGCCCCTCTGTTTCAGCCCCTCTGTTTCAGCCCCTCTGTTTCTCGCCCTCTGTGTCTCGCCCTCTGTTTCAGCCCCTCTGTTTCAGCCCCTCTGTTTCAGCCCCTCTGTTTCAGCCTCTCTGTTTCTCGCCCTCTGTTTCAGCCCCTCTGTTTCAGCCCCTCTGTTTCAGCCCCTCTGTTTCTCGCTCTCTGTTTCTCGCCCTCTGTTTCTCACCCTCTGTTTCTCGCCCTCTGTTTCAGCCCCTCTGTTTCAGCCCCTCTGTTTCTCGCCCTCTGTTTCAGCCCCTCTGTTTCAGCCCCTCTGTTTCAGCCACTCTGTATCAGCCCCTCTGTTTCAGCCCCTCTGTTTCTCGCCCTCTGTTTCACGACCTCTGTTTCTGCCCCTCTGTTTCAGCCCCTCTGTTTCAGCCCCTCTGTTTCAGCCCTTCTGTGTCAGCCCCTCTGTTTCTCGCCCTCTGTTTCTCGCCCTCTGTTTCTCGCTCTCTGTTTCTCGCCCTCTGTTTCTCGCCCTCTGTTTCAGCCCCTCTGTTTCAGCCCCTCTGTATCAGCCCCTCTGTTTCAGCCCCTCTGTTTCACGCCCTCTGTTTCAGCCCCTCTGCTTCAGCCCCTCTGTTTCAGCCCCTCTGTTTCAGCTCCTCTGTTTCTCGCACTTTGTTTCTCTCCCTCTGTTTCAGCCCCTCTGTTTCACGCCCTCTGTTTCTGCCCCTCTGTTCCTCGCCCTCTGTTTCAGCCCCTCTGTTTCAGCCCCTCTGTTTCAGCCCCTCTGTTTCTCGCCCTCTGTTTCAGCCCCTCTGTTTCAGCCCCTCTGTTTCAGCCCCTCTGTTTCAGCTCCTCTGTTTCTCGCCCTCTGTTTCAGCCCCTCTGTTTCTCGCCCTCTGTTTCAGCCCCTCTGTTTCTCGCCCTCTGTTTCAGCCCCTCTGTTTCAGCCCCTCTGTTTCAGCCCCTCTGTTTCTCGCCCTCTGTTTCAGCCACTCTGTTTTAGCCCCTCTGTTTCTCGCCCTCTGTTTCAGCCCCTCTGTTTCAGCCCCTCTGTATCAGCCCCTCTGTTTCAGCCCCTCTGTTTCTCGCCCTCTGTTTCTCGCCCTCTGTTTCTCGCCCTCTGTTTCTCGCCCTCTGTTTCAGCCCCTCTGTTTCAGCCCCTCTGTTTCAGCCCCTCTGATTCTCGCCCTCTGTTTCTCGCCCACTGTTTCTCGCCCTCTGTTTCAGCCCCTCTGTTTCAGTCCTTCTGTTTCAGCCCCTCTGTTTCAGCCCCTCTGTTTCACGCCCTCTGTTTCAGCCCCTCTGTTTCAGCTCCTCTGTTTCAGCCCCTCTGTTTCTCGCCCTCAGTTTCAGCCCCTCTGTTTCAGCCCCTCTGTTTCAGCCCCTCTGTTTCTCGCCCTCTGTGTCTCGCCCTCTGTTTCAGCCCCTCTGTTTCAGCCCCTCTGTTTCAGCCCCTCTGTTTCAGCCTCTCTGTTTCTCGCCCTCTGTTTCAGCCCCTCTGTTTCAGCCCCTCTGTTTCAGCCCCTCTGTTTCTCGCTCTCTGTTTCTCGCCCTCTGTTTCTCACCCTCTGTTTCTCGCCCTCTGTTTCTCGCCCTCTGTTTCAGCCCCTGTGTTTCAGCCCCTCTGTTTCAGCCCCTCTGTTTCTCGCCCTCTGTTTCAGCCCCTCTGTTTCAGCCCCTCTGTTTCAGCCCCTCTGTTTCAGCTCCTCTGTTTCTCGCCCTCTGTTTCTCGCCCTCTGTTTCAGACACTCTGTTTCTCGCCCTCTGTTTCAGCCCCTCTGTTTCAGCCCCTCTGTTTCAGCCCCTCTGTTTCTCGCTCTCTGTTTCTCGCCCTCTGTTTCTCACCCTCTGTTTCTCGCCCTCTGTTTCTCGCCCTCTGTTTCAGCCCCTCTGTTTCAGCCCCTCTGTTTATCGCCCTCTGTTTCTCGCCCTCTGTTTCTCGCCCTCTGTTTCAGCCCCTCTGTTTCAGCCCCTCTGTTTCAGCCCCTCTGTTTCTCGCCCTCTGTTTCAGCCCCTCTGTTTCAGCCCCTCTGTTTCAGCCCCTCTGTTTCAGCTCCTCTGTTTCTCGCCCTCTGTTTCTCGCCCTCTGTTTCAGACCCTCTGTTTTTCGCCCTCTGTTTCAGCCCCTCTGTTTCAGCCCGTCTGATTCTCGCCCTCTGTTTCTCGCCCTCTGTTTCTCGCCCTCTGTTTCAGCCCCTCTGTATCAGCCCCTCTGTTTCAGCCCCTCTGTTTCTCGCCCTCTGTTTCAGCCCCTCTGTTTCAGCAACGCTGTTTAAGCCCCTCTGTTTCAGCCCCTCTGTTTCAGCTCCTCTGTCTCTCGCCCTCTGTTTCTCGCCCTCTGCTTCAGCCCCTCTGTTTCCCTCCCTCTGTTTCAGCCCCTCTGTTTCAGCCCCTCTGTTTCAGCCCCTCTGTTTCTCGCCCTCTGTTTCAGCCCCTCTGTTTCAGCCCCTCTGTTTCTCGCCCTCTGTTTCAGCCCCTCTGTTTCAGCCCCTCTTTATCAGCCCCTCTGTTTCAGCCCCTCTGTTTCTCGCCCTCTGTTTCTCGCCCTCTGTTTCAGCCCCTCTGTTTCAGCCCCTCTGTTTCAGCCCCTCTGTTTTTCGCCCTCTGTTTCAGCCCCTCTGTTTCTCGCCCTCTGTTTCAGCCCCTCTGTTTCAGCCGCTCTGTATCAACCCCTCTGTTTCAGCCCCTCTGTTTCTCGCCCTCTGTTTCTAGCCCTCTGTATCAGCCCCTCTGTTTCAGCCCCTCTGTTTCAGCCCCTCTGTTTATCGCCCTCTGTTTCTCGCCCTCTGTTTCACGCCCTCTGTTTCTCGCTTTCTGTTTCTCGCCCTCTGTTTCTCGCCCTCTGTTTCAGCCCCTCTGTTTCAGCCACTCTGTTTCAGCTCCACTGTTTCTCGCCCTCTGTTTCTCGCCCACTGTTTCTCGCCCTCTGTTTCAGCCCCTCTGTTTCAGCCCCTCTGTTTCAGCCCCTCTGTTTCTCGCCCTCTGTTTCAGCCCCTCTGTTTCAGCCCCTCTGTTTCAGCCCCTCTGTATCAGCCCCTCTGTTTCAGCCCCTCTGTTTCTCACCCTCTGTTTCACGACCTCTGTTTCTGCCCCTCTGTTTCAGCCCCTCTGTTTCAGCCCCTCTGTTTCAGCCCTTCTGTGTCAGCCCCTCTGTTTCTCGCCCTCTGTTTCTCGCCCTCTGTTTCTCGCCCTCTGTTTCTCGCCCTCTGTTTCTCGCCCTCTGTTTCAGCCCCTCTGTTTCAGCCCCTCTGTATCAGCCCCTCTGTTTCAGCCCCTCTGTTTCACGCCCTCTGTTTCAGCCCCTCTGCTTCAGCCCCTCTGTTTCAGCCCCTCTGTTTCAGCTCCTCTGTTTCTCGCACTTTGTTTCTCTCCCTCTGTTTCAGCCCCTCTGTTTCTCGCCCTCTGTTTCTGCCCCTCTGTTCCTCGCCCTCTGTTTCAGCCCCTCTGTTTCAGCCCCTCTGTTTCAGCCCCTCTGTTTCTCGCCCTCTGTTTCAGCCCCTCTGTTTCAGCCCCTCTGTTTCAGCCCCTCTGTTTCAGCTCCTCTGTTTCTCGCCCTCTGTTTCAGCCCCTCTGTTTCTCGCCCTCTGTTTCAGACCCTCTGTTTCTCGCCCTCTGTTTCAGCCCCTCTGTTTCAGCCCCTCTGAAACAGCCCCTCTGTTTCTCGCCCTCTGTTTCAGACACTCTGTTTTAGCCCCTCTGTTTCTCGCCCTCTGTTTCAGCCCCTCTGTTTCAGCCCCTCTGTATCAGCCCCTCTGTTTCAGCCCCTCTGTTTCTCGCCCTCTGTTTCTCGCCCTCTGTTTCTCGCCCTCTGTTTCTCGCCCTCTGTTTCAGCCCATCTGTTTCAGCCCCTCTGTTTCAGCCCCTCTGATTCTCGCCCTCTGTTTCTCGCCCACTGTTTCTCGCCCTCTGTTTCAGCCCCTCTGTTTCAGTCCTTCTGTTTCAGCCCCTCTGTTTCAGCCCCTCTGTTTCACGCCCTCTGTTTCAGCCCCTCTGTTTCAGCTCCTCTGTTTCAGCCCCTCTGTTTCTCGCCCTCAGTTTCAGCCCCTCTGTTTCAGCCCCTCTGTTTCAGCCCCTCTGTTTCTCGCCCTCTGTTTCTCGCCCTCTGTTTCAGCCCCTCTGTTTCAGCCCCTCTGTTTCAGCCCCTCTGTTTCAGCCTCTCTGTTTCTCGCCCTCTGTTTCAGCCCCTCTGTTTCAGCCCCTCTGTTTCAGCCCCTCTGTTTCTCGCTCTCTGTTTCTCGCCCTCTGTTTCTCACCCTCTGTTTCTCGCCCTCTGTTTCTCGCCCTCTGTTTCAGCCCCTCTGTTTCAGCCCCTCTGTTTCTCGCCCTCTGTTTCTCGCCCTCTGTTTCTCGCCCTCTGTTTCAGCCCCTCTGTTTCAGCCCCTCTGTTTCAGCCCCTCTGTTTCTCGCCCTCTGTTTCAGCCCCTCTGTTTCAGCCCCTCTGTTTCAGCCCCTCTGTTTCAGCTCCTCTGTTTCTCGCCCTCTGTTTCTCGCCCTCTGTTTCAGACCCTCTGTTTCTCGCCCTCTGTTTCAGCCCCTGTGTTTCTCGCCCTCTGTTTCAGCCACTCTGTTTCAGCCCCTCTGTTTCAGCCCCTCTGTTTCTCGCCCTCTGTTTCAGCCACTCTGTTTCAGCCCCTCTGTTTCTCGCCCTCTGTTTCAGCCCCTCTGTTTCAGCCCCTCTGTATCAGCCCCACTGTTCAGCCCCTCTGTTTCTCGCCCTCTGTTTCTCGCCCTCTGTTTCAAACCCTCGGTTTCAGCCCCTCAGTTTCATCCCCTCTGTTTCAGCCCCTCTGTTTCAGCCCCTCTGTTTCTCGCCCTCTGTTTCTAGCCCTCTGTTTCTCGCTCTCTGTTTCTCGCCCTCTGTTTCTCGCCCTGTGTTTCAGCCCCTCGCTTTCAGCCCCTCCGGTTCAGCACTTCTGTTTCAGCCCCTCTGTTTCAGCCCCTCTGTTTCTCGCCCTCTGTTTCTCGACCTCTGTTTCAGCCCCTCTGTTTCTCGCCCACTGTTTCAGCCCCTCTGTTTCAGCCCCTCTGTATCAGCCCCTCTGTTTCAGCCCCACTGTTTCTCGCCCTCTGTTTGTCGCTCTCTCTTTCTCGCCCTCTGTTTCCGGCCCTCTGTTTCAGCCCGTCTGTTTCAGCCCCTCTGTTTCAGCCCCTCTGTTTTTAGCCCCTCTGTTTCTCGCCCTCTGTTTCAGCCCCTCTGTTTCTCGCTCTCTGTTTCTCGCCCTCTGTTTCCGGACCTCTGTTTCAGCCCCTCTGTTTCAGCGCCTCTGTTTCAGCCCCTCTGTTTCTCGCCCTCTGTTTCTCGCCCTCTGTTTCTCGCTCTCTGTTTCTCGCCCTCTGTTTCTCGCGTCTGTTTCAGCCCCTCTGTTTCAGCCCCTCTGTTTCAGCCCCTCTGTTTTTAGCCCCTCTGTTTCTCGCCCTCTGTTTCAGCCCCTCTGTTTCTCGCCCTCTGTTTCAGCCCCTCTGTTTCAGTACCTCTGTATCAGCCCCTCTGTTTCAGCCCCTCTGTTTCTCGCCCTCTGTTTCTCGCCCTCTGTTTCAGCCCCTCTGTTTCAGCCCGTCTCTTTCAGCCCCTCTGTTTCAGCCCCTGTGTTTCTCGCCCTCTGTTTCTCGCCCTCTGTTTCTCGCCCTCTGTTTCGCGCCCTCTGTTTCAGCCCCTCTGTTTCAGCCCCTGTGTTTCAGCCCCTCTGTTTCAGCCCCTCTGTTTCAGCCCCTCTGTTTCTCGCCCTCTGTTTCAGCCCCTCTGTTTCTCGCCCTCTGTTTCAGCCCCTCTGTTTCAGCCCCTCTGTTTCAGCCCCTCTGTTTCTCGCCCTCAGTTTCAGCCACTCTGTTTTAGCCCCTCTGTTTCTCGCCCTCTGTTTCAGCCCCTCTGTTTCAGCCCCTCTGTATCAGCCCCACTGTTTCAGCCCCTCTGTTTCTCGCCCTCTGTTTCTCGCCCTCTGTTTCTCGCCCTCTGTTTCTCGCCCTCTGTTTCAGCCCCTCTGTTTCAGCCCCTCTGATTCTCGCCCTCTGTTTCTCGCCACGTGTTTCTCGCCCTCTGTTTCAGCCCCTCTGTTTCAGTCCTTCTGTTTCAGCCCCTCTGTTTCAGCCCCTCTGTTTCACGCCCTCTGTTTCAGCCCCTCTGTTTCAGCTCCTCTGTTTCAGCCCCTCTGTTTCTCGCCCTCAGTTTCAGCCCCTCTGTTTCAGCCCCTCTGTTTCAGCCCCTCTGTTTCTCGCCCTCTGTTTCAGCCCCTCTGTTTCAGCCCCTCTGTTTCAGCCCCTCTGTTTCAGCCTCTCTGTTTCTCGCCCTCTGTTTCAGCCCCTCTGTTTCAGCCCCTCTGTTTCAGCCCCTCTGTTTCTCGCTCTCTGTTTCTCGCCCTCTGTTTCTCACCCTCTGTTTCTCGCCCTCTGTTTCACGCCCTCTGTTTCAGCCCCTCTGTTTCAGCCCCTCTGTTTCTCGCCCTCTGTTTCTCGCCCTCTGTTTCTCGCCCTCTGTTTCAGCCCCTCTGTTTCAGCCCCTCTGTTTCCGCCCCTCTGTTTCTCGCCCTCTGTTTCAGCCCCTCTGTTTCAGCCCCTCTGTTTCAGCCCCTCTGTTTCAGCTCCTCTGTGTCTCGCCCTCTGTTTCTCGCCCTCTGTTTCAGACCCTCTGTTTCTCGCCCTCTGTTTCAGCCCCTCTGTTTCAGCCCCTCTGTTTCAGCCCCTCTGTTTCTCGCTCTCTGTTGTACGCCCTCTGTTTCTCACCCTCTGTTTCTCGCCCTCTGTTTCTCGCCCTCTGTTTCAGCCCCTCTGTTTCAGCCCCTCTGTTTCTCGCCCTCTGTTTCTCGCCCTCTGTTTCTCGCCCTCTGTTTCAGCCCCTCTGTTTCAGCCCCTCTGTTTCAGCCCCTCTGTTTCTCGCCCTCTGTTTCAGCCCCTCTGTTTCAGCCCCTCTGTTTCAGCCCCTCTGTTTCAGCTCCTCTGTTTCTCGCCCACTGTTTCTCGCCCTCTGTTTCAGACCCTCTGTTTCTCGCCCTCTGTTTCAGCCCCTGTGTTTCTCGCCCTCTGTTTCAGCCACTCTGTTTCAGCCCCTCTGTTTCAGCCCCTCTGTTTCTCGCCCTCTGTTTCAGCCACTCTGTTTCAGCCCCTCTGTTTCTCGCCCTCTGTTTCAGCCCCTCTGTTTCAGCCCCTCTGTATCAGCCCCACTGTTTCAGCCCCTCTGTTTCTCGCCCTCTGTTTCTCGCCCTCTGTTTCAAACCCTCGGTATCAGCCCCTCAGTTTCAGCCCCTCTGTTTCAGCCCCTCTGTTTCAGCCCCTCTGTTTCTCGCCCTCTGTTTCTCGCCCTGTGTTTCAGCCCCTCGCTTTCAGCCCCTCCGGTTCAGCACTTCTGTTTCAGCCCCTCTGTTTCAACCCCTCTGTTTCTCGCCCTCTGTTTCTCGATCTCTGTTTCAGCCTCTCTGTTTCTCGCCCACTGTTTCAGCCCCTCTGTTTCAGCCCCTCTGTATCAGCCCCTCTGTTTCAGCCCCACTGTTTCTCGCCCTCTGTTTCTCGCTCTCTCTTTCTCGCCCTCTGTTTCCGGCCCTCTGTTTCAGCCCGTCTGTTTCAGCCCCTCTGTTTCAGCCCCTCTGTTTTTAGCCCCTCTGTTTCTCGCCCTCTGTTTCAGCCCCTCTGTTTCTCGCTCTCTGTTTCTCGCCCTCTGTTTCCGGACCTCTGTTTCAGCCCCTCTGTTTCAGCGCCTCTGTTTCAGCCCCTCTGTTTCTCGCCCTCTGTTTCTCGCCCTCTGTTTCTCGCTCTCTGTTTCTCGCCCTCTGTTTCTCGCGTCTGTTTCAGCCCCTCTGTTTCAGCCCCTCTGTTTCAGCCCCTCTGTTTTTAGCCCCTCTGTTTCTCGCCCTCTGTTTCAGCCCCTCTGTTTCTCGCCCTCTGTTTCAGCCCCTCTGTTTCAGCACCTCTGTATCAGCCCCTCTGTTTCAGCCCCTCTGTTTCTCGCCCTCTTTTTCTCGCCCTCTGTTTCAGCCCCTCTGTTTCAGCCCGTCTCTTTCAGCCCCTCTGTTTCAGCCCCTCTGTTTCTCGCCCTCTGTTTCTCGCCCTCTGTTTCTCGCCCTCTGTTTCGCGCCCTCTGTTTCAGCCACTCTGTTTCAGCCCCTCTGTTTCAGCCCCTCTGTTTCAGCCCCTCTGTTTCAGCCTCTCTGTTTCTCGCCCTCTGTTTCAGCCCCTCTGTTTCAGCCCCTCTGTTTCAGCCCCTCTGTTTCTCGCTCTCTGTTTCTCGCCCTCTGTTTCTCACCCTCTGTTTCTCGCCCTCTGTTTCTCGCCCTCTGTTTCAGCCCCTCTGTTTCATCCCCTCTGTTTCTCGCCCTCTGTTTCACGCCCTCTGTTTCTCGCCCTCTGTTTCAGCCCCTCTGTTTCAGCCCCTCTGTTTCAGCCCCTCTGTTTCTCGCCCTCTGTTTCAACCCCTCTGTTTCAGCCCCTCTGTTTCAGCCCCTCTGTTTCAGCTCCTCTGTTTCACGCCCTCTGTTTCTCGCCCTCTGTTTCAGCCCCTCTGTTTCTCGCCCTCTGTTTCAGCCCCTCTGTTTCAGCCCCTCTGTTTCAGCCCCTCTGTTTCTCGCCCTCTGTTTCATCCACTCTGTTTCAGCCCCTCTGTTTCTCGCCCTCTGTTTCAGCCCCTCTGTTTCAGCCCCTCTGTATCAGCCCCACTGTTTCAGCCCCTCTGTTTCTCGCCCTCTGTTTCTCGCCCTCTGTTTCAAACCCTCTGTTTCAGCCCCTCTGTTTCAGCCCCTCTGTTTCAGCCCCTCTGTTTCAGCCCCTCTGTTTCTCGCCCTCTGTTTCTAGCCCTCTGTCTCTCGCTCTCTGTTTCTCGCCCTCTGTTTCTCGCCCTGTGTTTCAGCCCCTCTGTTTCAGCCCCTCTGGTTCAGCCCCTCTGTTTCAGCCCCTCTGTTTCAGCCCCTCTGTTTCTCGCCCTCTGTTTCTCGCACTCTGTTTCTCGCTCTCTGTTTCTCGCCCTCTGTTTCTCGCCTCTGTTTCAGCCCCTCTGTTTCAGCCCCTCTGTTTCAGCCCCTCTGTTTTTAGCCCCTCTGTTTCTCGCCCTCTGTTTCAGCCCCTCTGTTTCTCGCCCTCTGTTTCAGCCCCTCTGTTTCAGGCCCTCTGTAACAGGCCCTCTGTTTCAGCCCCTCTGTTTCTCGCCCTCTGTTTCTCGCCCTCTGTTTCAGCCCCTCTGTTTCAGCCCGTCTCTTTCAGCCCCTCTGTTTCAGCCCCTCTGTTTCTCGCCCTCTGTTTCTCGCCCTCTGTTTCTCGCCCTCTGTTTCGCGCCCTCTGTTTCAGCCCCTCTGTTTCAGCCCCTCTGTTTCTCGCCCTCTGTTTCTCGCCCACTGTTTCTCGCCCTCTGTTTCAGCCCCTCTGTTTCAGCCCCTCTGTTTCAGCCCCTCTGTTTCAGCCCCTCTGTTTCTCGCCCTCTGTTTCTGCCCCTCTGTTTCAGCCCCTCTGTTTCAGCCCCTCTGTTTCCGCCCCTCTGTTTCTCGCCCTCTGTTTCAGCCCCTCTGTTTCAGCCCCTCTGTTTCAGCCCCTCTGTTTCTCGCCCTCTGTTTTCGCACTCTGTTTCAGCCCCTCTGTTTCAGCCCCTCTGTTTCAGCCTCTCTGTTTCTCGCCCTCTGTTTCAGCCCCTCTGTTTCAGCCCCTCTGTTTCAGCCCCTCTGTTTCAGCCCCTCTGTTTCTCGCTCTCTGTTTCTCGCCCTCTGTTTCTCGCCCTCTGTTTCTCGCCCTCTGTTTCTCGCCCTCTGTTTCAGCCCCTCTGTTTCAGCCCCTCTGTTTCTCGCCCTCTGTTTCTCGCCCTCTGTTTCTCGCCCTCTGTTTCAGCCACTCTGTATCAGCCCCTCTGTTTCAGCCCCTCTGTTTCTCGCCCTCTGTTTCAGCCCCTCTGTTTCAGCCCCTCTGTTTCAGCCCCTCTGTTTCAGCTCCTCTGTTTCTCGCCCTCTGTTTCAGCCCCTCTTTTTCTCGCCCTCTGTTTCAGCCCCTCTGTTTCTCGCCCTCTGTTTCAGCCACTCTGTTTCAGCCCCTCTGTTTCAGCCCCTCTGATTCTCGCCCTCTGTTTCAGCCCCTCTGTTTCAGCCCCTCTGTATCAGCCCCTCTGTTTCAGCCCCACTGTTTCTCGCCCTCTGTTTCTCGCTCTCTGTTTATCGCCTCTCTGTTTCCGGCCCTCTGTGTCAGCCCGTCTGTTTCAGCCCCTCTGTTTCAGCCCCTCTGTTTTTAGCCCCTCTGTTTCTCGCCCTCTGTTTCAGCCCCTCTGTTTCTCGCCCTCTGTTTCAGCCCCTCTGTTTCAGCCCCTCTGTATCAGCCCCTCTGTTTCAGCCCCTCTGTTTCTCGCCCTCTGTTTCTCGCCCTCTGTTTCAGCCCCTCTGTTTCAGCCCGTCTCTTTCAGCCCCTCTGTTTAAGCCCCTCTGTTTCTCGCCCTCTGTTTCTCGCCCTCTGTTTCTCGCCCTCTGTTTCTCGCCCTATGTTGCAGCCCCTCTGTTTCAGCCCCTCTGTTTCAGCCCCTCTGTTTCTCGCCCTCTGTTTCTCGCCCACTGTTTCTCGCCCTCTGTTTCAGCCCCTCTGTTTCAGCCCCTCTGTTTCAGCCCCTCTGTTTCAGCCCCTCTGTTTCTCGCCCTCTGTTTCAGCCCCTCTGTTTCAGCCCCTCTGTTTCTGCCACTCTGTTTCAGCCCCTCTGTTTCTCGCCCTCTGTTTCAGCCCCTCTGTTTCAGCCCCTCTGTTTCAGTCCCTCTGTTTCAGCCCCTCTGTTTCTCGCCCTCTGTTTCTCGCCCTCTTTTTCAGCCCCTCTGTTTCAGCCCCTCTGTTTCAGCCCCTCTGTTTCAGCCTCTCTGTTTCTCGCCCTCTGTTTCAGCCCCTCTGTTTCAGCCCCTCTGTTTCAGCCCCTCTGTTTCTCGCTCTCTGTTTCTCGCCCTCTGTTTCTCGCCCTCTGTTTCTCGCCGTCTGTTTTTCGCCCTCTGTTTCAGCCCCTCTGTTTCAGCCCCTCTGTTTCTCGCCCTCTGTTTCTCGCCCTCTGTTTCTCGCCCTCTGTTTCAGCCCCTCTGTATCAGCCCCTCTGTTTCAGCCCCTCTGTTTCTCGCCTTCAGGTTCAGCCCCTCTGTTTCAGCACCTCTGTTTAAGCCCCTCTGTTTCAGCCCCTCTGTTTCAGCTCCTCTGTCTCTCGCCCTCTGTTTCTCGCCCTCTGTTTCAGCCCCTCTGTTTCCCTCCCTCTGTTTCAGCCCCTCTGTTTCAGCCCCTCTGTTTCTCGCCCTCTGTTTCAGCCCCTCTGTTTCAGCCCCTCTGTTTCTCGCCCTCTGTTTCAGCCCCTCTGTTTCAGCCCCTCTTTATCAGCCCCTCAGTTTCAGCCCCTCTGTTTCTCGCCCTCTGTTTCTCGCCCTCTGTTTCAGCCCCTCTGTTTCTCGCCCTCTGTTTCAGCCCCTCTGTTTCAGCCCCTCTGTTTCTGCCACTCTGTTTCAGCCCCTCTGTTTCTCGCCCTCTGTTTCAGCCCCTCTGTTTCAGCCCCTCTGTTTCAGCCCCTCTGTTTCAGCCCCTCTGTTTCTCGCCCTCTGTTTCTCGCCCTCTTTTTCAGCCCCTCTGTTTCAGCCCCTCTGTTTCAGCCCCTCTGTTTCAGCCTCTCTGTTTCTCGCCCTCTGTTTCAGCCCCTCTGTTTCAGCCCCTCTGTTTCAGCCCCTCTGTTTCTCGCTCTCTGTTTCTCGCCCTCTGTTTCTCGCCCTCTGTTTCTCGCCGTCTGTTTTTCGCCCTCTGTTTCAGCCCCTCTGTTTCAGCCCCTCTGTTTCTCGCCCTCTGTTTCTCGCCCTCTGTTTCTCGCCCTCTGTTTCAGCCCCTCTGTATCAGCCCCTCTGTTTCAGCCCCTCTGTTTCTCGCCTTCAGGTTCAGCCCCTCTGTTTCAGCACCTCTGTTTAAGCCCCTCTGTTTCAGCCCCTCTGTTTCAGCTCCTCTGTCTCTCGCCCTCTGTTTCTCGCCCTCTGTTTCAGCCCCTCTGTTTCCCTCCCTCTGTTTCAGCCCCTCTGTTTCAGCCCCTCTGTTTCTCGCCCTCTGTTTCAGCCCCTCTGTTTCAGCCCCTCTGTTTCTCGCCCTCTGTTTCAGCCCCTCTGTTTCAGCCCCTCTTTATCAGCCCCTCTGTTTCAGCCCCTCTGTTTCTCGCCCTCTGTTTCTCGCCCTCTGTTTCAGCCCCTCTGTTTCAGCCCGTCTCTTTCAGCCCCTCTGTTTCAGCCCCTCTGTTTCTCGCCCTCTGTTTCTCGCCCTCTGTTTCTCGCCCTCTGTTTCGCGCCCTCTGTTTCAGCCACTCTGTTTCAGCCCCTCTGTTTCAGCCCCTCTGTTTCAGCCCCTCTGTTTCAGCCTCTCTGTTTCTCGCCCTCTGTTTCAGCCCCTCTGTTTCAGCCCCTCTGTTTCAGCCCCTCTGTTTCTCGCTCTCTGTTTCTCGCCCTCTGTTTCTCACCCTCTGTTTCTCGCCCTCTGTTTCTCGCCCTCTGTTTCAGCCCCTCTGTTTCAGCCCCTCTGTTTCCCGCCCTCTGTTTCAGCCCCTCTGTTTCAGCCCCTCTGTTTCAGCCCCTCTGTTTCTCGCCCTCTGTTTCAACCCCTCTGTTTCAGCCCCTCTGTTTCAGCCCCTCTGTTTCAGCTCCTCTGTTTCACGCCCTCTGTTTCTCGCCCTCTGTTTCAGCCCCTCTGTTTCTCGCCCTCTGTTTCAGCCCCTCTGTTTCAGCCCCTCTGTTTCAGCCCCTCTGTTTCTCGCCCTCTGTTTCAGCCACTCTGTTTCAGCCCCTCTGTTTCTCGCCCTCTGTTTCAGCCCCTCTGTTTCAGCCCCTCTGTATCAGCCCCACTGTTTCAGCCCCTCTGTTTCTCGCCCTCTGTTTCTCGCCCTCTGTTTCAAACCCTCTGTTTCAGCCCCTCTGTTTCAGCCCCTCTGTTTCAGCCCCTCTGTTTCAGCCCCTCTGTTTCTCGCCCTCTGTTTCTAGCCCTCTGTCTCTCGCTCTCTGTTTCTCGCCCTCTGTTTCTCGCCCTGTGTTTCAGCCCCTCTGTTTCAGCCCCTCTGGTTCAGCCCCTCTGTTTCAGCCCCTCTGTTTCAGCCCCTCTGTTTCTCGCCCTCTGTTTCTCGCACTCTGTTTCTCGCTCTCTGTTTCTCGCCCTCTGTTTCTCGCCTCTGTTTCAGCCCCTCTGTTTCAGCCCCTCTGTTTCAGCCCCTCTGTTTTTAGCCCCTCTGTTTCTCGCCCTCTGTTTCAGCCCCTCTGTTTCTCGCCCTCTGTTTCAGCCCCTCTGTTTCAGGCCCTCTGTAACAGGCCCTCTGTTTCAGCCCCTCTGTTTCTCGCCCTCTGTTTCTCGCCCTCTGTTTCAGCCCCTCTGTTTCAGCCCGTCTCTTTCAGCCCCTCTGTTTCAGCCCCTCTGTTTCTCGCCCTCTGTTTCTCGCCCTCTGTTTCTCGCCCTCTGTTTCGCGCCCTCTGTTTCAGCCCCTCTGTTTCAGCCCCTCTGTTTCTCGCCCTCTGTTTCTCGCCCACTGTTTCTCGCCCTCTGTTTCAGCCCCTCTGTTTCAGCCCCTCTGTTTCAGCCCCTCTGTTTCAGCCTCTCTGTTTCTCGCCCTCTGTTTCTGCCCCTCTGTTTCAGCCCCTCTGTTTCAGCCCCTCTGTTTCCGCCCCTCTGTTTCTCGCCCTCTGTTTCAGCCCCTCTGTTTCAGCCCCTCTGTTTCAGCCCCTCTGTTTCTCGCCCTCTGTTTTCGCACTCTGTTTCAGCCCCTCTGTTTCAGCCCCTCTGTTTCAGCCTCTCTGTTTCTCGCCCTCTGTTTCAGCCCCTCTGTTTCAGCCCCTCTGTTTCAGCCACTCTGTTTCAGCCCCTCTGTTTCTCGCTCTCTGTTTCTCGCCCTCTGTTTCTCGCCCTCTGTTTCTCGCCCTCTGTTTCTCGCCCTCTGTTTCAGCCCCTCTGTTTCAGCCCCTCTGTTTCTCGCCCTCTGTTTCTCGCCCTCTGTTTCTCGCCCTCTGTTTCAGCCACTCTGTATCAGCCCCTCTGTTTCAGCCCCTCTGTTTCTCGCCCTCTGTTTCAGCCCCTCTGTTTCAGCCCCTCTGTTTCAGCCCCTCTGTTTCAGCTCCTCTGTTTCTCGCCCTCTGTTTCAGCCCCTCTTTTTCTCGCCCTCTGTTTCAGCCCCTCTGTTTCTCGCCCTCTGTTTCAGCCCCTCTGTTTCAGCCCCTCTGTTTCAGCCCCTCTGATTCTCGCCCTCTGTTTCAGCCCCTCTGTTTCAGCCCCTCTGTATCAGCCCCTCTGTTTCAGCCCCACTGTTTCTCGCCCTCTGTTTCTCGCTCTCTGTTTATCGCCTCTCTGTTTCCGGCCCTCTGTGTCAGCCCGTCTGTTTCAGCCCCTCTGTTTCAGCCCCTCTGTTTTTAGCCCCTCTGTTTCTCGCCCTCTGTTTCAGCCCCTCTGTTTCTCGCCCTCTGTTTCAGCCCCTCTGTTTCAGCCCCTCTGTATCAGCCCCTCTGTTTCAGCCCCTCTGTTTCTCGCCCTCTGTTTCTCGCCCTCTGTTTCAGCCCCTCTGTTTCAGCCCGTCTCTTTCAGCCCCTCTGTTTAAGCCCCTCTGTTTCTCGCCCTCTGTTTCTCGCCCTCTGTTTCTCGCCCTCTGTTTCTCGCCCTATGTTGCAGCCCCTCTGTTTCACCCCCTCTGTTTCAGCCCCTCTGTTTCTCGCCCTCTGTTTCTCGCCCACTGTTTCTCGCCCTCTGTTTCAGCCCCTCTGTTTCAGCACCTCTGTTTCAGCCCCTCTGTTTCAGCCCCTCTGTTTCTCGCCCTCTGTTTCAGCCCCTCTGTTTCAGCCCCTCTGTTTCTGCCACTCTGTTTCAGCCCCTCTGTTTCTCGCCCTCTGTTTCAGCCCCTCTGTTTCAGCCCCTCTGTTTCAGCCCCTCTGTTTCAGCCCCTCTGTTTCTCGCCCTCTGTTTCTCGCCCTCTTTTTCAGCCCCTCTGTTTCAGCCCCTCTGTTTCAGCCCCTCTGTTTCAGCCTCTCTGTTTCTCGCCCTCTGTTTCAGCCCCTCTGTTTCAGCCCCTCTGTTTCAGCCCCTCTGTTTCTCGCTCTCTGTTTCTCGCCCTCTGTTTCTCGCCCTCTGTTTCTCGCCGTCTGTTTTTCGCCCTCTGTTTCAGCCCCTCTGTTTCAGCCCCTCTGTTTCTCGCCCTCTGTTTCTCGCCCTCTGTTTCTCGCCCTCTGTTTCAGCCCCTCTGTATCAGCCCCTCTGTTTCAGCCCCTCTGTTTCTCGCCTTCAGGTTCAGCCCCTCTGTTTCAGCACCTCTGTTTAAGCCCCTCTGTTTCAGCCCCTCTGTTTCAGCTCCTCTGTCTCTCGCCCTCTGTTTCTCGCCCTCTGTTTCAGCCCCTCTGTTTCCCTCCCTCTGTTTCAGCCCCTCTGTTTCAGCCCCTCTGTTTCTCGCCCTCTGTTTCAGCCCCTCTGTTTCAGCCCCTCTGTTTCTCGCCCTCTGTTTCAGCCCCTCTGTTTCAGCCCCTCTTTATCAGCCCCTCTGTTTCAGCCCCTCTGTTTCTCGCCCTCTGTTTCTCGCCCTCTGTTTCAGCCCCTCTGTTTCAGCCCCTCTGTTTTTCGCCCTCTGTTTCAGCCCCTCTGTTTCTCGCCCTCTGTTTCAGCCCCTCTGTTTCAGCCGCTCTGTATCAACCCCTCTGTTTCAGCCCCTCTGTTTCTCGCCCTCTGTTTCTAGCCCTCTGTATCAGCCCCTCTGTTTCAGCCCCTCTGTTTCAGCCCCTCTGTTTATCGCCCTCTGTTTCTCGCTTTCTGTTTCTCGCCCTCTGTTTCTCGCCCTCTGTTTCAGCCCCTCTGTTTCAGCCACTCTGTTTCAGCTCCTCTGTTTCTCACCTTCTGTTTCTCGCCCACTGTTTCTCGCCCTCTGTTACAGCCCCGCTGTTTCAGCCCCTCTGTTTCTCGCCCTCTGTTTCAGCCCCTCTGTTTCAGCCCTTCTGTGTCAGCCCCTCTGTTTCTCGCCCTCTGTTTCTCGCCCTCTGTTTCTCGCTCTCTGTTTCTCGCCCTCTGTTTCTCGCCCTCTGTTTCAGCCCCTCTGTTTCAGCCCCTCTGTATCAGCCCCTCTGTTTCAGCCCCTCTGTTTCACGCCCTCTGTTTCAGCCCCTCTGCTTCAGCCCCTCTGTTTCAGCACCTCTGTTTCAGCTCCTCTGTTTCTCGCCCTTTGTTTCTCTCCCTCTGTTTCAGCCCCTCTGTTTCTCGCCCTCTGTTTCAGCCCCTCTGTTTCTCGCCCTCTGTTTCAGCCCCTCTGTTTCAGCCCCTCTGTTTCAGCCCCTCTGTTTCTCGCCCTCTGTTTCAGCCCCTCTGTTTCAGCCCCTCTGTTTCAGCCCCTCTGTTTCAGCTCCTCTGTTTCTCGCCCTCTGTTTCAGCCCCTCTGTTTCTCGCCCTCTGTTTCAGCCCCTCTGTTTCTCGCCCTCTGTTTCAGCCCCTCTGTTTCAGCCCCTCTGTTTCAGCCCCTCTGTTTCTCGCCCTCTGTTTCAGCCACTCTGTTTTAGCCCCTCTGTTTCTCGCCCTCTGTTTCAGCCCCTCTGTTTCAGCCCCTCTGTATCAGCCCCTCTGTTTCAGCCCCTCTGTTTCTCGCCCTCTGTTTCTCGCCCTCTGTTTCTCGCCCTCTGTTTCTCGCCCTCTGTTTCAGCCCCTCTGTTTCAGCCCCTCTGTTTCAGCCCCTCTGATTCTCGCCCTCTGTTTCTCGCCCACTGTTTCTCGCCCTCTGTTTCAGCCCCTCTGTTTCAGTCCCTCTGTTTCTGCCCCTCTGTTTCAGCCCCTCTGTTTCACGCCCTCTGTTTCAGCCCCTCTGTTTCAGCTCCTCTGTTTCAGCCCCTCTGTTTCTCGCCCTCAGTTTCAGCCCCTCTGTTTCAGCCCCTCTGTTTCAGCCCCTCTGTTTCTCGCCCTCTGTTTCTCGCCCTCTGTTTGAGCCCCTCTGTTTCAGCCCCTCTGTTTCAGCCCCTCTGTTTCAGCCTCTCTGTTTCTCGCCCTCTGTTTCAGCCCCTCTGTTTCAGCCCCTCTGTTTCAGCCCCTCTGTTTCTCGCTCTCTGTTTCTCGCCCTCTGTTTCAGCCCCTCTGTTTCAGCCCCTCTGTTTCAGCCCCTCTGTATCAGCCCCTCTGTTTCAGCCCCTCTGTTTCTCGCCCTCTGTTTCACGACCTCTGTTTCTGCCCCTCTGTTAAAGCCCCTCTGTTTCAGCCCTTCTGTGTCAGCCCCTCTGTTTCTCGCCCTCTGTTTCTCGCCCTCTGTTTCTCGCTCTCTGTTTCAGCCCCTCTGTTTCTCGCCCTCTGTTTCAGCCCCTCTGTTTCAGCCCCTCTGTTTCAGCCCCTCTGTTTCTCGCCCTCTGTTTCAGCCCCTCTGTTTCAGCCCCTCTGTTTCAGCCCCTCTGTTTCAGCTCCTCTGTTTCTCGCCCTCTGTTTCAGCCCCTCTGTTTCTCGCCCTCTGTTTCAGCCCCTCTGTTTCTCGCCCTCTGTTTCAGCCCCTCTGTTTCAGCCCCTCTGTTTCAGCCCCTCTGTTTCTCGCCCTCTGTTTCAGCCACTCTGTTTTAGCCCCTCTGTTTCTCGCCCTCTGTTTCAGCCCCTCTGTTTCAGCCCCTCTGTATCAGCCCCTCTGTTTCAGCCCCTCTGTTTCTCGCCCTCTGTTTCTCGCCCTCTGTTTCTCGCCCTCTGTTTCTCGCCCTCTGTTTCAGCCCCTCTGTTTCAGCCCCTCTGTTTCAGCCCCTCTGATTCTCGCCCTCTGTTTCTCGCCCACTGTTTCTCGCCCTCTGTTTCAGCCCCTCTGTTTCAGTCCCTCTGTTTCAGCCCCTCTGTTTCAGCCCCTCTGTTTCACGCCCTCTGTTTCAGCCCCTCTGTTTCAGCTCCTCTGTTTCAGCCCCTCTGTTTCTCGCCCTCAGTTTCAGCCCCTCTGTTTCAGCCCCTCTGTTTCAGCCCCTCTGTTTCTCGCCCTCTGTTTCTCGCCCTCTGTTTCAGCCCCTCTGTTTCAGCCCCTCTGTTTCAGCCCCTCTGTTTCAGCCTCTCTGTTTCTCGCCCTCTGTTTCAGCCCCTCTGTTTCAGCCCCTCTGTTTCAGCCCCTCTGTTTCTCGCTCTCTGTTTCTCGCCCTCTGTTTCAGCCCCTCTGTTTCAGCCCCTCTGTTTCAGCCCCTCTGTATCAGCCCCTCTGTTTCAGCCCCTCTGTTTCTCGCCCTCTGTTTCACGACCTCTGTTTCTGCCCCTCTGTTAAAGCCCCTCTGTTTCAGCCCTTCTGTGTCAGCCCCTCTGTTTCTCGCCCTCTGTTTCTCGCCCTCTGTTTCTCGCTCTCTGTTTCTCGCCCTCTGTTTCTCGCCCTCTGTTTCAGCCCCTCTGTTTCAGCCCCTCTGTATCAGCCCCTCTGTTTCAGCCCCTCTGTTTCACGCCCTCTGTTTCAGCCCCTCTGCTTCAGCCCCTCTGTTTCAGCACCTCTGTTTCAGCTCCTCTGTTTCTCGCCCTTTGTTTCTCTCCCTCTGTTTCAGCCCCTCTGTTTCTCGCCCTCTGTTTCAGCCCCTCTGTTTCTCGCCCTCTGTTTCAGCCCCTCTGTTTCAGCCCCTCTGTTTCAGCCCCTCTGTTTCTCGCCCTCTGTTTCAGCCCCTCTGTTTCAGCCCCTCTGTTTCACCCCCTCTGTTTCAGCTCCTCTGTTTCTCGCCCTCTGTTTCAGCCCCTCTGTTTCTAGCCCTCTGTTTCAGCCCCTCTGTTTCTCGCCCTCTGTTTCAGCCCCTCTGTTTCAGCCCCTCTGTTTCAGCCCCTCTGTTTCTCGCCCTCTGTTTCAGCCACTCTGTTTTAGCCCCTCTGTTTCTCGCCCTCTGTTTCAGCCCCTCTGTTTCAGCCCCTCTGTATCAGCCCCTCTGTTTCAGCCCCTCTGTTTCTCGCCCTCTGTTTCTCGCCCTCTGTTTCTCGCCCTCTGTTTCTCGCCCTCTGTTTCAGCCCCTCTGTTTCAGCCCCTCTGTTTCAGCCCCTCTGATTCTCGCCCTCTGTTTCTCGCCCACTGTTTCTCGCCCTCTGTTTCAGCCCCTCTGTTTCAGTCCCTCTGTTTCAGCCCCTCTGTTTCAGCCCCTCTGTTTCACGCCCTCTGTTTCAGCCCCTCTGTTTCAGCTCCTCTGTTTCAGCCCCTCTGTTTCTCGCCCTCAGTTTCAGCCCCTCTGTTTCAGCCCCTCTGTTTCAGCCCCTCTGTTTCTCGCCCTCTGTTTCTCGCCCTCTGTTTCAGCCCCTCTGTTTCAGCCCCTCTGTTTCAGCCCCTCTGTTTCAGCCTCTCTGTTTCTCGCCCTCTGTTTCAGCCCCTCTGTTTCAGCCCCTCTGTTTCAGCCCCTCTGTTTCTCGCTCTCTGTTTCTCGCCCTCTGTTTCTCACCCTCTGTTTCTCGCCCTCTGTTTCACGCCCTCTGTTTCAGCCCCTCTGTTTCAGCCCCTCTGGTTCTCGCCCTCTGTTTCTCGCCCTCTGTTTCTCGCCCTCTGTTTCAGCCCCTCTGTTTCAGCCCCTCTGTTTCTCGCCCTCTGTTTCAGCTCCTCTGTTTCAGCCCCTCTGTTTCAGCCCCTCTGTTTCAGCTCCTCTGTTTCTCGCCCTCTGTTTCTCGCCCTTTGTTTCAGACCCTCTGTTTCTCGCCCTCTGTTTCAGCCCCTCTGTTTCAGCCCCTCTGTTTCAGCCACTCTGTTTCTCGCTCTCTGTTTCTCGCCCTCTGTTTCTCACCCTCTGTTTCTCGCCCTCTGTTTCTCGCCCTCTGTTTCAGCCCCTCTGTTTCAGCCCCTCTGTTTCTCGCCCTCTGTTTCTCGCCCTCTGTTTCTCGCCCTCTGTTTCAGCCCCTCTGTTTCAGCCCCTCTGTTTCAGCCCCTCTGTTTCTCGCCCTCTGTTTCAGCCCCTCTGTTTCAGCCCCTCTGTTTCAGCCCCTCTGTTTCAGCTCCTCTGTTTCTCGCCCTCTGTTTCTCGCCCTCTGTTTCAGACCCTCTGTTTCTCGCCCTCTGTTTCAGCCCCTCTGTTTCTCGCCCTCTGTTTCAGCCACTCTGTTTCAGCCCCTCTGTTTCAGCCCCTCTGTTTCTCGCCCTCTGTTTCAGCCACTCTGTTTCAGCCCCTCTGTTTCTCGCCCTCTGTTTCAGCCCCTCTGTTTCAGCCCCTCTGTATCAGCCCCTCTGTTTCAGACCCTCTGTTTCTCACCCTCTGTTTCTCGCCCTCTGTTTCTCGCCCTCTGTTTCAGCCCCTCTGTTTCACGCCCTCTGTTTCTCGCCCTCTGTTTCAGCCCCTCTGTTTCAGCCCCTCTGTTTCAGCCCCTCTGTTTCTCGCCCTCTGTTTCAGCCCCTCTGTTTCAGCCCCTCTGTTTCAGCCCCTCTGTTTCAGCTCCTCTGTTTCACGCCCTCTGTTTCTCGCCCTCTGTTTCAGCCCCTCTGTTTCTCGCCCTCTGTTTCAGCCCCTCTGTTTCAGCCCCTCTGTTTCAGCCCCTCTGTTTCTCGCCCTCTGTTTCAGCCACTCTGTTTCAGCCCCTCTGTTTCTCGCCCTCTGTTTCAGCCCCTCTGTTTCAGCCCCTCTGTATCAGCCCCACTGTTTCAGCCCCTCTGTTTCTCGCCCTCTGTTTCTCGCCCTCTGTTTCAAACCCTCTGTTTCAGCCCCTCTGTTTCAGCCCCTCTGTTTCAGCCCCTCTGTTTCAGCCCCTCTGTTTCTCGCCCTCTGTTTCTAGCCCTCTGTCTCTCGCTCTCTGTTTCTCGCCCTCTGTTTCTCGCCCTGTGTTTCAGCCCCTCTGTTTCAGCCCCTCTGGTTCAGCCCCTCTGTTTCAGCCCCTCTGTTTCTCGCCCTCTGTTTCTCGCACTCTGTTTCTCGCTCTCTGTTTCTCGCCCTCTGTTTCTCGCCTCTGTTTCAGCCCCTCTGTTTCAGCCCCTCTGTTTCAGCCCCTCTGTTTTTAGCCCCTCTGTTTCTCGCCCTCTGTTTCAGCCCCTCTGTTTCTCGCCCTCTGTTTCAGCCCCTCTGTTTCAGCCCCTCTGTAACAGGCCCTCTGTTTCAGCCCCTCTGTTTCTCGCCCTCTGTTTCTCGCCCTCTGTTTCAGCCCCTCTGTTTCAGCCCGTCTCTTTCAGCCCCTCTGTTTCAGCCCCTCTGTTTCTCGCCCTCTGTTTCTCGCCCTCTGTTTCTCGCCCTCTGTTTCGCGCCCTCTGTTTCAGCCTCTCTGTTTCAGCCCCTCTGTTTCTCGCCCTCTGTTTCTCGCCCACTGTTTCTCGCCCTCTGTTTCAGCCCCTCTGTTTCAGCCCCTCTGTTTCAGCCCCTCTGTTTCAGCCCCTCTGTTTCTCGCCCTCTGTTTCTGCCCCTCTGTTTCAGCCCCTCTGTTTCCGCCCCTCTGTTTCTCGCCCTCTGTTTCAGCCCCTCTGTTTCAGCCCCTCTGTTTCAGCCCCTCTGTTTCTCGCCCTCTGTTTTCGCACTCTGTTTCAGCCCCTCTGTTTCAGCCCCTCTGTTTCAGCCTCTCTGTTTCTCGCCCTCTGTTTCAGCCCCTCTGTTTCAGCCCCTCTGTTTCAGCCCCTCTGTTTCAGCCCCTCTGTTTCTCGCTCTCTGTTTCTCGCCCTCTGTTTCTCGCCCTCTGTTTCTCGCCCTCTGTTTCCCGCCCTCTGTTTCAGCCCCTCTGTTTCAGCCCCTCTGTTTCTCGCCCTCTGTTTCTCGCCCTCTGTTTCTCGCCCTCTGTTTCAGCCACTCTGTATCAGCCCCTCTGTTTCAGCCCCTCTGTTTCTCGCCCTCTGTTTCAGCCCCTCTGTTTCATCCCCTCTGTTTCAGCCCCTCTGTTTCAGCTCCTCTGTTTCTCGCCCTCTGTTTCAGCCCCTCTTTTTCTCGCCCTCTGTTTCAGCCCCTCTGTTTCTCGCCCTCTGTTTCAGCCCCTCTGTTTCAGCCCCTCTGTTTCAGCCCCTCTGTTTCTCGCCCTCTGTTTCAGCCCCTCTGTTTCAGCCCCTCTGTATCAGCCCCTCTGTTTCAGCCCCACTGTTTCTCGCCCTCTGTTTCTCGCTCTCTGTTTATCGCCTCTCTGTTTCCGGCCCTCTGTGTCAGCCCGTCTGTTTCAGCCCCTCTGTTTCAGCCCCTCTGTTTTTAGCCCCTCTGTTTCTCGCCCTCTGTTTCAGCCCCTCTGTTTCTCGCCCTCTGTTTCAGCCCCTCTGTTTCAGCCCCTCTGTATCAGCCCCTCTGTTTCAGCCCCTCTGTTTCTCGCCCTCTGTTTCTCGCCCTCTGTTTCAGCCCCTCTGTTTCAGCCCGTCTCTTTCAGCCCCTCTGTTTAAGCCCCTCTGTTTCTCGCCCTCTGTTTCAGCCTCTCTGTTTCTCGCCCTCTGTTTCAGCCCCTCTGTTTCAGCCCCTCTGTTTCAGCCCCTCTGTTTCAGCCCCTCTGTTTCTCGCTCTCTGTTTCTCGCCCTCTGTTTCTCGCCCTCTGTTTCTCGCCCTCTGTTTCCCGCCCTCTGTTTCAGCCCCTCTGTTTCAGCCCCTCTGTTTCTCGCCCTCTGTTTCTCGCCCTCTGTTTCTCGCCCTCTGTTTCAGCCACTCTGTATCAGCCCCTCTGTTTCAGCCCCTCTGTTTCTCGCCCTCTGTTTCAGCCCCTCTGTTTCATCCCCTCTGTTTCAGCCCCTCTGTTTCAGCTCCTCTGTTTCTCGCCCTCTGTTTCAGCCCCTCTTTTTCTCGCCCTCTGTTTCAGCCCCTCTGTTTCTCGCCCTCTGTTTCAGCCCCACTGTTTCAGCCCCTCTGTTTCAGCCCCTCTGTTTCTCGCCCTCTGTTTCAGCCCCTCTGTTTCAGCCCCTCTGTATCAGCCCCTCTGTTTCAGCCCCACTGTTTCTCGCCCTCTGTTTCTCGCTCTCTGTTTATCGCCTCTCTGTTTCCGGCCCTCTGTGTCAGCCCGTCTGTTTCAGCCCCTCTGTTTCAGCCCCTCTGTTTTTAGCCCCTCTGTTTCTCGCCCTCTGTTTCAGCCCCTCTGTTTCTCGCCCTCTGTTTCAGCCCCTCTGTTTCAGCCCCTCTGTATCAGCCCCTCTGTTTCAGCCCCTCTGTTTCTCGCCCTCTGTTTCTCGCCCTCTGTTTCAGCCCCTCTGTTTCAGCCCGTCTCTTTCAGCCCCTCTGTTTAAGCCCCTCTGTTTCTCGCCCTCTGTTTCTCGCCCTCTGTTTCTCGCCCTCTGTTTCTCGCCCTATGTTGCAGCCCCTCTGTTTCAGCCCCTCTGTTTCAGCCCCTCTGTTTCTCGCCCTCTGTTTCTCGCCCACTGTTTCTCGCCCTCTGTTTCAGCCCCTCTGTTTCAGCCCCTCTGTTTCAGCCCCTCTGTTTCAGCCCCTCTGTTTCTCGCCCTCTGTTTCAGCCCCTCTGTTTCAGCCCCTCTGTTTCAGCCACTCTGTTTCAGCCCCTCTGTTTCTCGCCCTCTGTTTCAGCCCCTCTGTTTCAGCCCCTCTGTTTCAGCCCCTCTGTTTCAGCCCCTCTGTTTCTCGCCCTCTGTTTCTCGCCCTCTTTTTCAGCCCCTCTGTTTCAGCCCCTCTGTTTCAGCCCCTCTGTTTCAGCCTCTCTGTTTCTCGCCCTCTGTTTCAGCCCCTCTGTTTCAGCCCCTCTGTTTCAGCCCCTCTGTTTCTCGCTCTCTGTTTCTCGCCCTCTGTTTCTCGCCCTCTGTTTCTCGCCGTCTGTTTTTCGCCCTCTGTTTCAGCCCCTCTGTTTCAGCCCCTCTGTTTCTCGCCCTCTGTTTCTCGCCCTCTGTTTCTCGCCCTCTGTTTCAGCCCCTCTGTATCAGCCCCTCTGTTTCAGCCCCTCTGTTTCTCGCCTTCTGTTTCAGCCCCTCTGTTTCAGCACCTCTGTTTAAGCCCCTCTGTTTCAGCCCCTCTGTTTCAGCTCCTCTGTCTCTCGCCCTCTGTTTCTCGCCCTCTGTTTCAGCCCCTCTGTTTCCCTCCCTCTGTTTCAGCCCCTCTGTTTCAGCCCCTCTGTTTCAGCCCCTCTGTTTCTCGCCCTCTGTTTCAGCCCCTCTGTTTCAGCCCCTCTGTTTCTCGCCCTCTGTTTCAGCCCCTCTGTTTCAGCCCCTCTTTATCAGCCCCTCTGTTTCAGCCCCTCTGTTTCTCGCCCTCTGTTTCTCGCCCTCTGTTTCAGCCCCTCTGTTTCAGCCCCTCTGTTTTTCGCCCTCTGTTTCAGCCCCTCTGTTTCTCGCCCTCTGTTTCAGCCCCTCTGTTTCAGCCGCTCTGTATCAACCCCTCTGTTTCAGCCCCTCTGTTTCTCGCCCTCTGTTTCTAGCCCTCTGTATCAGCCCCTCTGTTTCAGCCCCTCTGTTTCAGCCCCTCTGTTTATCGCCCTCTGTTTCTCGCTTTCTGTTTCTCGCCCTCTGTTTCTCGCCCTCTGTTTCAGCCCCTCTGTTTCAGCCACTCTGTTTCAGCTCCTCTGTTTCTCGCCCTCTTTTTCTCGCCCACTGTTTCTCGCCCTCTGTTTCAGCCCCTCTGTTTCAGCCCCTCTGTTTCTCGCCCTCTGTTTCAGCCCCTCTGTTTCAGCCCCTCTGTTTCAGCCCCTCTGTATCAGCCCCTCTGTTTCAGCCCCTCTGTTTCTCGCCCTCTGTTTCACGACCTCTGTTTCTGCCCCTCTGTTTCAGCCCCTCTGTTTCAGCCCTTCTGTGTCAGCCCCTCTGTTTCTCGCCCTCTGTTTCTCGCCCTCTGTTTCTCGCTCTCTGTTTCTCGCCCTCTGTTTCTCGCCCTCTGTTTCAGCCCCTCTGTTGCAGCCCCTCTGTATCAGCCCCTCTGTTTCAGCCCCTCTGTTTCACGCCCTCTGTTTCAGCCCCTCTGCTTCAGCCCCTCTGTTTCAGCACCTCTGTTTCAGCTCCTCTGTTTCTCGCCCTTTGTTTCTCTCCCTCTGTTTCAGCCCCTCTGTTTCTCGCCCTCTGTTTCAGCCCCTCTGTTTCTCGCCCTCTGTTTCAGCCCCTCTGTTTCAGCCCCTCTGTTTCAGCCCCTCTGTTTCTCGCCCTCTGTTTCAGCCCCTCTGTTTCAGCCCCTCTGTTTCAGCCCCTCTGTTTCAGCTCCTCTGTTTCTCGCCCTCTGTTTCAGCCCCTCTGTTTCTCGCCCTCTGTTTCAGCCCCTCTGTTTCTCGCCCTCTGTTTCAGCCCCTCTGTTTCAGCCCCTCTGTTTCAGCCCCTCTGTTTCTCGCCCTCTGTTTCAGCCACTCTGTTTTAGCCCCTCTGTTTCTCGCCCTCTGTTTCAGCCCCTCTGTTTCAGCCCCTCTGTATCAGCCCCTCTGTTTCAGCCCCTCTGTTTCTCGCCCTCTGTTTCTCGCCCTCTGTTTCTCGCCCTCTGTTTCTCGCCCTCTGTTTCAGCCCCTCTGTTTCAGCCCCTCTGTTTCAGCCCCTCTGATTCTCGCCCTCTGTTTCTCGCCCACTGTTTCTCGCCCTCTGTTTCAGCCCCTCTGTTTCAGTCCCTCTGTTTCAGCCCCTCTGTTTCAGCCCCTCTGTTTCACGCCCTCTGTTTCAGCCCCTCTGTTTCAGCTCCTCTGTTTCAGCCCCTCTGTTTCTCGCCCTCAGTTTCAGCCCCTCTGTTTCAGCCCCTCTGTTTCAGCCCCTCTGTTTCTCGCCCTCTGTTTCTCGCCCTCTGTTTCAGCCCCTCTGTTTCAGCCCCTCTGTTTCAGCCCCTCTGTTTCAGCCTCTCTGTTTCTCGCCCTCTGTTTCAGCCCCTCAGTTTCAGCCCCTCTGTTTCAGCCCCTCTGTTTCTCGCTCTCTGTTTCTCGCCCTCTGTTTCTCACCCTCTGTTTCTCGCCCTCTGTTTCACGCCCTCTGTTTCAGCCCCTCTGTTTCAGCCCCTCTGTTTCTCGCCCTCTGTTTCTCGCCCTCTGTTTCTCGCCCTCTGTTTCAGCCCCTCTGTTTCAGCCCCTCTGTTTCAGCCCCTCTGTTTCTCGCCCTCTGTTTCAGCCCCTCTGTTTCAGCCCCTCTGTTTCAGCCCCTCTGTTTCAGCTCCTCTGTTTCTCGCCCTCTGTTTCTCGCCCTTTGTTTCAGACCCTCTGTTTCTCGCCCTCTGTTTCAGCCCCTCTGTTTCAGCCCCTCTGTTTCAGCCCCTCTGTTTCTCGCTCTCTGTTTCTCGCCCTCTGTTTCTCACCCTCTGTTTCTCGCCCTCTGTTTCTCGCCCTCTGTTTCAGCCCCTCTGTTTCAGCCCCTCTGTTTCTCGCCCTCTGTTTCTCGCCCTCTGTTTCTCGCCCTCTGTTTCAGCCCCTCTGTTTCAGCCCCTCTGTTTCAGCCCCTCTGTTTCTCGCCCTCTGTTTCAGCCCCTCTGTTTCAGCCCCTCTGTTTCAGCCCCTCTGTTTCAGCTCCTCTGTTTCTCGCCCTCTGTTTCTCGCCCTCTGTTTCAGACCCTCTGTTTCTCGCCCTCTGTTTCAGCCCCTCTGTTTCTCCCCCTCTGTTTCAGCCACTCTGTTTCAGCCCCTCTGTTTCAGCCCCTCTGTTTCTCGCCCTCTGTTTCAGCCACTCTGTTTCAGCCCCTCTGTTTCTCGCCCTCTGTTTCAGCCCCTCTGTTTCAGCCCCTCTGTATCAGCCCCTCTGTTTCAGACCCTCTGTTTCTCGCCCTCTGTTTCTCGCCCTCTGTTTCAAACCCTCGGTTTCAGCCCATCTGTTTCAGCCCCTCTGTTTCAGCCCCTCTGTTTCAGCCCCTCTGTTTCTCGCCCTCTGTTTCTAGCCCTCTGTTTCTCGCTCTCTGTTTCTCGCCCTCTGTTTCTCGCCCTGTGTTTCAGCCCCTCGCTTTCAGCCCCTCCGGTTCAGCACTTCTGTTTCAGCCCCTCTGTTTAAGCCCCTCTGTTTCTCGCCCTCTGTTTCTCCACCTCTGTTTCAGCCCCTCTGTTTCTCGCCCACTGTTTCAGCCCCTCTGTTTCAGCCCCTCTGTATCAGCCCCTCTGTTTCAGCCCCACTGTTTCTCGCCCTCTGTTTCTCGCTCTCTCTTTCTCGCCCTCTGTTTCCGGCCCTCTGTTTCAGCCCGTCTGTTTCAGCCCCTCTGTTTCAGCCCCTCTGTTTTTAGCCCCTCTGTTTCTCGCCCTCTGTTTCAGCCCCTCTGTTTCTCGCCCTCTGTTTCAGCCCCTCTGTTTCAGCCCCTCTGTATCAGCCCCTCTGTTTCAGCCCCTCTGTTTCTCGCCCTCTGTTTCTCGCCCTCTGTTTCAGCCCCTCTGTTACAGCCCGTCTCATTCAGCCCCTCTGTTTAAGCCCCTCTGTTTCTCGCCCTCTGATTCTCGCCCTCTGTTTCTCGCCCTCTGTTTCTCGCCCTATGTTTCAGCCCCTCTGTTTCAGCCCCACTGTTTCAGCCCCTCTGTTTTTCGCCCTCTGTTTCTCGCCCACTGTTTCTCGCCCTCTGTTTCAGCCCCTCTGTTTCAGCCCCTCTGTTTCAGAACCTCTGTTTCAGCCCCTCTGTTTCTCGCCCTCTGTTTCAGCCCCTCTGTTTCAGCCCCTCTGTTTCAGCCACTCTGTTTCAGCCCCCCTGTTTCTTGCCCTCTCTTTCAGCCCCTCTGTTTCAGCCCCTCTGTTTCAGCCCCTCTGTTTCAGCCCCTCTGTTTCTCGCCCTCTGTTTCTCGCCCTCTGTTTCTCGCCCTCTTTTTCAGCCCCTCTGTTTCAGCCCCTCTGTTTCAGCCCCTCTGTTTCAGCCTCTCTGTTTCTCGCCCTCTGTTTCAGCCCCTCTGTTTCAGCCCCTCTGTTTCAGCCCCTCTGTTTCTCGCTCTCTGTTTCTCGCCCTCTGTTTCTCGCCCTCTGTTTCTCGCCGTCTGTTTTTCGCCCTCTGTTTCAGCCCCTCTGTTTCAGCCCATCTGTTCCTCGCCCTCTGTTTCTCGCCCTCTGTTTCTCCCCCTCTGTTTCAGCCCCTCTGTATCAGCCCCTCTGTTTCAGCCCCTCTGTTTCTCGCCCTCTGTTTCAGCCCCTCTGTTTCAGCACCTCTGTTTAAGCCCCTCTGTTTCAGCCCCTCTGTTTCAGCTCCTCTGTCTCTCGCCCTCTGTTTCTAACCCTCTGTTTCAGCCCCTCTGTTTCCCTCACTCTGTTTCAGCCCCTCTGTTTCAGCCCCTCTGTTTCACCCCTCTGTTTCTCGCCCTCTGTTTCAGCCCCTCTGTTTCAGCCCCTCTGTTTCTCGCCCTCTGTTTCAGCCCCTCTGTTTCAGCCCCTCTTTAGCAGCCCCTCTGTTTCAGCCCCTCTGTTTCTCGCCCTCTGTTTCTCGCCCTCTGTTTCAGCCCCTCTGTGTCAGCCCCTCTGTTTCAGCCCCTCTGTTTTTCGCCCTCTGTTTCAGCCCCTCTGTTTCTCGCCCTCTGTTTCAGCCCCTCTGTTTCAGCCGCTCTGTATCAACCCCTCTGTTTCAGCCCCTCTGTTTCTCGCCCTCTGTTTCTAGCCCTCTGTATCAGCCCCTCTGTTTCAGCCCCTCTGTTTCAGCCCCTCTGTTTAACGCCCTCTGTTTCTCGCCCTCTGTTTCACGCCCTCTGTTTCTCGCTTTCTGTTTCTCGCCCTCTGTTTCTCGCCCTCTGTTTCAGCCCCTCTGTTTCAGCCCCTCTGTTTCAGCTCCTCTGTTTCTCGCCCTCTGTTTCTCGCCCACTGTTTCTCGCCCTCTGTTTCAGGCCCTCTGTTACAGCCCCTCTGTTTCAGCCCCTCTGTTTCAGCCCCTCTGTTTCTCGCCCTCTGTTTCAGCCCCTCTGTTTCAGCCCCTCTGTTTCTCGCCCTCTGTTTCAGCCCCTCTGTTTCAGCCCCTCTGTATCAGCCCCTCTGTTTCAGCCCCTCTGTTTCTCGCCCTCTGTTTCACGACCTCTGTTTCAGCCACTCTGTTTCAGCCCCTCTCTTTCAGCCCCTCTGTTTCAGCCCTTCTGTTTCAGCCCCTCTGTTTCTCGCCCTCTGTTTCTCGCCCTCTGTTTCTCGCTCTCTGTTTCTCGCCCTCTGTTTCTCGCCCTCTGTTTCAGCCCCTCTGTTTCAGCCCCTCTGTATCAGCCCCTCTGTTTCAGCCCCTCTGTTTCACGCCCTCTGTTTCAGCCCCTCTGCTTCAGCCCCTCTGTTTCAGCCCCTCTGTTTCAGCTCCTCTGTTTCTCGCCCTTTGTTTCTCTCCCTCTGTTTCAGCCCCTCTGTTTCTCGCCCTCTGTTTCAGCCCCTCTGTTTCTCGCCCTCTGTTTAAGCCCCTCTGTTTCAGCCCCTCTGTTTCAGCCACTCTGTTTCTCGCCCTCTGTTTCTGCCCCTCTGTTTCAGCCCCTCTGTTTCTCGCCCTCTGTTTCAGCCCCTCTGTTTCAGCCCCTCTGTATCAGCCCCTCTGTTTCAGCCCCTCTGTTTCTCGCCCTCTGTTTCTCGCCCTCTGTTTCAGCCCCTCTGTTTCTCGCCCTCTGTTTCAGCCCCTCTTTTTCTCGCCCTCTGTTTCAGCCCCTCTGTTTCAGCCCCTCTGTTTCTCGCCCTCTGTTTCAGCCCCTCTGTTTCACCCTCTCTGTTTCTCGCCCTCTGTTTCAGCCCCTCTGTTTCATCCCCTCTGTTTCTCGCCCTCTGTTTCTCGCCCTCTGTTTCTCGCCCTCTGTTTCAGCCCCTCTGTTTCAGCCCCTCTGTTTCAGCCCCTCTGTTTCAGCCCCTCTGTTTCTCGCCCTCTGTTTCAGCCCCTCTGTTTCAGCCCCTCTGTTTCAGCCCCTCTGTTTCAGCCCCTCTGTTTCTCCCACTCTGTTTCTCGCCATCTGTTTCTCGCCCTCTGTTTCTCGCCCTCTGTTTCTCGCCCTCTGTTTCAGCCCCTCTGTTTCTCGCCCTCTGTTTCTCGCCCTCTGTTTCTTGCTCTCTGTTTCTCGCCCTCTGTTTCAGCCCCTCTGTTTCGGCCCCTCTGTTTCAGCCCCTCTGTTTCAGCCCCTCTGTTTCAGCACCTCTGTTTCTCGCCCTCTGTTACTCGCCCACTGTTTCAGCCCCTCTGTTTCTCGCCCTCTGTTTCAGCCCCTCTGTTTCTCGCCCTCTGTTTCAGCGCCTCTGTTTCTCGCCCTCTGTTTCAGCCCCTCTGTTTCAGCCCCTCTGTTTCTCGCCCTCAGTTTCAGCCCCTCTGTTTCAGCCCCTCTGTATCAGCCCCTCTGTTTCAGCTCCTCTGTTTCTCGCCCTCTGTTTCTCGCCCTCTGTTTCAGCCCCTCTGTTTCAGCCCCTCTGTTTCAGCCCATCTGTTTAAGCCCCTCTGTTTCTTGCCCTCTGTTTCTCGCCCTCTGTTTCTCGCTCTCTGTTTCTCGCCCTCTGTTTCTCGCCTCTGTTTCAGCCCCTCTGTTTCAGCCCCTCTGTTTCACCCCCTCTGTTTTTAGCCCCTCTGTTTCTCGCCCTCTGTTTCAGCCCCTCTGTTTCTCGCCCTCTGTTTCAGCCCCTCTGTTTCAGCCCCTCTGTATCAGCCCCTCTGTTTCAGACCCTCTGTTTCTCGCCCTCTGTTTCTCGCCCTCTGTTTCAGCCCCTCTGTTTCAGGCCGTCTCTTTCAGCCCCTCTGTTTCAGCCCCTCTGTTTCTCGCCCTCTGTTTCTCGCCCTCTGTTTCTCGCCCTCTGTTTCAGCCCCTCTGTTTCAGCCCCTCTGTTTCAGCCCCTCTGTTTCTCGCCCTCTGTTTCTCGCCCACTGTTTCTCGCCCTCTGTTTCAGCCCCTCTGTTTCAGCCCCTCTGTTTCAGCCCCTCTGTTTCAGCCCCTTGGTTTCTCGCCCTCTGTTTCAGCCCCTCTGTTTCAGCCCCTCTGTTTTAGCCCCTCTGTTTCCGCCCCTCTGTTTCTCGCCCTCTGTTTCAGCCTTCTGTTTCAGCCCCTCTGTTTCAGCCCCTCTGTTTCAGCCCCTCTGTTTCTCGCCCTCTGTTTCTCGCCCTCTGTTTCAGCCCCTCTGTTTCAGCCCCTCTGTTTCAGCCCCTCTGTTTCAGCCTCTCTGTTTCTCGCCCTCTGTTTCAGCCCCTCTGTTTCAGCCCCTCTGTTTCAGCCCCTCTGTTTCTCGCTCTCTGTTTCTCGCCCTCTGTTTCAGCCCCTCTGTTTCTCGCCCTCTGTTTCAGACCCTCTGTTTCAGCCCCTCTGTTTCAGCCCCTCTGTTTCTCGCCCTCTGTTTCAGCCCCTCTGTTTCACCCCCTCTGTTTCTCGCCCTCTGTTTCAGCCCCTCTGTTTCTCTCCCTCTGTTTCAGCCCCTCTGTTTCAGCCCCTCTGTATCAGCCCCTCTGTTTCAGCCCCTCTGTTTCAGCCCCTCTGTTTCAGACCCTCTGTTTCTCGCCCTCTGTTTCTCGCCCTCTGTTTCTCGCCCTCTGTTTCAGCCCCTCTGCTTCAGCCCCTCTGTTTCAGCCCCTCTGTTTCAGCCCCTCTGTTTCTCGCCCTCTGTTTCAGCCCCTCTGTTTCAGCCCCTCAGTTTCAGCCCCTCTGTTTCAGCCCCTCTGTTTCTTCCCCTCTGTTTCTCGCCATCTGTTTCTCGCCCTCTGTTTCTCGCCCTCTGTTTCTCGCCCTCTGTTTCAGCCCCTCTGTTTCTCGCCCTCTGTTTCTCGCTCTCTGTTTCTCGCTCTCTGTTTCTCGCCCTCTGTTTCAGCCCCTCTGTTTCAGCCCCTCTGTTTCAGCCACTCTGTTTCTCGCCCTCTGTTTCAGCCCCTCTGTTTCAGCCCCTCTGTTTCAGCCCCTCTGTCTCAGCCCCTCTGTTTCAGCTCCTCTGTTTCTCGCCCTCTGTTTCTCGCCCACTGTTTCAGCCCCTCTGTTTCTCGTCATCTGTTTCAGCCCCTCTTTTTCTCGCGCTCTGTTTCAGCCCCTCTGTTTCAGCCCCTCTGTTTCAGCCCCCCTGTTTCTTGCCCTCTCTTTCAGCCCCTCTGTTTCAGCCCCTCTGTTTCAGCCCCTCTGTTTCAGCCCCTCTGTTTCTCGCCCTCTGTTTCTCGCCCTCTGTTTCTCGCCCTCTTTTTCAGCCCCTCTGTTTCAGCCCCTCTGTTTCAGCCCCTCTGTTTCAGCCTCTCTGTTTCTCGCCCTCTGTTTCAGCCCCTCTGTTTCAGCCCCTCTGTTTCAGCCCCTCTGTTTCTCGCTCTCTGTTTCTCGCCCTCTGTTTCTCGCCCTCTGTTTCTCGCCGTCTGTTTTTCGCCCTCTGTTTCAGCCCCTCTGTTTCAGCCCATCTGTTCCTCGCCCTCTGTTTCTCGCCCTCTGTTTCTCCCCCTCTGTTTCAGCCCCTCTGTATCAGCCCCTCTGTTTCAGCCCCTCTGTTTCTCGCCCTCTGTTTCAGCCCCTCTGTTTCAGCACCTCTGTTTAAGCCCCTCTGTTTCAGCCCCTCTGTTTCAGCTCCTCTGTCTCTCGCCCTCTGTTTCTAACCCTCTGTTTCAGCCCCTCTGTTTCCCTCACTCTGTTTCAGCCCCTCTGTTTCAGCCCCTCTGTTTCACCCCTCTGTTTCTCGCCCTCTGTTTCAGCCCCTCTGTTTCAGCCCCTCTGTTTCTCGCCCTCTGTTTCAGCCCCTCTGTTTCAGCCCCTCTTTAGCAGCCCCTCTGTTTCAGCCCCTCTGTTTCTCGCCCTCTGTTTCTCGCCCTCTGTTTCAGCCCCTCTGTGTCAGCCCCTCTGTTTCAGCCCCTCTGTTTTTCGCCCTCTGTTTCAGCCCCTCTGTTTCTCGCCCTCTGTTTCAGCCCCTCTGTTTCAGCCGCTCTGTATCAACCCCTCTGTTTCAGCCCCTCTGTTTCTCGCCCTCTGTTTCTAGCCCTCTGTATCAGCCCCTCTGTTTCAGCCCCTCTGTTTCAGCCCCTCTGTTTAACGCCCTCTGTTTCTCGCCCTCTGTTTCACGCCCTCTGTTTCTCGCTTTCTGTTTCTCGCCCTCTGTTTCTCGCCCTCTGTTTCAGCCCCTCTGTTTCAGCCCCTCTGTTTCAGCTCCTCTGTTTCTCGCCCTCTGTTTCTCGCCCACTGTTTCTCGCCCTCTGTTTCAGGCCCTCTGTTACAGCCCCTCTGTTTCAGCCCCTCTGTTTCAGCCCCTCTGTTTCTCGCCCTCTGTTTCAGCCCCTCTGTTTCAGCCCCTCTGTTTCTCGCCCTCTGTTTCAGCCCCTCTGTTTCAGCCCCTCTGTATCAGCCCCTCTGTTTCAGCCCCTCTGTTTCTCGCCCTCTGTTTCACGACCTCTGTTTCAGCCACTCTGTTTCAGCCCCTCTCTTTCAGCCCCTCTGTTTCAGCCCTTCTGTTTCAGCCCCTCTGTTTCTCGCCCTCTGTTTCTCGCCCTCTGTTTCTCGCTCTCTGTTTCTCGCCCTCTGTTTCTCGCCCTCTGTTTCAGCCCCTCTGTTTCAGCCCCTCTGTATCAGCCCCTCTGTTTCAGCCCCTCTGTTTCACGCCCTCTGTTTCAGCCCCTCTGCTTCAGCCCCTCTGTTTCAGCCCCTCTGTTTCAGCTCCTCTGTTTCTCGCCCTTTGTTTCTCTCCCTCTGTTTCAGCCCCTCTGTTTCTCGCCCTCTGTTTCAGCCCCTCTGTTTCTCGCCCTCTGTTTAAGCCCCTCTGTTTCAGCCCCTCTGTTTCAGCCACTCTGTTTCTCGCCCTCTGTTTCTGCCCCTCTGTTTCAGCCCCTCTGTTTCTCGCCCTCTGTTTCAGCCCCTCTGTTTCAGCCCCTCTGTATCAGCCCCTCTGTTTCAGCCCCTCTGTTTCTCGCCCTCTGTTTCTCGCCCTCTGTTTCAGCCCCTCTGTTTCTCGCCCTCTGTTTCAGCCCCTCTTTTTCTCGCCCTCTGTTTCAGCCCCTCTGTTTCAGCCCCTCTGTTTCTCGCCCTCTGTTTCAGCCCCTCTGTTTCACCCTCTCTGTTTCTCGCCCTCTGTTTCAGCCCCTCTGTTTCATCCCCTCTGTTTCTCGCCCTCTGTTTCTCGCCCTCTGTTTCTCGCCCTCTGTTTCAGCCCCTCTGTTTCAGCCCCTCTGTTTCAGCCCCTCTGTTTCAGCCCCTCTGTTTCTCGCCCTCTGTTTCAGCCCCTCTGTTTCAGCCCCTCTGTTTCAGCCCCTCTGTTTCAGCCCCTCTGTTTCTCCCACTCTGTTTCTCGCCATCTGTTTCTCGCCCTCTGTTTCTCGCCCTCTGTTTCTCGCCCTCTGTTTCAGCCCCTCTGTTTCTCGCCCTCTGTTTCTCGCCCTCTGTTTCTTGCTCTCTGTTTCTCGCCCTCTGTTTCAGCCCCTCTGTTTCGGCCCCTCTGTTTCAGCCCCTCTGTTTCAGCCCCTCTGTTTCAGCACCTCTGTTTCTCGCCCTCTGTTACTCGCCCACTGTTTCAGCCCCTCTGTTTCTCGCCCTCTGTTTCAGCCCCTCTGTTTCTCGCCCTCTGTTTCAGCGCCTCTGTTTCTCGCCCTCTGTTTCAGCCCCTCTGTTTCAGCCCCTCTGTTTCTCGCCCTCAGTTTCAGCCCCTCTGTTTCAGCCCCTCTGTATCAGCCCCTCTGTTTCAGCTCCTCTGTTTCTCGCCCTCTGTTTCTCGCCCTCTGTTTCAGCCCCTCTGTTTCAGCCCCTCTGTTTCAGCCCATCTGTTTAAGCCCCTCTGTTTCTTGCCCTCTGTTTCTCGCCCTCTGTTTCTCGCTCTCTGTTTCTCGCCCTCTGTTTCTCGCCTCTGTTTCAGCCCCTCTGTTTCAGCCCCTCTGTTTCACCCCCTCTGTTTTTAGCCCCTCTGTTTCTCGCCCTCTGTTTCAGCCCCTCTGTTTCTCGCCCTCTGTTTCAGCCCCTCTGTTTCAGCCCCTCTGTATCAGCCCCTCTGTTTCAGACCCTCTGTTTCTCGCCCTCTGTTTCTCGCCCTCTGTTTCAGCCCCTCTGTTTCAGGCCGTCTCTTTCAGCCCCTCTGTTTCAGCCCCTCTGTTTCTCGCCCTCTGTTTCTCGCCCTCTGTTTCTCGCCCTCTGTTTCAGCCCCTCTGTTTCAGCCCCTCTGTTTCAGCCCCTCTGTTTCTCGCCCTCTGTTTCTCGCCCACTGTTTCTCGCCCTCTGTTTCAGCCCCTCTGTTTCAGCCCCTCTGTTTCAGCCCCTCTGTTTCAGCCCCTTGGTTTCTCGCCCTCTGTTTCAGCCCCTCTGTTTCAGCCCCTCTGTTTTAGCCCCTCTGTTTCCGCCCCTCTGTTTCTCGCCCTCTGTTTCAGCCTTCTGTTTCAGCCCCTCTGTTTCAGCCCCTCTGTTTCAGCCCCTCTGTTTCTCGCCCTCTGTTTCTCGCCCTCTGTTTCAGCCCCTCTGTTTCAGCCCCTCTGTTTCAGCCCCTCTGTTTCAGCCTCTCTGTTTCTCGCCCTCTGTTTCAGCCCCTCTGTTTCAGCCCCTCTGTTTCAGCCCCTCTGTTTCTCGCTCTCTGTTTCTCGCCCTCTGTTTCAGCCCCTCTGTTTCTCGCCCTCTGTTTCAGACCCTCTGTTTCAGCCCCTCTGTTTCAGCCCCTCTGTTTCTCGCCCTCTGTTTCAGCCCCTCTGTTTCACCCCCTCTGTTTCTCGCCCTCTGTTTCAGCCCCTCTGTTTCTCTCCCTCTGTTTCAGCCCCTCTGTTTCAGCCCCTCTGTATCAGCCCCTCTGTTTCAGCCCCTCTGTTTCAGCCCCTCTGTTTCAGACCCTCTGTTTCTCGCCCTCTGTTTCTCGCCCTCTGTTTCTCGCCCTCTGTTTCAGCCCCTCTGCTTCAGCCCCTCTGTTTCAGCCCCTCTGTTTCAGCCCCTCTGTTTCTCGCCCTCTGTTTCAGCCCCTCTGTTTCAGCCCCTCAGTTTCAGCCCCTCTGTTTCAGCCCCTCTGTTTCTTCCCCTCTGTTTCTCGCCATCTGTTTCTCGCCCTCTGTTTCTCGCCCTCTGTTTCTCGCCCTCTGTTTCAGCCCCTCTGTTTCTCGCCCTCTGTTTCTCGCTCTCTGTTTCTCGCTCTCTGTTTCTCGCCCTCTGTTTCAGCCCCTCTGTTTCAGCCCCTCTGTTTCAGCCACTCTGTTTCTCGCCCTCTGTTTCAGCCCCTCTGTTTCAGCCCCTCTGTTTCAGCCCCTCTGTCTCAGCCCCTCTGTTTCAGCTCCTCTGTTTCTCGCCCTCTGTTTCTCGCCCACTGTTTCAGCCCCTCTGTTTCTCGTCATCTGTTTCAGCCCCTCTTTTTCTCGCGCTCTGTTTCAGCCCCTCTGTTTCAGCCCCTCTGTTTCAGCCCCTCTGTTTCTCGCCCTCTGTTTCAGCCCCTCTGTTTCAGCCCCTCTGTTTTCGCCCTCTGTTTCAGCCCGTCTGTTTCAGCCCCTCTGTTTCAGCCCCTCTGTTTCAGCTCCTCTGTTTCTCGCCCTCAGTTTCTCGCCCTCTGTTTCAGCCCCTCTGTTTCAGCCCCTCTGTTTCAGCCCCTCTGTTTCAGCCCCTCTTTTTCTCGCCCTCTGTTTCTCGCCCTCTGTTTCTCGCCTGTTTCAGCCCCTCTGTTTCAGCCCCTCTGTTTCACCCCCTCTGTCTTTAGCCCCTCTGTTTCTCGCCCTCTGTTTCAGCCCCTCTGTTTCTCGCCCTCTGTTTCAGCCCCTCTGTTTCAGCCCCTCTGTATCAGCCCCTCTGTTTCAGCCCCTCTGTTTATCGCCCTCTGTTTCTCGCCCTCTGTTTCAGCCCCTCTGTTTCAGCCCGTCTCTTTCAGCCCCTCTGTTTCAGCCCCTCTGTTTCTCGCACTCTGTTTCTCGCCCACTGTTTCTCGCCCTCTGTTTCTCGCCCTCTGTTTCAGCCCCTCTGTTTCAGCCCCTCTGTTTCAGCCCCTCTGTTTCTCGCCCTCTGTTTCTCGCCCACTGTTTCTCGCCCTCTGTTTCAGCCCCTCCGTTTCAGCCCCTCTGTTTCAGCCCCTCTGTTTCAGCCCCTCTGTTTCTCGCCTTCTGTTCCAGCCCCTCTGTTTCAGCCCCTCTGTTTTAGCCTCTATGTTTCAGCCCCTCTGTTTCTCGCCCTCTGTTTCAGCCCCTCTGTTTCTGCCCCTCTGTTTCAGCCTCTCTGTTTCAGCCCCTCTGTTTCTCGCCCTCTGTTTCTCGCCCTCTGTTTCAGCCCCTCTGATTCAGCCCCTCTGTTTCAGCCCCTCTGTTTCAGCCTCTCTATTTCTCGCCCTCTGTTTCAGCCCCTCTGTTTCAGCCCCTCTCTTTCAGCCCCTCTGTTTCAGCCCTTCTGTTTCAGCCCCTCTGTTTCTCGCCCTCTGTTTCTCGCCCTCTGTTTCTCGCTCTCTGTTTCTCGCCCTCTGTTTCTCGCCCTCTGTTTCAGCCCCTCTGTTTCAGCCCCACTGTATCAGCCCCTCTGTTTCAGCCCCTCTGTTTCACGCCCTCTGTTTCAGCCCCTCTGCTTCAGCCCCTCTGTTTCAGCCCCTCTGTTTCAGCTCCTCTGTTTCTCGCCCTTTGTTTCTCTCCCTCTGTTTCAGCCCCTCTGTTTCTCGCCCTCTGTTTCAGCCCCTCTGTTTCTCGCCCTCTGTTTCAGCCCCTCTGTTTCAGCCCCTCTGTTTCTCGCCCTCTGTTTCAGCCCCTCTGTTTCAGCCCCTCTGTATCAGCCCCTCTGTTTCAGCTCCTCTGTTTCTCGCCCTCTGTTTCTCGCCCTCTGTTTCAGCCCCTCTGTTTCTCGCCCTCTGTTTCAGCCCCTCTTTTTCTCGCCCTCTGTTTCAGCCCCTCTGTTTCAGCCCCTCTGTTTCTCGCCCTCTGTTTCAGCCCCTCTGTTTCACCCTCTCTGTTTCTCGCCCTCTGTTTCAGCCCCTCTGTTTCATCCCCTCTGTTTCTCGCCCTCTGTTTCTCGCCCTCTGTTTCTCGCCCTCTGTTTCAGCCCCTCTGTTTCAGCCCCTCTGTTTCAGCCCCTCTGTTTCAGCCCCTCTGTTTCTCGCCCTCTGTTTCAGCCCCTCTGTTTCAGCCCCTCTGTTTCAGCCCCTCTGTTTCAGCCCCTCTGTTTCTCCCACTCTGTTTCTCGCCATCTGTTTCTCGCCCTCGGTTTCTCGCCCTCTGTTTCTCGCCCTCTGTTTCAGCCCCTCTGTTTCTCGCCCTCTGTTTCTCGCCCTCTGTTTCTTGCTCTCTGTTTATCGCCCTCTGTTTCAGCCCCTCTGTTTCAGCCCCTCTGTTAAAGCCACTCTGTTTCTCGCCCTCTGTTTCAGCCCCTCTGTTTCAGCCCCTCTGTTTCAGCCCCTCTGTTTCAGCCCCTCTGTTTCAGCACCTCTGTTTCTCGCCCTCTGTTACTCGCCCACTGTTTCAGCCCCTCTGTTTCTCGCCCTCTGTTTCAGCCCCTCTGTTTCTCGCCCTCTGTTTCAGCGCCTCTGTTTCTCGCCCTCTGTTTCAGCCCCTCTGTTTCAGCCCCTCTGTTTCTCGCCCTCAGTTTCAGCCCCTCTGTTTCAGCCCCTCTGTATCAGCCCCTCTGTTTCAGCTCCTCTGTTTCTCGCCCTCTGTTTCTCGCCCTCTGTTTCAGCCCCTCTGTTTCAGCCCCTCTGTTTCAGCCCATCTGTTTAAGCCCCTCTGTTTCTTGCCCTCTGTTTCTCGCCCTCTGTTTCTCGCTCTCTGTTTCTCGCCCTCTGTTTCTCGCCTCTGTTTCAGCCCCTCTGTTTCAGCCCCTCTGTTTCACCCCCTCTGTTTTTAGCCCCTCTGTTTCTCGCCCTCTGTTTCAGCCCCTCTGTTTCTCGCCCTCTGTTTCAGCCCCTCTGTTTCAGCCCCTCTGTATCAGCCCCTCTGTTTCAGACCCTCTGTTTCTCGCCCTCTGTTACTCGCCCTCTGTTTCAGCCCCTCTGTTTCAGACCGTCTCTTTCAGCCCCTCTGTTTCAGACCCTCTGTTTCTCGCCCTCTGTTTCTCGCCCTCTGTTTCTCGCCCTCTGTTTCAGCCCCTCTGTTTCAGCCCCTCTGTTTCAGCCCCTCTGTTTCTCGCCCTCTGATTCTCGCCCACTGTTTCTCGCCCTCTGTTTCAGCCCCTCTGTTTCAGCCCCTCTGTTTCAGCCCCTCTGTTTCAGCCCCTCTGTTTCTCGCCCTCTGTTTCAGCCCCTCTGTTTCAGCCCCTCTGTTTTAGCCCCTCTGTTTCCGCCCCTCTGTTTCTCGCCCTCTGTTTCAGCCTTCTGTTTCAGCCCCTCTGTTTCAGCCCCTCTGTTTCAGCCCCTCTGTTTCTCGCCCTCTGTTTCTCGCCCTCTGTTTCAGCCCCTCTGTTTCAGCCCCTCTGTTACAGCCCCTCTGTTTCAGCCCCTCTGTTTCAGCCCCTCTGTTTCTCGCCCTCTGTTTCAGCCCCTCTGTTTCACCCCCTCTGTTTCTCGCCCTCTGTTTCAGCCCCTCTGTTTCTCGCCCTCTGTTTCAGCCCCTCTGTTTCAGCCCCTCTGTATCAGCCCCTCTGTTTCAGCCCCTCTGTTTCAGACCCTCTGTTTCTCGCCCTCTGTTTCTCGCCCTCTGTTTCTCGCCCTCTGTTTCAGCCCCTCTGTTTCAGCCCCTCTGTTTCAGCCCCTCTGTTTCAGCCCCTCTGTTTCTCGCCCTCTGTTTCAGCCCCTCTGTTTCAGCCCCTCTGTTTCAGCCCCTCTGTTTCAGCCCCTCTGTTTCTTCCCCTCTGTTTCTCGCCATCTGTTTCTCGCCCTCTGTTTCTCGCCCTCTGTTTCTCGCCCTCTGTTTCAGCCCCTCTGTTTCTCGCCCTCTGTTTCTCGCCCTCTGTTTCAGCCCCTCTGTTTCTCGCCCTGTGTTTCAGCCCCTCTGTTTCAGCCCCTCTGTATCAGCCCCTCTGTTTCAGCCCCTCTGTTTATCGCCCTCTGTTTCTCGCCCTCTGTTTCAGCCCCTCTGTTTCAGCCCGTCTCTTTCAGCCCCTCTGTTTCAGCCCCTCTGTTTCTCGCACTCTGATTCTCGCCCACTGTTTCTCGCCCTCTGTTTCTCGCCCTCTGTTTCAGCCCCTCTGTTTCAGCCCCTCTGTTTCAGCCCCTCTGTTTCTCGCCCTCTGTTTCTCGCCCACTGTTTCTCGCCCTCTGTTTCAGCCCCTCCGTTTCAGCCCCTCTGTTTCAGCCCCTCTGTTTCAGCCCCTCTGTTTCTCGCCCTCTGTTCCAGCCCCTCTGTTTCAGCCCCTCTTTTTCTCGCGCTCTGTTTCAGCCCCTCTGTTTCAGCCCCTCTGTTTCAGCCCCTCTGTTTCTCGCCCTCTGTTTCAGCCCCTCTGTTTCAGCCCCTCTGTTTTCGCCCTCTGTTTCAGCCCGTCTGTTTCAGCCCCTCTGTATCAGCCCCTCTGTTTCACCCCCTCTGTTTCAGCCCCTCTTTTTCTCGCCCTCTGTTTCTCGCCCTCTGTTTCTCGCCTGTTTCAGCCCCTCTGTTTCAGCCCCTCTGTTTCACCCCCTCTGTCTTTAGCCCCTCTGTTTCTCGCCCTCTGTTTCAGCCCCTCTGTTTCTCGCCCTCTGTTTCAGCCCCTCTGTTTCAGCCCCTCTGTATCAGCCCCTCTGTTTCAGCCCCTCTGTTTATCGCCCTCTGTTTCTCGCCCTCTGTTTCAGCCCCTCTGTTTCAGCCCGTCTCTTTCAGCCCCTCTGTTTCAGCCCCTCTGTTTCTCGCACTCTGATTCTCGCCCACTGTTTCTCGCCCTCTGTTTCTCGCCCTCTGTTTCAGCCCCTCTGTTTCAGCCCCTCTGTTTCAGCCCCTCTGTTTCTCGCCCTCTGTTTCTCGCCCACTGTTTCTCGCCCTCTGTTTCAGCCCCTCCGTTTCAGCCCCTCTGTTTCAGCCCCTCTGTTTCAGCCCCTCTGTTTCTCGCCCTCTGTTCCAGCCCCTCTGTTTCAGCCCCTCTGTTTTAGCCCCTATGTTTCAGCCCCTCTGTTTCTCGCCCTCTGTTTCAGCCCCTCTGTTTCTGCCCCTCTGTTTCAGCCTCTCTGTTTCAGCCCCTCTGTTTCTCGCCCTCTGTTTCTCGCCCTCTGTTTCAGCCCCTCTGATTCAGCCCCTCTGTTTCAGCCCCTCTGTTTCAGCCTCTCTATTTCTCGCCCTCTGTTTCAGCCCCTCTGTTTCAGCCCCTCTCTTTCAGCCCCTCTGTTTCAGCCCTTCTGTTTCAGCCCCTCTGTTTCTCGCCCTCTGTTTCTCGCCCTCTGTTTCTCGCTCTCTGTTTCTCGCCCTCTGTTTCTCGCCCTCTGTTTCAGCCCCTCTGTTTCAGCCCCACTGTATCAGCCCCTCTGTTTCAGCCCCTCTGTTTCACGCCCTCTGTTTCAGCCCCTCTGCTTCAGCCCCTCTGTTTCAGCCCCTCTGTTTCAGCTCCTCTGTTTCTCGCCCTTTGTTTCTCTCCCACTGTTTCAGCCCCTCTGTTTCTCGCCCTCTGTTTCAGCACCTCTGTTTCTCGCCCTCTGTTTCAGCCCCTCTGTTTCAGCCCCTCTGTTTCTCGCCCTCTGTTTCAGCCCCTCTGTTTCAGCCCCTCTGTATCAGCCCCTCTGTTTCAGCTCCTCTGTTTCTCGCCCTCTGTTTCTCGCCCTCTGTTTCAGCCCCTCTGTTTCTCGCCCTCTGTTTCAGCCCCTCTTTTTCTCGCCCTCTGTTTCAGCCCCTCTGTTTCAGCCCCTCTGTTTCTCGCCCTCTGTTTCAGCCCCTCTGTTTCACCCTCTCTGTTTCTCGCCCTCTGTTTCAGCCCCTCTGTTTCATCCCCTCTGTTTCTCGCCCTCTGTTTCTCGCCCTCTGTTTCAGCCCCTCTGTTTCAGCCCCTCTGTTTCAGCCCCTCTGTTTCAGCCCCTCTGTTTCTCGCCCTCTGTTTCAGCCCCTCTGTTTCAGCCCCTCTGTTTCAGCCCCTCTGTTTCAGCCCCTCTGTTTCTCCCACTCTGTTTCTCGCCATCTGTTTCTCGCCCTCGGTTTCTCGCCCTCTGTTTCTCGCCCTCTGTTTCAGCCCCTCTGTTTCTCGCCCTCTGTTTCTCGCCCTCTGTTTCTTGCTCTCTGTTTCTCGCCCTCTGTTTCAGCCCCTCTGTTTCAGCCCCTCTGTTAAAGCCACTCTGTTTCTCGCCCTCTGTTTCAGCCCCTCTGTTTCAGCCCCTCTGTTTCAGCCCCTCTGTTTCAGCCCCTCTGTTTCAGCACCTCTGTTTCTCGCCCTCTGTTACTCGCCCACTGTTTCAGCCCCTCTGTTTCTCGCCCTCTGTTTCAGCCCCTCTGTTTCTCGCCCTCTGTTTCAGCCCCTCTGTTTCAGCCCCTCTGTTTCAGCCCCTCTGTTTCTCGCCCTCTGTTTCTCGCCCTCTGTTTCAGCCCCTCTGTTTCAGCCCCTCTGTTTCAGCCCCTCTGTTTCAGCCTCTCTGTTTCTCGCCCTCTGTTTCAGCCCCTCAGTTTCAGCCCCTCTGTTTCAGCCCCTCTGTTTCTCGCTCTCTGTTTCTCGCCCTCTGTTTCTCACCCTCTGTTTCTCGCCCTCTGTTTCACGCCCTCTGTTTCAGCCCCTCTGTTTCAGCCCCTCTGTTTCTCGCCCTCTGTTTCTCGCCCTCTGTTTCTCGCCCTCTGTTTCAGCCCCTCTGTTTCAGCCCCTCTGTTTCAGCCCCTCTGTTTCTCGCCCTCTGTTTCAGCCCCTCTGTTTCAGCCCCTCTGTTTCAGCCCCTCTGTTTCAGCTCCTCTGTTTCTCGCCCTCTGTTTCTCGCCCTTTGTTTCAGACCCTCTGTTTCTCGCCCTCTGTTTCAGCCCCTCTGTTTCAGCCCCTCTGTTTCAGCCCCTCTGTTTCTCGCTCTCTGTTTCTCGCCCTCTGTTTCTCACCCTCTGTTTCTCGCCCTCTGTTTCTCGCCCTCTGTTTCAGCCCCTCTGTTTCAGCCCCTCTGTTTCTCGCCCTCTGTTTCTCGCCCTCTGTTTCTCGCCCTCTGTTTCAGCCCCTCTGTTTCAGCCCCTCTGTTTCAGCCCCTCTGTTTCTCGCCCTCTGTTTCAGCCCCTCTGTTTCAGCCCCTCTGTTTCAGCCCCTCTGTTTCAGCTCCTCTGTTTCTCGCCCTCTGTTTCTCGCCCTCTGTTTCAGACCCTCTGTTTCTCGCCCTCTGTTTCAGCCCCTCTGTTTCTCCCCCTCTGTTTCAGCCACTCTGTTTCAGCCCCTCTGTTTCAGCCCCTCTGTTTCTCGCCCTCTGTTTCAGCCACTCTGTTTCAGCCCCTCTGTTTCTCGCCCTCTGTTTCAGCCCCTCTGTTTCAGCCCCTCTGTATCAGCCCCTCTGTTTCAGACCCTCTGTTTCAGCTCCTCTGTTTCTCGCCCTCTGTTTCTCGCCCTCTGTTTCAGCCCCTCTGTTTCAGCCCCTCTGTTTCAGCCCATCTGTTTAAGCCCCTCTGTTTCTTGCCCTCTGTTTCTCGCCCTCTGTTTCTCGCTCTCTGTTTCTCGCCCTCTGTTTCTCGCCTCTGTTTCAGCCCCTCTGTTTCAGCCCCTCTGTTTCACCCCCTCTGTTTTTAGCCCCTCTGTTTCTCGCCCTCTGTTTCAGCCCCTCTGTTTCTCGCCCTCTGTTTCAGCCCCTCTGTTTCAGCCCCTCTGTATCAGCCCCTCTGTTTCAGACCCTCTGTTTCTCGCCCTCTGTTACTCGCCCTCTGTTTCAGCCCCTCTGTTTCAGACCGTCTCTTTCAGCCCCTCTGTTTCAGACCCTCTGTTTCTCGCCCTCTGTTTCTCGCCCTCTGTTTCTCGCCCTCTGTTTCAGCCCCTCTGTTTCAGCCCCTCTGTTTCAGCCCCTCTGTTTCTCGCCCTCTGATTCTCGCCCACTGTTTCTCGCCCTCTGTTTCAGCCCCTCTGTTTCAGCCCCTCTGTTTCAGCCCCTCTGTTTCAGCCCCTCTGTTTCTCGCCCTCTGTTTCAGCCCCTCTGTTTCAGCCCCTCTGTTTTAGCCCCTCTGTTTCCGCCCCTCTGTTTCTCGCCCTCTGTTTCAGCCTTCTGTTTCAGCCCCTCTGTTTCAGCCCCTCTGTTTCAGCCCCTCTGTTTCTCGCCCTCTGTTTCTCGCCCTCTGTTTCAGCCCCTCTGTTTCAGCCCCTCTGTTTCAGCCCCTCTGTTTCAGCCCCTCTGTTTCAGCCCCTCTGTTTCTCGCCCTCTGTTTCAGCCCCTCTGTTTCACCCCCTCTGTTTCTCGCCCTCTGTTTCAGCCCCTCTGTTTCTCGCCCTCTGTTTCAGCCCCTCTGTTTCAGCCCCTCTGTATCAGCCCCTCTGTTTCAGCCCCTCTGTTTCAGACCCTCTGTTTCTCGCCCTCTGTTTCTCGCCCTCTGTTTCTCGCCCTCTGTTTCAGCCCCTCTGTTTCAGCCCCTCTGTTTCAGCCCCTCTGTTTCAGCCCCTCTGTTTCTCGCCCTCTGTTTCAGCCCCTCTGTTTCAGCCCCTCTGTTTCAGCCCCTCTGTTTCAGCCCCTCTGTTTCTTCCCCTCTGTTTCTCGCCATCTGTTTCTCGCCCTCTGTTTCTCGCCCTCTGTTTCTCGCCCTCTGTTTCAGCCCCTCTGTTTCTCGCCCTCTGTTTCTCGCCCTCTGTTTCAGCCCCTCTGTTTCTCGCCCTGTGTTTCAGCCCCTCTGTTTCAGCCCCTCTGTATCAGCCCCTCTGTTTCAGCCCCTCTGTTTATCGCCCTCTGTTTCTCGCCCTCTGTTTCAGCCCCTCTGTTTCAGCCCGTCTCTTTCAGCCCCTCTGTTTCAGCCCCTCTGTTTCTCGCACTCTGATTCTCGCCCACTGTTTCTCGCCCTCTGTTTCTCGCCCTCTGTTTCAGCCCCTCTGTTTCAGCCCCTCTGTTTCAGCCCCTCTGTTTCTCGCCCTCTGTTTCTCGCCCACTGTTTCTCGCCCTCTGTTTCAGCCCCTCCGTTTCAGCCCCTCTGTTTCAGCCCCTCTGTTTCAGCCCCTCTGTTTCTCGCCCTCTGTTCCAGCCCCTCTGTTTCAGCCCCTCTTTTTCTCGCGCTCTGTTTCAGCCCCTCTGTTTCAGCCCCTCTGTTTCAGCCCCTCTGTTTCTCGCCCTCTGTTTCAGCCCCTCTGTTTCAGCCCCTCTGTTTTCGCCCTCTGTTTCAGCCCGTCTGTTTCAGCCCCTCTGTATCAGCCCCTCTGTTTCACCCCCTCTGTTTCAGCCCCTCTTTTTCTCGCCCTCTGTTTCTCGCCCTCTGTTTCTCGCCTGTTTCAGCCCCTCTGTTTCAGCCCCTCTGTTTCACCCCCTCTGTCTTTAGCCCCTCTGTTTCTCGCCCTCTGTTTCAGCCCCTCTGTTTCTCGCCCTCTGTTTCAGCCCCTCTGTTTCAGCCCCTCTGTATCAGCCCCTCTGTTTCAGCCCCTCTGTTTATCGCCCTCTGTTTCTCGCCCTCTGTTTCAGCCCCTCTGTTTCAGCCCGTCTCTTTCAGCCCCTCTGTTTCAGCCCCTCTGTTTCTCGCACTCTGATTCTCGCCCACTGTTTCTCGCCCTCTGTTTCTCGCCCTCTGTTTCAGCCCCTCTGTTTCAGCCCCTCTGTTTCAGCCCCTCTGTTTCTCGCCCTCTGTTTCTCGCCCACTGTTTCTCGCCCTCTGTTTCAGCCCCTCCGTTTCAGCCCCTCTGTTTCAGCCCCTCTGTTTCAGCCCCTCTGTTTCTCGCCCTCTGTTCCAGCCCCTCTGTTTCAGCCCCTCTGTTTTAGCCCCTATGTTTCAGCCCCTCTGTTTCTCGCCCTCTGTTTCAGCCCCTCTGTTTCTGCCCCTCTGTTTCAGCCTCTCTGTTTCAGCCCCTCTGTTTCTCGCCCTCTGTTTCTCGCCCTCTGTTTCAGCCCCTCTGATTCAGCCCCTCTGTTTCAGCCCCTCTGTTTCAGCCTCTCTATTTCTCGCCCTCTGTTTCAGCCCCTCTGTTTCAGCCCCTCTCTTTCAGCCCCTCTGTTTCAGCCCTTCTGTTTCAGCCCCTCTGTTTCTCGCCCTCTGTTTCTCGCCCTCTGTTTCTCGCTCTCTGTTTCTCGCCCTCTGTTTCTCGCCCTCTGTTTCAGCCCCTCTGTTTCAGCCCCACTGTATCAGCCCCTCTGTTTCAGCCCCTCTGTTTCACGCCCTCTGTTTCAGCCCCTCTGCTTCAGCCCCTCTGTTTCAGCCCCTCTGTTTCAGCTCCTCTGTTTCTCGCCCTTTGTTTCTCTCCCACTGTTTCAGCCCCTCTGTTTCTCGCCCTCTGTTTCAGCACCTCTGTTTCTCGCCCTCTGTTTCAGCCCCTCTGTTTCAGCCCCTCTGTTTCTCGCCCTCTGTTTCAGCCCCTCTGTTTCAGCCCCTCTGTATCAGCACCTCTGTTTCAGCTCCTCTGTTTCTCGCCCTCTGTTTCTCGCCCTCTGTTTCAGCCCCTCTGTTTCTCGCCCTCTGTTTCAGCCCCTCTTTTTCTCGCCCTCTGTTTCAGCCCCTCTGTTTCAGCCCCTCTGTTTCTCGCCCTCTGTTTCAGCCCCTCTGTTTCACCCTCTCTGTTTCTCGCCCTCTGTTTCAGCCCCTCTGTTTCATCCCCTCTGTTTCTCGCCCTCTGTTTCTCGCCCTCTGTTTCTCGCCCTCTGTTTCAGCCCCTCTGTTTCAGCCCCTCTGTTTCAGCCCCTCTGTTTCAGCCCCTCTGTTTCTCGCCCTCTGTTTCAGCCCCTCTGTTTCAGCCCCTCTGTTTCAGCCCCTCTGTTTCAGCCCCTCTGTTTCTCCCACTCTGTTTCTCGCCATCTGTTTCTCGCCCTCGGTTTCTCGCCCTCTGTTTCTCGCCCTCTGTTTCAGCCCCTCTGTTTCTCGCCCTCTGTTTCTCGCCCTCTGTTTCTTGCTCTCTGTTTCTCGCCCTCTGTTTCAGCCCCTCTGTTTCAGCCCCTCTGTTAAAGCCACTCTGTTTCTCGCCCTCTGTTTCAGCCCCTCTGTTTCAGCCCCTCTGTTTCAGCCCCTCTGTTTCAGCCCCTCTGTTTCAGCACCTCTGTTTCTCGCCCTCTGTTACTCGCCCACTGTTTCAGCCCCTCTGTTTCTCGCCCTCTGTTTCAGCCCCTCTGTTTCTCGCCCTCTGTTTCAGCCCCTCTGTTTCAGCCCCTCTGTTTCAGCCCCTCTGTTTCTCGCCCTCTGTTTCTCGCCCTCTGTTTCAGCCCCTCTGTTTCAGCCCCTCTGTTTCAGCCCCTCTGTTTCAGCCTCTCTGTTTCTCGCCCTCTGTTTCAGCCCCTCAGTTTCAGCCCCTCTGTTTCAGCCCCTCTGTTTCTCGCTCTCTGTTTCTCGCCCTCTGTTTCTCACCCTCTGTTTCTCGCCCTCTGTTTCACGCCCTCTGTTTCAGCCCCTCTGTTTCAGCCCCTCTGTTTCTCGCCCTCTGTTTCTCGCCCTCTGTTTCTCGCCCTCTGTTTCAGCCCCTCTGTTTCAGCCCCTCTGTTTCAGCCCCTCTGTTTCTCGCCCTCTGTTTCAGCCCCTCTGTTTCAGCCCCTCTGTTTCAGCCCCTCTGTTTCAGCTCCTCTGTTTCTCGCCCTCTGTTTCTCGCCCTTTGTTTCAGACCCTCTGTTTCTCGCCCTCTGTTTCAGCCCCTCTGTTTCAGCCCCTCTGTTTCAGCCCCTCTGTTTCTCGCTCTCTGTTTCTCGCCCTCTGTTTCTCACCCTCTGTTTCTCGCCCTCTGTTTCTCGCCCTCTGTTTCAGCCCCTCTGTTTCAGCCCCTCTGTTTCTCGCCCTCTGTTTCTCGCCCTCTGTTTCTCGCCCTCTGTTTCAGCCCCTCTGTTTCAGCCCCTCTGTTTCAGCCCCTCTGTTTCTCGCCCTCTGTTTCAGCCCCTCTGTTTCAGCCCCTCTGTTTCAGCCCCTCTGTTTCAGCTCCTCTGTTTCTCGCCCTCTGTTTCTCGCCCTCTGTTTCAGACCCTCTGTTTCTCGCCCTCTGTTTCAGCCCCTCTGTTTCTCCCCCTCTGTTTCAGCCACTCTGTTTCAGCCCCTCTGTTTCAGCCCCTCTGTTTCTCGCCCTCTGTTTCAGCCACTCTGTTTCAGCCCCTCTGTTTCTCGCCCTCTGTTTCAGCCCCTCTGTTTCAGCCCCTCTGTATCAGCCCCTCTGTTTCAGACCCTCTGTTTCTCGCCCTCTGTTTCTCGCCCTCTGTTTCAAACCCTCGGTTTCAGCCCATCTGTTTCAGCCCCTCTGTTTCAGCCCCTCTGTTTCAGCCCCTCTGTTTCTCGCCCTCTGTTTCTAGCCCTCTGTTTCTCGCTCTCTGTTTCTCGCCCTCTGTTTCTCGCCCTGTGTTTCAGCCCCTCGCTTTCAGCCCCTCCGGTTCAGCACTTCTGTTTCAGCCCCTCTGTTTAAGCCCCTCTGTTTCTCGCCCTCTGTTTCTCCACCTCTGTTTCAGCCCCTCTGTTTCTCGCCCACTGTTTCAGCCCCTCTGTTTCAGCCCCTCTGTATCAGCCCCTCTGTTTCAGCCCCACTGTTTCTCGCCCTCTGTTTCTCGCTCTCTCTTTCTCGCCCTCTGTTTCCGGCCCTCTGTTTCAGCCCGTCTGTTTCAGCCCCTCTGTTTCAGCCCCTCTGTTTTTAGCCCCTCTGTTTCTCGCCCTCTGTTTCAGCCCCTCTGTTTCTCGCCCTCTGTTTCAGCCCCTCTGTTTCAGCCCCTCTGTATCAGCCCCTCTGTTTCAGCCCCTCTGTTTCTCGCCCTCTGTTTCTCGCCCTCTGTTTCAGCCCCTCTGTTACAGCCCGTCTCATTCAGCCCCTCTGTTTAAGCCCCTCTGTTTCTCGCCCTCTGATTCTCGCCCTCTGTTTCTCGCCCTCTGTTTCTCGCCCTATGTTTCAGCCCCTCTGTTTCAGCCCCACTGTTTCAGCCCCTCTGTTTTTCGCCCTCTGTTTCTCGCCCACTGTTTCTCGCCCTCTGTTTCAGCCCCTCTGTTTCAGCCCCTCTGTTTCAGAACCTCTGTTTCAGCCCCTCTGTTTCTCGCCCTCTGTTTCAGCCCCTCTGTTTCAGCCCCTCTGTTTCAGCCACTCTGTTTCAGCCCCCCTGTTTCTTGCCCTCTCTTTCAGCCCCTCTGTTTCAGCCCCTCTGTTTCAGCCCCTCTGTTTCAGCCCCTCTGTTTCTCGCCCTCTGTTTCTCGCCCTCTGTTTCTCGCCCTCTTTTTCAGCCCCTCTGTTTCAGCCCCTCTGTTTCAGCCCCTCTGTTTCAGCCTCTCTGTTTCTCGCCCTCTGTTTCAGCCCCTCTGTTTCAGCCCCTCTGTTTCAGCCCCTCTGTTTCTCGCTCTCTGTTTCTCGCCCTCTGTTTCTCGCCCTCTGTTTCTCGCCGTCTGTTTTTCGCCCTCTGTTTCAGCCCCTCTGTTTCAGCCCATCTGTTCCTCGCCCTCTGTTTCTCGCCCTCTGTTTCTCCCCCTCTGTTTCAGCCCCTCTGTATCAGCCCCTCTGTTTCAGCCCCTCTGTTTCTCGCCCTCTGTTTCAGCCCCTCTGTTTCAGCACCTCTGTTTAAGCCCCTCTGTTTCAGCCCCTCTGTTTCAGCTCCTCTGTCTCTCGCCCTCTGTTTCTAACCCTCTGTTTCAGCCCCTCTGTTTCCCTCACTCTGTTTCAGCCCCTCTGTTTCAGCCCCTCTGTTTCACCCCTCTGTTTCTCGCCCTCTGTTTCAGCCCCTCTGTTTCAGCCCCTCTGTTTCTCGCCCTCTGTTTCAGCCCCTCTGTTTCAGCCCCTCTTTAGCAGCCCCTCTGTTTCAGCCCCTCTGTTTCTCGCCCTCTGTTTCTCGCCCTCTGTTTCAGCCCCTCTGTTTCAGCCCCTCTGTTTCAGCCCCTCTGTTTTTCGCCCTCTGTTTCAGCCCCTCTGTTTCTCGCCCTCTGTTTCAGCCCCTCTGTTTCAGCCGCTCTGTATCAACCCCTCTGTTTCAGCCCCTCTGTTTCTCGCCCTCTGTTTCTAGCCCTCTGTATCAGCCCCTCTGTTTCAGCCCCTCTGTTTCAGCCCCTCTGTTTAACGCCCTCTGTTTCTCGCCCTCTGTTTCACGCCCTCTGTTTCTCGCTTTCTGTTTCTCGCCCTCTGTTTCTCGCCCTCTGTTTCAGCCCCTCTGTTTCAGCCCCTCTGTTTCAGCTCCTCTGTTTCTCGCCCTCTGTTTCTCGCCCACTGTTTCTCGCCCTCTGTTTCAGGCCCTCTGTTACAGCCCCTCTGTTTCAGCCCCTCTGTTTCAGCCCCTCTGTTTCTCGCCCTCTGTTTCAGCCCCTCTGTTTCAGCCCCTCTGTTTCTCGCCCTCTGTTTCAGCCCCTCTGTTTCAGCCCCTCTGTATCAGCCCCTCTGTTTCAGCCCCTCTGTTTCTCGCCCTCTGTTTCACGACCTCTGTTTCAGCCACTCTGTTTCAGCCCCTCTCTTTCAGCCCCTCTGTTTCAGCCCTTCTGTTTCAGCCCCTCTGTTTCTCGCCCTCTGTTTCTCGCCCTCTGTTTCTCGCTCTCTGTTTCTCGCCCTCTGTTTCTCGCCCTCTGTTTCAGCCCCTCTGTTTCAGCCCCTCTGTATCAGCCCCTCTGTTTCAGCCCCTCTGTTTCACGCCCTCTGTTTCAGCCCCTCTGCTTCAGCCCCTCTGTTTCAGCCCCTCTGTTTCAGCTCCTCTGTTTCTCGCCCTTTGTTTCTCTCCCTCTGTTTCAGCCCCTCTGTTTCTCGCCCTCTGTTTCAGCCCCTCTGTTTCTCGCCCTCTGTTTAAGCCCCTCTGTTTCAGCCCCTCTGTTTCAGCCACTCTGTTTCTCGCCCTCTGTTTCTGCCCCTCTGTTTCAGCCCCTCTGTTTCTCGCCCTCTGTTTCAGCCCCTCTGTTTCAGCCCCTCTGTATCAGCCCCTCTGTTTCAGCCCCTCTGTTTCTCGCCCTCTGTTTCTCGCCCTCTGTTTCAGCCCCTCTGTTTCTCGCCCTCTGTTTCAGCCCCTCTTTTTCTCGCCCTCTGTTTCAGCCCCTCTGTTTCAGCCCCTCTGTTTCTCGCCCTCTGTTTCAGCCCCTCTGTTTCACCCTCTCTGTTTCTCGCCCTCTGTTTCAGCCCCTCTGTTTCATCCCCTCTGTTTCTCGCCCTCTGTTTCTCGCCCTCTGTTTCTCGCCCTCTGTTTCAGCCCCTCTGTTTCAGCCCCTCTGTTTCAGCCCCTCTGTTTCAGCCCCTCTGTTTCTCGCCCTCTGTTTCAGCCCGTCTGTTTCAGCCCCTCTGTTTCAGCCCCTCTGTTTCAGCCCCTCTGTTTCTCCCACTCTGTTTCTCGCCATCTGTTTCTCGCCCTCTGTTTCTCGCCCTCTGTTTCTCGCCCTCTGTTTCAGCCCCTCTGTTTCTCGCCCTCTGTTTCTCGCCCTCTGTTTCTTGCTCTCTGTTTCTCGCCCTCTGTTTCAGCCCCTCTGTTTCGGCCCCTCTGTTTCAGCCCCTCTGTTTCAGCCCCTCTGTTTCAGCACCTCTGTTTCTCGCCCTCTGTTACTCGCCCACTGTTTCAGCCCCTCTGTTTCTCGCCCTCTGTTTCAGCCCCTCTGTTTCTCGCCCTCTGTTTCAGCGCCTCTGTTTCTCGCCCTCTGTTTCAGCCCCTCTGTTTCAGCCCCTCTGTTTCTCGCCCTCAGTTTCAGCCCCTCTGTTTCAGCCCCTCTGTATCAGCCCCTCTGTTTCAGCTCCTCTGTTTCTCGCCCTCTGTTTCTCGCCCTCTGTTTCAGCCCCTCTGTTTCAGCCCCTCTGTTTCAGCCCATCTGTTTAAGCCCCTCTGTTTCTTGCCCTCTGTTTCTCGCCCTCTGTTTCTCGCTCTCTGTTTCTCGCCCTCTGTTTCTCGCCTCTGTTTCAGCCCCTCTGTTTCAGCCCCTCTGTTTCACCCCCTCTGTTTTTAGCCCCTCTGTTTCTCGCCCTCTGTTTCAGCCCCTCTGTTTCTCGCCCTCTGTTTCAGCCCCTCTGTTTCAGCCCCTCTGTATCAGCCCCTCTGTTTCAGACCCTCTGTTTCTCGCCCTCTGTTTCTCGCCCTCTGTTTCAGCCCCTCTGTTTCAGGCCGTCTCTTTCAGCCCCTCTGTTTCAGCCCCTCTGTTTCTCGCCCTCTGTTTCTCGCCCTCTGTTTCTCGCCCTCTGTTTCAGCCCCTCTGTTTCAGCCCATCTGTTTCAGCCCCTCTGTTTCTCGCCCTCTGTTTCTCGCCCACTGTTTCTCGCCCTCTGTTTCAGCCCCTCTGTTTCAGCCCCTCTGTTTCAGCCCCTCTGTTTCAGCCCCTTGGTTTCTCGCCCTCTGTTTCAGCCCCTCTGTTTCAGCCCCTCTGTTTTAGCCCCTCTGTTTCCGCCCCTCTGTTTCTCGCCCTCTGTTTCAGCCTTCTGTTTCAGCCCCTCTGTTTCAGCCCCTCTGTTTCAGCCCCTCTGTTTCTCGCCCTCTGTTTCTCGCCCTCTGTTTCAGCCCCTCTGTTTCAGCCCCTCTGTTTCAGCCCCTCTGTTTCAGCCTCTCTGTTTCTCGCCCTCTGTTTCAGCCCCTCTGTTTCAGCCCCTCTGTTTCAGCCCCTCTGTTTCTCGCTCTCTGTTTCTCGCCCTCTGTTTCAGCCCCTCTGTTTCTCGCCCTCTGTTTCAGCCCCTCTGTTTCAGCCCCTCTGTTTCAGCCCCTCTGTTTCTCGCCCTCTGTTTCAGCCCCTCTGTTTCACCCCCTCTGTTTCTCGCCCTCTGTTTCAGCCCCTCTGTTTCTCTCCCTCTGTTTCAGCCCCTCTGTTTCAGCCCCTCTGTATCAGCCCCTCTGTTTCAGCCCCTCTGTTTCAGCCCCTCTGTTTCAGACCCTCTGTTTCTCGCCCTCTGTTTCTCGCCCTCTGTTTCTCGCCCTCTGTTTCAGCCCCTCTGCTTCAGCCCCTCTGTTTCAGCCCCTCTGTTTCAGCCCCTCTGTTTCTCGCCCTCTGTTTCAGCCCCTCTGTTTCAGCCCCTCAGTTTCAGCCCCTCTGTTTCAGCCCCTCTGTTTCTTCCCCTCTGTTTCTCGCCATCTGTTTCTCGCCCTCTGTTTCTCGCCCTCTGTTTCTCGCCCTCTGTTTCAGCCCCTCTGTTTCTCGCCCTCTGTTTCTCGCTCTCTGTTTCTCGCTCTCTGTTTCTCGCCCTCTGTTTCAGCCCCTCTGTTTCAGCCCCTCTGTTTCAGCCACTCTGTTTCTCGCCCTCTGTTTCAGCCCCTCTGTTTCAGCCCCTCTGTTTCAGCCCCTCTGTCTCAGCCCCTCTGTTTCAGCTCCTCTGTTTCTCGCCCTCTGTTTCTCGCCCACTGTTTCAGCCCCTCTGTTTCTCGTCATCTGTTTCAGCCCCTCTTTTTCTCGCGCTCTGTTTCAGCCCCTCTGTTTCAGCCCCTCTGTTTCAGCCCCTCTGTTTCTCGCCCTCTGTTTCAGCCCCTCTGTTTCAGCCCCTCTGTTTTCGCCCTCTGTTTCAGCCCGTCTGTTTCAGCCCCTCTGTTTCAGCCCCTCTGTTTCAGCTCCTCTGTTTCTCGCCCTCAGTTTCTCGCCCTCTGTTTCAGCCCCTCTGTTTCAGCCCCTCTGTTTCAGCCCCTCTGTTTCAGCCCGTCTTTTTCTCGCCCTCTGTTTCTCGCCCTCTGTTTCTCGCCTGTTTCAGCCCCTCTGTTTCAGCCCCTCTGTTTCACCCCCTCTGTCTTTAGCCCCTCTGTTTCTCGCCCTCTGTTTCAGCCCCTCTGTTTCTCGCCCTCTGTTTCAGCCCCTCTGTTTCAGCCCCTCTGTATCAGCCCCTCTGTTTCAGCCCCTCTGTTTATCGCCCTCTGTTTCTCGCCCTCTGTTTCAGCCCCTCTGTTTCAGCCCGTCTCTTTCAGCCCCTCTGTTTCAGCCCCTCTGTTTCTCGCACTCTGTTTCTCGCCCACTGTTTCTCGCCCTCTGTTTCTCGCCCTCTGTTTCAGCCCCTCTGTTTCAGCCCCTCTGTTTCAGCCCCTCTGTTTCTCGCCCTCTGTTTCTCGCCCACTGTTTCTCGCCCTCTGTTTCAGCCCCTCCGTTTCAGCCCCTCTGTTTCAGCCCCTCTGTTTCAGCCCCTCTGTTTCTCGCCTTCTGTTCCAGCCCCTCTGTTTCAGCCCCTCTGTTTTAGCCCCTATGTTTCAGCCCCTCTGTTTCTCGCCCTCTGTTTCAGCCCCTCTGTTTCTGCCCCTCTGTTTCAGCCTCTCTGTTTCAGCCCCTCTGTTTCTCGCCCTCTGTTTCTCGCCCTCTGTTTCAGCCCCTCTGATTCAGCCCCTCTGTTTCAGCCCCTCTGTTTCCGCCTCTCTATTTCTCGCCCTCTGTTTCAGCCCCTCTGTTTCAGCCCCTCTCTTTCAGCCCCTCTGTTTCAGCCCTTCTGTTTCAGCCCCTCTGTTTCTCGCCCTCTGTTTCTCGCCCTCTGTTTCTCGCTCTCTGTTTCTCGCCCTCTGTTTCTCGCCCTCTGTTTCAGCCCCTCTGTTTCAGCCCCACTGTATCAGCCCCTCTGTTTCAGCCCCTCTGTTTCACGCCCTCTGTTTCAGCCCCTCTGCTTCAGCCCCTCTGTTTCAGCCCCTCTGTTTCAGCTCCTCTGTTTCTCGCCCTTTGTTTCTCTCCCTCTGTTTCAGCCCCTCTGTTTCTCGCCCTCTGTTTCAGCCCCTCTGTTTCTCGCCCTCTGTTTCAGCCCCTCTGTTTCAGCCCCTCTGTTTCTCGCCCTCTGTTTCAGCCCCTCTGTTTCAGCCCCTCTGTATCAGCCCCTCTGTTTCAGCTCCTCTGTTTCTCGCCCTCTGTTTCTCGCCCTCTGTTTCAGCCCCTCTGTTTCTCGCCCTCTGTTTCAGCCCCTCTTTTTCTCGCCCTCTGTTTCAGCCCCTCTGTTTCAGCCCCTCTGTTTCTCGCCCTCTGTTTCAGCCCCTCTGTTTCACCCTCTCTGTTTCTCGCCCTCTGTTTCAGCCCCTCTGTTTCATCCCCTCTGTTTCTCGCCCTCTGTTTCTCGCCCTCTGTTTCTCGCCCTCTGTTTCAGCCCCTCTGTTTCAGCCCCTCTGTTTCAGCCCCTCTGTTTCAGCCCCTCTGTTTCTCGCCCTCTGTTTCAGCCCCTCTGTTTCAGCCCCTCTGTTTCAGCCCCTCTGTTTCAGCCCCTCTGTTTCTCCCACTCTGTTTCTCGCCATCTGTTTCTCGCCCTCGGTTTCTCGCCCTCTGTTTCTCGCCCTCTGTTTCAGCCCCTCTGTTTCTCGCCCTCTGTTTCTCGCCCTCTGTTTCTTGCTCTCTGTTTCTCGCCCTCTGTTTCAGCCCCTCTGTTTCAGCCCCTCTGTTAAAGCCACTCTGTTTCTCGCCCTCTGTTTCAGCCCCTCTGTTTCAGCCCCTCTGTTTCAGCCCCTCTGTTTCAGCCCCTCTGTTTCAGCACCTCTGTTTCTCGCCCTCTGTTACTCGCCCACTGTTTCAGCCCCTCTGTTTCTCGCCCTCTGTTTCAGCCCCTCTGTTTCTCGCCCTCTGTTTCAGCGCCTCTGTTTCTCGCCCTCTGTTTCAGCCCCTCTGTTTCAGCCCCTCTGTTTCTCGCCCTCAGTTTCAGCCCCTCTGTTTCAGCCCCTCTGTATCAGCCCCTCTGTTTCAGCTCCTCTGTTTCTCGCCCTCTGTTTCTCGCCCTCTGTTTCAGCCCCTCTGTTTCAGCCCCTCTGTTTCAGCCCATCTGTTTAAGCCCCTCTGTTTCTTGCCCTCTGTTTCTCGCCCTCTGTTTCTCGCTCTCTGTTTCTCGCCCTCTGTTTCTCGCCTCTGTTTCAGCCCCTCTGTTTCAGCCCCTCTGTTTCACCCCCTCTGTTTTTAGCCCCTCTGTTTCTCGCCCTCTGTTTCAGCCCCTCTGTTTCTCGCCCTCTGTTTCAGCCCCTCTGTTTCAGCCCCTCTGTATCAGCCCCTCTGTTTCAGACCCTCTGTTTCTCGCCCTCTGTTACTCGCCCTCTGTTTCAGCCCCTCTGTTTCAGGCCGTCTCTTTCAGCCCCTCTGTTTCAGCCCCTCTGTTTCTCGCCCTCTGTTTCTCGCCCTCTGTTTCTCGCCCTCTGTTTCAGCCCCTCTGTTTCAGCCCCTCTGTTTCAGCCCCTCTGTTTCTCGCCCTCTGATTCTCGCCCACTGTTTCTCGCCCTCTGTTTCAGCCCCTCTGTTTCAGCCCCTCTGTTTCAGCCCCTCTGTTTCAGCCCCTCTGTTTCTCGCCCTCTGTTTCAGCCCCTCTGTTTCAGCCCCTCTGTTTTAGCCCCTCTGTTTCCGCCCCTCTGTTTCTCGCCCTCTGTTTCAGCCTTCTGTTTCAGCCCCTCTGTTTCAGCCCCTCTGTTTCAGCCCCTCTGTTTCTCGCCCTCTGTTTCTCGCCCTCTGTTTCAGCCCCTCTGTTTCAGCCCCTCTGTTTCAGCCCCTCTGTTTCAGCCCCTCTGTTTCAGCCCCTCTGTTTCTCGCCCTCTGTTTCAGCCCCTCTGTTTCACCCCCTCTGTTTCTCGCCCTCTGTTTCAGCCCCTCTGTTTCTCGCCCTCTGTTTCAGCCCCTCTGTTTCAGCCCCTCTGTATCAGCCCCTCTGTTTCAGCCCCTCTGTTTCAGACCCTCTGTTTCTCGCCCTCTGTTTCTCGCCCTCTGTTTCTCGCCCTCTGTTTCAGCCCCTCTGTTTCAGCCCCTCTGTTTCAGCCCCTCTGTTTCAGCCCCTCTGTTTCTCGCCCTCTGTTTCAGCCCCTCTGTTTCAGCCCCTCTGTTTCAGCCCCTCTGTTTCAGCCCCTCTGTTTCTTCCCCTCTGTTTCTCGCCATCTGTTTCTCGCCCTCTGTTTCTCGCCCTCTGTTTCTCGCCCTCTGTTTCAGCCCCTCTGTTTCTCGCCCTCTGTTTCTCGCCCTCTGTTTCAGCCCCTCTGTTTCTCGCCCTGTGTTTCAGCCCCTCTGTTTCAGCCCCTCTGTATCAGCCCCTCTGTTTCAGCCCCTCTGTTTATCGCCCTCTGTTTCTCGCCCTCTGTTTCAGCCCCTCTGTTTCAGCCCGTCTCTTTCAGCCCCTCTGTTTCAGCCCCTCTGTTTCTCGCACTCTGATTCTCGCCCACTGTTTCTCGCCCTCTGTTTCTCGCCCTCTGTTTCAGCCCCTCTGTTTCAGCCCCTCTGTTTCAGCCCCTCTGTTTCTCGCCCTCTGTTTCTCGCCCACTGTTTCTCGCCCTCTGTTTCAGCCCCTCCGTTTCAGCCCCTCTGTTTCAGCCCCTCTGTTTCAGCCCCTCTGTTTCTCGCCCTCTGTTCCAGCCCCTCTGTTTCAGCCCCTCTTTTTCTCGCGCTCTGTTTCAGCCCCTCTGTTTCAGCCCCTCTGTTTCAGCCCCTCTGTTTCTCGCCCTCTGTTTCAGCCCCTCTGTTTCAGCCCCTCTGTTTTCGCCCTCTGTTTCAGCCCGTCTGTTTCAGCCCCTCTGTATCAGCCCCTCTGTTTCACCCCCTCTGTTTCAGCCCCTCTTTTTCTCGCCCTCTGTTTCTCGCCCTCTGTTTCTCGCCTGTTTCAGCCCCTCTGTTTCAGCCCCTCTGTTTCACCCCCTCTGTCTTTAGCCCCTCTGTTTCTCGCCCTCTGTTTCAGCCCCTCTGTTTCTCGCCCTCTGTTTCAGCCCCTCTGTTTCAGCCCCTCTGTATCAGCCCCTCTGTTTCAGCCCCTCTGTTTATCGCCCTCTGTTTCTCGCCCTCTGTTTCAGCCCCTCTGTTTCAGCCCGTCTCTTTCAGCCCCTCTGTTTCAGCCCCTCTGTTTCTCGCACTCTGATTCTCGCCCACTGTTTCTCGCCCTCTGTTTCTCGCCCTCTGTTTCAGCCCCTCTGTTTCAGCCCCTCTGTTTCAGCCCCTCTGTTTCTCGCCCTCTGTTTCTCGCCCACTGTTTCTCGCCCTCTGTTTCAGCCCCTCCGTTTCAGCCCCTCTGTTTCAGCCCCTCTGTTTCAGCCCCTCTGTTTCTCGCCCTCTGTTCCAGCCCCTCTGTTTCAGCCCCTCTGTTTTAGCCCCTATGTTTCAGCCCCTCTGTTTCTCGCCCTCTGTTTCAGCCCCTCTGTTTCTGCCCCTCTGTTTCAGCCTCTCTGTTTCAGCCCCTCTGTTTCTCGCCCTCTGTTTCTCGCCCTCTGTTTCAGCCCCTCTGATTCAGCCCCTCTGTTTCAGCCCCTCTGTTTCAGCCTCTCTATTTCTCGCCCTCTGTTTCAGCCCCTCTGTTTCAGCCCCTCTCTTTCAGCCCCTCTGTTTCAGCCCTTCTGTTTCAGCCCCTCTGTTTCTCGCCCTCTGTTTCTCGCCCTCTGTTTCTCGCTCTCTGTTTCTCGCCCTCTGTTTCTCGCCCTCTGTTTCAGCCCCTCTGTTTCAGCCCCACTGTATCAGCCCCTCTGTTTCAGCCCCTCTGTTTCACGCCCTCTGTTTCAGCCCCTCTGCTTCAGCCCCTCTGTTTCAGCCCCTCTGTTTCAGCTCCTCTGTTTCTCGCCCTTTGTTTCTCTCCCACTGTTTCAGCCCCTCTGTTTCTCGCCCTCTGTTTCAGCACCTCTGTTTCTCGCCCTCTGTTTCAGCCCCTCTGTTTCAGCCCCTCTGTTTCTCGCCCTCTGTTTCAGCCCCTCTGTTTCAGCCCCTCTGTATCAGCCCCTCTGTTTCAGCTCCTCTGTTTCTCGCCCTCTGTTTCTCGCCCTCTGTTTCAGCCCCTCTGTTTCTCGCCCTCTGTTTCAGCCCCTCTTTTTCTCGCCCTCTGTTTCAGCCCCTCTGTTTCAGCCCCTCTGTTTCTCGCCCTCTGTTTCAGCCCCTCTGTTTCACCCTCTCTGTTTCTCGCCCTCTGTTTCAGCCCCTCTGTTTCATCCCCTCTGTTTCTCGCCCTCTGTTTCTCGCCCTCTGTTTCTCGCCCTCTGTTTCAGCCCCTCTGTTTCAGCCCCTCTGTTTCAGCCCCTCTGTTTCAGCCCCTCTGTTTCTCGCCCTCTGTTTCAGCCCCTCTGTTTCAGCCCCTCTGTTTCAGCCCCTCTGTTTCAGCCCCTCTGTTTCTCCCACTCTGTTTCTCGCCATCTGTTTCTCGCCCTCGGTTTCTCGCCCTCTGTTTCTCGCCCTCTGTTTCAGCCCCTCTGTTTCTCGCCCTCTGTTTCTCGCCCTCTGTTTCTTGCTCTCTGTTTCTCGCCCTCTGTTTCAGCCCCTCTGTTTCAGCCCCTCTGTTAAAGCCACTCTGTTTCTCGCCCTCTGTTTCAGCCCCTCTGTTTCAGCCCCTCTGTTTCAGCCCCTCTGTTTCAGCCCCTCTGTTTCAGCACCTCTGTTTCTCGCCCTCTGTTACTCGCCCACTGTTTCAGCCCCTCTGTTTCTCGCCCTCTGTTTCAGCCCCTCTGTTTCTCGCCCTCTGTTTCAGCGCCTCTGTTTCTCGCCCTCTGTTTCAGCCCCTCTGTTTCAGCCCCTCTGTTTCTCGCCCTCAGTTTCAGCCCCTCTGTTTCAGCCCCTCTGTATCAGCCCCTCTGTTTCAGCTCCTCTGTTTCTCGCCCTCTGTTTCTCGCCCTCTGTTTCAGCCCCTCTGTTTCAGCCCCTCTGTTTCAGCCCATCTGTTTAAGCCCCTCTGTTTCTTGCCCTCTGTTTCTCGCCCTCTGTTTCTCGCTCTCTGTTTCTCGCCCTCTGTTTCTCGCCTCTGTTTCAGCCCCTCTGTTTCAGCCCCTCTGTTTCACCCCCTCTGTTTTTAGCCCCTCTGTTTCTCGCCCTCTGTTTCAGCCCCTCTGTTAATCGCCCTCTGTTTCAGCCCCTCTGTTTCAGCCCCTCTGTATCAGCCCCTCTGTTTCAGACCCTCTGTTTCTCGCCCTCTGTTACTCGCCCTCTGTTTCAGCCCCTCTGTTTCAGGCCGTCTCTTACAGCCCCTCTGTTTCAGCCCCTCTGTTTCTCGCCCTCTGTTTCTCGCCCTCTGTTTCTCGCCCTCTGTTTCAGCCCCTCTGTTTCAGCCCCTCTGTTTCAGCCCCTCTGTTTCTCGCCCTCTGTTTCTCGCCCACTGTTTCTCGCCCTCTGTTTCAGCCCCTCTGTTTCAGCCCCTCTGTTTCAGCCCCTCTGTTTCAGCCCCACTGTTTCTCGCCCTCTGTTTCAGCCCCTCTGTTTCAGCCCCTCTGTTTTAGCCCCTCTGTTTCCGCCCCTCTGTTTCTCGCCCTCTGTTTCAGCCTTCTGTTTCAGCCCCTCTGTTTCAGCCCCTCTGTTTCAGCCCCTCTGTTTCTCGCCCTCTGTTTCTCGCCCTCTGTTTCAGCCCCTCTGTTTCAGCCCCTCTGTTTCAGCCCCTCTGTTTCAGCCCCTCTGTTTCAGCCCCTCTGATTCTCGCCCTCTGTTTCAGCCCCTCTGTTTCACCCCCTCTGTTTCTCGCCCTCTGTTTCAGCCCCTCTGTATCTCGCCCTCTGTTTCAGCCCCTCTGTTTCAGCCCCTCTGTATCAGCCCCTCTGTTTCAGCCCCTCTGTTTCAGACCCTCTGTTTCTCGCCCTCTGTTTCTCGCCCTCTGTTTCTCGCCCTCTGTTTCAGCCCCTCTGTTTCAGCCCCTCTGTTTCAGCCCCTCTGTTTCAGCCCCTCTGTTTCTCGCCCTCTGTTTCAGCCCCTCTGTTTTAGCCCCTCTGTTTCCGCCCCTCTGTTTCTCGCCCTCTGTTTCAGCCTTCTGTTTCAGCCCCTCTGTTTCAGCCCCTCTGTTTCAGCCCCTCTGTTTCTCGCCCTCTGTTTCTCGCCCTCTGTTTCAGCCCCTCTGTTTCAGCCCCTCTGTTTCAGCCCCTCTGTTTCAGCCCCTCTGTTTCAGCCCCTCTGTTTCTCGCCCTCTGTTTCAGCCCCTCTGTTTCACCCCCTCTGTTTCTCGCCCTCTGTTTCAGCCCCTCTGTTTCTCGCCCTCTGTTTCAGCCCCTCTGTTTCAGCCCCTCTGTATCAGCCCCTCTGTTTCAGCCCCTCTGTTTCAGACCCTCTGTTTCTCGCCCTCTGTTTCTCGCCCTCTGTTTCTCGCCCTCTGTTTCAGCCCCTCTGTTTCAGCCCCTCTGTTTCAGCCCCTCTGTTTCAGCCCCTCTGTTTCTCGCCCTCTGTTTCAGCCCCTCTGTTTCAGCCCCTCTGTTTCAGCCCCTCTGTTTCAGCCCCTCTGTTTCTTCCCCTCTGTTTCTCGCCATCTGTTTCTCGCCCTCTGTTTCTCGCCCTCTGTTTCACGCCCTCTGTTTCAGCCCCTCTGTTTCTCGCCCTCTGTTTCTCGCCCTCTGTTTCAGCCCCTCTGTTTCTCGCCCTGTGTTTCAGCCCCTCTGTTTCAGCCCCTCTGTATCAGCCCCTCTGTTTCAGCCCCTCTGTTTATCGCCCTCTGTTTCTCGCCCTCTGTTTCAGCCCCTCTGTTTCAGCCCGTCTCTTTCAGCCCCTCTGTTTCAGCCCCTCTGTTTCTCGCACTCTGATTCTCGCCCACTGTTTCTCGCCCTCTGTTTCTCGCCCTCTGTTTCAGCCCCTCTGTTTCAGCCCCTCTGTTTCAGCCCCTCTGTTTCTCGCCCTCTGTTTCTCGCCCACTGTTTCTCGCCCTCTGTTTCAGCCCCTCCGTTTCAGCCCCTCTGTTTCAGCCCCTCTGTTTCAGCCCCTCTGTTTCTCGCCCTCTGTTCCAGCCCCTCTGTTTCAGCCCCTCTTTTTCTCGCGCTCTGTTTCAGCCCCTCTGTTTCAGCCCCTCTGTTTCAGCCCCTCTGTATCAGCCCCTCTGTTTCACCCCCTCTGTTTCAGCCCCTCTTTTTCTCGCCCTCTGTTTCTCGCCCTCTGTTTCTCGCCTGTTTCAGCCCCTCTGTTTCAGCCCCTCTGTTTCACCCCCTCTGTCTTTAGCCCCTCTGTTTCTCGCCCTCTGTTTCAGCCCCTCTGTTTCTCGCCCTCTGTTTCAGCCCCTCTGTTTCAGCCCCTCTGTATCAGCCCCTCTGTTTCAGCCCCTCTGTTTATCGCCCTCTGTTTCTCGCCCTCTGTTTCAGCCCCTCTGTTTCAGCCCGTCTCTTTCAGCCCCTCTGTTTCAGCCCCTCTGTTTCTCGCCCTCTGTTTCAGCCCCTCTGTTTCAGCCCCTCTGTTTCAGCCCGTCTCTTTCAGCCCCTCTGTTTCAGCCCCTCTGTTTCTCGCACTCTGATTCTCGCCCACTGTTTCTCGCCCTCTGTTTCTCGCCCTCTGTTTCAGCCCCTCTGTTTCAGCCCCTCTGTTTCAGCCCCTCTGTTTCTCGCCCTCTGTTTCTCGCCCACTGTTTCTCGCCCTCTGTTTCAGCCCCTCCGTTTCAGCCCCTCTGTTTCAGCCCCTCTGTTTCAGCCCCTCTGTTTCTCGCCCTCTGTTCCAGCCCCTCTGTTTCAGCCCCTCTGTTTTAGCCCCTATGTTTCAGCCCCTCTGTTTCTCGCCCTCTGTTTCAGCCCCTCTGTTTCTGCCCCTCTGTTTCAGCCTCTCTGTTTCAGCCCCTCTGTTTCTCGCCCTCTGTTTCTCGCCCTCTGTTTCAGCCCCTCTGATTCAGCCCCTCTGTTTCAGCCCCTCTGTTTCAGCCTCTCTATTTCTCGCCCTCTGTTTCAGCCCCTCTGTTTCAGCCCCTCTCTTTCAGCCCCTCTGTTTCAGCCCTTCTGTTTCAGCCCCTCTGTTTCTCGCCCTCTGTTTCTCGCCCTCTGTTTCTCGCTCTCTGTTTCTCGCCCTCTGTTTCTCGCCCTCTGTTTCAGCCCCTCTGTTTCAGCCCCACTGTATCAGCCCCTCTGTTTCAGCCCCTCTGTTTCACGCCCTCTGTTTCAGCCCCTCTGCTTCAGCCCCTCTGTTTCAGCCCCTCTGTTTCAGCTCCTCTGTTTCTCGCCCTTTGTTTCTCTCCCACTGTTTCAGCCCCTCTGTTTCTCGCCCTCTGTTTCAGCACCTCTGTTTCTCGCCCTCTGTTTCAGCCCCTCTGTTTCAGCCCCTCTGTTTCTCGCCCTCTGTTTCAGCCCCTCTGTTTCAGCCCCTCTGTATCAGCCCCTCTGTTTCAGCTCCTCTGTTTCTCGCCCTCTGTTTCTCGCCCTCTGTTTCAGCCCCTCTGTTTCTCGCCCTCTGTTTCAGCCCCTCTTTTTCTCGCCCTCTGTTTCAGCCCCTCTGTTTCAGCCCCTCTGTTTCTCGCCCTCTGTTTCAGCCCCTCTGTTTCACCCTCTCTGTTTCTCGCCCTCTGTTTCAGCCCCTCTGTTTCATCCCCTCTGTTTCTCGCCCTCTGTTTCTCGCCCTCTGTTTCTCGCCCTCTGTTTCAGCCCCTCTGTTTCAGCCCCTCTGTTTCAGCCCCTCTGTTTCAGCCCCTCTGTTTCTCGCCCTCTGTTTCAGCCCCTCTGTTTCAGCCCCTCTGTTTCAGCCCCTCTGTTTCAGCCCCTCTGTTTCTCCCACTCTGTTTCTCGCCATCTGTTTCTCGCCCTCGGTTTCTCGCCCTCTGTTTCTCGCCCTCTGTTTCAGCCCCTCTGTTTCTCGCCCTCTGTTTCTCGCCCTCTGTTTCTTGCTCTCTGTTTCTCGCCCTCTGTTTCAGCCCCTCTGTTTCAGCCCCTCTGTTAAAGCCACTCTGTTTCTCGCCCTCTGTTTCAGCCCCTCTGTTTCAGCCCCTCTGTTTCAGCCCCTCTGTTTCAGCCCCTCTGTTTCAGCACCTCTGTTTCTCGCCCTCTGTTACTCGCCCACTGTTTCAGCCCCTCTGTTTCTCGCCCTCTGTTTCAGCCCCTCTGTTTCTCGCCCTCTGTTTCAGCGCCTCTGTTTCTCGCCCTCTGTTTCAGCCCCTCTGTTTCAGCCCCTCTGTTTCTCGCCCTCAGTTTCAGCCCCTCTGTTTCAGCCCCTCTGTATCAGCCCCTCTGTTTCAGCTCCTCTGTTTCTCGCCCTCTGTTTCTCGCCCTCTGTTTCAGCCCCTCTGTTTCAGCCCCTCTGTTTCAGCCCATCTGTTTAAGCCCCTCTGTTTCTTGCCCTCTGTTTCTCGCCCTCTGTTTCTCGCTCTCTGTTTCTCGCCCTCTGTTTCTCGCCTCTGTTTCAGCCCCTCTGTTTCAGCCCCTCTGTTTCACCCCCTCTGTTTTTAGCCCCTCTGTTTCTCGCCCTCTGTTTCAGCCCCTCTGTTAATCGCCCTCTGTTTCAGCCCCTCTGTTTCAGCCCCTCTGTATCAGCCCCTCTGTTTCAGACCCTCTGTTTCTCGCCCTCTGTTACTCGCCCTCTGTTTCAGCCCCTCTGTTTCAGGCCGTCTCTTACAGCCCCTCTGTTTCAGCCCCTCTGTTTCTCGCCCTCTGTTTCTCGCCCTCTGTTTCTCGCCCTCTGTTTCAGCCCCTCTGTTTCAGCCCCTCTGTTTCAGCCCCTCTGTTTCTCGCCCTCTGTTTCTCGCCCACTGTTTCTCGCCCTCTGTTTCAGCCCCTCTGTTTCAGCCCCTCTGTTTCAGCCCCTCTGTTTCAGCCCCACTGTTTCTCGCCCTCTGTTTCAGCCCCTCTGTTTCAGCCCCTCTGTTTTAGCCCCTCTGTTTCCGACCCTCTGTTTCTCGCCCTCTGTTTCAGCCTTCTGTTTCAGCCCCTCTGTTTCAGCCCCTCTGTTTCAGCCCCTCTGTTTCTCGCCCTCTGTTTCTCGCCCTCTGTTTCAGCCCCTCTGTTTCAGCCCCTCTGTTTCAGCCCCTCTGTTTCAGCCCCTCTGTTTCAGCCCCTCTGATTCTCGCCCTCTGTTTCAGCCCCTCTGTTTCACCCCCTCTGTTTCTCGCCCTCTGTTTCAGCCCCTCTGTATCTCGCCCTCTGTTTCAGCCCCTCTGTTTCAGCCCCTCTGTATCAGCCCCTCTGTTTCAGCCCCTCTGTTTCAGACCCTCTGTTTCTCGCCCTCTGTTTCTCGCCCTCTGTTTCTCGCCCTCTGTTTCAGCCCCTCTGTTTCAGCCCCTCTGTTTCAGCCCCTCTGTTTCAGCCCCTCTGTTTCTCGCCCTCTGTTTCAGCCCCTCTGTTTCAGCCCCTCTGTTTCAGCCCCTCTGTTTCAGCCCCTCTGTTTCTTCCCCTCTGTTTCTCGCCATCTGTTTCTCGCCCTCTGTTTCTCGCCCTCTGTTTCTCGCCCTCTGTTTCAGCCCCTCTGTTTCTCGCCCTCTGTTTCTCGCCCTCTGTTTCTCGCTCTCTGTTTCTCGCCCTCTGTTTCAGCCCCTCTGTTTCAGCCCCTCTGTTTCAGCCACTCTGTTTCTCGCCCTCTGTTTCAGCCCCTCTGTTTCAGCCCCTCTGTTTCAGCCCCTCTGTCTCAGCCCCTCTGTTTCAGCTCCTCTGTTTCTCGCCCTCTGTTTCTCGCCCACTGTTTCAGCCCCTCTGTTTCTCGTCCTCTGTTTCAGCCCCTCTTTTTCTCGCGCTCTGTTTCAGCCCCTCTGTTTCAGCCCCTCTGTTTCAGCCCCTCTGTTTCTCGCCCTCTGTTTCAGCCCCTCTGTTTCAGCCCCTCTGTTTTCGCCCTCTGTTTCAGCCCGTCTGTTTCAGCCCCTCTGTATCAGCCCCTCTGTTTCAGCTCCTCTGTTTCTCGCCCTCAGTTTCTCGCCCTCTGTTTCAGCCCCTCTGTTTCAGCCCCTCTGTTTCAGCCCCTCTGTTTCAGCCCCTCTTTTTCTCGCCCTCTGTTTCTCGCCCTCTGTTTCTAGCCTGTTTCAGCCCCTCTGTTTCAGCCCCTCTGTTTCACCCCCTCTGTCTTTAGCCCCTCTGTTTCTCGCCCTCTGTTTCAGCCCCTCTGTTTCTCGCCCTCTGTTTCAGCCCCTCTGTTTCAGCCCCTCTGTATCAGCCCCTCTGTTTCAGCCCCTCTGTTTATCGCCCTCTGTTTCTCGCCCTCTGTTTCAGCCCCTCTGTTTCAGCCCGTCTCTTTCAGCCCCTCTGTTTCAGCCCCTCTGTTTCTCGCACTCTGATTCTCGCCCTCTGTTTCTCGCCCTCTGTTTCTCGCCCTCTGTTTCAGCCCCTCTGTTTCAGCCCCTCTGTTTCAGCCCCTCTGTTTCTCGCCCTCTGTTTCTCGCCCACTGTTTCTCGCCCTCTGTTTCAGCCCCTCTGTTTCAGCCCCTCTGTTTCAGCCCCTCTGTTTCAGCCCCTCTGTTTCTCGCCCTCTGTTCCAGCCCCTCTGTTTCAGCCCCTCTGTTTTAGCCCCTCTGTTTCAGCCCCTCTGTTTCCCGCCCTCTGTTTCAGCCCCTCTGTTTCTGCCCCTCTGTTTCAGCCTCTCTGTTTCAGCCCCTCTGTTTCTCGCCCTCTGTTTCTCGCCCTCTGTTTCAGCCCCTCTGATTCAGCCCCTCTGTTTCAGCCCCTCTGTTTCAGCCTCTCTATTTCTCGCCCTCTGTTTCAGCCCCTCTGTTTCAGCCCCTCTGTTTCAGCCCCTCTGTTTCTATCCCTCTGTTTCTCGCCCTCTGTCTCTCGCCCTTTGTTCCTCGCCCTTCTGTTTCAGCCCCTATGTTTCAGCCCCTCTGTTTCTCGCCCTCTGTTTCTCGCCCTCTGTTTCAGCCCCTCTGTTTCAGCCCCACTGTTTCAGCCCCTCTGTTTCTCGCCCTCTGTTTCAGCCCCTCTGTTTCAGCCCCTCTGTTTCAGCCCCTCTGTTTCAGCCCCTCTGTTTCTGGCCCTCTGTTTCTCGCCCTCGGTTTCAGCCCTTCTGTTTCTCGCCATCTGTTTTAGCCCCTCTGTTTCTCGCCCTCTGTTTCAGCCCCTCTGTTTCAGCCCCTCTGTTTCAGCCCCCTGGTTTCAGCTCTTCTGTTTCAGCCCCTCTGTTTCAGCCCCTCTGTTTCTCGCCTCTGTTTCAGCCCCTCTGTTTCTCGCCCTCTGTTTCAGCTCCTCTGTTTCAGCCCCTCTGTATCAGCCCCTCTGTTTCAGCTCCTCTGTTTCTCGCCCTCTGTTTCAGCCCCTCTGTTTCTCGCCCTCTGTTTCAGCCCCTCCGTTTCAGCCCCTCTGTATCAGCCCCACTGTTTCAGCTCCTCTGTTTCTCGCCCTCTGTTTCTCGCCCTCTGTTTCAGCCCCTCTGTTTCAGCCCCTCTGTTTCAGCCCCTCTGTTTCGCGCCCTCTGTTTCTCGCCCTCTGTTTCTCGCTCTCTGTTTCTCGCCCTATGTTTCTCTCCCTCTGTTTCAGCCCCTCTGTTAGAGCCCCTATGTTTCAGGCCCTCTGTTTCTCGCCCTCTGTTTCTCGCCCTCTGTTTCTCGCCCTCTGTTTCAGCCCCTCTGTTTCAGCCCCTCTGTTTCAGCCCCTCTGTTTCTCGCCCTCTGTTTCAGCCCCTCTGTTTCAGCCCCTCTGTTTCAGCCCCTCTGTTTCAGCCCTTCTGTTTCAGCCCCTCTGTTTCTCGCCCTCTGTTTCTCGCCATCTGTTTCTCGCCCTCTGTTTCTCGCCCTCTGTTTCTCGCCCTCTGTTTCAGCCCCTCTGTTTCAGCCCCTCTGTTTCTCGCCCACTGTTTCTCGCTCTCTGTTTCTCGCCCTCTGTTTCAGCCCCTCTGTTTCAGCCCCTCTGTTTCAGCCCCTCTGTTTCAGCCCCTCTGTTTCAGCTCCTCTGTTTCTCGCCCTCTGTTTCGCGCCCACTGTTTCAGCCCCTCTGTTTCTCGCCCTCTGTTTCAGCCCCTCTGTTTCTCGCCCTCTGTTTCAGCCCCTCTGTTTCAGCCCCTCTGTTTCTCGCCCTCTGTTTCAGCCCCTCTGTTTCAGCCCCTCTGTATCAGCCCCTCTGTTTCAGCCCCTCTGTTTCTCGCCCTCTGTTTCTCCCCCTCTGTTTCAGCCCCTCTGTTTCAGCCCCTCTGTTTCAGCCCCTCTGTTTCAGCCCCACTGTTTCTCGCCCTCTGTTTCTCACCCTCTGTTTCTCGCTCTCTGTTTCTCGCCCTCTGTTTCTCGCCCTCTGTTTCAGCCCCTCTGTTTCAGCCCCTCTGTTTCAGCCCCTCTGTTTTTAGCCCCTCTGTTTCTCGCCCTCTGTTTCTCGCCCTCTGTTTCTCGCCCTCTGTTTCAGCCCCTCTGTTTCTCGCCCTCTGTTTCTCGCCCTCTGTATCTCGCTCTCTGTTTCAGCCCCTCTGTTTCAGCCCCTCTGTTTCAGCCCCTCTGTTTCAGCCACTCTGTTTCTCGCCCTCTGTTTCAGCCCCTCTGTTTGTCGCCCTCTGTTTCAGCCCCTCTGTTTCTCGCCCTCTGTTTCAGCCCCTCTGTTTCAGCCCCTCTGTTTCTCGCCCTCAGTTTCAGCCCCTCTGTTTCAGCCCCTCTGTATCAGCCCCTCTGTTTCAGCTCCTCTGTTTCTCGCCCTCTGTTTCACGCCCTCTGTTTCAGCCCCTCTGTTTCAGCCCCTCTGTTTCAACCCCTCTGTTTAAGCCCCTCTGTTTCTCGCCCTCTGTTTCTCGCCCTCTGTTTCTCGCTCTCTGTTTCTCGCCCTCTGTTTCTCGCCTCTGTTTCAGCCCCTCTGTTTCAGCCCCTCTGTTTCACCCCCTCTGTTTTTAGCCCCTCTGTTTCTCGCCCTCTGTATCAGCCCCTCTGTTTCTCGCCCTCTGTTTCAGCCCCTCTGTTTCAGCCCCTCTGTATCAGCCCCTCTGTTTCAGACCCTCTGTTTCTCGCCCTCTGTTTCTCGCCCTCTGTTTCAGCCCCTCTGTTTCAGCAGGTCTCTTTCAGCCCCTCTGTTAAGCCCCTCTGTTTCTCGCCCTCTGTTTCTCGCCCTCTGTTTCTCGCCCTCTGTTTCTCGCCCTCTGTTTCAGCCCCTCTGTTTCAGCCCCTCTGTTTCAGCCCCTCTGTTTCTCGCCCTCTGTTTCTCGCCCACTGTTTCTCGCCCTCTGTTTCAGCCCATCTGTTTCAGCCCCTCTGTTTCAGCCCCTCTGTTTCAGCCCCTCTGTTTCTCGCCCTCTGTTTCAGCCCCTCTGTTTCAGCCCCTCGGTTTCAGCCCCTCTGTTTCAGCCCCTCTGTTTCTCGCCCTCTGTTTCAGCCCCTCTGTTTCAGCCCCTCTGTTTCTCGCCCTCTGTTTCAGCCGCACTGTTTCTCGCCCTCTGTTTCAGCCCCTCTGTTTCAGCCCCTCTGTTTCTCGCCCTCTGTTTCTCGCCCTCTGTTTCAGCCCCTCTGTTTCAGCCCCTCTGTTTCAGCCCCTCTGTTTCTCGCCCTCTGTTCCAGCTCCTCTGTTTCAGCCCCTCTGTTTCTCGCCCTCTGTTTCAGCCCCTCTGTTTCTCGCCCTCTGTTTCAGCCCCTCTGTTTCAGCCCCTCTGTTTCAGCCCCTCTGTTTCTCGCCCTCTGTTTCAGCCCCTCTGTTTCACCCCCTCTGTTTCTCGCCCTCTGTTTCAGCCCCTCTGTTTCTCGCCCTCTGCTTCAGCCCCTCTGTTTCAGCCCCTCTGTATCAGCCCCACTGTTTCAGCCCCTCTGTTTCAGCCCCTCTGTTTCAGACCCTCTGTTTCTCGCCCTCTGTTTCTCGCCCTCTGTTTCTCGCCCTCTGTTTCAGCCCCTCTGTTTCAGCCCCTCTGTTTCAGCCCCTCTGTTTCAGGCCCTCTGTTTCTCGCCCTCTGTTTCAGCCCCTCTGTTTCAGCCCCTCTGTTTCAGCCCCTCTGTTTCAGCCCCTCTGTTTCTTCCCCTCTGTTTTTCGCCATCTGTTTCTCGCCCTCTGTTTCTCGCCCTCTGTTTCTCGCCCTCTGTTTCAGCCCCTCTGTTTCTCGCCCTCTGTTTCTCGCCCTCTGTTTCTCGCTCTCTGTTTCTCGCCCTCTGTTTCAGCCCCTCTGTTTCAGCCCCTCTGTTTCAGCCACTCTGTTTCTCGCCCTCTGTTTCAGCCCCTCTGTTTCAGCCCCTCTGTTTCAGCCCCTCTGTCTCAGCCCCTCTGTTTCAGCTCCTCTGTTTCTCGCCCTCTGTTTCTCGCCCACTGTTTCAGCCCCTCTGTTTCTCGTCCACTGTTTCAGCCCCTCTGTTTCTCGCCCTCTGTTTCAGCCCCTCTGCTTCAGCCCCTCTGTTTCAGCCCCTCTGTTTCTCGCCCTCTGTTTCAGCCCCTCTGTTTCAGCCCCTCTGTTTCTCGCCCTCTGTTTCAGCCCCACTGTTTCAGCCCCTCTGTATCAGCTCCTCTGTATCAGCTCCTCTGTTTCTCGCCCTCAGTTTCTCGCCCTCTGTTTCAGCCCCTCTGTTTCAGCCCCTCTGTTTCAGCCCCTCTGTTTCAGCCCCTCTGTTTCTCCCCCTCTGTTTCTCGCCCTCTGTTTCCCGCCTGTTTCAGCCCCTCTGTTTCAGCCCCTCTGTTTCACCCCCTGTGTCTTTAGCCCCTCTGTTTCTCGCCCTCTGAATCAGCCCCTCTGTTTCTCGCCCTCTGTTTCAGCCCCTCTGTTTCAGCCCCTCTGTATCAGCCCCTCTGTTTCAGCCCCTCTGTTTATCGCCCTCTGTTTCTCGCCCTCTGTTTCAGCCCCTCTGTTTCAGCCCGTCTCTTTCAGCCCCTTTGTTCCAGCCCCTCTGTTTCTCGCCCTCTGATTCTCGCCCTCTGTTTCTCGCCCTCTGTTTCTCGCCCTCTGTTTCAGCCCCTCTGTTTCAGCCCCTCTGTTTCAGCCCCTCTGTTTCTCGCCCTCTGTTTCTCGCCCACTGTTTCTCGCCCTCTGTTTCAGCCCCTCTGTTTCAGCCCCTCTCTTTCAGCCCCTCTGTTTCAGCCCCTCTGTTTCTCGCCCTCTGTTTCAGCCCCTCTGTTTCAGCCCCTCTGTTTCTCGCCCTCTGTTTCAGCTCCTCTGTTTCAGCCCCTCTGTATCAGCCCCTCTGTTTCAGCCCCTCTGTTTCTCGCCCTCTGTTTCTCGCCCAATGTTTCAAACCCTCTGTTTCAGCCCCTCTGTTTCAGCCCCTCTGTTTCAGACCCTCTGTTTGAGCCCCTCTGTTTCTCGCCCTCTGTTTCTTGCCCTCTGATTCTCGCTCTCTGTTTCTCGCCCTCTGTTTCTCGCCCTGTGTTTCAGCCCCTCTGTTTCAGCCCCTCTGGTTCCGCCCCTCTGTTTCACCCCCTCTGTTTCTCGCCCTCTGTTTCAGCCCCTCTGTTTCTCGCCCTCTGTTTCAGCCCCTCTGTTTCAGCCCCTCTGTATCAGCCCCTCTGTTTCAGCCCGTCTGTTTCAGCCCCTCTGTTTCAGCCCCTCTGTTTCTGCCCCTCTGTTTCTCGCCCTCTGTTTCTCGCCCTCTGTTTCAGCCCCTCTGTTTCAGCCCCTCTGTTTCAGCCCCTCTGTTTCAGCCCCTCTGTTTCTCGCCCTCTGTTTCAGCCCCTCTGTTTCAGCCCCTCTGTTTCAGCCCCTCTGTTTCAGCCCCTCTGTTTCTCGCCATCTGTTTCTCGCCCTCTGTTTCTCGCCCTCTGTTTCTCGCCCTCTGTTTCAGCCCCTCTGTTTCTCGCCCTCTGTTTCTCGCCCTCTGTTTCTCGCTCTCTGTTTCTCGCCCTCTGTTTCAGCCCCTCTGTTTCAGCCCCTCTGTTTCAGCCACTCTGTTTCTCGCCCTCTGTTTCAGCCCCTCTGTTTCAGCCCCTCTGTTTCAGCCCCTCTGTTTCAGCCCCTCTGTTTCAGCTCCTCTGTTTCTCGCCCTCTGTTTCTCGTACACTGTTTCAGCCCCTCTGTTTCTCGCCCTCTGTTTCAGCCCCTCTGTTTCTCGCCCTCTGTTTCAGCCCCTCTGTTTCAGCCCCTCTGTTTCAGCCCCTCTGTTTCTCGCCCTCTGTTTCAGCCCCTCTGTTTCAGCCCCTCTGTTTCTCGCCCTCTGTTTCAGCCCCTCTGTTTCAGCCCCTCTGTATCAGCCCCTCTGTTTCAGCCCCTCTGTTTATCGCCCTCTGTTTCTCGCCCTCTGTTTCAGCCCCTCTGTTTCAGCCCCTCTGTTTCAGCACCTCTGTTTCAGACCCTCTGTTTCTCGCCCTCTGTTTCTCGCCCTCTGTTTCTCGCTCTCTGTTTCTCGCCCTCTGTTTCTCGCCTCTGTTTCAGCCCCTCTGTTTCAGCCCCTCTGTTTCAGCCCCTCTGTTTTTAGCCCCTCTGTTTCTCGCCCTCTGTTTCAGCCCCTCTGTTTCTCGCCCTCTGTTTCAGCCCCTCTGTTTCAGCCCCACTGTATCAGCCCCTCTGTTTCAGCCCCTCTGTTTCTCGCCCTCTGTTTCTCGCCCTCTGTTTCAGCCCCTCTGTTTCAGCCCGTCTCTTTCAGCCCCTCTGTTTCAGCCCCTCTGTTTCTCGCCCTCTGCTTCTCGCCCTCTGTTTCTCGCCCTCTGTTTCAGCCCCTCTGTTTCAGCCCCTCTGTTTCAGCCCCTCTGTTTCTCCCCCTCTGTTTCTCGCCCTCTGTTTCAGCCCCCCTGTTTCAGCCCCTCTGTTTCAGCCCGTCTGTTTCAGCGTCTCTGTTTCTCGCCCTCTGTTTCAGCCCCTCTGTTTCAGCCCCTCTGTTTCAGCCCCTCTGTTTCTCGCTCTCTGTTTCTCGCCCTCTGTTTCTCGCCCTCTGTTTCTCGCCCTCTGTTTCTCGCCCTCTGTTTCAGCCCCTCTGTTTCAGACCCTCTGTTTCTCGCCCTCTGTTTCTCGCCATCTGTATCTCGCCCTCTGTTTCAGCCCCTCTCTTTCTCGCCCTCTGTTTCAGTCCCTCTGTTTCAGCCCCTCTGTTTCTCGCCCTCTGTTTCAGCCGCACTGTTTCTCGCCCTCTGTTTCAGCCCCTCTGTTTCAGCCCCTCTGTTTCTCGCCCTCTGTTTCTCGCCCTCTGTTTCAGCCCCTCTGTTTCAGCCCCTCTGTTTCAGCCCCTCTGTTTCTCGCCCTCTGTTTCAGCTCCTCTGTTTCAGCCCCTCTGTTTCTCGCCCTCTGTTTCAGCCCCTCTGTTTCTCGCCCTCTGTTTCAGCCCCTCTGTTTCAGCCCCTCTGTTTCAGCCCCTCTGTTTCTCGCCCTCTGTTTCAGCCCCTCTGTTTCACCCCCTCTGTTTCTCGCCCTCTGTTTCAGCCCCTCTGTTTCTCGCCCTCTGTTTCAGCCCCTCTGTTTCAGCCCCTCTGTATCAGCCCCTCTGTTTCAGCCCCTCTGTTTCAGCCCCTCTGTTTCAGACCCTCTGTTTCTCGCCCTCTGTTTCTCGCCCTCTGTTTCTCGCCCTCTGTTTCAGCCCCTCTGTTTCAGCCCCTCTGTTTCAGCCCCTCTGTTTCAGGCCCTCTGTTTCTCGCCCTCTGTTTCAGCCCCTCTGTTTCAGCCCCTCTGTTTCAGCCCCTCTGTTTCAGCCCCTCTGTTTCTTCCCCTCTGTTTCTCGCCATCTGTTTCTCGCCCTCTGTTTCTCGCCCTCTGTTTCTCGCCCTCTGTTTCAGCCCCTCTGTTTCTCGCCCTCTGTTTCTCGCCCTCTGTTTCTCGCTCTCTGTTTCTCGCCCTCTGTTTCAGCCCCTCTGTTTCAGCCCCTCTGTTTCAGCCACTCTGTTTCTCGCCCTCTGTTTCAGCCCCTCTGTTTCAGCCCCTCTGTTTCAGCCCCTCTGTCTCAGCCCCTCTGTTTCAGCTGCTCTGTTTCTCGCCCTCTGTTTCTCGCCCACTGTTTCAGCCCCTTTGTTTCTCGTCCACTGTTTCAGCCCCTCTGTTTCTCGCCCTCTGTTTCAGCCCGTCTGCTTCAGCCCCTCTGTTTCAGCCCCTCTGTTTCTCGCCCTCTGTTTCAGCCCCTCTGTTTCAGCCCCTCTGATTCTCGCCCTCTGTTTCTCGCCCTCTGTTTCAGCCCCTCTGTTTCTCGCCCTCTGTTTCTCGCCATCTGTTTCTCGCCCTCTGTTTCTCGCCCTCTGTTTCTCGCCCTCTGTTTCAGCCCCTCTGTTTCTCGCCCTCTGTTTCTCGCCCTCTGTTTCTCGCTCTCTGTTTCTCGCCCTCTGTTTCAGCCCCTCTGTATCAGCTCCTCTGTATCAGCTCCTCTGTTTCTCGCCCTCAGTTTCTCGCCCTCTGTTTCAGCCCCTCTGTTTCAGCCCCTCTGTTTCAGCCCCTCTGTTTCAGCCCCTCTGTTTCTCCCCCTCTGTTTCTCGCCCTCTGTTTCCCGCCTGTTTCAGCCCCTCTGTTTCAGCCCCTCTGTTTCACCCCCTGTGTCTTTAGCCCCTCTGTTTCTCGCCCTCTGAATCAGCCCCTCTGTTTCTCGCCCTCTGTTTCAGCCCCTCTGTTTCAGCCCCTCTGTATCAGCCCCTCTGTTTCAGCCCCTCTGTTTATCGCCCTCTGTTTCTCGCCCTCTGTTTCAGCCCCTCTGTTTCAGCCCGTCTCTTTCAGCCCCTTTGTTCCAGCCCCTCTGTTTCTCGCCCTCTGATTCTCGCCCTCTGTTTCTCGCCCTCTGTTTCTCGCCCTCTGTTTCAGCCCCTCTGTTTCAGCCCCTCTGTTTCAGCCCCTCTGTTTCTCGCCCTCTGTTTCTCGCCCACTGTTTCTCGCACTCTGTTTCAGCCCCTCTGTTTCAGCCCCTCTCTTTCAGCCCCTCTGTTTCAGCCCCTCTGTTTCTCGCCCTCTGTTTCAGCCCCTCTGTTTCAGCCCCTCTGTTTCTCGCCCTCTGTTTCAGCTCCTCTGTTTCAGCCCCACTGTATCAGCCCCTCTGTTTCAGCCCCTCTGTTTCTCGCCCTCTGTTTCTCGCCCAATGTTTCAAACCCTCTGTTTCAGCCCCTCTGTTTCAGCCCCTCTGTTTCAGACCCTCTGTTTCAGCCCCTCTGTTTCTCGCCCTCTGTTTCTTGCCCTCTGATTCTCGCTCTCTGTTTCTCGCCCTCTGTTTCTCGCCCTGTGTTTCAGCCCCTCTGTTTCAGCCCCTCTGGTTCCGCCCCTCTGTTTCACCCCCTCTGTTTCTCGCCCTCTGTTTCAGCCCCTCTGTTTCTCGCCCTCTGTTTCAGCCCCTCTGTTTCAGCCCCTCTGTATCAGCCCCTCTGTTTCAGCCCGTCTGTTTCAGCCCCTCTGTTTCAGCCCCTCTGTTTCTGCCCCTCTGTTTCTCGCCCTCTGTTTCTCGCCCTCTGTTTCAGCCCCTCTGTTTCATCCCATCTGTTTCAGCCCCTCTGTTTCAGCCCCTCTGTTTCTCGCCCTCTGTTTCAGCCCCTCTGTTTCAGCCCATCTGTTTCAGCCCCTCTGTTTCAGCCCCTCTGTTTCTCGCCATCTGTTTCTCGCCCTCTGTTTCTCGCCCTCTATTTCTCGCCCTCTGTTTCAGCCCCTCTGTTTCTCGCCCTCTGTTTCTCGCCCTCTGTTTCTCGCTCTCTGTTTCTCGCCCTCTGTTTCAGCCCCTCTGTTTCAGCCCCTCTGTTTCAGCCACTCTGTTTCTCGCCCTCTGTTTCAGCCCCTCTGTTTCAGCCCCTCTGTTTCAGCCCCTCTGTTTCAGCCCCTCTGTTTCAGCTCCTCTGTTTCTCGCCCTCTGTTTCTCGTACACTGTTTCAGCCCCTCTGTTTCTCGCCCTCTGTTTCAGCCCCTCTGTTTCTCGCCCTCTGTTTCAGCCCCTCTGTTTCAGCCCCTCTGTTTCAGCCCCTCTGTTTCTCGCCCTCTGTTTCAGCCCCTCTGTTTCAGCCCCTCTGTTTCTCGCCCTCTGTTTCAGCCCCTCTGTTTCAGCCCCTCTGTATCAGCCCCTCTGTTTCAGCCCCTCTGTTTATCGCCCTCTGTTTCTCGCCCTCTGTTTCAGCCCCTCTGTTTCAGCCCCTCTGTTTCAGCACCTCTGTTTCAGACCCTCTGTTTCTCGCCCTCTGTTTCTCGCCCTCTGTTTCTCGCTCTCTGTTTCTCACCCTCTGTTTCTCGCCTCTGTTTCAGCCCCTCTGTTTCAGCCCCTCTGTTTCAGCCCCTCTGTTTTTAGCCCCTCTGTTTCTCGCCCTCTGTTTCAGCCCCTCTGTTTCTCGCCCTCTGTTTCAGCCCCTCTGTTTCAGCCCCACTGTATCAGCCCCTCTGTTTCAGCCCCTCTGTTTCTCGCCCTCTGTTTCTCGCCCTCTGTTTCAGCCCCTCTGTTTCAGCCCGTCTCTTTCAGCCCCTCTGTTTCAGCCCCTCTGTTTCTCGCCCTCTGCTTCTCGCCCTCTGTTTCTCGCCCTCTGTTTCAGCCCCTCTGTTTCAGCCCCTCTGTTTCAGCCCCTCTGTTTCTCCCCCTCTGTTTCTCGCCCTCTGTTTCAGCCCCCCTGTTTCAGCCCCTCTGTTTCAGCCCGTCTGTTTCAGCGTCTCTGTTTCTCGCCCTCTGTTTCAGCCCCTCTGTTTCAGCCCCTCTGTTTCAGCCCCTCTGTTTCTCGCTCTCTGTTTCTCGCCCTCTGTTTCTCGCCCTCTGTTTCTCGCCCTCTGTTTCTCGCCCTCTGTTTCAGCCCCTCTGTTTCAGCCCCTCTGTTTCTCGCCCTCTGTTTCTCGCCATCTGTATCTCGCCCTCTGTTTCAGCCCCTCTGTATCAGCCCCTCTGTTTCAGCCCCTAAGTTTCTCGCCCTCTGTTTCAGCCCCTCTGTTTCAGCTCCTCTGTTTCAGCCCCTCTGTTTCAGCTCCTCTGTTTCTCGCCCTCTTTTTCAGCCCCTCTGTTTCTCGCCCTCTGTTTCAGCCCCTCTGTTTCTCGCCCTCTGTTTCAGCCACTCTGTTTCAACCCGTCTGTTTCAGTCCCTCTGTTTCTCGCCCTATGTTTCAGCCCCTCTGTTTCAGCCCCTCTGTTTCTCGCCCTCTGTTTCAGCTCCTCTGTTTCAGCCCCTCTGTATCAGCCCCTCTGTTTCTGCCCCTCTGTTTCTCGCCCTCTGTTTCTCGCCCAATGTTTCAAACCCTCTGTTTCAGCCCCTCTGTTTCAGCCCCTCTGTTTCAGACCCTCTGTTTCAGCCCCTCTGTTTCTCGCCCTCTGTTTCTAGCCCTCTGATTCTCGCTCTCTGTTTCTCGCCCTCTGTTTCTCGCCCTGTGTTTCAGCCCCTCTGTTTCAGCCCCTCTGGTTCGGCCCCTCTGTTTCACCCCCTCTAAATCTCGCCCTCTGTTTCAGCCCCTCTGTTTCTCGCCCTCTGTTTCAGCCCCTCTGTTTCAGCCCCTCTGTATCAGCCCCTCTGTTTCAGCCTCTCTGTTTCAGCCCCTCTGTTTCAGCCCCTCTGTTTCTCGCCCTCTGTTTCTCGCCCTCTGTTTCTCGCCCTCTGTTTCAGCCCCTCTGTTTCAGCCCCTCTGTTTCAGCCCCTCTGTTTCAGCCCCTCTGTTTCTCGCCCTCTGTTTCAGCCCCTCTGTTTCAGCCCCTCTGTTTCAGCCCCTCTGTTTCTCGCCCTCTGTTTCAGCCCCTCTGTTTCTCGCCATCTGTTTCTCGCCCTCTGTTTCTCGCCCTCTGTTTCTCGCCCTCTGTTTCAGCCCCTCTGTTTCTCGCCCTCTGTTTCTCGCCCTCTGTTTCTCGCTCTCTGTTTCTCGCCCTCTGTTTCAGCCCCTCTGTTTCAGCCCCTCTGTTTCAGCCACTCTGTTTCTCGCCCTCTGTTTCAGCCCCTCTGTTTCAGCCCCTCTGTTTCAGCCCCTCTGTTTCAGCTCCTCTGTTTCAGCTCCTCTGTTTCTCGCCCTCTGTTTCTCGCCCACTGTTTCAGCCCCTCTGTTTCTCGCCCTCTGTTTCAGCCCCTCTGTTTCTCGCCCTCTGTTTCAGCCCCTCTGTTTCAGCCCATCTGTTTCAGCCCCTCTGTTTCAGCCCCTCTGTTTCTCGCCATCTGTTTCTCGCCCTCTGTTTCTCGCCCTCTATTTCTCGCCCTCTGTTTCAGCCCCTCTGTTTCTCGCCCTCTGTTTCTCGCCCTCTGTTTCTCGCTCTCTGTTTCTCGCCCTCTGTTTCAGCCCCTCTGTTTCTGCCCCTCTGTTTCTCGCCCTCTGTTTCTCGCCCAATGTTTCAAACCCTCTGTTTCAGCCCCTCTGTTTCAGCCCCTCTGTTTCAGACCCTCTGTTTCAGCCCCTCTGTTTCTCGCCCTCTGTTTCTAGCCCTCTGATTCTCGCTCTCTGTTTCTCGCCCTCTGTTTCTCGCCCTGTGTTTCAGCCCCTCTGTTTCAGCCCCTCTGGTTCGGCCCCTCTGTTTCACCCCCTCTAAATCTCGCCCTCTGTTTCAGCCCCTCTGTTTCTCGCCCTCTGTTTCAGCCCCTCTGTTTCAGCCCCTCTGTATCAGCCCCTCTGTTTCAGCCCCTCTGTTTCAGCCCCTCTGTTTCAGCCCCTCTGTTTCTCGCCCTCTGTTTCTCGCCCTCTGTTTCTCGCCCTCTGTTTCAGCCCCTCTGTTTCAGCCCCTCTGTTTCAGCCCCTCTGTTTCAGCCCCTCTGTTTCTCGCCCTCTGTTTCAGCCCCTCTGTTTCAGCCCCTCTGTTTCAGCCCCTCTGTTTCTCGCCCTCTGTTTCAGCCCCTCTGTTTCTCGCCATCTGTTTCTCGCCCTCTGTTTCTCGCCCTCTGTTTCTCGCCCTCTGTTTCAGCCCCTCTGTTTCTCGCCCTCTGTTTCTCGCCCTCTGTTTCTCGCTCTCTGTTTCTCGCCCTCTGTTTCAGCCCCTCTGTTTCAGCCCCTCTGTTTCAGCCACTCTGTTTCTCGCCCTCTGTTTCAGCCCCTCTGTTTCAGCCCCTCTGTTTCAGCCCCTCTGTTTCAGCTCCTCTGTTTCAGCTCCTCTGTTTCTCGCCCTCTGTTTCTCGCCCACTGTTTCAGCCCCTCTGTTTCTCGCCCTCTGTTTCAGCCCCTCTGTTTCTCGCCCTCTGTTTCAGCCCCTCTGTTTCAGCCCATCTGTTTCAGCCCCTCTGTTTCAGCCCCTCTGTTTCTCGCCATCTGTTTCTCGCCCTCTGTTTCTCGCCCTCTATTTCTCGCCCTCTGTTTCAGCCCCTCTGTTTCTCGCCCTCTGTTTCTCGCCCTCTGTTTCTCGCTCTCTGTTTCTCGCCCTCTGTTTCAGCCCCTCTGTTTCAGCCCCTCTGTTTCAGCCACTCTGTTTCTCGCCCTCTGTTTCAGCCCCTCTGTTTCAGCCCCTCTGTTTCAGCCCCTCTGTTTCAGCCCCTCTGTTTCAGCTCCTCTGTTTCTCGCCCTCTGTTTCTCGTACACTGTTTCAGCCCCTCTGTTTCTCGCCCTCTGTTTCAGCCCCTCTGTTTCTCGCCCTCTGTTTCAGCCCCTCTGTTTCAGCCCCTCTGTTTCAGCCCCTCTGTTTCTCGCCCTCTGTTTCAGCCCCTCTGTTTCAGCCCCTCTGTTTCTCGCCCTCTGTTTCAGCCCCTCTGTTTCAGCCCCTCTGTATCAGCCCCTCTGTTTCAGCCCCTCTGTTTATCGCCCTCTGTTTCTCGCCCTCTGTTTCAGCCCCTCTGTTTCAGCCCCTCTGTTTCAGCACCTCTGTTTCAGACCCTCTGTTTCTCGCCCTCTGTTTCTCGCCCTCTGTTTCTCGCTCTCTGTTTCTCACCCTCTGTTTCTCGCCTCTGTTTCAGCCCCTCTGTTTCAGCCCCTCTGTTTCAGCCCCTCTGTTTTTAGCCCCTCTGTTTCTCGCCCTCTGTTTCAGCCCCTCTGTTTCTCGCCCTCTGTTTCAGCCCCTCTGTTTCAGCCCCACTGTATCAGCCCCTCTGTTTCAGCCCCTCTGTTTCTCGCCCTCTGTTTCTCGCCCTCTGTTTCAGCCCCTCTGTTTCAGCCCGTCTCTTTCAGCCCCTCTGTTTCAGCCCCTCTGTTTCTCGCCCTCTGCTTCTCGCCCTCTGTTTCTCGCCCTCTGTTTCAGCCCCTCTGTTTCAGCCCCTCTGTTTCAGCCCCTCTGTTTCTCCCCCTCTGTTTCTCGCCCTCTGTTTCAGCCCCCCTGTTTCAGCCCCTCTGTTTCAGCCCGTCTGTTTCAGCGTCTCTGTTTCTCGCCCTCTGTTTCAGCCCCTCTGTTTCAGCCCCTCTGTTTCAGCCCCTCTGTTTCTCGCTCTCTGTTTCTCGCCCTCTGTTTCTCGCCCTCTGTTTCTCGCCCTCTGTTTCTCGCCCTCTGTTTCAGCCCCTCTGTTTCAGCCCCTCTGTTTCTCGCCCTCTGTTTCTCGCCATCTGTATCTCGCCCTCTGTTTCAGCCCCTCTGTATCAGCCCCTCTGTTTCAGCCCCTAAGTTTCTCGCCCTCTGTTTCAGCCCCTCTGTTTCAGCTCCTCTGTTTCAGCCCCTCTGTTTCAGCTCCTCTGTTTCTCGCCCTCTTTTTCAGCCCCTCTGTTTCTCGCCCTCTGTTTCAGCCCCTCTGTTTCTCGCCCTCTGTTTCAGCCACTCTGTTTCAACCCGTCTGTTTCAGTCCCTCTGTTTCTCGCCCTATGTTTCAGCCCCTCTGTTTCAGCCCCTCTGTTTCTCGCCCTCTGTTTCAGCTCCTCTGTTTCAGCCCCTCTGTATCAGCCCCTCTGTTTCTGCCCCTCTGTTTCTCGCCCTCTGTTTCTCGCCCAATGTTTCAAACCCTCTGTTTCAGCCCCTCTGTTTCAGCCCCTCTGTTTCAGACCCTCTGTTTCAGCCCCTCTGTTTCTCGCCCTCTGTTTCTAGCCCTCTGATTCTCGCTCTCTGTTTCTCGCCCTCTGTTTCTCGCCCTGTGTTTCAGCCCCTCTGTTTCAGCCCCTCTGGTTCGGCCCCTCTGTTTCACCCCCTCTAAATCTCGCCCTCTGTTTCAGCCCCTCTGTTTCTCGCCCTCTGTTTCAGCCCCTCTGTTTCAGCCCCTCTGTATCAGCCCCTCTGTTTCAGCCCCTCTGTTTCAGCCCCTCTGTTTCAGCCCCTCTGTTTCTCGCCCTCTGTTTCTCGCCCTCTGTTTCTCGCCCTCTGTTTCAGCCCCTCTGTTTCAGCCCCTCTGTTTCAGCCCCTCTGTTTCAGCCCCTCTGTTTCTCGCCCTCTGTTTCAGCCCCTCTGTTTCAGCCCCTCTGTTTCAGCCCCTCTGTTTCTCGCCCTCTGTTTCAGCCCCTCTGTTTCTCGCCATCTGTTTCTCGCCCTCTGTTTCTCGCCCTCTGTTTCTCGCCCTCTGTTTCAGCCCCTCTGTTTCTCGCCCTCTGTTTCTCGCCCTCTGTTTCTCGCTCTCTGTTTCTCGCCCTCTGTTTCAGCCCCTCTGTTTCAGCCCCTCTGTTTCAGCCACTCTGTTTCTCGCCCTCTGTTTCAGCCCCTCTGTTTCAGCCCCTCTGTTTCAGCCCCTCTGTTTCAGCTCCTCTGTTTCAGCTCCTCTGTTTCTCGCCCTCTGTTTCTCGCCCACTGTTTCAGCCCCTCTGTTTCTCGCCCTCTGTTTCAGCCCCTCTGTTTCTCGCCCTCTGTTTCAGCCCCTCTGTTTCAGCCCCTCTGTATCAGCCCCTCTGTTTCAGCCCCTCTGTTTATCGCCCTCTGTTTCTCGCCCTCTGTTTCAGCCCCTCTGTTTCAGCCCCTCTGTTTCAGCACCTCTGTTTCAGACCCTCTGTTTCTCGCCCTCTGTTTCTCGCCCTCTGTTTCTCGCTCTCTGTTTCTCGCCCTCTGTTTCTCGCCTCTGTTTCAGCCCCTCTGTTTCAGCCCCTCTGTTTCAGCCCCTCTGTTTTTAGCCCCTCTGTTTCTCGCCCTCTGTTTCAGCCCCTCTGTTTCTCGCCCTCTGTTTCAGCCCCTCTGTTTCAGCCCCACTGTATCAGCCCCTCTGTTTCAGCCCCTCTGTTTCTCGCCCTCTGTTTCTCGCCCTCTGTTTCAGCCCCTCTGTTTCAGCCCGTCTCTTTCAGCCCCTCTGTTTCAGCCCCTCTGTTTCTCGCCCTCTGCTTCTCGCCCTCTGTTTCTCGCCCTCTGTTTCAGCCCCTCTGTTTCAGCCCCTCTGTTTCAGCCCCTCTGTTTCTCCCCCTCTGTTTCTCGCCCTCTGTTTCAGCCCCCCTGTTTCAGCCCCTCTGTTTCAGCCCGTCTGTTTCAGCGTCTCTGTTTCTCGCCCTCTGTTTCAGCCCCTCTGTTTCAGCCCCTCTGTTTCAGCCCCTCTGTTTCTCGCTCTCTGTTTCTCGCCCTCTGTTTCTCGCCCTCTGTTTCTCGCCCTCTGTTTCTCGCCCTCTGTTTCAGCCCCTCTGTTTCAGACCCTCTGTTTCTCGCCCTCTGTTTCTCGCCAGCTGTATCTCGCCCTCTGTTTCAGCCCCTCTCTTTCTCGCCCTCTGTTTCAGCCCCTCTGTTTCAGCCCCTCTGTTTCTCGCCCTCTGTTTCAGCCGCACTGTTTCTCGCCCTCTGTTTCAGCCCCTCTGTTTCAGCCCCTCTGTTTCTCGCCCTCTGTTTCTCGCCCTCTGTTTCAGCCCCTCTGTTTCAGCCCCTCTGTTTCAGCCCCTCTGTTTCTCGCCCTCTGTTTCAGCTCCTCTGTTTCAGCCCCTCTGTTTCTCGCCCTCTGTTTCAGCCCCTCTGTTTCTCGCCCTCTGTTTCATCCCCTCTGTTTCAGCCCCTCTGTTTCAGCCCCTGTGTTTCTCGCCCTCTGTTTCAGCCCCTCTGTTTCACCCCCTCTGTTTCTCGCCCTCTGTTTCAGCCCCTCTGTTTCTCGCCCTCTGTTTCAGCCCCTCTGTTTCAGCCCCTCTGTATCAGCCCCTCTGTTTCAGCCCCTCTGTTTCAGCCCCTCTGTTTCAGACCCTCTGTTTCTCGCCCTCTGTTTCTCGCCCTCTGTTTCTCGCCCTCTGTTTCAGCCCCTCTGTTTCAGCCCCTCTGTTTCAGCCCCTCTGTTTCAGGCCCTCTGTTTCTCGCCCTCTGTTTCAGCCCCTCTGTTTCAGCCCCTCTGTTTCAGCCCCTCTGTTTCAGCCCCTCTGTTTCTTCCCCTCTGTTTCTCGCCATCTGTTTCTCGCCCTCTGTTTCTCGCCCTCTGTTTCTCGCCCTCTGTTTCAGCCCCTCTGTTTCTCGCCCTCTGTTTCTCGCCCTCTGTTTCTCGCTCTCTGTTTCTCGCCCTCTGTTTCAGCCCCTCTGTTTCAGCCCCTCTGTTTCAGCCACTCTGTTTCTCGCCCTCTGTTTCAGCCCCTCTGTTTCAGCCCCTCTGTTTCAGCCCCTCTGTCTCAGCCCCTCTGTTTCAGCTGCTCTGTTTCTCGCCCTCTGTTTCTCGCCCACTGTTTCAGCCCCTCTGTTTCTCGTCCACTGTTTCAGCCCCTCTGTTTCTACCCCTCTGTTTCAGCCCCTCTGCTTCAGCCCCTCTGTTTCAGCCCCTCTGTTTCTCGCCCTCTGTTTCAGCCCCTCTGTTTCAGCCCCTCTGATTCTCGCCCTCTGTTTCAGCCCCTCTGTTTCAGCCCCTCTGTATCAGCTCCTCTGTATCAGCTCCTCTGTTTCTCGCCCTCAGTTTCTCGCCCTCTGTTTCAGCCCCTCTGTTTCAGCCCCTCTGTTTCAGCCCCTCTGTTTCAGCCCCTCTGTTTCTCCCCCTCTGTTTCTCGCCCTCTGTTTCCCGCCTGTTTCAGCCCCTCTGTTTCAGCCCCTCTGTTTCACCCCCTGTGTCTTTAGCCCCTCTGTTTCTCGCCCTCTGAATCAGCCCCTCTGTTTCTCGCCCTCTGTTTCAGCCCCTCTGTTTCAGCCCCACTGTATCAGCCCCTCTGTTTCAGCCCCTCTGTTTATCGCCCTCTGTTTCTCGCCCTCTGTTTCAGCCCCTCTGTTTCAGCCCGTCTCTTTCAGCCCCTTTGTTCCAGCCCCTCTGTTTCTCGCCCTCTGATTCTCGCCCTCTGTTTCTCGCCCTCTGTTTCTCGCCCTCTGTTTCAGCCCCTCTGTTTCAGCCCCTCTGTTTCAGCCCCTCTGTTTCTCGCCCTCTGTTTCTCGCCCACTGTTTCTCGCACTCTGTTTCAGCCCCTCTGTTTCAGCCCCTCTCTTTCAGCCCCTCTGTTTCAGCCCCTCTGTTTCTCGCCCTCTGTTTCAGCCCCTCTGTTTCAGCCCCTCTGTTTCTCGCCCTCTGTTTCAGCTCCTCTGTTTCAGCCCCACTGTATCAGCCCCTCTGTTTCAGCCCCTCTGTTTCTCGCCCTCTGTTTCTCGCCCAATGTTTCAAACCCTCTGTTTCAGCCCCTCTGTTTCAGCCCCTCTGTTTCAGACCCTCTGTTTCAGCCCCTCTGTTTCTCGCCCTCTGTTTCTTGCCCTCTGATTCTCGCCCTCTGTTTCAGCCCCTCTGTTTCAGCCCCTCTGTATCAGCCCCTCTGTTTCAGCCCCTCTGTTTCAGCCCCTCTGTTTCAGACCCTCTGTTTCTCGCCCTCTGTTTCTCGCCCTCTGTTTCTCGCCCTCTGTTTCAGCCCCTCTGTTTCAGCCCCTCTGTTTCAGCCCCTCTGTTTCAGGCCCTCTGTTTCTCGCCCTCTGTTTCAGCCCCTCTGTTTCAGCCCCTCTGTTTCAGCCCCTCTGTTTCAGCCCCTCTGTTTCTTCCCCTCTGTTTCTCGCCATCTGTTTCTCGCCCTCTGTTTCTCGCCCTCTGTTTCTCGCCCTCTGTTTCAGCCCCTCTGTTTCTCGCCCTCTGTTTCTCGCCCTCTGTTTCTCGCTCTCTGTTTCTCGCCCTCTGTTTCAGCCCCTCTGTTTCAGCCCCTCTGTTTCAGCCACTCTGTTTCTCGCCCTCTGTTTCAGCCCCTCTGTTTCAGCCCCTCTGTTTCAGCCCCTCTGTCTCAGCCCCTCTGTTTCAGCTGCTCTGTTTCTCGCCCTCTGTTTCTCGCCCACTGTTTCAGCCCCTCTGTTTCTCGTCCACTGTTTCAGCCCCTCTGTTTCTCGCCCTCTGTTTCAGCCCCTCTGCTTCAGCCCCTCTGTTTCAGCCCCTCTGTTTCTCGCCCTCTGTTTCAGCCCCTCTGTTTCAGCCCCTCTGATTCTCGCCCTCTGTTTCAGCCCCTCTGTTTCAGCTCCTCTGTCTCTCGCCCTCTGTTTCTCGCCCACTGTTTCTCGCACTCTGTTTCAGCCCCTCTGTTTCAGCCCCTCTCTTTCAGCCCCTCTGTTTCAGCCCCTCTGTTTCTCGCCCTCTGTTTCAGCCCCTCTGTTTCAGCCCCTCTGTTTCTCGCCCTCTGTTTCAGCTCCTCTGTTTCAGCCCCACTGTATCAGCCCCTCTGTTTCAGCCCCTCTGTTTCTCGCCCTCTGTTTCTCGCCCAATGTTTCAAACCCTCTGTTTCAGCCCCTCTGTTTCAGCCCCTCTGTTTCAGACCCTCTGTTTCAGCCCCTCTGTTTCTCGCCCTCTGTTTCTTGCCCTCTGATTCTCGCCCTCTGTTTCAGCCCCTCTGTTTCAGCCCCTCTGTATCAGCCCCTCTGTTTCAGCCCCTCTGTTTCAGCCCCTCTGTTTCAGACCCTCTGTTTCTCGCCCTCTGTTTCTCGCCCTCTGTTTCTCGCCCTCTGTTTCAGCCCCTCTGTTTCAGCCCCTCTGTTTCAGCCCCTCTGTTTCAGGCCCTCTGTTTCTCGCCCTCTGTTTCAGCCCCTCTGTTTCAGCCCCTCTGTTTCAGCCCCTCTGTTTCAGCCCCTCTGTTTCTTCCCCTCTGTTTCTCGCCATCTGTTTCTCGCCCTCTGTTTCTCGCCCTCTGTTTCTCGCCCTCTGTTTCAGCCCCTCTGTTTCTCGCCCTCTGTTTCTCGCCCTCTGTTTCTCGCTCTCTGTTTCTCGCCCTCTGTTTCAGCCCCTCTGTTTCAGCCCCTCTGTTTCAGCCACTCTGTTTCTCGCCCTCTGTTTCAGCCCCTCTGTTTCAGCCCCTCTGTTTCAGCCCCTCTGTCTCAGCCCCTCTGTTTCAGCTGCTCTGTTTCTCGCCCTCTGTTTCTCGCCCACTGTTTCAGCCCCTCTGTTTCTCGTCCACTGTTTCAGCCCCTCTGTTTCTCGCCCTCTGTTTCAGCCCCTCTGCTTCAGCCCCTCTGTTTCAGCCCCTCTGTTTCTCGCCCTCTGTTTCAGCCCCTCTGTTTCAGCCCCTCTGATTCTCGCCCTCTGTTTCAGCCCCTCTGTTTCAGCCCCTCTGTATCAGCTCCTCTGTATCAGCTCCTCTGTTTCTCGCCCTCAGTTTCTCGCCCTCTGTTTCAGCCCCTCTGTTTCAGCCCCTCTGTTTCAGCCCCTCTGTTTCAGCCCCTCTGTTTCTCCCCCTCTGTTTCTCGCCCTCTGTTTCCCGCCTGTTTCAGCCCCTCTGTTTCAGCCCCTCTGTTTCACCCCCTGTGTCTTTAGCCCCTCTGTTTCTCGCCCTCTGAATCAGCCCCTCTGTTTCTCGCCCTCTGTTTCAGCCCCTCTGTTTCAGCCCCACTGTATCAGCCCCTCTGTTTCAGCCCCTCTGTTTATCGCCCTCTGTTTCTCGCCCTCTGTTTCAGCCCCTCTGTTTCAGCCCGTCTCTTTCAGCCCCTTTGTTCCAGCCCCTCTGTTTCTGGCCCTCTGATTCTCGCCCTCTGTTTCTCGCCCTCTGTTTCTCGCCCTCTGTTTCAGCCCCTCTGTTTCAGCCCCTCTGTTTCAGCCCCTCTGTTTCTCGCCCTCTGTTTCTCGCCCACTGTTTCTCGCACTCTGTTTCAGCCCCTCTGTTTCAGCCCCTCTCTTTCAGCCCCTCTGTTTCAGCCCCTCTGTTTCTCGCCCTCTGTTTCAGCCCCTCTGTTTCAGCCCCTCTGTTTCTCGCCCTCTGTTTCAGCTCCTCTGTTTCAGCCCCACTGTATCAGCCCCTCTGTTTCAGCCCCTCTGTTTCTCGCCCTCTGTTTCTCGCCCAATGTTTCAAACCCTCTGTTTCAGCCCCTCTGTTTCAGCCCCTCTGTTTCAGACCCTCTGTTTCAGCCCCTCTGTTTCTCGCCCTCTGTTTCTTGCGTTCTGATTCTCGCTCTCTGTTTCTCGCCCTCTGTTTCTCGCCCTGTGTTTCAGCCCCTCTGTTTCAGCCCCTCTGGTTCCGCCCCTCTGTTTCACCCCCTCTGTTTCTCGCCCTCTGTTTCAGCCCCTCTGTTTCTCGCCCTCTGTTTCAGCCCCTCTGTTTCAGCCCCTCTGTATCAGCCCCTCTGTTTCAGCCCGTCTGTTTCAGCCCCTCTGTTTCAGCCCCTCTGTTTCTGCCCCTCTGTTTCTCGCCCTCTGTTTCTCGCCCTCTGTTTCAGCCCCTCTGTTTCAGCCCATCTGTTTCAGCCCCTCTGTTTCAGCCCCTCTGTTTCTCGCCCTCTGTTTCAGCCCCTCTGTTTCAGCCCCTCTGTTTCAGCCCCTCTGTTTCAGCCCCTCTGTTTCTCGCCATCTGTTTCTCGCCCTCTGTTTCTCGCCCTCTATTTCTCGCCCTCTGTTTCAGCCCCTCTGTTTCTCGCCCTCTGTTTCTCGCCCTCTGTTTCTCGCTCTCTGTTTCTCGCCCTCTGTTTCAGCCCCTCTGTTTCAGCCCCTCTGTTTCAGCCACTCTGTTTCTCGCCCTCTGTTTCAGCCCCTCTGTTTCAGCCCCTCTGTTTCAGCCCCTCTGTTTCAGCCCCTCTGTTTCAGCTCCTCTGTTTCTCGCCCTCTGTTTCTCGTACACTGTTTCAGCCCCTCTGTTTCTCGCCCTCTGTTTCAGCCCCTCTGTTTCTCGCCCTCTGTTTCAGCCCCTCTGTTTCAGCCCCTCTGTTTCAGCCCCTCTGTTTCTCGCCCTCTGTTTCAGCCCCTCTGTTTCAGCCCCTCTGTTTCTCGCCCTCTGTTTCAGCCCCTCTGTTTCAGCCCCTCTGTATCAGCCCCTCTGTTTCAGCCCCTCTGTTTATCGCCCTCTGTTTCTCGCCCTCTGTTTCAGCCCCTCTGTTTCAGCCCCTCTGTTTCAGCACCTCTGTTTCAGACCCTCTGTTTCTCGCCCTCTGTTTCTCGCCCTCTGTTTCTCGCTCTCTGTTTCTCGCCCTCTGTTTCTCGCCTCTGTTTCAGCCTCTCTGTTTCAGCCCCTCTGTTTCAGCCCCTCTGTTTTTAGCCCCTCTGTTTCTCGCCCTCTGTTTCAGCCCCTCTGTTTCTCGCCCTCTGTTTCAGCCCCTCTGTTTCAGCCCCACTGTATCAGCCCCTCTGTTTCAGCCCCTCTGTTTCTCGCCCTCTGTTTCTCGCCCTCTGTTTCAGCCCCTCTGTTTCAGCCCGTCTCTTTCAGCCCCTCTGTTTCAGCCCCTCTGTTTCTCGCCCTCTGCTTCTCGCCCTCTGTTTCTCGCCCTCTGTTTCAGCCCCTCTGTTTCAGCCCCTCTGTATCAGCCCCTCTGTTTCTCCCCCTCTGTTTCTCGCCCTCTGTTTCAGCCCCCCTGTTTCAGCCCCTCTGTTTCAGCCCGTCTGTTTCAGCGTCTCTGTTTCTCGCCCTCTGTTTCAGCCCCTCTGTTTCAGCCCCTCTGTTTCAGCCCCTCTGTTTCTCGCTCTCTGTTTCTCGCCCTCTGTTTCTCGCCCTCTGTTTCTCGCCCTCTGTTTCTCGCCCTCTGTTTCAGCCCCTCTGTTTCAGCCCCTCTGTTTCTCGCCCTCTGTTTCTCGCCATCTGTATCTCGCCCTCTGTTTCAGCCCCTCTGTATCAGCCCCTCTGTTTCAGCCCCTAAGTTTCTCGCCCTCTGTTTCAGCCCCTCTGTTTCAGCTCCTCTGTTTCAGCCCCTCTGTTTCAGCTCCTCTGTTTCTCGCCCTCTTTTTCAGCCCCTCTGTTTCTCGCCCTCTGTTTCAGCCCCTCTGTTTCTCGCCCTCTGTTTCAGCCACTCTGTTTCAACCCGTCTGTTTCAGTCCCTCTGTTTCTCGCCCTCTGTTTCAGCCCCTCTGTTTCAGCCCCTCTGTTTCTCGCCCTCTGTTTCAGCTCCTCTGTTTCAGCCCCTCTGTATCAGCCCCTCTGTTTCTGCCCCTCTGTTTCTCGCCCTCTGTTTCTCGCCCAATGTTTCAAACCCTCTGTTTCAGCCCCTCTGTTTCAGCCCCTCTGTTTCAGACCCTCTGTTTCAGCCCCTCTGTTTCTCGCCCTCTGTTTCTAGCCCTCTGATTCTCGCTCTCTGTTTCTCGCCCTCTGTTTCTCGACCTGTGTTTCAGCCCCTCTGTTTCAGCCCCTCTGGTTCGGCCCCTCTGTTTCACCCCCTCTAAATCTCGCCCTCTGTTTCAGCCCCTCTGTTTCTCGCCCTCTGTTTCAGCCCCTCTGTTTCAGCCCCTCTGTATCAGCCCCTCTGTTTCAGCCCCTCTGTTTCAGCCCCTCTGTTTCAGCCCCTCTGTTTCTCGCCCTCTGTTTCTCGCCCTCTGTTTCTCGCCCTCTGTTTCAGCCCCTCTGTTTCAGCCCCTCTGTTTCAGCCCCTCTGTTTCAGCCCCTCTGTTTCTCGCCCTCTGTTTCAGCCCCTCTGTTTCAGCCCCTCTGTTTCAGCCCCTCTGTTTCTCGCCCTCTGTTTCAGCCCCTCTGTTTCTCGCCATCTGTTTCTCGCCCTCTGTTTCTCGCCCTCTGTTTCTCGCCCTCTGTTTCAGCCCCGCTGTTTCTCGCCCTCTGTTTCTCGCCCTCTGTTTCTCGCTCTCTGTTTCTCGCCCTCTGTTTCAGCCCCTCTGTTTCAGCCCCTCTGTTTCAGCCACTCTGTTTCTCGCCCTCTGTTTCAGCCCCTCTGTTTCAGCCCCTCTGTTTCAGCCCCTCTGTTTCAGCTCCTCTGTTTCAGCTCCTCTGTTTCTCGCCCTCTGTTTCTCGCCCACTGTTTCAGCCCCTCTGTTTCTCGCCCTCTGTTTCAGCCCCTCTGTTTCTCGCCCTCTGTTTCAGCCCCTCTGTTTCAGCCCCTCTGTTTCTCGCCCACTGTTTCTCGCTCTCTGTTTCTCGCCCTCTGTTTCAGCCCCTCTGCTTCAGCCCCTCTGTTTCAGCCCCTCTGTTTCAGCCCCTCTGTTTCAGCTCCTCTGTTTCTCGCCCTCTGTTTCGCGCCCACTGTTTCAGCCCCTCTGTTTCTCGCCCTCTGTTTCAGCCCCTCTGTTTCTCGCCCTCTGTTTCAGCCCCTCTGTTTCAGCCCCTCTGTTTCTCGCCCTCTGTTTCAGCCCCTCTGTTTCAGCCCCTCTGTATCAGCCCCTCTGTTTCAGCCCCTCTGTTTCTCGCCCTCTGTTTCTCCCCCTCTGTTTCAGCCCCTCTGTTTCAGCCCCTCTGTTTCAGCCCCTCTGTTTCAGCCCCACTGTTTCTCGCCCTCTGTTTCTCACCCTCTGTTTCTCGCTCTCTGTTTCTCGCCCTCTGTTTCTCGCCCTCTGTTTCAGCCCCTCTGTTTCAGCCCCTCTGTTTCAGCCCCTCTGTTTTTAGCCCCTCTGTTTCTCGCCCTCTGTTTCTCGCCCTCTGTTTCTCGCCCTCTGTTTCAGCCCCTCTGTTTCTCGCCCTCTGTTTCTCGCCCTCTGTTTCTCGCTCTCTGTTTCTCGCCCTCTGTTTCAGCCCCTCTGTTTCATCCCCTCTGTTTCAGCCACTCTGTTTCTCGCCCTCTGTTTCAGCCCCTCTGTTTCTCGCCCTCTGTTTCAGCCCCTCTGTTTCAGCCCCTCTGTTTCTCGCCCTCAGTTTCAGCCCCTCTGTTTCAGCCCCTCTGTATCAGCCCCTCTGTTTCAGCTCCTCTGTTTCTCGCCCTCTGTTTCTCGCCCTCTGTTTCAGCCCCTCTGTTTCAGCCCCTCTGTTTCAACCCCTCTGTTTAAGCCCCTCTGTTTCTCGCCCTCTGTTTCTCGCCCTCTGTTTCTCGCTCTCTGTTTCTCGCCCTCTGTTTCTCGCCTCTGTTTCAGCCCCTCTGTTTCAGCCCCTCTGTTTCACCCCCTCTGTTTTTAGCCCCTCTGTTTCTCGCCCTCTGTTTCAGCCCCTCTGTTTCTCGCCCTCTGTTTCAGCCCCTCTGTTTCAGCCCCTCTGTATCAGCCCCTCTGTTTCAGACCCTCTGTTTCTCGCCCTCTGTTTCTCGCCCTCTGTTTCAGCCCCTCTGTTTCAGCAGGTCTCTTTCAGCCCCTCTGTTTCAGCCCCTCTGTTTCTCGCCCTCTGTTTCTCGCCCTCTGTTTCTCGCCCTCTGTTTCTCGCCCTCTGTTTCAGCCCCTCTGTTTCAGCCCCTCTGTTTCAGCCCCTCTGTTTCTCGCCCTCTGTTTCTCGTGCACTGTTTCTCGCCCTCTGTTTCAGCCCCTCTGTTTCAGCCCCTCTGTTTCAGCCCCTCTGTTTCAGCCCCTCTGTTTCTCGCCCTCTGTTTCAGCCCCTCTGTTTCAGCCCCTCGGTTTCAGCCCCTCTGTTTCAGCCCCTCTGTTTCTCGCCCTCTGTTTCAGCCCCTCTGTTTCAGCCCCTCTGTTTCTCGCCCTCTGTTTCAGCCGCACTGTTTCTCGCCCTCTGTTTCAGCCCCTCTGTTTCAGCCCCTCTGTTTCTCGCCCTCTGTTTCTCGCCCTCTGTTTCAGCCCCTCTGTTTCAGCCCCTCTGTTAAAGCCCCTCTGTTTCTCGCCCTCTGTTTCAGCTCCTCTGTTTCAGCCCCTCTGTTTCTCGCCCTCTGTTTCAGCCCCTCTGTTTCTCGCCCTCTGTTTCAGCCCCTCTGTTTCAGCCCCTCTGTTTCAGCCCCTCTGTTTCTCGCCCTCTGTTTCAGCCCCTCTGTTTCACCCCCTCTGTTTCTCGCCCTCTGTTTCAGCCCCTCTGTTTCTCGCCCTCTGTTTCAGCCCCTCTGTTTCAGCCCCTCTGTATCAGCCCCTCTGTTTCAGCCCCTCTGTTTCAGCCCCTCTGTTTCAGACCCTCTGTTTCTCGCCCTCTGTTTCTCGCCCTCTGTTTCTCGCCCTCTGTTTCAGCCCCTCTGTTTCAGCCCCTCTGTTTCAGCCCCTCTGTTTCAGGCCCTCTGTTTCTCGCCCTCTGTTTCAGCCCCTCTGTTTCAGCACCTCTGTTTCAGCCCCTCTGTTTCAGCCCCTCTGTTTCTTCCCCTCTGTTTCTCGCCATCTGTTTCACGCCCTCTGTTTCTCGCCCTCTGTTTCTCGCCCTCTGTTTCAGCCCCTCTGTTTCTCGCCCTCTGTTTCTCGCCCTCTGTTTCTCGCTCTTTGTTTCTCGCCCTCTGTTTCAGCCCCTCTGTTTCAGCCCCTCTGTTTCAGCCACTCTGTTTCTCGCCCTCTGTTTCAGCCCCTCTGTTTCAGCCCCTCTGTTTCAGCCCCTCTGTCTCAGCCCCTCTGTTTCAGCTCCTCTGTTTCTCGCCCTCTGTTTCTCGCCCACTGTTTCAGCCCCTCTGTTTCTCGTCCACTGTTTCAGCCCCTCTGTTTCTCGCCCTCTGTTTCTCGCCCTCTGTTTCTCGCCCTCTGTTTCAGCCCCTCTGTTTCAGCCCCTCTGTTTCAGCCCCTCTGTTTCACCCCCTCTGTTTTTAGCCCCTCTGTTTCTCGCCCTCTGTTTCAGCCCCTCTGTTTCTCGCCCTCTGTTTCAGCCCCTCTGTTTCAGCCCCTCTGTATCAGCCCCTCTGTTTCAGACCCTCTGTTTCTCGCCCTCTGTTTCTCGCCCTCTGTTTCAGCCCCTCTGTTTCAGCAGGTCTCTTTCAGCCCCTCTGTTAAGCCCCTCTGTTTCTCGCCCTCTGTTTCTCGCCCTCTGTTTCTCGCCCTCTGTTTCTCGCCCTCTGTTTCAGCCCCTCTGTTTCAGCCCCTCTGTTTCAGCCCCTCTGTTTCTCGCCCTCTGTTTCTCGCCCACTGTTTCTCGCCCTCTGTTTCAGCCCATCTGTTTCAGCCCCTCTGTTTCAGCCCCTCTGTTTCAGCCCCTCTGTTTCTCGCCCTCTGTTTCAGCCCCTCTGTTTCAGCCGCTCGGTTTCAGCCCCTCTGTTTCAGCCCCTCTGTTTCTCGCCCTCTGTTTCAGCCCCTCTGTTTCAGCCCCTCTGTTTCTCGCCCTCTGTTTCAGCCGCACTGTTTCTCGCCCTCTGTTTCAGCCCCTCTGTTTCAGCCCCTCTGTTTCTCGCCCTCTGTTTCTCGCCCTCTGTTTCAGCCCCTCTGTTTCAGCCCCTCTGTTTCAGCCCCTCTGTTTCTCGCCCTCTGTTCCAGCTCCTCTGTTTCAGCCCCTCTGTTTCTCGCCCTCTGTTTCAGCCCCTCTGTTTCTCGCCCTCTGTTTCAGCCCCTCTGTTTCAGCCCCTCTGTTTCAGCCCCTCTGTTTCTCGCCCTCTGTTTCAGCCCCTCTGTTTCACCCCCTCTGTTTCTCGCCCTCTGTTTCAGCCCCTCTGTTTCTCGCCCTCTGCTTCAGCCCCTCTGTTTCAGCCCCTCTGTATCAGACCCACTGTTTCAGCCCCTCTGTATCAGCCCCTCTGTTTCAGACCCTCTGTTTCTCGCCCTCTGTTTCTCGCCCTCTGTTTCTCGCCCTCTGTTTCAGCCCCTCTGTTTCAGCCCCTCTGTTTCAGCCCCTCTGTTTCAGGCCCTCTGTTTCTCGCCCTCTGTTTCAGCCCCTCTGTTTCAGCCCCTCTGTTTCAGCCCCTCTGTTTCAGCCCCTCTGTTTCTTCCCCTCTGTTTTTCGCCATCTGTTTCTCGCCCTCTGTTTCTCGCCCTCTGTTTCTCGCCCTCTGTTTCAGCCCCTCTGTTTCTCGCCCTCTGTTTCTCGCCCTCTGTTTCTCGCTCTCTGTTTCTCGCCCTCTGTTTCAGCCCCTCTGTTTCAGCCCCTCTGTTTCAGCCACTCTGTTTCTCGCCCTCTGTTTCAGCCCCTCTGTTTCAGCCCCTCTGTTTCAGCCCCTCTGTCTCAGCCCCTCTGTTTCAGCTCCTCTGTTTCTCGCCCTCTGTTTCTCGCCCACTGTTTCAGCCCCTCTGTTTCTCGTCCACTGTTTCAGCCCCTCTGTTTCTCGCCCTCTGTTTCAGCCCCTCTGCTTCAGCCCCTCTGTTTCAGCCCCTCTGTTTCTCGCCCTCTGTTTCAGCCCCTCTGTTTCAGCCCCTCTGTTTCTCGCCCTCTGTTTCAGCCCCACTGTTTCAGCCCCTCTGTATCAGCTCCTCTGTATCAGCTCCTCTGTTTCTCGCCCTCAGTTTCTCGCCCTCTGTTTCAGCCCCTCTGTTTCAGCCCCTCTGTTTCAGCCCCTCTGTTTCTCCCCCTCTGTTTCTCGCCCTCTGTTTCCCGCCTGTTTCAGCCCCTCTGTTTCAGCCCCTCTGTTTCACCCCCTGTGTCTTTAGCCCCTCTGTTTCTCGCCCTCTGAATCAGCCCCTCTGTTTCTCGCCCTCTGTTTCAGCCCCTCTGTTTCAGCCCCTCTGTATCAGCCCCTCTGTTTCAGCCCCTCTGTTTATCGCCCTCTGTTTCTCGCCCTCTGTTTCAGCCCCTCTGTTTCAGCCCGTCTCTTTCAGCCCCTTTGTTCCAGCCCCTCTGTTTCTCGCCCTCTGATTCTCGCCCTCTGTTTCTCGCCCTCTGTTTCTCGCCCTCTGTTTCAGCCCCTCTGTTTCAGCCCCTCTGTTTCAGCCCCTCTGTTTCTCGCCCTCTGTTTCTCGCCCACTGTTTCTCGCCCTCTGTTTCAGCCCCTCTGTTTCAGCCCCTCTCTTTCAGCCCCTCTGTTTCAGCCCCTCTGTTTCTCGCCCTCTGTTTCAGCCCCTCTGTTTCAGCCCCTCTGTTTCTCGCCCTCTGTTTCAGCTCCTCTGTTTCAGCCCCTCTGTATCAGCCCCTCTGTTTCAGCCCCTCTGTTTCTCGCCCTCTGTTTCTCGCCCAATGTTTCAAACCCTCTGTTTCAGCCCCTCTGTTTCAGCCCCTCTGTTTCAGACCCTCTGTTTGAGCCCCTCTGTTTCTCGCCCTCTGTTTCTTGCCCTCTGATTCTCGCTCTCTGTTTCTCGCCCTCTGTTTCTCGCCCTGTGTTTCAGCCCCTCTGTTTCAGCCCCTCTGGTTCCGCCCCTCTGTTTCACCCCCTCTGTTTCTCGCCCTCTGTTTCAGCCCCTCTGTTTCTCGCCCTCTGTTTCAGCCCCTCTGTTTCAGCCCCTCTGTATCAGCCCCTCTGTTTCAGCCCGTCTGTTTCAGCCCCTCTGTTTCAGCCCCTCTGTTTCTGCCCCTCTGTTTCTCGCCCTCTGTTTCTCGCCCTCTGTTTCAGCCCCTCTGTTTCAGCCCCTCTGTTTCAGCCCCTCTGTTTCAGCCCCTCTGTTTCTCGCCCTCTGTTTCAGCCCCTCTGTTTCAGCCCCTCTGTTTCAGCCCCTCTGTTTCAGCCCCTCTGTTTCTCGCCATCTGTTTCTCGCCCTCTGTTTCTCGCCCTCTGTTTCTCGCCCTCTGTTTCAGCCCCTCTGTTTCTCGCCCTCTGTTTCTCGCCCTCTGTTTCTCGCTCTCTGTTTCTCGCCCTCTGTTTCAGCCCCTCTGTTTCAGCCCCTCTGTTTCAGCCACTCTGTTTCTCGCCCTCTGTTTCAGCCCCTCTGTTTCAGCCCCTCTGTTTCAGCCCCTCTGTTTCAGCCCCTCTGTTTCAGCTCCTCTGTTTCTCGCCCTCTGTTTCTCGTACACTGTTTCAGCCCCTCTGTTTCTCGCCCTCTGTTTCAGCCCCTCTGTTTCTCGCCCTCTGTTTCAGCCCCTCTGTTTCAGCCCCTCTGTTTCAGCCCCTCTGTTTCTCCCCCTCTGTTTCTCGCCCTCTGTTTCCCGCCTGTTTCAGCCCCTCTGTTTCAGCCCCTCTGTTTCACCCCCTGTGTCTTTAGCCCCTCTGTTTCTCGCCCTCTGAATCAGCCCCTCTGTTTCTCGCCCTCTGTTTCAGCCCCTCTGTTTCAGCCCCTCTGTATCAGCCCCTCTGTTTCAGCCCCTCTGTTTATCGCCCTCTGTTTCTCGCCCTCTGTTTCAGCCCCTCTGTTTCAGCCCGTCTCTTTCAGCCCCTTTGTTCCAGCCCCTCTGTTTCTCGCCCTCTGATTCTCGCCCTCTGTTTCTCGCCCTCTGTTTCTCGCCCTCTGTTTCAGCCCCTCTGTTTCAGCCCCTCTGTTTCAGCCCCTCTGTTTCTCGCCCTCTGTTTCTCGCCCACTGTTTCTCGCCCTCTGTTTCAGCCCCTCTGTTTCAGCCCCTCTCTTTCAGCCCCTCTGTTTCAGCCCCTCTGTTTCTCGCCCTCTGTTTCAGCCCCTCTGTTTCAGCCCCTCTGTTTCTCGCCCTCTGTTTCAGCTCCTCTGTTTCAGCCCCTCTGTATCAGCCCCTCTGTTTCAGCCCCTCTGTTTCTCGCCCTCTGTTTCTCGCCCAATGTTTCAAACCCTCTGTTTCAGCCCCTCTGTTTCAGCCCCTCTGTTTCAGACCCTCTGTTTGAGCCCCTCTGTTTCTCGCCCTCTGTTTCTTGCCCTCTGATTCTCGCTCTCTGTTTCTCGCCCTCTGTTTCTCGCCCTGTGTTTCAGCCCCTCTGTTTCAGCCCCTCTGGTTCCGCCCCTCTGTTTCACCCCCTCTGTTTCTCGCCCTCTGTTTCAGCCCCTCTGTTTCTCGCCCTCTGTTTCAGCCCCTCTGTTTCAGCCCCTCTGTATCAGCCCCTCTGTTTCAGCCCGTCTGTTTCAGCCCCTCTGTTTCAGCCCCTCTGTTTCTGCCCCTCTGTTTCTCGCCCTCTGTTTCTCGCCCTCTGTTTCAGCCCCTCTGTTTCAGCCCCTCTGTTTCAGCCCCTCTGTTTCAGCCCCTCTGTTTCTCGCCCTCTGTTTCAGCCCCTCTGTTTCAGCCCCTCTGTTTCAGCCCCTCTGTTTCAGCCCCTCTGTTTCTCGCCATCTGTTTCTCGCCCTCTGTTTCTCGCCCTCTGTTTCTCGCCCTCTGTTTCAGCCCCTCTGTTTCTCGCCCTCTGTTTCTCGCCCTCTGTTTCTCGCTCTCTGTTTCTCGCCCTCTGTTTCAGCCCCTCTGTTTCAGCCCCTCTGTTTCAGCCACTCTGTTTCTCGCCCTCTGTTTCAGCCCCTCTGTTTCAGCCCCTCTGTTTCAGCCCCTCTGTTTCAGCCCCTCTGTTTCAGCTCCTCTGTTTCTCGCCCTCTGTTTCTCGTACACTGTTTCAGCCCCTCTGTTTCTCGCCCTCTGTTTCAGCCCCTCTGTTTCTCGCCCTCTGTTTCAGCCCCTCTGTTTCAGCCCCTCTGTTTCAGCCCCTCTGTTTCTCGCCCTCTGTTTCAGCCCCTCTGTTTCAGCCCCTCTGTTTCTCGCCCTCTGTTTCAGCCCCTCTGTTTCAGCCCCTCTGTATCAGCCCCTCTGTTTCAGCCCCTCTGTTTATCGCCCTCTGTTTCTCGCCCTCTGTTTCAGCCCCTCTGTTTCAGCCCCTCTGTTTCAGCACCTCTGTTTCAGACCCTCTGTTTCTCGCCCTCTGTTTCTCGCCCTCTGTTTCTCGCTCTCTGTTTCTCGCCCTCTGTTTCTCGCCTCTGTTTCAGCCCCTCTGTTTCAGCCCCTCTGTTTCAGCCCCTCTGTTTTTAGCCCCTCTGTTTCTCGCCCTCTGTTTCAGCCCCTCTGTTTCTCGCCCTCTGTTTCAGCCCCTCTGTTTCAGCCCCACTGTATCAGCCCCTCTGTTTCAGCCCCTCTGTTTCTCGCCCTCTGTTTCTCGCCCTCTGTTTCAGCCCCTCTGTTTCAGCCCGTCTCTTTCAGCCCCTCTGTTTCAGCCCCTCTGTTTCTCGCCCTCTGCTTCTCGCCCTCTGTTTCTCGCCCTCTGTTTCAGCCCCTCTGTTTCAGCCCCTCTGTTTCAGCCCCTCTGTTTCTCCCCCTCTGTTTCACGCCCTCTGTTTCAGCCCCCCTGTTTCAGCCCCTCTGTTTCAGCCCGTCTGTTTCAGCGTCTCTGTTTCTCGCCCTCTGTTTCAGCCCCTCTGTTTCAGCCCCTCTGTTTCAGCCCCTCTGTTTCTCGCTCTCTGTTTCTCGCCCTCTGTTTCTCGCCCTCTGTTTCTCGCCCTCTGTTTCTCGCCCTCTGTTTCAGCCCCTCTGTTTCAGCCCCTCTGTTTCTCGCCCTCTGTTTCTCGCCATCTGTATCTCGCCCTCTGTTTCAGCCCCTCTCTTTCTCGCCCTCTGTTTCAGTCCCTCTGTTTCAGCCCCTCTGTTTCTCGCCCTCTGTTTCAGCCGCACTGTTTCTCGCCCTCTGTTTCAGCCCCTCTGTTTCAGCCCCTCTGTTTCTCGCCCTCTGTTTCTCGCCCTCTGTTTCAGCCCCTCTGTTTCAGCCCCTCTGTTTCAGCCCCTCTGTTTCTCGCCCTCTGTTTCAGCTCCTCTGTTTCAGCCCCTCTGTTTCTCGCCCTCTGTTTCAGCCCCTCTGTTTCTCGCCCTCTGTTTCAGCCCCTCTGTTTCAGCCCCTCTGTTTCAGCCCCTCTGTTTCTCGCCCTCTGTTTCAGCCCCTCTGTTTCACCCCCTCTGTTTCTCGCCCTCTGTTTCAGCCCCTCTGTTTCTCGCCCTCTGTTTCAGCCCCTCTGTTTCAGCCCCTCTGTATCAGCCCCTCTGTTTCAGCCCCTCTGTTTCAGCCCCTCTGTTTCAGACCCTCTGTTTCTCGCCCTCTGTTTCTCGCCCTCTGTTTCTCGCCCTCTGTTTCAGCCCCTCTGTTTCAGCCCCTCTGTTTCAGCCCCTCTGTTTCAGGCCCTCTGTTTCTCGCCCTCTGTTTCAGCCCCTCTGTTTCAGCCCCTCTGTTTCAGCCCCTCTGTTTCAGCCCCTCTGTTTCTTCCCCTCTGTTTCTCGCCATCTGTTTCTCGCCCTCTGTTTCTCGCCCTCTGTTTCTCGCCCTCTGTTTCAGCCCCTCTGTTTCTCGCCCTCTGTTTCTCGCCCTCTGTTTCTCGCTCTCTGTTTCTCGCCCTCTGTTTCAGCCCCTCTGTTTCAGCCCCTCTGTTTCAGCCACTCTGTTTCTCGCCCTCTGTTTCAGCCCCTCTGTTTCAGCCCCTCTGTTTCAGCCCCTCTGTCTCAGCCCCTCTGTTTCAGCTGCTCTGTTTCTCGCCCTCTGTTTCTCGCCCACTGTTTCAGCCCCTTTGTTTCTCGTCCACTGTTTCAGCCCCTCTGTTTCTCGCCCTCTGTTTCAGCCCGTCTGCTTCAGCCCCTCTGTTTCAGCCCCTCTGTTTCTCGCCCTCTGTTTCAGCCCCTCTGTTTCAGCCCCTCTGATTCTCGCCCTCTGTTTCAGCCCCTCTGTTTCAGCCCCTCTGTATCAGCTCCTCTGTATCAGCTCCTCTGTTTCTCGCCCTCAGTTTCTCGCCCTCTGTTTCAGCCCCTCTGTTTCAGCCCCTCTGTTTCAGCCCCTCTGTTTCAGCCCCTCTGTTTCTCCCCCTCTGTTTCTCGCCCTCTGTTTCCCGCCTGTTTCAGCCCCTCTGTTTCAGCCCCTCTGTTTCACCCCCTGTGTCTTTAGCCCCTCTGTTTCTCGCCCTCTGAATCAGCCCCTCTGTTTCTCGCCCTCTGTTTCAGCCCCTCTGTTTCAGCCCCTCTGTATCAGCCCCTCTGTTTCAGCCCCTCTGTTTATCGCCCTCTGTTTCTCGCCCTCTGTTTCAGCCCCTCTGTTTCAGCCCGTCTCTTTCAGCCCCTTTGTTCCAGCCCCTCTGTTTCTCGCCCTCTGATTCTCGCCCTCTGTTTCTCGCCCTCTGTTTCTCGCCCTCAGTTTCAGCCCCTCTGTTTCAGCCCCTCTGTTTCAGCCCCTCTGTTTCTCGCCCTCTGTTTCTCGCCCACTGTTTCTCGCACTCTGTTTCAGCCCCTCTGTTTCAGCCCCTCTCTTTCAGCCCCTCTGTTTCAGCCCCTCTGTTTCTCGCCCTCTGTTTCAGCTCCTCTGTTTCAGCCCCACTGTATCAGCCCCTCTGTTTCAGCCCCTCTGTTTCTCGCCCTCTGTTTCTCGCCCAATGTTTCAAACCCTCTGTTTCAGCCCCTCTGTTTCAGCCCCTCTGTTTCAGACCCTCTGTTTCAGCCCCTCTGTTTCTCGCCCTCTGTTTCTTGCCCTCTGATTCTCGCTCTCTGTTTCTCGCCCTCTGTTTCTCGCCCTGTGTTTCAGCCCCTCTGTTTCAGCCCCTCTGGTTCCGCCCCTCTGTTTCACCCCCTCTGTTTCTCGCCCTCTGTTTCAGCCCCTCTGTTTCTCGCCCTCTGTTTCAGCCCCTCTGTTTCAGCCCCTCTGTATCAGCCCCTCTGTTTCAGCCCGTCTGTTTCAGCCCCTCTGTTTCAGCCCCTCTGTTTCTGCCCCTCTGTTTCTCGCCCTCTGTTTCTCGCCCTCTGTTTCAGCCCCTCTGTTTCATCCCATCTGTTTCAGCCCCTCTGTTTCAGCCCCTCTGTTTCTCGCCCTCTGTTTCAGCCCCTCTGTTTCAGCCCATCTGTTTCAGCCCCTCTGTTTCAGCCCCTCTGTTTCTCGCCATCTGTTTCTCGCCCTCTGTTTCTCGCCCTCTATTTCTCGCCCTCTGTTTCAGCCCCTCTGTTTCTCGCCCTCTGTTTCTCGCCCTCTGTTTCTCGCTCTCTGTTTCTCGCCCTCTGTTTCAGCCCCTCTGTTTCAGCCCCTCTGTTTCAGCCACTCTGTTTCTCGCCCTCTTTTTCAGCCCCTCTGTTTCAGCCCCTCTGTTTCAGCCCCTCTGTTTCAGCCCCTCTGTTTCAGCTCCTCTGTTTCTCGCCCTCTGTTTCTCGTACACTGTTTCAGCCCCTCTGTTTCTCGCCCTCTGTTTCAGCCCCTCTGTTTCTCGCCCTCTGTTTCAGCCCCTCTGTTTCAGCCCCTCTGTTTCAGCCCCTCTGTTTCTCGCCCTCTGTTTCAGCCCCTCTGTTTCAGCCCCTCTGTTTCTCGCCCTCTGTTTCAGCCCCTCTGTTTCAGCCCCTCTGTATCAGCCCCTCTGTTTCAGCCCCTCTGTTTATCGCCCTCTGTTTCTCGCCCTCTGTTTCAGCCCCTCTGTTTCAGCCCCTCTGTTTCAGCACCTCTGTTTCAGACCCTCTGTTTCTCGCCCTCTGTTTCTCGTCCTCTGTTTCTCGCTCTCTGTTTCTCGCCCTCTGTTTCTCGCATCTGTTTCAGCCCCTCTGTTTCAGCCCCTCTGTTTCAGCCCCTCTGTTTTTAGCCCCTCTGTTTCTCGCCCTCTGTTTCAGCCCCTCTGTTTCTCGCCCTCTGTTTCAGCCCCTCTGTTTCAGCCCCACTGTATCAGCCCCTCTGTTTCAGCCCCTCTGTTTCTCGCCCTCTGTTTCTCGCCCTCTGTTTCAGCCCCTCTGTTTCAGCCCGTCTCTTTCAGCCCCTCTGTTTCAGCCCCTCTGTTTCTCGCCCTCTGCTTCTCGCCCTCTGTTTCTCGCCCTCTGTTTCAGCCCCTCTGTTTCAGCCCCTCTGTTTCAGCCCCTCTGTTTCTCCCCCTCTGTTTCTCGCCCTCTGTTTCAGCCCCCCTGTTTCAGCCCCTCTGTTTCAGCCCGTCTGTTTCAGCGTCTCTGTTTCTCGCCCTCTGTTTCAGCCCCTCTGTTTCAGCCCCTCTGTTTCAGCCCCTCTGTTTCTCGCTCTCTGTTTCTCGCCCTCTGTTTCTCGCCCTCTGTTTCTCGCCCTCTGTTTCTCGCCCTCTGTTTCAGCCCCTCTGTTTCAGCCCCTCTGTTTCTCGCCCTCTGTTTCTCGCCATCTGTATCTCGCCCTCTGTTTCAGCCCCTCTGTATCAGCCCCTCTGTTTCAGCCCCTAAGTTTCTCGCCCTCTGTTTCAGCCCCTCTGTTTCAGCTCCTCTGTTTCAGCCCCTCTGTTTCAGCTCCTCTGTTTCTCGCCCTCTTTTTCAGCCCCTCTGTTTCTCGCCCTCTGTTTCAGCCCCTCTGTTTCTCGCCCTCTGTTTCAGCCACTCTGTTTCAACCCGTCTGTTTCAGTCCCTCTGTTTCTCGCCCTATGTTTCAGCCCCTCTGTTTCAGCCCCTCTGTTTCTCGCCCTCTGTTTCAGCTCCTCTGTTTCAGCCCCTCTGTATCAGCCCCTCTGTTTCTGCCCCTCTGTTTCTCGCCCTCTGTTTCTCGCCCAATGTTTCAAACCCTCTGTTTCAGCCCCTCTGTTTCAGCCCCTCTGTTTCAGACCCTCTGTTTCAGCCCCTCTGTTTCTCGCCCTCTGTTTCTAGCCCTCTGATTCTCGCTCTCTGTTTCTCGCCCTCTGTTTCTCGCCCTGTGTTTCAGCCCCTCTGTTTCAGCCCCTCTGGTTCGGCCCCTCTGTTTCACCCCCTCTAAATCTCGCCCTCTGTTTCAGCCCCTCTGTTTCTCGCCCTCTGTTTCAGCCCCTCTGTTTCAGCCCCTCTGTATCAGCCCCTCTGTTTCAGCCCCTCTGTTTCAGCCCCTCTGTTTCAGCCCCTCTGTTTCTCGCCCTCTGTTTCTCGCCCTCTGTTTCTCGCCCTCTGTTTCAGCCCCTCTGTTTCAGCCCCTCTGTTTCAGCCCCTCTGTTTCAGCCCCTCTGTTTCTCGCCCTCTGTTTCAGCCCCTCTGTTTCAGCCCCTCTGTTTCAGCCCCTCTGTTTCTCGCCCTCTGTTTCAGCCCCTCTGTTTCTCGCCATCTGTTTCTCGCCCTCTGTTTCTCGCCCTCTGTTTCTCGCCCTCTGTTTCAGCCCCTCTGTTTCTCGCCCTCTGTTTCTCGCCCTCTGTTTCTCGCTCTCTGTTTCTCGCCCTCTGTTTCAGCCCCTCTGTTTCAGCCCCTCTGTTTCAGCCACTCTGTTTCTCGCCCTCTGTTTCAGCCCCTCTGTTTCAGCCCCTCTGTTTCAGCCCCTCTGTTTCAGCTCCTCTGTTTCAGCTCCTCTGTTTCTCGCCCTCTGTTTCTCGCCCACTGTTTCAGCCCCTCTGTTTCTCGCCCTCTGTTTCAGCCCCTCTGTTTCTCGCCCTCTGTTTCAGCCCCTCTGTTTCAGCCCCTCTGTATCAGCCCCTCTGTTTCAGCCCCTCTGTTTATCGCCCTCTGTTTCTCGCCCTCTGTTTCAGCCCCTCTGTTTCAGCCCCTCTGTTTCAGCACCTCTGTTTCAGACCCTCTGTTTCTCGCCCTCTGTTTCTCGCCCTCTGTTTCTCGCTCTCTGTTTCTCGCCCTCTGTTTCTCGCCTCTGTTTCAGCCCCTCTGTTTCAGCCCCTCTGTTTCAGCCCCTCTGTTTTTAGCCCCTCTGTTTCTCGCCCTCTGTTTCAGCCCCTCTGTTTCTCGCCCTCTGTTTCAGCCCCTCTGTTTCAGCCCCACTGTATCAGCCCCTCTGTTTCAGCCCCTCTGTTTCTCGCCCTCTGTTTCTCGCCCTCTGTTTCAGCCCCTCTGTTTCAGCCCGTCTCTTTCAGCCCCTCTGTTTCAGCCCCTCTGTTTCTCGCCCTCTGCTTCTCGCCCTCTGTTTCTCGCCCTCTGTTTCAGCCCCTCTGTTTCAGCCCCTCTGTTTCAGCCCCTCTGTTTCTCCCCCTCTGTTTCTCGCCCTCTGTTTCAGCCCCCCTGTTTCAGCCCCTCTGTTTCAGCCCGTCTGTTTCAGCGTCTCTGTTTCTCGCCCTCTGTTTCAGCCCCTCTGTTTCAGCCCCTCTGTTTCAGCCCCTCTGTTTCTCGCTCTCTGTTTCTCGCCCTCTGTTTCTCGCCCTCTGTTTCTCGCCCTCTGTTTCTCGCCCTCTGTTTCAGCCCCTCTGTTTCAGCCCCTCTGTTTCTCGCCCTCTGTTTCTCGCCATCTGTATCTCGCCCTCTGTTTCAGCCCCTCTCTTTCTCGCCCTCTGTTTCAGCCCCTCTGTTTCAGCCCCTCTGTTTCTCGCCCTCTGTTTCAGCCGCACTGTTTCTCGCCCTCTGTTTCAGCCCCTCTGTTTCAGCCCCTCTGTTTCTCGCCCTCTGTTTCTCGCCCTCTGTTTCAGCCACACTGTTTCAGCCCCTCTGTTTCAGCCCCTCTGTTTCTCGCCCTCTGTTTCAGCTCCTCTGTTTCAGCCCCTCTGTTTCTCGCCCTCTGTTTCAGCCCCTCTGTTTCTCGCCCTCTGTTTCAGCCCCTCTGTTTCAGCCCCTCTGTTTCAGCCCCTGTGTTTCTCGCCCTCTGTTTCAGCCCCTCTGTTTCACCCCCTCTGTTTCTCGCCCTCTGTTTCAGCCCCTCTGTTTCTCGCCCTCTGTTTCAGCCCCTCTGTTTCAGCCCCTCTGTATCAGCCCCTCTGTTTCAGCCCCTCTGTTTCAGCCCCTCTGTTTCAGACCCTCTGTTTCTCGCCCTCTGTTTCTCGCCCTCTGTTTCTCGCCCTCTGTTTCAGCCCCTCTGTTTCAGCCCCTCTGTTTCAGCCCCTCTGTTTCAGGCCCTCTGTTTCTCGCCCTCTGTTTCAGCCCCTCTGTTTCAGCCCCTCTGTTTCAGCCCCTCTGTTTCAGCCCCTCTGTTTCTTCCCCTCTGTTTCTCGCCATCTGTTTCTCGCCCTCTGTTTCTCGCCCTCTGTTTCTCGCCCTCTGTTTCAGCCCCTCTGTTTCTCGCCCTCTGTTTCTCGCCCTCTGTTTCTCGCTCTCTGTTTCTCGCCCTCTGTTTCAGCCCCTCTGTTTCAGCCCCTCTGTTTCAGCCACTCTGTTTCTCGCCCTCTGTTTCAGCCCCTCTGTTTCAGCCCCTCTGTTTCAGCCCCTCTGTCTCAGCCCCTCTGTTTCAGCTGCTCTGTTTCTCGCCCTCTGTTTCTCGCCCACTGTTTCAGCCCCTCTGTTTCTCGTCCACTGTTTCAGCCCCTCTGTTTCTCGCCCTCTGTTTCAGCCCCTCTGCTTCAGCCCCTCTGTTTCAGCCCCTCTGTTTCTCGCCCTCTGTTTCAGCCCCTCTATTTCAGCCCCTCTGATTCTCGCCCTCTGTTTCAGCCCCTCTGTTTCAGCCCCTCTGTATCAGCTCCTCTGTATCAGCTCCTCTGTTTCTCGCCCTCAGTTTCTCGCCCTCTGTTTCAGCCCCTCTGTTTCAGCCCCTCTGTTTCAGCCCCTCTGTTTCAGCCCCTCTGTTTCTCCCCCTCTGTTTCTCGACCTCTGTTTCCCGCCTGTTTCAGCCCCTCTGTTTCAGCCCCTCTGTTTCACCCCCTGTGTCTTTAGCCCCTCTGTTTCTCGCCCTCTGAATCAGCCCCTCTGTTTCTCGCCCTCTGTTTCAGCCCCTCTGTTTCAGCCCCACTGTATCAGCCCCTCTGTTTCAGCCCCTCTGTTTATCGCCCTCTGTTTCTCGCCCTCTGTTTCAGCCCCTCTGTTTCAGCCCGTCTCTTTCAGCCCCTTTGTTCCAGCCCCTCTGTTTCTCGCCCTCTGATTCTCGCCCTCTGTTTCTCGCCCTCTGTTTCTCGCCCTCTGTTTCAGCCCCTCTGTTTCAGCCCCTCTGTTTCAGCCCCTCTGTTTCTCGCCCTCTGTTTCTCGCCCACTGTTTCTCGCACTCTGTTTCAGCCCCTCTGTTTCAGCCCCTCTCTTTCAGCCCCTCTGTTTCAGCCCCTCTGTTTCTCGCCCTCTGTTTCAGCCCCTCTGTTTCAGCCCCTCTGTTTCTCGCCCTCTGTTTCAGCTCCTCTGTTTCAGCCCCACTGTATCAGCCCCTCTGTTTCAGCCCCTCTGTTTCTCGCCCTCTGTTTCTCGCCCAATGTTTCAAACCCTCTGTTTCAGCCCCTCTGTTTCAGCCCCTCTGTTTCAGACCCTCTGTTTCAGCCCCTCTGTTTCTCGCCCTCTGTTTCTTGCCCTCTGATTCTCGCCCTCTGTTTCAGCCCCTCTGTTTCAGCCCCTCTGTATCAGCCCCTCTGTTTCAGCCCCTCTGTTTCAGCCCCTCTGTTTCAGACCCTCTGTTTCTCGCCCTCTGTTTCTCGCCCTCTGTTTCTCGCCCTCTGTTTCAGCCCCTCTGTTTCAGCCCCTCTGTTTCAGCCCCTCTGTTTCAGGCCCTCTGTTTCTCGCCCTCTGTTTCAGCCCCTCTGTTTCAGCCCCTCTGTTTCAGCCCCTCTGTTTCAGCCCCTCTGTTTCTTCCCCTCTGTTTCTCGCCATCTGTTTCTCGCCCTCTGTTTCTCGCCCTCTGTTTCTCGCCCTCTGTTTCAGCCCCTCTGTTTCTCGCCCTCTGTTTCTCGCCCTCTGTTTCTCGCTCACTGTTTCTCGCCCTCTGTTTCAGCCCCTCTGTTTCAGCCCCTCTGTTTCAGCCACTCTGTTTCTCGCCCTCTGTTTCAGCCCCTCTGTTTCAGCCCCTCTGTTTCAGCCCCTCTGTCTCAGCCCCTCTGTTTCAGCTGCTCTGTTTCTCGCCCTCTGTTTCTCGCCCACTGTTTCAGCCCCTCTGTTTCTCGTCCACTGTTTCAGCCCCTCTGTTTCTCGCCCTCTGTTTCAGCCCCTCTGCTTCAGCCCCTCTGTTTCAGCCCCTCTGTTTCTCGCCCTCTGTTTCAGCCCCTCTGTTTCAGCCCCTCTGATTCTCGCCCTCTGTTTCAGCCCCTCTGTTTCAGCCCCTCTGTATCAGCTCCTCTGTATCAGCTCCTCTGTTTCTCGCCCTCAGTTTCTCGCCCTCTGTTTCAGCCCCTCTGTTTCAGCCCCTCTGTTTCAGCCCCTCTGTTTCAGCCCCTCTGTTTCTCCCCCTCTGTTTCTCGCCCTCTGTTTCCCGCCTGTTTCAGCCCCTCTGTTTCAGCCCCTCTGTTTCACCCCCTGTGTCTTAAGCCCCTCTGTTTCTCGCCCTCTGAATCAGCCCCTCTGTTTCTCGCCCTCTGTTTCAGCCCCTCTGTTTCAGCCCCACTGTATCAGCCCCTCTGTTTCAGCCCCTCTGTTTATCGCCCTCTGTTTCTCGCCCTCTGTTTCAGCCCCTCTGTTTCAGCCCGTCTCTTTCAGCCCCTTTGTTCCAGCCCCTCTGTTTCTCGCCCTCTGATTCTCGCCCTCTGTTTCTCGCCCTCTGTTTCTCGCCCTCTGTTTCAGCCCCTCTGTTTCAGCCCCTCTGTTTCAGCCCCTCTGTTTCTCGCCCTCTGTTTCTCGCCCACTGTTTCTCGCACTCTGTTTCAGCCCCTCTGTTTCAGCCCCTCTCTTTCAGCCCCTCTGTTTCAGCCCCTCTGTTTCTCGCCCTCTGTTTCAGCCCCTCTGTTTCAGCCCCTCTGTTTCTCGCCCTCTGTTTCAGCTCCTCTGTTTCAGCCCCACTGTATCAGCCCCTCTGTTTCAGCCCCTCTGTTTCTCGCCCTCTGTTTCTCGCCCAATGTTTCAAACCCTCTGTTTCAGCCCCTCTCTTTCAGCCCCTCTGTTTCAGACCCTCTGTTTCAGCCCCTCTGTTTCTCGCCCTCTGTTTCTTGCCCTCTGATTCTCGCTCTCTGTTTCTCGCCCTCTGCTTCTCGCCCTGTGTTTCAGCCCCTCTGTTTCAGCCCCTCTGGTTCCGCCCCTCTGTTTCACCCCCTCTGTTTCTCGCCCTCTGTTTCAGCCCCTCTGTTTCTCGCCCTCTGTTTCAGCCCCTCTGTTTCAGCCCCTCTGTATCAGCCCCTCTGTTTCAGCCCGTCTGTTTCAGCCCCTCTGTTTCAGCCCCTCTGTTTCTGCCCCTCTGTTTCTCGCCCTCTGTTTCTCGCCCTCTGTTTCAGCCCCTCTGTTTCAGCCCATCTGTTTCAGCCCCTCTGTTTCAGCCCCTCTGTTTCTCGCCCTCTGTTTCAGCCCCTCTGTTTCAGCCCCTCTGTTTCAGCCCCTCTGTTTCAGCCCCTCTGTTTCTCGCCATCTGTTTCTCGCCCTCTGTTTCTCGCCCTCTATTTCTCGCCCTCTGTTTCAGCCCCTCTGTTTCTCGCCCTCTGTTTCTCGCCCTCTGTTTCTCGCTCTCTGTTTCTCGCCCTCTGTTTCAGCCCCTCTGTTTCAGCCCCTCTGTTTCAGCCACTCTGTTTCTCGCCCTCTGTTTCAGCCCCTCTGTTTCAGCCCCTCTGTTTCAGCCCCTCTGTTTCAGCCCCTCTGTTTCAGCTCCTCTGTTTCTCGCCCTCTGTTTCTCGTACACTGTTTCAGCCCCTCTGTTTCTCGCCCTCTGTTTCAGCCCCTCTGTTTCTCGCCCTCTGTTTCAGCCCCTCTGTTTCAGCCCCTCTGTTTCAGCCCCTCTGTTTCTCGCCCTCTGTTTCAGCCCCTCTGTTTCAGCCCCTCTGTTTCTCGCCCTCTGTTTCAGCCCCTCTGTTTCAGCCCCTCTGTATCAGCCCCTCTGTTTCAGCCCCTCTGTTTATCGCCCTCTGTTTCTCGCCCTCTGTTTCAGCCCCTCTGTTTCAGCCCCTCTGTTTCAGCACCTCTGTTTCAGACCCTCTGTTTCTCGCCCTCTGTTTCTCGCCCTCTGTTTCTCGCTCTCTGTTTCTCGCCCTCTGTTTCTCGCCTCTGTTTCAGCCCCTCTGTTTCAGCCCCTCTGTTTCAGCCCCTCTGTTTTTAGCCCCTCTGTTTCTCGCCCTCTGTTTCAGCCCCTCTGTTTCTCGCCCTCTGTTTCAGCCCCTCTGTTTCAGCCCCACTGTATCAGCCCCTCTGTTTCAGCCCCTCTGTTTCTCGCCCTCTGTTTCTCGCCCTCTGTTTCAGCCCCTCTGTTTCAGCCCGTCTCTTTCAGCCCCTCTGTTTCAGCCCCTCTGTTTCTCGCCCTCTGCTTCTCGCCCTCTGTTTCTCGCCCTCTGTTTCAGCCCCTCTGTTTCAGCCCCTCTGTTTCAGCCCCTCTGTTTCTCCCCCTCTGTTTCTCGCCCTCTGTTTCAGCCCCCCTGTTTCAGCCCCTCTGTTTCAGCCCGTCTGTTTCAGCGTCTCTGTTTCTCGCCCTCTGTTTCAGCCCCTCTGTTTCAGCCCCTCTGTTTCAGCCCCTCTGTTTCTCGCTCTCTGTTTCTCGCCCTCTGTTTCTCGCCCTCTGTTTCTCGCCCTCTGTTTCTCGCCCTCTGTTTCAGCCCCTCTGTTTCAGCCCCTCTGTTTCTCGCCCTCTGTTTCTCGCCATCTGTATCTCGCCCTCTGTTTCAGCCCCTCTGTATCAGCCCCTCTGTTTCAGCCCCTAAGTTTCTCGCCCTCTGTTTCAGCCCCTCTGTTTCAGCTCCTCTGTTTCAGCCCCTCTGTTTCAGCTCCTCTGTTTCTCGCCCTCTTTTTCAGCCCCTCTGTTTCTCGCCCTCTGTTTCAGCCCCTCTGTTTCTCGCCCTCTGTTTCAGCCACTCTGTTTCAACCCGTCTGTTTCAGTCCCTCTGTTTCTCGCCCTCTGTTTCAGCCCCTCTGTTTCAGCCCCTCTGTTTCTCGCCCTCTGTTTCAGCTCCTCTGTTTCAGCCCCTCTGTATCAGCCCCTCTGTTTCTGCCCCTCTGTTTCTCGCCCTCTGTTTCTCGCCCAATGTTTCAAACCCTCTGTTTCAGCCCCTCTGTTTCAGCCCCTCTGTTTCAGACCCTCTGTTTCAGCCCCTCTGTTTCTCGCCCTCTGTTTCTAGCCCTCTGATTGTCGCTCTCTGTTTCTCGCCCTCTGTTTCTCGACCTGTGTTTCAGCCCCTCTGTTTCAGCCCCTCTGGTTCGGCCCCTCTGTTTCACCCCCTCTAAATCTCGCCCTCTGTTTCAGCCCCTCTGTTTCTCGCCCTCTGTTTCAGCCCCTCTGTTTCAGCCCCTCTGTATCAGCCCCTCTGTTTCAGCCCCTCTGTTTCAGCCCCTCTGTTTCAGCCCCTCTGTTTCTCGCCCTCTGTTTCTCGCCCTCTGTTTCTCGCCCTCTGTTTCAGCCCCTCTGTTTCAGCCCCTCTGTTTCAGCCCCTCTGTTTCAGCCCCTCTGTTTCTCGCCCTCTGTTTCAGCCCCTCTGTTTCAGCCCCTCTGTTTCAGCCCCTCTGTTTCTCGCCCTCTGTTTCAGCCCCTCTGTTTCTCGCCATCTGTTTCTCGCCCTCTGTTTCTCGCCCTCTGTTTCTCGCCCTCTGTTTCAGCCCCGCTGTTTCTCGCCCTCTGTTTCTCGCCCTCTGTTTCTCGCTCTCTGTTTCTCGCCCTCTGTTTCAGCCCCTCTGTTTCAGCCCCTCTGTTTCAGCCACTCTGTTTCTCGCCCTCTGTTTCAGCCCCTCTGTTTCAGCCCCTCTGTTTCAGCCCCTCTGTTTCAGCTCCTCTGTTTCAGCTCCTCTGTTTCTCGCCCTCTGTTTCTCGCCCACTGTTTCAGCCCCTCTGTTTCTCGCCCTCTGTTTCAGCCCCTCTGTTTCTCGCCCTCTGTTTCAGCCCCTCTGTTTCAGCCCCTCTGTTTCTCGCCCACTGTTTCTCGCTCTCTGTTTCTCGCCCTCTGTTTCAGCCCCTCTGCTTCAGCCCCTCTGTTTCAGCCCCTCTGTTTCAGCCCCTCTGTTTCAGCTCCTCTGTTTCTCGCCCACTGTTTCTCGCTCTCTGTTTCTCGCCCTCTGTTTCAGCCCCTCTGCTTCAGCCCCTCTGTTTCAGCCCCTCTGTTTCAGCCCCTCTGTTTCAGCTCCTCTGTTTCTCGCCCTCTGTTTCGCGCCCACTGTTTCAGCCCCTCTGTTTCTCGCCCTCTGTTTCAGCCCCTCTGTTTCTCGCCCTCTGTTTCAGCCCCTCTGTTTCAGCCCCTCTGTTTCTCGCCCTCTGTTTCAGCCCCTCTGTTTCAGCCCCTCTGTATCAGCCCCTCTGTTTCAGCCCCTCTGTTTCTCGCCCTCTGTTTCTCCCCCTCTGTTTCAGCCCCTCTGTTTCAGCCCCTCTGTTTCAGCCCCTCTGTTTCAGCCCCACTGTTTCTCGCCCTCTGTTTCTCACCCTCTGTTTCTCGCTCTCTGTTTCTCGCCCTCTGTTTCTCGCCCTCTGTTTCAGCCCCTCTGTTTCAGCCCCTCTGTTTCAGCCCCTCTGTTTTTAGCCCCTCTGTTTCTCGCCCTCTGTTTCTCGCCCTCTGTTTCTCGCCCTCTGTTTCAGCCCCTCTGTTTCTCGCCCTCTGTTTCTCGCCCTCTGTTTCTCGCTCTCTGTTTCTCGCCCTCTGTTTCAGCCCCTCTGTTTCATCCCCTCTGTTTCAGCCACTCTGTTTCTCGCCCTCTGTTTCAGCCCCTCTGTTTGTCGCCCTCTGTTTCAGCCCCTCTGTTTCTCGCCCTCTGTTTCAGCCCCTCTGTTTCAGCCCCTCTGTTTCTCGCCCTCAGTTTCAGCCCCTCTGTTTCAGCCCCTCTGTATCAGCCCCTCTGTTTCAGCTCCTCTGTTTCTCGCCCTCTGTTTCTCGCCCTCTGTTTCAGCCCCTCTGTTTCAGCCCCTCTGTTTCAACCCCTCTGTTTAAGCCCCTCTGTTTCTCGCCCTCTGTTTCTCGCCCTCTGTTTCTCGCTCTCTGTTTCTCGCCCTCTGTTTCTCGCCTCTGTTTCAGCCCCTCTGTTTCAGCCCCTCTGTTTCACCCCCTCTGTTTTTAGCCCCTCTGTTTCTCGCCCTCTGTTTCAGCCCCTCTGTTTCTCGCCCTCTGTTTCAGCCCCTCTGTTTCAGCCCCTCTGTATCAGCCCCTCTGTTTCAGACCCTCTGTTTCTCGCCCTCTGTTTCTCGCCCTCTGTTTCAGCCCCTCTGTTTCAGCAGGTCTCTTTCAGCCCCTCTGTTTCAGCCCCTCTGTTTCTCGCCCTCTGTTTCTCGCCCTCTGTTTCTCGCCCTCTGTTTCTCGCCCTCTGTTTCAGCCCCTCTGTTTCAGCCCCTCTGTTTCAGCCCCTCTGTTTCTCGCCCTCTGTTTCTCGTGCACTGTTTCTCGCCCTCTGTTTCAGCCCCTCTGTTTCAGCCCCTCTGTTTCAGCCCCTCTGTTTCAGCCCCTCTGTTTCTCGCCCTCTGTTTCAGCCCCTCTGTTTCAGCCCCTCGGTTTCAGCCCCTCTGTTTCAGCCCCTCTGTTTCTCGCCCTCTGTTTCAGCCCCTCTGTTTCAGCCCCTCTGTTTCTCGCCCTCTGTTTCAGCCGCACTGTTTCTCGCCCTCTGTTTCAGCCCCTCTGTTTCAGCCCCTCTGTTTCAGCCCCTCTGTTTCTCGCGCTCTGTTTCAGCCCCTCTGTTTCACCCCCTCTGTTTCTCGCCTTCTGTTTCAGCCCCTCTGTTTCTCGCCCTCTGTTTCAGCCCCTCTGTTTCAGCCCCTCTGTATCAGCCCCTCTGTTTCAGCCCCTCTGTTTCAGCCCCTCTGTTTCAGACCCTCTGTTTCTCGCCCTCTGTTTCTCGCCCTCTGTTTCTCGCCCTCTGTTTCAGCCCCTCTGTTTCAGCCCCTCTGTTTCAGCCCCTCTGTTTCAGGCCCTCTGTTTCTCGCCCTCTGTTTCAGCCCCTCTGTTTCAGCACCTCTGTTTCAGCCCCTCTGTTTCAGCCCCTCTGTTTCTTCCCCTCTGTTTCTCGCCATCTGTTTCTCGCCCTCTGTTTCTCGCCCTCTGTTTCTCGCCCTCTGTTTCAGCCCCTCTGTTTCTCGCCCTCTGTTTCTCGCCCTCTGTTTCTCGCTCTTTGTTTCTCGCCCTCTGTTTCAGCCCCTCTGTTTCAGCCCCTCTGTTTCAGCCACTCTGTTTCTCGCCCTCTGTTTCAGCCCCTCTGTTTCAGCCCCTCTGTTTCAGCCCCTCTGTCTCAGCCCCTCTGTTTCAGCTCCTCTGTTTCTCGCCCTCTGTTTCTCGCCCACTGTTTCAGCCCCTCTGTTTCTCGTCCACTGTTTCAGCCCCTCTGTTTCTCGCCCTCTGTTTCAGCCCCTCTGCTTCAGCCCCTCTGTTTCAGCCCCTCTGTTTCTCGCCCTCTGTTTCAGCCCCTCTGTTTCAGCCCCTCTGTTTCTCGCCCTCTGTTTCAGCCCCTCTGTTTCAGCCCCTCTGTATCAGCTCCTCTGTATCAGCTCCTCTGTTTCTCGCCCTCAGTTTCTCGCCCTCTGTTTCAGCCCCTCTGTTTCAGCCCCTCTGTTTCAGCCCCTCTGTTTCAGCCCCTCTGTTTCTCCCCCTCTGTTTCTCGCCCTCTGTTTCCCGCCTGTTTCAGCCCCTCTGTTTCAGCCCCTCTGTTTCACCCCCTGTGTCTTTAGCCCCTCTGTTTCGCGCCCTCTGAATCAGCCCCTCTGTTTCTCGCCCTCTGTTTCAGCCCCTCTGTTTCAGCCCCTCTGTATCAGCCCCTCTGTTTCAGCCCCTCTGTTTATCGCCCTCTGTTTCTCGCCCTCTGTTTCAGCCCCTCTGTTTCTCCCCCTCTGTTTCTCGCCCTCTGTTTCCCGCCTGTTTCAGCCCCTCTGTTTCAGCCCCTCTGTTTCACCCCCTGTGTCTTTAGCCCCTCTGTTTCTCGCCCTCTGAATCAGCCCCTCTGTTTCTCGCCCTCTGTTTCAGCCCCTCTGTTTCAGCCCCTCTGTATCAGCCCCTCTGTTTCAGCCCCTCTGTTTCTCGCCCTCTGATTCTCGCCCTCTGTTTCTCGCCCTCTGTTTCTCGCCCTCTGTTTCAGCCCCTCTGTTTCAGCCCCTCTGTTTCAGCCCCTCTGTTTCTCGCCCTCTGTTTCTCGCCCACTGTTTCTCGCCCTCTGTTTCAGCCCCTCTGTTTCAGCCCCTCTCTTTCAGCCCCTCTGATTCAGCCCCTCTGTTTCTCGCCGTCTGTTTCAGCCCCTCTGTTTCAGCCCCTCTGTTTCTCGTCCTCTGTTTCAGCTCCTCTGTTTCAGCCCCTCTGTATCAGCCCCTCTGTTTCAGCCCCTCTGTTTCTCGCCCTCTGTTTCTCGCCCAATGTTTCAAACCCTCTGTTTCAGCCCCTCTGTTTCAGCCCCTCTGTTTCAGACCCTCTGTTTCAGCCCCTCTGTTTCTCGCCCTCTGTTTCTTGCCCTCTGATTCTCGCTCTCTGTTTCTCGCCCTCTGTTTCTCGCCCTGTGTTTCAGCCCCTCTGTTTCAGCCCCTCTGGTTCCGCCCCTCTGTTTGACCCCCTCTGTTTCTCGCCCTCTGTTTCAGCCCCTCTGTTTCTCGCCCTCTGTTTCAGCCCCTCTGTTTCAGCCCCTCTGTATCAGCCCCTCTGTTTCAGCCCGTCTGTTTCAGCCCCTCTGTTTCAGCCCCTCTGTTTCTGCCCCTCTGTTTCTCGCCCTCTGTTTCTCGCCCTCTGTTTCAGCCCCTCTGTTTCAGCCCCTCTGTTTCAGCCCCTCTGTTTCAGCCCCTCTGTTTCTCGCCCTCTGTTTCAGCCCCTCTGTTTCAGCCCCTCTGTTTCAGCCCCTCTGTTTCAGCCCCTCTGTTTCTCGCCATCTGTTTCTCGCCCTCTGTTTCTCGCCCTCTGTTTCTCGCCCTCTGTTTCAGCCCCTCTGTTTCTCGCCCTCTGTTTCTCGCCCTCTGTTTCTCGCTCTCTGTTTCTCGCCCTCTGTTTCAGCCCCTCTGTTTCAGCCCCTCTGTTTCAGCCACTCTGTTTCTCGCCCTCTGTTTCAGCCCCTCTGTTTCAGCCCCTCTGTTTCAGCCCCTCTGTTTCAGCCCCTCTGTTTCAGCTCCTCTGTTTCTCGCCCTCTGTTTCTCGTACACTGTTTCAGCCCCTCTGTTTCTCGCCCTCTGTTTCAGCCCCTCTGTTTCTCGCCCTCTGGTTCAGCCCCTCTGTTTCAGCCCCTCTGTTTCAGCCCCTCTGTTTCTCGCCCTCTGTTTCAGCCCCTCTGTTTCAGCCCCTCTGTTTCTCGCCCTCTGTTTCAGCCCCTCTGTTTCAGCCCCTATGTATCAGCCCCTCTGTTTCAGCCCCTCTGTTTATCGCCCTCTGTTTCTCGCCCTCTGTTTCAGCCCCTCTGTTTCAGCCCCTCTGTTTCAGCACCTCTGTTTCAGACCCTCTGTTTCTCGCCCTCTGTTTCTCGCCCTCTGTTTCTCGCTCTCTGTTTCTCGCCCTCTGTTTCTCGCCTCTGTTTCAGCCCCTCTGTTTCAGCCCCTCTGTTTCAGCCCCTCTGTTTTTAGCCCCTCTGTTTCTCGCCCTCTGTTTCAGCCCCTCTGTTTCTCGCCCTCTGTTTCAGCCCCTCTGTTTCAGCCCCACTGTATCAGCCCCTCTGTTTCAGCCCCTCTGTTTCTCGCCCTCTGTTTCTCGCCCTCTGTTTCAGCCCCTCTGTTTCAGCCCGTCTCTTTCAGCCCCTCTGTTTCAGCCCCTCTGTTTCTCGCCCTCTGCTTCTCGCCCTCTGTTTCTCGCCCTCTGTTTCAGCCCCTCTGTTTCAGCCCCTCTGTTTCAGCCCCTCTGTTTCTCCCCCTCTGTTTCTCGCCCTCTGTTTCAGCCCCCCTGTTTCAGCCCCTCTGTTTCAGCCCGTCTGTTTCAGCGTCTCTGTTTCTCGCCCTCTGTTTCAGCCCCTCTGTTTCAGCCCCTCTGTTTCAGCCCCTCTGTTTCTCGCTCTCTGTTTCTCGCCCTCTGTTTCTCGCCCTCTGTTTCTCGCCCTCTGTTTCTCGCCCTCTGTTTCAGCCCCTCTGTTTCAGCCCCTCTGTTTCTCGCCCTCTGTTTCTCGCCATCTGTATCTCGCCCTCTGTTTCAGCCCCTCTGTATCAGCCCCTCTGTTTCAGCCCCTCTGTTTCTCGCCCTCTGTTTCAGCCCCTCTGTTTCAGCTCCTCTGTTTCAGCCCCTCTGTTTCAGCTCCTCTGTTTCTCGCCGTCTTTTTCAGCCCCTCTGTTTCTCGCCCTCTGTTTCAGCCCCTCTGTTTCTCGCCCTCTGTTTCAGCCACTCTGTTTCAACCCGTCTGTTTCAGTCCCTCTGTTTCTCGCCCTCTGTTTCAGCCCCTCTGTTTCAGCCCCTCTGTTTCTCGCCCTCTGTTTCAGCTCCTCTGTTTCAGCCCCTCTGTATCAGCCCCTCTGTTTCTGCCCCTCTGTTTCTCGCCCTCTGTTTCTCGCCCAATGTTTCAAACCCTCTGTTTCAGCCCCTCTGTTTCAGCCCCTCTGTTTCAGACCCTCTGTTTCAGCCCCTCTGTTTCTCGCCCTCTGTTTCTAGCCCTCTGATTCTCGCTCTCTGTTTCTCGCCCTCTGTTTCTCGCCCTGTGTTTCAGCCCCTCTGTTTCAGCCCCTCTGGTTCGGCCCCTCTGTTTCACCCCCTCTAAGTCTCGCCCTCTGTTTCTCGCCCTCTGTTTCTCGCTCTCTGTTTCTCGCCCTCTGTTTCTCGCCTCTGTTTCAGCCCCTCTGTTTCAGCCCCTCTGTTTCAGCCCCTCTGTTTCAGCCCCTCTGTTTCTCGCCCTCAGTTTCAGCCCCTCTGTTTCAGCCCCTCTGTATCAGCCCCTCTGTTTCAGCTCCTCTGTTTCTCGCCCTCTGTTTCTCGCCCTCTGTTTCAGCCCCTCTGTTTCAGCCCCTCTGTTTCAACCCCTCTGTTTAAGCCCCTCTGTTTCTCGCCCTCTGTTTCTCGCCCTCTGTTTCTCGCTCTCTGTTTCTCGCCCTCTGTTTCTCGCCTCTGTTTCAGCCCCTCTGTTTCAGCCCCTCTGTTTCACCCCCTCTGTTTTTAGCCCCTCTGTTTCTCGCCCTCTGTTTCAGCCCCTCTGTTTCTCGCCCTCTGTTTCAGCCCCTCTGTTTCAGCCCCTCTGTATCAGCCCCTCTGTTTCAGACCCTCTGTTTCTCGCCCTCTGTTTCTCGCCCTCTGTTTCAGCCCCTCTGTTTCAGCAGGTCTCTTTCAGCCCCTCTGTTTCAGCCCCTCTGTTTCTCGCCCTCTGTTTCTCGCCCTCTGTTTCTCGCCCTCTGTTTCTCGCCCTCTGTTTCAGCCCCTCTGTTTCAGCCCCTCTGTTTCAGCCCCTCTGTTTCTCGCCCTCTGTTTCTCGTGCACTGTTTCTCGCCCTCTGTTTCAGCCCCTCTGTTTCAGCCCCTCTGTTTCAGCCCCTCTGTTTCAGCCCCTCTGTTTCTCGCCCTCTGTTTCAGCCCCTCTGTTTCAGCCCCTCGGTTTCAGCCCCTCTGTTTCAGCCCCTCTGTTTCTCGCCCTCTGTTTCAGCCCCTCTGTTTCAGCCCCTCTGTTTCTCGCCCTCTGTTTCAGCCGCACTGTTTCTCGCCCTCTGTTTCAGCCCCTCTGTTTCAGCCCCTCTGTTTCAGCCCCTCTGTTTCTCGCGCTCTGTTTCAGCCCCTCTGTTTCACCCCCTCTGTTTCTCGCCTTCTGTTTCAGCCCCTCTGTTTCTCGCCCTCTGTTTCAGCCCCTCTGTTTCAGCCCCTCTGTATCAGCCCCTCTGTTTCAGCCCCTCTGTTTCAGCCCCTCTGTTTCAGACCCTCTGTTTCTCGCCCTCTGTTTCTCGCCCTCTGTTTCTCGCCCTCTGTTTCAGCCCCTCTGTTTCAGCCCCTCTGTTTCAGCCCCTCTGTTTCAGGCCCTCTGTTTCTCGCCCTCTGTTTCAGCCCCTCTGTTTCAGCACCTCTGTTTCAGCCCCTCTGTTTCAGCCCCTCTGTTTCTTCCCCTCTGTTTCTCGCCATCTGTTTCTCGCCCTCTGTTTCTCGCCCTCTGTTTCTCGCCCTCTGTTTCAGCCCCTCTGTTTCTCGCCCTCTGTTTCTCGCCCTCTGTTTCTCGCTCTTTGTTTCTCGCCCTCTGTTTCAGCCCCTCTGTTTCAGCCCCTCTGTTTCAGCCACTCTGTTTCTCGCCCTCTGTTTCAGCCCCTCTGTTTCAGCCCCTCTGTTTCAGCCCCTCTGTCTCAGCCCCTCTGTTTCAGCTCCTCTGTTTCTCGCCCTCTGTTTCTCGCCCACTGTTTCAGCCCCTCTGTTTCTCGTCCACTGTTTCAGCCCCTCTGTTTCTCGCCCTCTGTTTCAGCCCCTCTGCTTCAGCCCCTCTGTTTCAGCCCCTCTGTTTCTCGCCCTCTGTTTCAGCCCCTCTGTTTCAGCCCCTCTGTTTCTCGCCCTCTGTTTCAGCCCCTCTGTTTCAGCCCCTCTGTATCAGCTCCTCTGTATCAGCTCCTCTGTTTCTCGCCCTCAGTTTCTCGCCCTCTGTTTCAGCCCCTCTGTTTCAGCCCCTCTGTTTCAGCCCCTCTGTTTCAGCCCCTCTGTTTCTCCCCCTCTGTTTCTCGCCCTCTGTTTCCCGCCTGTTTCAGCCCCTCTGTTTCAGCCCCTCTGTTTCACCCCCTGTGTCTTTAGCCCCTCTGTTTCGCGCCCTCTGAATCAGCCCCTCTGTTTCTCGCCCTCTGTTTCAGCCCCTCTGTTTCAGCCCCTCTGTATCAGCCCCTCTGTTTCAGCCCCTCTGTTTATCGCCCTCTGTTTCTCGCCCTCTGTTTCAGCCCCTCTGTTTCTCCCCCTCTGTTTCTCGCCCTCTGTTTCCCGCCTGTTTCAGCCCCTCTGTTTCAGCCCCTCTGTTTCACCCCCTGTGTCTTTAGCCCCTCTGTTTCTCGCCCTCTGAATCAGCCCCTCTGTTTCTCGCCCTCTGTTTCAGCCCCTCTGTTTCAGCCCCTCTGTATCAGCCCCTCTGTTTCAGCCCCTCTGTTTCTCGCCCTCTGATTCTCGCCCTCTGTTTCTCGCCCTCTGTTTCTCGCCCTCTGTTTCAGCCCCTCTGTTTCAGCCCCTCTGTTTCAGCCCCTCTGTTTCTCGCCCTCTGTTTCTCGCCCACTGTTTCTCGCCCTCTGTTTCAGCCCCTCTGTTTCAGCCCCTCTCTTTCAGCCCCTCTGATTCAGCCCCTCTGTTTCTCGCCGTCTGTTTCAGCCCCTCTGTTTCAGCCCCTCTGTTTCTCGTCCTCTGTTTCAGCTCCTCTGTTTCAGCCCCTCTGTATCAGCCCCTCTGTTTCAGCCCCTCTGTTTCTCGCCCTCTGTTTCTCGCCCAATGTTTCAAACCCTCTGTTTCAGCCCCTCTGTTTCAGCCCCTCTGTTTCAGACCCTCTGTTTCAGCCCCTCTGTTTCTCGCCCTCTGTTTCTTGCCCTCTGATTCTCGCTCTCTGTTTCTCGCCCTCTGTTTCTCGCCCTGTGTTTCAGCCCCTCTGTTTCAGCCCCTCTGGTTCCGCCCCTCTGTTTCACCCCCTCTGTTTCTCGCCCTCTGTTTCAGCCCCTCTGTTTCTCGCCCTCTGTTTCAGCCCCTCTGTTTCAGCCCCTCTGTATCAGCCCCTCTGTTTCAGCCCGTCTGTTTCAGCCCCTCTGTTTCAGCCCCTCTGTTTCTGCCCCTCTGTTTCTCGCCCTCTGTTTCTCGCCCTCTGTTTCAGCCCCTCTGTTTCAGCCCCTCTGTTTCAGCCCCTCTGTTTCAGCCCCTCTGTTTCTCGCCCTCTGTTTCAGCCCCTCTGTTTCAGCCCCTCTGTTTCAGCCCCTCTGTTTCAGCCCCTCTGTTTCTCGCCATCTGTTTCTCGCCCTCTGTTTCTCGCCCTCTGTTTCTCGCCCTCTGTTTCAGCCCCTCTGTTTCTCGCCCTCTGTTTCTCGCCCTCTGTTTCTCGCTCTCTGTTTCTCGCCCTCTGTTTCAGCCCCTCTGTTTCAGCCCCTCTGTTTCAGCCACTCTGTTTCTCGCCCTCTGTTTCAGCCCCTCTGTTTCAGCCCCTCTGTTTCAGCCCCTCTGTTTCAGCCCCTCTGTTTCAGCTCCTCTGTTTCTCGCCCTCTGTTTCTCGTACACTGTTTCAGCCCCTCTGTTTCTCGCCCTCTGTTTCAGCCCCTCTGTTTCTCGCCCTCTGGTTCAGCCCCTCTGTTTCAGCCCCTCTGTTTCAGCCCCTCTGTTTCTCGCCCTCTGTTTCAGCCCCTCTGTTTCAGCCCCTCTGTTTCTCGCCCTCTGTTTCAGCCCCTCTGTTTCAGCCCCTATGTATCAGCCCCTCTGTTTCAGCCCCTCTGTTTATCGCCCTCTGTTTCTCGCCCTCTGTTTCAGCCCCTCTGTTTCAGCCCCTCTGTTTCAGCACCTCTGTTTCAGACCCTCTGTTTCTCGCCCTCTGTTTCTCGCCCTCTGTTTCTCGCTCTCTGTTTCTCGCCCTCTGTTTCTCGCCTCTGTTTCAGCCCCTCTGTTTCAGCCCCTCTGTTTCAGCCCCTCTGTTTTTAGCCCCTCTGTTTCTCGCCCTCTGTTTCAGCCCCTCTGTTTCTCGCCCTCTGTTTCAGCCCCTCTGTTTCAGCCCCACTGTATCAGCCCCTCTGTTTCAGCCCCTCTGTTTCTCGCCCTCTGTTTCTCGCCCTCTGTTTCAGCCCCTCTGTTTCAGCCCGTCTCTTTCAGCCCCTCTGTTTCAGCCCCTCTGTTTCTCGCCCTCTGCTTCTCGCCCTCTGTTTCTCGCCCTCTGTTTCAGCCCCTCTGTTTCAGCCCCTCTGTTTCAGCCCCTCTGTTTCTCCCCCTCTGTTTCTCGCCCTCTGTTTCAGCCCCCCTGTTTCAGCCCCTCTGTTTCAGCCCGTCTGTTTCAGCGTCTCTGTTTCTCGCCCTCTGTTTCAGCCCCTCTGTTTCAGCCCCTCTGTTTCAGCCCCTCTGTTTCTCGCTCTCTGTTTCTCGCCCTCTGTTTCTCGCCCTCTGTTTCTCGCCCTCTGTTTCTCGCCCTCTGTTTCAGCCCCTCTGTTTCAGCCCCTCTGTTTCTCGCCCTCTGTTTCTCGCCATCTGTATCTCGCCCTCTGTTTCAGCCCCTCTGTATCAGCCCCTCTGTTTCAGCCCCTCTGTTTCTCGCCCTCTGTTTCAGCCCCTCTGTTTCAGCTCCTCTGTTTCAGCCCCTCTGTTTCAGCTCCTCTGTTTCTCGCCGTCTTTTTCAGCCCCTCTGTTTCTCGCCCTCTGTTTCAGCCCCTCTGTTTCTCGCCCTCTGTTTCAGCCACTCTGTTTCAACCCGTCTGTTTCAGTCCCTCTGTTTCTCGCCCTCTGTTTCAGCCCCTCTGTTTCAGCCCCTCTGTTTCTCGCCCTCTGTTTCAGCTCCTCTGTTTCAGCCCCTCTGTATCAGCCCCTCTGTTTCTGCCCCTCTGTTTCTCGCCCTCTGTTTCTCGCCCAATGTTTCAAACCCTCTGTTTCAGCCCCTCTGTTTCAGCCCCTCTGTTTCAGACCCTCTGTTTCAGCCCCTCTGTTTCTCGCCCTCTGTTTCTAGCCCTCTGATTCTCGCTCTCTGTTTCTCGCCCTCTGTTTCTCGCCCTGTGTTTCAGCCCCTCTGTTTCAGCCCCTCTGGTTCGGCCCCTCTGTTTCACCCCCTCTAAGTCTCGCCCTCTGTTTCAGCCCCTCTGTTTCTCGCCCTCTGTTTCAGCCCCTCTGTTTCAGCCCCTCTGTATCAGCCCCTCTGTTTCAGCCCCTCTGTTTCAGCCCCTCTGTTTCAGCCCCTCTGTTTCTCGCCCTCTGTTTCTCGCCCTCTGTTTCTCGCCCTCTGTTTCAGCCCCTCTGTTTCAGCCCCTCTGTTTCAGCCCCTCTGTTTCAGCCCCTCTGTTTCTCGCCCTCTGTTTCAGCCCCTCTGTTTCAGCCCCTCTGTTTCAGCCCCTCTGTTTCTCGCCCTCTGTTTCAGCCCCTCTGTTTCTCGCCATCTGTTTCTCGCCCTCTGTTTCTCGCCCTCTGTTTCTCGCCCTCTGTTTCAGCCCCTCTGTTTCTCGCCCTCTGTTTCTCGCCCTCTGTTTCTCGCTCTCTGTTTCTCGCCCTCTGTTTCAGCCCCTCTGTTTCAGCCCCTCTGTTTCAGCCACTCTGTTTCTCGCCCTCTGTTTCAGCCCCTCTGTTTCAGCCCCTCTGTTTCAGCCCCTCTGTTTCAGCTCCTCTGTTTCAGCTCCTCTGTTTCTCGCCCTCTGTTTCTCGCCCACTGTTTCAGCCCCTCTGTTTCTCGCCCTCTGTTTCAGCCCCTCTGTTTCTCGCCCTCTGTTTCAGCCCCTCTGTTTCAGCCCCTCTGTTTCAGCCCCTCTGTTTCACGCCCTCTGTTTCAGCCCCTCTGTTTCAGCCCCTCTGTTTCTCGCCCTCTGTTTCAGCCCCTCTGTTTCAGCCCCTCTGTATCAGCCCCTCTGTTTCAGCCCCTCTGTTTCTCGCCCTCTGTATCTCGCCCTCTGTTTCAGCCCCTCTGTTTCAGCCCCTCTGTTTCAGCCCCTCTGTTTCAGCCCCTCTGTTTCTCGCCCTCTGTTTCTCGCCCTCTGTTTCTCGCTCTCTGTTTCTCGCCCTCTGTTTCTCGGCTCTGTTTCAGCCCCTCTGTTTCAGCCCCTCTGTTTCAGCCCCTCTGTTTTTAGCCCCTCTGTTTCTCGCCCTCTGTTTCTGCCCCTCTGTTTCTCGCCCTCTGTTTCAGCCCCTCTGTTTCAGCCCCTCTGTATCAGCCCCTCTGTTTCAGCCCCTCTGTTTCAGCCACTCTGTTTCTCGCCCTCTGTTTCAGCCCCTCTGTTTCAGCCCCTCTGTTTCAGCCCCTCTGTTTCAGCTCCTCTGTTTCAGCTCCTCTGTTTCTCGCCCTCTGTTTCTCGCCCACTGTTTCAGCCCCTCTGTTTCTCGCCCTCTGTTTCAGCCCCTCTGTTTCTCGTCCTCTGTTTCAGCCCCTCTGTTTCAGCCCCTCTGTTTCAGCCCCTCTGTTTCACGTCCTCTGTTTCAGCCCCTCTGTTTCAGCCCCTCTGTTACTCGCCCTCTGTTTCAGCCCCTCTGTTTCAGCCCCTCTGTATCAGCCCCTCTGTTTCAGCCCCTCTGTTTCTCGCCCTCTGTTTCTCGCCCTCTGTTTCAGCCCCTCTGTTTCAGCCCCTCTGTTTCAGCCCCTCTGTTTCAGCCCCTCTGTTTCTCGCCCTCTGTTTCTCGCCCTCTGTTTCTCGCTCTCTGTTTCTCGCCCTCTGTTTCTCGGCTCTGTTTCAGCCCCTCTGTTTCAGCCCCTCTGTTTCAGCCCCTCTGTTTTTAGCCCCTCTGTTTCTCGCCCTCTGTTTCAGCCCCTCTGTTTCTCGCCCTCTGTTTCAGCCCCTCTGTTTCAGCCCCTCTGTATCAGCCCCTCTGTTTCATCCCCTCTGTTTCTCGCCCTCTGTTTCTCGCCCTCTGTTTCAGCCCCTCTGTTTCAGCCCGTCTCTTTCAGCCCCTCTGTTTCAGCCCCTCTGTTTCTCGCCCTCTGTTTCTCGCCCTCTGTTTCTCGCCCTCTGTTTCAGCCCCTCTGTTTCAGCCCCTCTGTTTCAGCCCCTCTGTTTCAGCCCCTCTGTTTCAGCCCCTCTGTTTCAGCTCCTCTGTTTCTCGCCCTCTGTTTCAGCCCCTCTGTTTCTCGCCGTCTGTTTCAGCCCATCTGTTTCTCGCCCTCTGTTTCAGCCCCTCTGTTTCAGCCCCTCTGTTTCAGCCCATCTGTTTCTCGCCCTCTGTTTCAGCCCCTCTGTTTCAGCCCCTCTGTATCAGCCCCTCTGTTTCAGCCCCTCTGTTTCTCGACCTCTGTTTCAGCCCCTCTGTTTCAGCCCCTCTGTTTCTCGCCCTCTGTTGCAGCCCCTCTGTTTCAGCCCCTCTGTTTCAGCCCCTCTGTTTCAGCCCCTCTGTTTCTCGCCCTCTGTTTCTCGCCCTCTGTTTCTCGCTCTCTGTTTCTCGCCCTCTGTTTCTCGCCCTCTGTTTCAGCCCCTCTGTTTCAGCCCCTCTGTTTCAGCCCCTCAGTTTGGAGCCCCTCTGTTTCTCGCCCTCTGTTTCAGCCCGTCTCTTTCAGCCCCTCTGTTCAGCCCCTCTGTTTCAGCCCCTCTGTTATTAGCCCCTCTGTTTCTCGCCCTCTGTTTCAGCCCCTCTGTTTCTCGCCCTCTGTTTCAGCCCCTCTGTTTCAGCCCCTCTGTATCAGCCCCTCTGTTTCAACCCCTCTGTTTCTCGCCCTCTGCTTCTCGCCCTCTGTTTCAGCCCCTCTGTTTCAGCCCGTCTCTTTCAGCCCCTCTGTTTCAGCCCCTCTGTTTCTCGCCCTCTGTTTCTCGCCCACTGTTTCTCGCCCTCTGTTTCTCGCCCTCTGTTTCAGCCCCTCTGTTTCAGCCCCTCTGTTTCAGCCCCTCTGTTTCTCGCCCTCTGTTTCTCGCCCACTGTTTCTCGCCTTCTGTTTCAGCCCCTCTGTTTCAGCCCCTCTGTTTCAGCCGCTCTGTTTCAGCCCCTCTGTTTCTCGCCCTCTGTTTCAGCCCCTCTGTTTCAGCCCCTCTGTTTCAGCCCCTCTGTTTCAGCCCCTCTGTTTCTCCCCCTCTGTTTCTCGCCCTCTGTTTCAGCCCCCCTGTTTCAGCCCCTCTGTTTCAGCCCGTCTGTTTCAGCGTCTCTGTTTCTCGCCCTCTGTTTCAGCCCCTCTGTTTCAGCCCCTCTGTTTCAGCCCCTCTGTTTCTCGCTCTCTGTTTCTCGCCCTCTGTTTCTCGCCCTCTGTTTCTCGCCCTCTGTTTCTCGCCCTCTGTTTCAGCCCCTCTGTTTCAGCCCCTCTGTTTCTCGCCCTCTGTTTCTCGCCATCTGTATCTCGCCCTCTGTTTCAGCCCCTCTGTATCAGCCCCTCTGTTTCAGCCCCTCTGTTTCTCGCCCTCTGTTTCAGCCCCTCTGTTTCAGCTCCTCTGTTTCAGCCCCTCTGTTTCAGCTCCTCTGTTTCTCGCCCTCTTTTTCAGCCCCTCTGTTTCTCGCCCTCTGTTTCAGCCCCTCTGTTTCTCGCCCTCTGTTTCAGCCACTCTGTTTCAACCCGTCTGTTTCAGTCCCTCTGTTTCTCGCCCTCTGTTTCAGCCCCTCTGTTTCAGCCCCTCTGTTTCTCGCCCTCTGTTTCAGCACCTCTGTTTCAGCCCCTCTGTATCAGCCCCTCTGTTTCTGCCCCTCTGTTTCTCGCCCTCTGTTTCTCGCCCAATGTTTCAAACCCTCTGTTTCAGCCCCTCTGTTTCAGCCCCTCTGTTTCAGACCCTCTGTTTCAGCCCCTCTGTTTCTCGCCCTCTGTTTCTAGCCCTCTGATTCTCGCTCTCTGTTTCTCGCCCTCTGTTTCTCGCCCTGTGTTTCAGCCCCTCTGTTTCAGCCCCTCTGGTTCGGCCCCTCTGTTTCACCCCCTCTAAATCTCGCCCTCTGTTTCAGCCCCTCAGTTTCTCGCCCTCTGTTTCAGCCCCTCTGTTTCAGCCCCTCTGTATCAGCCCCTCTGTTTCAGCCCCTCTGTTTCAGCCCCTCTGTTTCAGCCCCTCTGTTTCTCGCCCTCTGTTTCTCGCCCTCTGTTTCTCGCCCTCTGTTTCAGCCCCTCTGTTTCAGCCCCTCTGTTTCAGCCCCTCTGTTTCAGCCCCTCTGTTTCTCGCCCTCTGTTTCAGCCCCTCTGTTTCAGCCCCTCTGTTTCAGCCCCTCTGCTTCTCTCCCTCTGTTTCAGCCCCTCTGTTTCTCGCCATCTGTTTCTCGCCCTCTGTTTCTCGCCCTCTGTTTCTCGCCCTCTGTTTCAGCCCCTCTGTTTCTCGCCCTCTGTTTCTCGCCCTCTGTTTCTCGCTCTCTGTTTCTCGCCCTCTGTTTCAGCCCCTCTGTTTCAGCCCCTCTGTTTCAGCCACTCTGTTTCTCGCCCTCTGTTTCAGCCCCTCTGTTTCAGCCCCTCTGTTTCAGCCCCTCTGTTTCAGCTCCTCTGTTTCAGCTCCTCTGTTTCTCGCCCTCTGTTTCTCGCCCACTGTTTCAGCCCCTCTGTTTCTCGCCCTCTGTTTCAGCCCCTCTGTTTCTCGTCCTCTGTTTCAGCCCCTCTGTTTCAGCCCCTCTGTTTCAGCCCCTCTGTTTCACGCCCTCTGTTTCAGCCCCTCTGTTTCAGCCCCTCTGTTTCTCGCCCTCTGTTTCAGCCCCTCTGTTTCAGCCCCTCTGTATCAGCCCCTCTGTTTCAGCCCCTCTGTTTCTCGCCCTCTGTTTCTCGCCCTCTGTTTCAGCCCCTCTGTTTCAGCCCCTCTGTTTCAGCCCCTCTGTTTCAGCCCCTCTGTTTCTCGCCCTCTGTTTCTCGCCCTCTGTTTCTCGCTCTCTGTTTCTCGCCCTCTGTTTCTCGGCTCTGTTTCAGCCCCTCTGTTTCAGCCCCTCTGTTTCAGCCCCTCTGTTTTTAGCCCCTCTGTTTCTCGCCCTCTGTTTCAGCCCCTCTGTTTCTCGCCCTCTGTTTCAGCCCCTCTGTTTCAGCCCCTCTGTATCAGCCCCTCTGTTTCAGCCCCTCTGTTTCAGCCACTCTGTTTCTCGCCCTCTGTTTCAGCCCCTCTGTTTCAGCCCCTCTGTTTCAGCCCCTCTGTTTCAGCTCCTCTGTTTCAGCTCCTCTGTTTCTCGCCCTCTGTTTCTCGCCCACTGTTTCAGCCCCTCTGTTTCTCGCCCTCTGTTTCAGCCCCTCTGTTTCTCGTCCTCTGTTTCAGCCCCTCTGTTTCAGCCCCTCTGTTTCAGCCCCTCTGTTTCACGCCCTCTGTTTCAGCCCCTCTGTTTCAGCCCCTCTGTTTCTCGCCCTCTGTTTCAGCCCCTCTGTTTCAGCCCCTCTGTATCAGCCCCTCTGTTTCAGCCCCTCTGTTTCTCGCCCTCTGTTTCTCGCCCTCTGTTTCAGCCCCTCTGTTTCAGCCCCTCTGTTTCAGCTCCTCTGTTTCTCGCCCTCTGTTTCGCGCCCACTGTTTCAGCCCCTCTGTTTCTCGCCCTCTGTTTCAGCCCCTCTGTTTCTCGCCCTCTGTTTCAGCCCCTCTGTTTCAGCCCCTCTGTTTCTCGCCCTCTGTTTCTCGCCCTCTGTTTCTCGCTCTCTGTTTCTCGCACTCTGTTTCTCGGCTCTGTTTCAGCCCCTCTGTTTCAGCCCCTCTGTTTCAGCCCCTCTGTTTTTAGCCCCTCTGTTTCTCGCCCTCTGTTTCAGCCCCTCTGTTTCTCGCCCTCTGTTTCAGCCCCTCTGTTTCAGCCCCTCTGTATCAGCCCCTCTGTTTCAGCCCCTCTGTTTCTCGCCCTCTGTTTCTCGCCCTCTGTTTCAGCCCCTCTGTTTCAGCCCGTCTCTTTCAGCCCCTCTGTTTCAGCCCCTCTGTTTCTCGCCCTCTGTTTCTCGCCCTCTGTTTCTCGCCCTCTGTTTCAGCCCCTCTGTTTCAGCCCCTCTGTTACAGCCCCTCTGTTTCAGCCCCTCTGTTTCAGCCCCTCTGTTTCAGCTCCTCTGTTTCTCGCCCTCTGTTTCAGCCCCTCTGTTTCTCGCCGTCTGTTTCAGCCCATCTGTTTCTCGCCCTCTGTTTCAGCCCCTCTGTTTCAGCCCCTCTGTTTCAGCCCATCTGTTTCTCGCCCTCTGTTTCAGCCCCTCTGTTTCAGCCCCTCTGTATCAGCCCCTCTGTTTCAGCCCCTCTGTTTCTCGACCTCTGTTTCAGCCCCTCTGTTTCTCGCCCTCTGTTGCAGCCCCTCTGTTTCAGCCCCTCTGTTTCAGCCCCTCTGTTTCAGCCCCTCTGTTTCTCGCCCTCTGTTTCTCGCCCTCTGTTTCTCGCTCTCTGTTTCTCGCCCTCTGTTTCTCGCCCTCTGTTTCAGCCCCTCTGTTTCAGCCCCTCTGTTTCAGCCCCTCAGTTTTTAGCCCCTCTGTTTCTCGCCCTCTGTTTCAGCCCCTCTGTTTCAGCACGTCTGTTTCAGCCCCTCTGTATCAGCCCCTCTGTTTCAGCACCTCTGTTTCTCGCCCTCTGTTTCTCGCCCTCTGTTTCAGTCCCTCTGTTTCAGCCCGTCTCTTTCAGCCCCTCTGTTCAGCCCCTCTGTTTCTCGCCCTCTGTTTCTCGCCCTCTGTTTCTCGCTCTCTGTTTCTCGCCCTCTGTTTCTCGCCTCTGTTTCAGCCCCTCTGTTTCAGCCCCTCTGTTATTAGCCCCTCTGTTTCTCGCCCTCTGTTTCAGCCCCTCTGTTTCTCGCCCTCTGTTTCAGCCCCTCTGTTTCAGCCCCTCTGTATCAGCACCTCTGTTTCAACCCCTCTGTTTCTCGCCCTCTGCTTCTCGCCCTCTGTTTCAGCCCCTCTGTTTCAGCCTGTCTCTTTCAGCCCCTCTGTTTCAGCCCCTCTGTTTCTCGCCCGCTGTTTCTCGCCCACTGTTTCTCGCCCTCTGTTTCTCGCCCTCTGTTTCAGCCCCTCTGTTTCAGCCCCTCTGTTTCAGGCCCTCTGTTTCTCGCCCTCTGTTTCTCGCCCACTGTTTCTCGCACTCTGTTTCAGCCCCTCTGTTTCAGCCCCTCTGTTTCAGCCGCTCTGTTTCAGCCCCTCTGTTTCTCGCCCTCTGTTTCAGCCCCTCTGTTTCAGCCCCTCTGTTTCAGCCCCTCTGTTTCAGCCCCTCTGTTTCTCGCCCTCTGTTTCAGCCCCTCTGTTTCAGCCCCTCTGTTTCAGCCCCTCTGTTTCAGCCCCTCTGTTTCTCGCCCTCTGTTTCTCGCGCTCTGTTTCTCGCCCTCTGTTTCTGCCCCTCTGTTCCAGCCCCTCTGTTTCAGCCCGTCTGTTTCAGCGTCTCTGTTTCTCGCCCTCTGTTTCAGCCCCTCTGTTTCAGCCCCTCTGTTTCAGCCCCTCTGTTTCTCGCTCTCTGTTTCTCGCCCTCTGTTTCTCGCCCTCTGTTTCTCGCCCTCTGTTTCTCGCCCTCTGTTTCTCGCCCTCTGTTTCAGCCCCTCTGTTTCAGCCCCTCTGTTTCTCGCCCTCTGTTTCGCGCCCGCTGTTTCTCGCCCTCTGTTTCAGCCCCTCTGTATCAGCCCCTCTGTTTCAGCCCCTCTGTTTCACGCCCTCTGTTTCAGCCCCTCTGTTTCAGCCACTCTGTTTCAGCCCCTCTGTTTCAGCTCCTCTGTTTCTCGCCCTCTGTTTCCCGCCCTCTTTTTCAGCCCCTCTGTTTCTCGCCCTCTGTTTCAGCCCCTCTGTTTCTCGCCCTCTGTTTCAGCCACTCTGTTTCAACCGCTCTGTTTCAGCCCCTCTGTTTCAGCCCCTCTGTATCAGCCCCTCTGTTTCAGCCCCTCTGTTTCTCGCCCTCTGTTTCTCGCCCACTGATTCAAACCCTCTGTTTCAGCCCCTCTGTTTCAGCCCCTCTCTTTCAGACCCTCTGTTTCAGCCCCTCTGTTTCAGCCCCTCTGTTTCAGCCCCTCTGTTTCTCGCCCTCTGTTTCAGCCCCTCTGTTTCAGCCCCTCTGTATCAGCCCCTCTGTTTCAGCCCCTCGGTTTCTCGCCCTCTGTTTCTCGCCCACTGATTCAAACCCTCTGTTTCAGCCCCTCTGTTTCAGCCCCTCTGTTTCAGACCCTCTGTTTCAGCCCCTCTGTTTCTCGCCCTCTGTTTCAGCCCCTCTGTTTCAGCCCCTCTGTTTCTCGCCCTCTGTTTCAGCCCCTCTGTTTCAGCCCCTCTGTTTCAGCCCCTCTGTATCAGCCCCTCTGTTTCAGCCCCTCTGTTTCTTGCCCTCTGTTTCTCGCCCTCTGTTTCAGCCCCTCTGTTTCAGCCCGTCTCTTTCAGCCCCTCTGTTTCAGCCCCTCTGTTTCTCGCCCTCTGTTTCTCGCCCTCTCTTTCTCGCTCTCTGTTTCTCGCCCTCTGTTTCTCGCCTCTGTTTCAGCCCCTCTGTTTCAGCCCCTCTGTTATTAGCCCCTCTGTTTCTCGCCCTCTGTTTCAGCCCCTCTGTTTCTCGCCCTCTGTTTCAGCCCCTCTGTTTCAGCCCCTCTGTATCAGCACCTCTGTTTCAACCCCTCTGTTTCTCGCCCTCTGCTTCTCGCCCTCTGTTTCAGCCCCTCTGTTTCAGCCTGTCTCTTTCAGCCCCTCTGTTTCAGCCCCTCTGTTTCTCGCCCGCTGTTTCTCGCCCACTGTTTCTCGCCCTCTGTTTCTCGCCCTCTGTTTCAGCCCCTCTGTTTCAGCCCCTCTGTTTCAGGCCCTCTGTTTCTCGCCCTCTGTTTCTCGCCCACTGTTTCTCGCACTCTGTTTCAGCCCCTCTGTTTCAGCCCCTCTGTTTCAGCCGCTCTGTTTCAGCCCCTCTGTTTCTCGCCCTCTGTTTCAGCCCCTCTGTTTCAGCCCCTCTGTTTCAGCCCCTCTGTTTCAGCCCCTCTGTTTCTCGCCCTCTGTTTCAGCCCCTCTGTTTCAGCCCCTCTGTTTCAGCCCCTCTGTTTCAGCCCCTCTGTTTCTCGCCCTCTGTTTCTCGCGCTCTGTTTCTCGCCCTCTGTTTCTGCCCCTCTGTTCCAGCCCCTCTGTTTCAGCCCGTCTGTTTCAGCGTCTCTGTTTCTCGCCCTCTGTTTCAGCCCCTCTGTTTCAGCCCCTCTGTTTCAGCCCCTCTGTTTCTCGCTCTCTGTTTCTCGCCCTCTGTTTCTCGCCCTCTGTTTCTCGCCCTCTGTTTCTCGCCCTCTGTTTCTCGCCCTCTGTTTCAGCCCCTCTGTTTCAGCCCCTCTGTTTCTCGCCCTCTGTTTCGCGCCCGCTGTTTCTCGCCCTCTGTTTCAGCCCCTCTGTATCAGCCCCTCTGTTTCAGCCCCTCTGTTTCTCGCCCTCTGTTTCAGCCCCTCTGTTTCAGCCACTCTGTTTCAGCCCCTCTGTTTCAGCTCCTCTGTTTCTCGCCCTCTGTTTCCCGCCCTCTTTTTCAGCCCCTCTGTTTCTCGCCCTCTGTTTCAGCCCCTCTGTTTCTCGCCCTCTGTTTCAGCCACTCTGTTTCAACCGCTCTGTTTCAGCCCCTCTGTTTCAGCCCCTCTGTATCAGCCCCTCTGTTTCAGCCCCTCTGTTTCTCGCCCTCTGTTTCTCGCCCACTGATTCAAACCCTCTGTTTCAGCCCCTCTGTTTCAGCCCCTCTCTTTCAGACCCTCTGTTTCAGCCCCTCTGTTTCAGCCCCTCTGTTTCAGCCCCTCTGTTTCTCGCCCTCTGTTTCAGCCCCTCTGTTTCAGCCCCTCTGTATCAGCCCCTCTGTTTCAGCCCCTCGGTTTCTCGCCCTCTGTTTCTCGCCCACTGATTCAAACCCTCTGTTTCAGCCCCTCTGTTTCAGCCCCTCTGTTTCAGACCCTCTGTTTCAGCCCCTCTGTTTCTCGCCCTCTGTTTCAGCCCCTCTGTTTCAGCCCCTCTGTTTCTCGCCCTCTGTTTCAGCCCCTCTGTTTCAGCCCCTCTGTTTCAGCCCCTCTGTATCAGCCCCTCTGTTTCAGCCCCTCTGTTTCTAGCCCTCTGTTTCTCGCCCTCTGTTTCAGCCCCTCTGTTTCAGCCCGTCTCTTTCAGCCCCTCTGTTTCAGCCCCTCTGTTTCTCGCCCTCTGTTTCTCGCCCTCTCTTTCTCGCCCTCTGTTTCAGCCCCTCTGTTTCAGCCCCTCTGTTTCAGCCCCTCTGTTTCAGACCCTCTGTTTCAGCCCCTCTGTTTCAGCTCCTCTGTTTCTCGCCCTCTGTTTCAGCCCCTCTGTTTCTCGCCCTCTGTTTCAGCCCATCTGTTTCTCGCCCTCTGTTTCAGCCCCTCTGTTTCAGCCCCTCTGTTTCAGCCCATCTGTTTCTCGCCCTCTGTTTCAGCCCCTCTGTTTCAGCCCCTCTGTATCAGCCCCTCTGTTTCAGCCCCTCTGTTTCTCGACCTCTGTTTCAGCCCCTCTGTTTCAGCCCCTCTGTATCAGCCCCTCTGATTCAGCCCCTCTGTTTCTCGCCCTCTGTTGCAGCCCCTCTGTTTCAGCCCCTCTGTTTCAGCCCCTCTGTTTCAGCCCCTCTGTTTCTCGCCCTCTGTTTCTCTCCCTCTGTTTCTCGCTCTCTGTTTCTCGCCCTCTGTTTCTCGCCGTCTGTTTCAGCCCCTCTGTTTCAGCCCCTCTGTTTCAGCCCCTCAGTTTTTAGCCCCTCTGTTTCTTGCCCTCTGTTTCAGCCCCTCTGTTTCAGCACGTCTGTTTCAGCCCCTCTGTATCAGCCCCTCTGTTTCAGCACCTCTGTTTCTCGCCCTCTGTTTCTCGCCCTCTGTTTCAGCCCCTCTGTTTCAGCCCGTCTCTTTCAGCCCCTCTGTTTCAGCCCCTCTGTTTCTCGCCCTCTGTTTCTCGCCCTCTGTTTCTCGCTCTCTGTTTCTCGCCCTCTGTTTCTCGCCTCTGTTTCAGCCCCTCTGTTTCAGCCCCTCTGTTTTTAGCCCCTCTGTTTCTCGCCCTCTGTTTCAGCCCCTCTGTTTCTCGCCCTCTGTTGCAGCCCCTCTGTTTCAGCCCCTCTGTATCAGCCCCTCTGTTTCAACCCCTCTGTTTCTCGCCCTCTGCTTCTCGCCCAGTGTTTCAGCCCCTCTGTTTCAGCCCGTCTCTTTCAGCCCCTCTGTTTCAGCCCCTCTGTTTCTCGCCCTCTGTTTCTCGCCCACTGTTTCTCGCCCTCTGTTTCTCGCCCTCTGTTTCAGCCCCTCTGTTTCAGCCCCTCTGTTTCAGCCCCTCTGTTTCTCGCCCTCTGTTTCTCGCCCACTGTTTCTCGCCCTCTGTTTCAGCCCCTCTTTTCAGCCCCTCTGTTTCAGCCGCTCTGTTTCAGCCCCTCTGTATCTCGCCCTCTGTTTCAGCCTCTCTGTTTCAGCCCCTCTGTTTCAGCCCCTCTGTTTCAGCCCCTCTGTTTCTCGCCCTCTGTTTCAGCCCCTCTGTTTCAGCCCCTCTGTTTCAGCCCCTCTGTTTCAGCCCCTCTGTTTCTCGCCCTCTGTTTCTCGCCCTTTGTTTCTCGCCCTCTGTTTCAGCCCCTCTGTTTCAGCCCCTCTGTTTCAGCCCGTCTGTTTCAGCGTCTCTGTTTCTCGCCCTCTGTTTCAGCCCCTCTGTTTCAGACCCTCTGTTTCAGCCCCTCTGTTTCTCGCTCTCTGTTTCTCGCCCTCTGTTTCTCGCCCTCTGTTTCTCGCCCTCTGTTTCTCGCCCTCTGTTTCTCGCCCTCTGTTTCTCGCCATCTGTTTCAGCCCCTCTGTTTCAGCCCCTCTGTTTCTCGCCCTCTGTTTCGCGCCCTCTGTTTCTCGCCATCTGTTTCAGCCCCTCTGTATCAGCCCCTCTGTTTCAGCCCCTCTGTTTCTCGCCCTCTGTTTCAGCCCCTCTGTTTCAGCCCCTCTGTTTCAGCCCCTCTGTTTCAGCTCCTCTGTTTCTCGCCCTCTGTTTCCGGCCCTCTTTTTCAGCCCCTCTGTTTCTCGCCCTCTGTTTCAGCCCCTCTGTTTCTCGCCCTCTGTTTCAGCCACTCTGTTTCAACCCCTCTGTTTCAACCCCTCTGTTTCTCGCCCTCTGTTTCAGCCCCTCTGTTTCAGCCCCTCTGTTTCTCGCCCTCTGTTTCAGCCCCTCTGTTTCAGCCCCTCTGTATCAGCCCCTCTGTTTCAGCCCCTCTGTTTCTCGCCCTCTGTTTCTCGCCCACTGATTCAAACCCTCTGTTTCAGCCCCTCTGTTTCAGCCCCTCTGTTTCAGACCCTCTGTTTCAGCCCCTCTGTTTCTCGCCCTCTGTTTCCAGCCCTCTGTTTCTCGCTCTCTGTTTCTCGCACTCTGTTTCTCGCCCTGTGTTTCAGCCCCTCTGTTTCAGCCCCTCTGGTTCCGCCCCTCTGTTTCACCCCCTCTGTTTCTCGCCCTCTGTTTCAGCCCCTCTGTTTCTCGCCTTCTGTATCAGCCCCTCTGTTTCAGCCCCTCTGTATCAGCCCCTCTGTTTCAGCCCCTCTGTTTCAGCCCCTCTGTTTCAGCCCCTCTGTTTCTCGCCCTCTGTTTCTCGCCCTCTGTTTCTCGCCCTCTGTTTCAGCCCCTCTGTTTCAGCCCCTCTGTTTCAGCCCCTCTGTTTCAGCCCCTCTGTTTCTCGCCCTCTGTTTCAGCCCCTCTGTTTCAGCCCCTCTGTTTCAGCCCTTCTGTTTCAGCCCCTCTGTTTCAGCCCCTCTGTTTCTCGCCCTCTGTTTCTCGCCCTCTGTTTCTCGGCCTCTGTTTCAGCCCCTCTGTTTCTCGCCCACTGTTTCTCGCCCTCTGTTTCTCGCTCTCTGTTTCTCGCCCTCTGTTTCAGCCCCTCTGTTTCAGCCCCTCTGTTTCAGCCACTCTGTTTCTCGCCCTCTGTTTCAGCCCCTCTGTTTCAGCCCCTCTGTTTCAGCCCCTCTGTTTCAGCCCCTCTGTTTCAGCTCCTCTGTTTCTCGCCCTCTGTTTCTCGCCCACTGTTTCAGCCCCTCTGTGTCTCGCCCTCTGTTTCAGCCCCTCTGTTTCTCGCCCTCTGTTTCAGCCCCTCTGTTTCAGCCCCTCTGTTTCAGCCCCTCTGTTTCTCGCCCTCTGTTTCAGCCCCTCTGTTTCAGCCCCTCTGTTTCAGCCCCTCTGTTTCAGCCCCTCTGTTTCTCACCCTCTGTTTCTCGCCCTCTGTTTCTCGCTCTCTGTTTCTCGCCCTCTGTTTCTCGCCTCTGTTTCAGCCCCTCTGTTTCAGCCCCTCTGTTTCAGCCCCTCTGTTTTTAGCCCCTCTGTTTCTCGCCCTCTGTTTCAGCCCCTCTGTTTCTAGCCCTCTGTTTCAGCCCCTCTGTTTCAGCCCCTCTGTATCAGCCCCTCTGTTTCAGCCACTCTGTTTCTCGCCCTCTGTTTCTCGCCCTCTGTTTCAGCCCCTCTGTTTCAGCCCGTCTCTTTCAGCCCCTCTGTTTCAGCCCCTCTGTTTCTCGCCCTCTGTTTCTCGCCCTCTGTTTCTCGCCCTCTGTTTCAGCCCCTCTGTTTCAGCCCCTCTGTTTCAGCCCCTCTGTTTCAGCCCCTCTGTTTCAGCCCCTCTGTTTCAGCTCCTCTGTTTCTCGCCCTCTGTTTCAGCCCCTCTGTTTCTCGCCGTCTGTTTCAGCCCATCTGTTTCTCGCCCTCTGTTTCAGCCCCTCTGTTTCAGCCCCTCTGTTTCAGCCCATCTGTTTCTCGCCCTCTGTTTCAGCCCCTCTGTTTCAGCCCCTCTGTATCAGCCCCTCTGTTTCAGCCCCTCTGTTTCTCGACCTCTGTTTCAGCCCCTCTGTTTCAGTCCCTCTGTATCAGCCCCTCTGTTTCAGCCCCTCTGTTTCTCGCCCTCTGTTGCAGCCCCTCTGTTTCAGCCCCTCTGTTTCAGCCCCTCTGTTTCAGCCCCTCTGTTTCTCGCCCTCTGTTTCTCGCCCTCTGTTTCTCGCTCTCTGTTTCTCGCCCTCTGTTTCTCGCCCTCTGTTTCAGCCCCTCTGTTTCAGCCCCTCTGTTTCAGCCCCTCAGTTTTTAGCCCCTCTGTTTCTCGCCCTCTGTTTCAGCCCCTCTGTTTCAGCACGTCTGTTTCAGCCCCTCTGTATCAGCCCCTCTGTTTCAGCACCTCTGTTTCTCGCCCTCTGTTTCTCGCCCTCTGTTTCAGCCCCTCTGTTTCAGCCCGTCTCTTTCAGCCCCTCTGTTTCAGCCCCTCTGTTTCTCGCCCTCTGTTTCTCGCCCTCTGTTTCTCGCTCTCTGTTTCTCGCCCTCTGTTTCTCGCCTCTGTTTCAGCCCCTCTGTTTCAGCCCCTCTGTTTTTAGCCCCTCTGTTTCTCGCCCTCTGTTTCAGCCCCTCTGTTTCTCGCCCTCTGTTTCAGCCCCTCTGTTTCAGCCCCTCTGTATCAGCCCCTCTGTTTCAACCCCTCTGTTTCTCGCCCTCTGCTTCTCGCCCTCTGTTTCAGCCCCTCTGTTTCAGCCCGTCTCTTTCAGCCCCTCTGTTTCAGCCCCTCTGTTTCTCGCCCTCTGTTTCTCGCCCACTGTTTCTCGCCCTCAGTTTCTCGCCCTCTGTTTCAGCCCCTCTGTTTCAGCCCCTCTGTTTCAGCCCCTCTGTTTCTCGCCCTCTGTTTCTCGCCCACTGTTTCTCGCCCTCTGTTTCAGCCCCTCTGTTTCAGCCCCTCTGTTTCTCGCCCTCTGTTTCAGCCCCTGTGTTTCAGCCCCTCTGTTTCAGCCCCTCTGTTTCAGCCCCTCTGTTTCTCGCCCTCTGTTTCAGCCCCTCTGTTTCAGCCCCTCTGTTTCAGCCCCTCTGTTTCAGCCCCTCTGTTTCTCGCCCTCTGTTTCTCGCGCTCTGTTTCTCGCCCTCTGTTTCTGCCCCTCTGTTCCAGCCCCTCTGTTTCAGCCCGTCTGTTTCAGCGTCTCTGTTTCTCGCCCTCTGTTTCAGCCCCTCTGTTTCAGCCCCTCTGTTTCAGCCCCTCTGTTTCAGCCCCTCTGTTTCTCGCCCTCTGTTTCTCGCCCTCTGTTTCTCGCTCTCTGTTTCTCGCCCTCTGTTTCTCGCCTCTGTTTCAGCCCCTCTGTTTCAGCCCCTCTGTTTTTAGCCCCTCTGTTTCTCGCCCTCTGTTTCAGCCCCTCTGTTTCTCGCCCTCTGTTTCAGCCCCTCTGTTTCAGCCCCTCTGTATCAGCCCCTCTGTTTCAGCCCCACTGTATCAGCCCCTCTGTTTCAGCCCCTCTGTTTCAGCCCCTCTGTATCAGCCCCTCTGTTTCAGCCCCTCTGTTTATCGCCCTCTGTTTCTCGCCCTCTGTTTCAGCCCCTCTGTTTCAGCCCCTCTGTTTCAGCACCTCTGTTTCAGACCCTCTGTTTCTCGCCCTCTGTTTCTCGCCCTCTGTTTCTCGCTCTCTGTTTCTCGCCCTCTGTTTCTCGCCTCTGTTTCAGCCCCTCTGTTTCAGCCCCTCTGTTTCAGCCCCTCTGTTTTTAGCCCCTCTGTTTCTCGCCCTCTGTTTCAGCCCCTCTGTTTCTCGCCCTCTGTTTCAGCCCCTCTGTTTCAGCCCCACTGTATCAGCCCCTCTGTTTCAGCCCCTCTGTTTCTCGCCCTCTGTTTCTCGCCCTCTGTTTCAGCCCCTCTGTTTCAGCCCGTCTCTTTCAGCCCCTCTGTTTCAGCCCCTCTGTTTCTCGCCCTCTGCTTCTCGCCCTCTGTTTCTCGCCCTCTGTTTCAGCCCCTCTGTTTCAGCCCCTCTGTTTCAGCCCCTCTGTTTCTCCCCCTCTGTTTCTCGCCCTCTGTTTCAGCCCCCCTGTTTCAGCCCCTCTGTTTCAGCCCGTCTGTTTCAGCGTCTCTGTTTCTCGCCCTCTGTTTCAGCCCCTCTGTTTCAGCCCCTCTGTTTCAGCCCCTCTGTTTCTCGCTCTCTGTTTCTCGCCCTCTGTTTCTCGCCCTCTGTTTCTCGCCCTCTGTTTCTCGCCCTCTGTTTCAGCCCCTCTGTTTCAGCCCCTCTGTTTCTCGCCCTCTGTTTCTCGCCATCTGTATCTCGCCCTCTGTTTCAGCCCCTCTGTATCAGCCCCTCTGTTTCAGCCCCTAAGTTTCTCGCCCTCTGTTTCAGCCCCTCTGTTTCAGCTCCTCTGTTTCAGCCCCTCTGTTTCAGCTCCTCTGTTTCTCGCCCTCTTTTTCAGCCCCTCTGTTTCTCGCCCTCTGTTTCAGCCCCTCTGTTTCTCGCCCTCTGTTTCAGCCACTCTGTTTCAACCCGTCTGTTTCAGTCCCTCTGTTTCTCGCCCTCTGTTTCAGCCCCTCTGTTTCAGCCCCTCTGTTTCTCGCCCTCTGTTTCAGCTCCTCTGTTTCAGCCCCTCTGTATCAGCCCCTCTGTTTCTGCCCCTCTGTTTCTCGCCCTCTGTTTCTCGCCCAATGTTTCAAACCCTCTGTTTCAGCCCCTCTGTTTCAGCCCCTCTGTTTCAGACCCTCTGTTTCAGCCCCTCTGTTTCTCGCCCTCTGTTTCTAGCCCTCTGATTCTCGCCCTCTGTTTCAGCCCCTCTGTTTCTCGCCCTCTGTTTCAGCCCCTCTGTTTCAGCCCCTCTGTATCAGCCCCTCTGTTTCAACCCCTCTGTTTCTCGCCCTCTGCTTCTCGCCCTCTGTTTCAGCCCCTCTGTTTCAGCCCGTCTCTTTCAGCCCCTCTGTTTCAGCCCCTCTGTTTCTCGCCCTCTGTTTCTCGCCCACTGTTTCTCGCCCTCAGTTTCTCGCCCTCTGTTTCAGCCCCTCTGTTTCAGCCCCTCTGTTTCAGCCCCTCTGTTTCTCGCCCTCTGTTTCTCGCCCACTGTTTCTCGCCCTCTGTTTCAGCCCCTCTGTTTCAGCCCCTCTGTTTCTCGCCCTCTGTTTCAGCCCCTGTGTTTCAGCCCCTCTGTTTCAGCCCCTCTGTTTCAGCCCCTCTGTTTCTCGCCCTCTGTTTCAGCCCCTCTGTTTCAGCCCCTCTGTTTCAGCCCCTCTGTTTCAGCCCCTCTGTTTCTCGCCCTCTGTTTCTCGCGCTCTGTTTCTCGCCCTCTGTTTCTGCCCCTCTGTTCCAGCCCCTCTGTTTCAGCCCGTCTGTTTCAGCGTCTCTGTTTCTCGCCCTCTGTTTCAGCCCCTCTGTTTCAGCCCCTCTGTTTCAGCCCCTCTGTTTCAGCCCCTCTGTTTCTCGCCCTCTGTTTCTCGCCCTCTGTTTCTCGCTCTCTGTTTCTCGCCCTCTGTTTCTCGCCTCTGTTTCAGCCCCTCTGATTCAGCCCCTCTGTTTTTAGCCCCTCTGTTTCTCGCCCTCTGTTTCAGCCCCTCTGTTTCTCGCCCTCTGTTTCAGCCCCTCTGTTTCAGCCCCTCTGTATCAGCCCCTCTGTTTCAGCCCCACTGTATCAGCCCCTCTGTTTCAGCCCCTCTGTTTCAGCCCCTCTGTATCAGCCCCTCTGTTTCAGCCCCTCTGTTTATCGCCCTCTGTTTCTCGCCCTCTGTTTCAGCCCCTCTGTTTCAGCCCCTCTGTTTCAGCACCTCTGTTTCAGACCCTCTGTTTCTCGCCCTCTGTTTCTCGCCCTCTGTTTCTCGCTCTCTGTTTCTCGCCCTCTGTTTCTCGCCTCTGTTTCAGCCCCTCTGTTTCAGCCCCTCTGTTTCAGCCCCTCTGTTTTTAGCCCCTCTGTTTCTCGCCCTCTGTTTCAGCCCCTCTGTTTCTCGCCCTCTGTTTCAGCCCCTCTGTTTCAGCCCCACTGTATCAGCCCCTCTGTTTCAGCCCCTCTGTTTCTCGCCCTCTGTTTCTCGCCCTCTGTTTCAGCCCCTCTGTTTCAGCCCGTCTCTTTCAGCCCCTCTGTTTCAGCCCCTCTGTTTCTCGCCCTCTGCTTCTCGCCCTCTGTTTCTCGCCCTCTGTTTCAGCCCCTCTGTTTCAGCCCCTCTGTTTCAGCCCCTCTGTTTCTCCCCCTCTGTTTCTCGCCCTCTGTTTCAGCCCCCCTGTTTCAGCCCCTCTGTTTCAGCCCGTCTGTTTCAGCGTCTCTGTTTCTCGCCCTCTGTTTCAGCCCCTCTGTTTCAGCCCCTCTGTTTCAGCCCCTCTGTTTCTCGCTCTCTGTTTCTCGCCCTCTGTTTCTCGCCCTCTGTTTCTCGCCCTCTGTTTCTCGCCCTCTGTTTCAGCCCCTCTGTTTCAGCCCCTCTGTTTCTCGCCCTCTGTTTCTCGCCATCTGTATCTCGCCCTCTGTTTCAGCCCCTCTGTATCAGCCCCTCTGTTTCAGCCCCTAAGTTTCTCGCCCTCTGTTTCAGCCCCTCTGTTTCAGCTCCTCTGTTTCAGCCCCTCTGTTTCAGCTCCTCTGTTTCTCGCCCTCTTTTTCAGCCCCTCTGTTTCTCGCCCTCTGTTTCAGCCCCTCTGTTTCTCGCCCTCTGTTTCAGCCACTCTGTTTCAACCCGTCTGTTTCAGTCCCTCTGTTTCTCGCCCTCTGTTTCAGCCCCTCTGTTTCAGCCCCTCTGTTTCTCGCCCTCTGTTTCAGCTCCTCTGTTTCAGCCCCTCTGTATCAGCCCCTCTGTTTCTGCCCCTCTGTTTCTCGCCCTCTGTTTCTCGCCCAATGTTTCAAACCCTCTGTTTCAGCCCCTCTGTTTCAGCCCCTCTGTTTCAGACCCTCTGTTTCAGCCCCTCTGTTTCTCGCCCTCTGTTTCTAGCCCTCTGATTCTCGCTCTCTGTTTCTCGCCCTCTGTTTCTCGACCTGTGTTTCAGCCCCTCTGTTTCAGCCCCTCTGGTTCGGCCCCTCTGTTTCACCCCCTCTAAATCTCGCCCTCTGTTTCAGCCCCTCTGTTTCTCGCCCTCTGTTTCAGCCCCTCTGTTTCAGCCCCTCTGTATCAGCCCCTCTGTTTCAGCCCCTCTGTTTCAGCCCCTCTGTTTCAGCCCCTCTGTTTCTCGCCCTCTGTTTCTCGCCCTCTGTTTCTCGCCCTCTGTTTCAGCCCCTCTGTTTCAGCCCCTCTGTTTCAGCCCCTCTGTTTCAGCCCCTCTGTTTCTCGCCCTCTGTTTCAGCCCCTCTGTTTCAGCCCCTCTGTTTCAGCCCCTCTGTTTCTCGCCCTCTGTTTCAGCCCCTCTGTTTCTCGCCATCTGTTTCTCGCCCTCTGTTTCTCGCCCTCTGTTTCTCGCCCTCTGTTTCAGCCCCGCTGTTTCTCGCCCTCTGTTTCTCGCCCTCTGTTTCTCGCTCTCTGTTTCTCGCCCTCTGTTTCAGCCCCTCTGTTTCAGCCCCTCTGTTTCAGCCACTCTGTTTCTCGCCCTCTGTTTCAGCCCCTCTGTTTCAGCCCCTCTGTTTCAGCCCCTCTGTTTCAGCTCCTCTGTTTCAGCTCCTCTGTTTCTCGCCCTCTGTTTCTCGCCCACTGTTTCAGCCCCTCTGTTTCTCGCCCTCTGTTTCAGCCCCTCTGTTTCTCGCCCTCTGTTTCAGCCCCTCTGTTTCAGCCCCTCTGTTTCTCGCCCACTGTTTCTCGCTCTCTGTTTCTCGCCCTCTGTTTCAGCCCCTCTGCTTCAGCCCCTCTGTTTCAGCCCCTCTGTTTCAGCCCCTCTGTTTCAGCTCCTCTGTTTCTCGCCCTCTGTTTCGCGCCCACTGTTTCAGCCCCTCTGTTTCTCGCCCTCTGTTTCAGCCCCTCTGTTTCTCGCCCTCTGTTTCAGCCCCTCTGTTTCAGCCCCTCTGTTTCTCGCCCTCTGTTTCAGCCCCTCTGTTTCAGCCCCTCTGTATCAGCCCCTCTGTTTCAGCCCCTCTGTTTCTCGCCCTCTGTTTCTCCCCCTCTGTTTCAGCCCCTCTGTTTCAGCCCCTCTGTTTTTAGCCCCTCTGTTTCTCGCCCTCTGTTTCTCGCCCTCTGTTTCTCGCCCTCTGTTTCAGCCCCTCTGTTTCTCGCCCTCTGTTTCTCGCCCTCTGTTTCTCGCTCTCTGTTTCTCGCCCTCTGTTTCAGCCCCTCTGTTTCATCCCCTCTGTTTCAGCCACTCTGTTTCTCGCCCTCTGTTTCAGCCCCTCTGTTTGTCGCCCTCTGTTTCAGCCCCTCTGTTTCTCGCCCTCTGTTTCAGCCCCTCTGTTTCAGCCCCTCTGTTTCTCGCCCTCAGTTTCAGCCCCTCTGTTTCAGCCCCTCTGTATCAGCCCCTCTGTTTCAGCTCCTCTGTTTCTCGCCCTCTGTTTCTCGCCCTCTGTTTCAGCCCCTCTGTTTCAGCCCCTCTGTTTCAACCCCTCTGTTTAAGCCCCTCTGTTTCTCGCCCTCTGTTTCTCGCCCTCTGTTTCTCGCTCTCTGTTTCTCGCCCTCTGTTTCTCGCCTCTGTTTCAGCCCCTCTGTTTCAGCCCCTCTGTTTCACCCCCTCTGTTTTTAGCCCCTCTGTTTCTCGCCCTCTGTTTCAGCCCCTCTGTTTCTCGCCCTCTGATTCAGCCCCTCTGTTTCAGCCCCTCTGTATCAGCCCCTCTGTTTCAGGCCCTCTGTTTCTCGCCCTCTGTTTCTCGCCCTCTGTTTCAGCCCCTCTGTTTCAGCAGGTCTCTTTCAGCCCCTCTGTTTCAGCCCCTCTGTTTCTCGCTCTCTGTTTCTCGCCCTCTGTTTCTCGCCCTCTGTTTCTCGCCCTCTGTTTCAGCCCCTCTGTTTCAGCCCCTCTGTTTCAGCCCCTCTGTTTCTCGCCCTCTGTTTCTCGTGCACTGTTTCTCGCCCTCTGTTTCAGCCCCTCTGTTTCAGCCCCTCTGTTTCAGCCCCTCTGTTTCAGCCCCTCTGTTTCTCGCCCTCTGTTTCAGCCCCTCTGTTTCAGCCCCTCGGTTTCAGCCCCTCTGTTTCAGCCCCTCTGTTTCTCGCCCTCTGTTTCAGCCCCTCTGTTTCAGCCCCTCTGTTTCTCGCCCTCTGTTTCAGCCGCACTGTTTCTCGCCCTCTGTTTCAGCCCCTCTGTTTCAGCCCCTCTGTTTCTCGCCCTCTGTTTCTCGCCCTCTGTTTCAGCCCCTCTGTTTCAGCCCCTCTGTTAAAGCCCCTCTGTTTCTCGCCCTCTGTTTCAGCTCCTCTGTTTCAGCCCCTCTGTTTCTCGCCCTCTGTTTCAGCCCCTCTGTTTCTCGCCCTCTGTTTCAGCCCCTCTGTTTCAGCCCCTCTGTTTCAGCCCCTCTGTTTCTCGCCCTCTGTTTCAGCCCCTCTGTTTCACCCCCTCTGTTTCTCGCCCTCTGTTTCAGCCCCTCTGTTTCTCGCCCTCTGTTTCAGCCCCTCTGTTTCAGCCCCTCTGTATCAGCCCCTCTGTTTCAGCCCCTCTGTTTCAGCCCCTCTGTTTCAGACCCTCTGTTTCTCGCCCTCTGTTTCTCGCCCTCTGTTTCTCGCCCTCTGTTTCAGCCCCTCTGTTTCAGCCCCTCTGTTTCAGCCCCTCTGTTTCAGGCCCTCTGTTTCTCGCCCTCTGTTTCAGCCCCTCTGTTTCAGCACCTCTGTTTCAGCCCCTCTGTTTCAGCCCCTCTGTTTCTTCCCCTCTGTTTCTCGCCATCTGTTTCTCGCCCTCTGTTTCTCGCCCTCTGTTTCTCGCCCTCTGTTTCAGCCCCTCTGTTTCTCGCCCTCTGTTTCTCGCCCTCTGTTTCTCGCTCTTTGTTTCTCGCCCTCTGTTTCAGCCCCTCTGTTTCAGCCCCTCTGTTTCAGCCACTCTGTTTCTCGCCCTCTGTTTCAGCCCCTCTGTTTCAGCCCCTCTGTTTCAGCCCCTCTGTCTCAGCCCCTCTGTTTCAGCTCCTCTGTTTCTCGCCCTCTGTTTCTCGCCCACTGTTTCAGCCCCTCTGTTTCTCGTCCACTGTTTCAGCCCCTCTGTTTCTCGCCCTCTGTTTCAGCCCCTCTGCTTCAGCCCCTCTGTTTCAGCCCCTCTGTTTCTCGCCCTCTGTTTCAGCCCCTCTGTTTCAGCCCCTCTGTTTCTCGCCCTCTGTTTCAGCCCCTCTGTTTCAGCCCCTCTGTATCAGCTCCTCTGTATCAGCTCCTCTGTTTCTCGCCCTCAGTTTCTCGCCCTCTGTTTCAGCCCCTCTGTTTCAGCCCCTCTGTTTCAGCCCCTCTGTTTCAGCCCCTCTGTTTCTCCCCCTCTGTTTCTCGCCCTCTGTTTCCCGCCTGTTTCAGCCCCTCTGTTTCAGCCCCTCTGTTTCACCCCCTGTGTCTTTAGCCCCTCTGTTTCTCGCCCTCTGAATCAGCCCCTCTGTTTCTCGCCCTCTGTTTCAGCACCTCTGTTTCAGCCCCTCTGTATCAGCCCCTCTGTTTCAGCCCCTCTGTTTATCGCCCTCTGTTTCTCGCCCTCTGTTTCAGCCCCTCTGTTTCTCCCCCTCTGTTTCTCGCCCTCTGTTTCCCGCCTGTTTCAGCCCCTCTGTTTCAGCCCCTCTGTTTCACCCCCTGTGTCTTTAGCCCCTCTGTTTCTCGCCCTCTGAATCAGCCCCTCTGTTTCTCGCCCTCTGTTTCAGCCCCTCTGTTTCAGCCCCTCTGTATCAGCCCCTCTGTTTCAGCCCCTCTGTTTCTCGCCCTCTGATTCTCGCCCTCTGTTTCTCGCCCTCTGTTTCTCGCCCTCTGTTTCAGCCCCTCTGTTTCAGCCCCTCTGTTTCAGCCCCTCTGTTTCTCGCCCTCTGTTTCTCGCCCACTGTTTCTCGCCCTCTGTTTCAGCCCCTCTGTTTCAGCCCCTCTCTTTCAGCCCCTCTGATTCAGCCCCTCTGTTTCTCGCCCTCTGTTTCAGCCCCTCTGTTTCAGCCCCTCTGTTTCTCGTCCTCTGTTTCAGCTCCTCTGTTTCAGCCCCTCTGTATCAGCCCCTCTGTTTCAGCCCCTCTGTTTCTCGCCCTCTGTTTCTCGCCCAATGTTTCAAACCCTCTGTTTCAGCCCCTCTGTTTCAGCCCCTCTGTTTCAGACCCTCTGTTTCTGCCCCTCTGTTTCTCGCCCTCTGTTTCTTGCCCTCTGATTCTCGCTCTCTGTTTCTCGCCCTCTGTTTCTCGCCCTGTGTTTCAGCCCCTCTGTTTCAGCCCCTCTGGTTCCGCCCCTCTGTTTCACCCCCTCTGTTTCTCGCCCTCTGTTTCAGCCCCTCTGTTTCTCGCCCTCTGTTTCAGCCCCTCTGTTTCAGCCCCTCTGTATCAGCCCCTCTGTTTCAGCCCGTCTGTTTCAGCCCCTCTGTTTCAGCGCCTCTGTTTCTGCCCCTCTGTTTCTCGCCCTCTGTTTCTCGCCCTCTGTTTCAGCCCCTCTGTTTCAGCCCCTCTGTTTCAGCCCCTCTGTTTCAGCCCCTCTGTTTCTCGCCCTCTGTTTCAGCCCCTCTGTTTCAGCCCCTCTGTTTCAGCCCCTCTGTTTCAGCCCCTCTGTTTCTCGCCATCTGTTTCTCGCCCTCTGTTTCTCGCCCTCTGTTTCTCGCCCTCTGTTTCAGCCCCTCTGTTTCTCGCCCTCTGTTTCTCGCCCTCTGTTTCTCGCTCTCTGTTTCTCGCCCTCTGTTTCAGCCCCTCTGTTTCAGCCCCTCTGTTTCAGCCACTCTGTTTCTCGCCCTCTGTTTCAGCCCCTCTGTTTCAGCCCCTCTGTTTCAGCCCCTCTGTTTCAGCCCCTCTGTTTCAGCTCCTCTGTTTCTCGCCCTCTGTTTCTCGTACACTGTTTCAGCCCCTCTGTTTCTCGCCCTCTGTTTCAGCCCCTCTGTTTCTCGCCCTCTGTTTCAGCCCCTCTGTTTCAGCCCCTCTGTTTCAGCCCCTCTGTTTCTCGCCCTCTGTTTCAGCCCCTCTGTTTCAGCCCCTCTGTTTCTCGCCCTCTGTTTCAGCCCCTCTGTTTCAGCCCCTATGTATCAGCCCCTCTGTTTCAGCCCCTCTGTTTATCGCCCTCTGTTTCTCGCCCTCTGTTTCAGCCCCTCTTTTTCAGCCCCTCTGTTTCAGCACCTCTGTTTCAGACCCTCTGTTTCTGGCCCTCTGTTTCTCGCCCTCTGTTTCTCGCTCTCTGTTTCTCGCCCTCTGTTTCTCGCCTCTGTTTCAGCCCCTCTGTTTCAGCCCCTCTGTTTCAGCCCCTCTGTTTTTAGCCCCTCTGTTTCTCGCCCTCTGTTTCAGCCCCTCTGTTTCTCGCCCTCTGTTTCAGCCCCTCTGTTTCAGCCCCACTGTATCAGCCCCTCTGTTTCAGCCCCTCTGTTTCTCGCCCTCTGTTTCTCGCCCTCTGTTTCAGCCCCTCTGTTTCAGCCCGTCTCTTTCAGCCCCTCTGTTTCAGCCCCTCTGTTTCTCGCCCTCTGCTTCTCGCCCTCTGTTTCTCGCCCTCTGTTTCAGCCCCTCTGTTTCAGCCCCTCTGTTTCAGCCCCTCTGTTTCTCCCCCTCTGTTTCTCGCCCTCTGTTTCAGCCCCCCTGTTTCAGCCCCTCTGTTTCAGCCCGTCTGTTTCAGCGTCTCTGTTTCTCGCCCTCTGTTTCAGCCCCTCTGTTTCAGCCCCTCTGTTTCAGCCCCTCTGTTTCTCGCTCTCTGTTTCTCGCCCTCTGTTTCTCGCCCTCTGTTTCTCGCCCTCTGTTTCTCGCCCTCTGTTTCAGCCCCTCTGTTTCAGCCCCTCTGTTTCTCGCCCTCTGTTTCTCGCCATCTGTATCTCGCCCTCTGTTTCAGCCCCTCTGTATCAGCCCCTCTGTTTCAGCCCCTCTGTTTCTCGCCCTCTGTTTCAGCCCCTCTGTTTCAGCTCCTCTGTTTCAGCCCCTCTGTTTCAGCTCCTCTGTTTCTCGCCCTCTTTTTCAGCCCCTCTGTTTCTCGCCCTCTGTTTCAGCCCCTCTGTTTCTCGCCCTCTGTTTCAGCCACTCTGTTTCAACCCGTCTGTTTCAGTCCCTCTGTTTCTCGCCCTCTGTTTCAGCCCCTCTGTTTCAGCCCCTCTGTTTCTCGCCCTCTGTTTCAGCTCCTCTGTTTCAGCCCCTCTGTATCAGCCCCTCTGTTTCTGCCCCTCTGTTTCTCGCCCTCTGTTTCTCGCCCAATGTTTCAAACCCTCTGTTTCAGCCCCTCTGTTTCAGCCCCTCTGTTTCAGACCCTCTGTTTCAGCCCCTCTGTTTCTCGCCCTCTGTTTCTAGCCCTCTGATTCTCGCTCTCTGTTTCTCGCCCTCTGTTTCTCGCCCTGTGTTTCAGCCCCTCTGTTTCAGCCCCTCTGGTTCGGCCCCTCTGTTTCACCCCCTCTAAGTCTCGCCCTCTGTTTCAGCCCCTCTGTTTCTCGCCCTCTGTTTCAGCCCCTCTGTTTCAGCCCCTCTGTATCAGCCCCTCTGTTTCAGCCCCTCTGTTTCAGCCCCTCTGTTTCAGCCCCTCTGTTTCTCGCCCTCTGTTTCTCGCCCTCTGTTTCTCGCCCTCTGTTTCAGCCCCTCTGTTTCAGCCCCTCTGTTTCAGCCCCTCTGTTTCAGCCCCTCTGTTTCTCGCACTCTGTTTCAGCCCCTCTGTTTCAGCCCCTCTGTTTCAGCCCCTCTGTTTCTCGCCCTCTGTTTCAGCCCCTCTGTTTCTCGCCATCTGTTTCTCGCCCTCTGTTTCTCGCCCTCTGTTTCTCGCCCTCTGTTTCAGCCCCTCTGTTTCTCGCCCTCTGTTTCTCGCCCTCTGTTTCTCGCTCTCTGTTTCTCGCCCTCTGTTTCAGCCCCTCTGTTTCAGCCCCTCTGTTTCAGCCACTCTGTTTCTCGCCCTCTGTTTCAGCCCCTCTGTTTCAGCCCCTCTGTTTCAGCCCCTCTGTTTCAGCTCCTCTGTTTCAGCTCCTCTGTTTCTCGCCCTCTGTTTCTCGCCCACTGTTTCAGCCCCTCTGTTTCTCGCCCTCTGTTTCAGCCCCTCTGTTTCTCGTCCTCTGTTTCAGCCCCTCTGTTTCAGCCCCTCTGTTTCAGCCCCTCTGTTTCACGCCCTCTGTTTCAGCCCCTCTGTTTCAGCCCCTCTGTTTCTCGCCCTCTGTTTCAGCCCCTCTGTTTCAGCCCCTCTGTATCAGCCCCTCTGTTTCAGCCCCTCTGTTTCTCGCCCTCTGTATCTCGCCCTCTGTTTCAGCCCCTCTGTTTCAGCCCCTCTGTTTCAGCCCCTCTGTTTCAGCCCCTCTGTTTCTCGCCCTCTGTTTCTCGCCCTCTGTTTCTCGCTCTCTGTTTCTCGCCCTCTGTTTCTCGGCTCTGTTTCAGCCCCTCTGTTTCAGCCCCTCTGTTTCAGCCCCTCTGTTTTTAGCCCCTCTGTTTCTCGCCCTCTGTTTCTGCCCCTCTGTTTCTCGCCCTCTGTTTCAGCCCCTCTGTTTCAGCCCCTCTGTATCAGCCCCTCTGTTTCAGCCCCTCTGTTTCAGCCACTCTGTTTCTCGCCCTCTGTTTCAGCCCCTCTGTTTCAGCCCCTCTGTTTCAGCCCCTCTGTTTCAGCTCCTCTGTTTCAGCTCCTCTGTTTCTCGCCCTCTGTTTCTCGCCCACTGTTTCAGCCCCTCTGTTTCTCGCCCTCTGTTTCAGCCCCTCTGTTTCTCGTCCTCTGTTTCAGCCCCTCTGTTTCAGCCCCTCTGTTTCAGCCCCTCTGTTTCACGCCCTCTGTTTCAGCCCCTCTGTTTCAGCCCCTCTGTTTCTCGCCCTCTGTTTCAGCCCCTCTGTTTCAGCCCCTCTGTATCAGCCCCTCTGTTTCAGCCCCTCTGTTTCTCGCCCTCTGTTTCTCGCCCTCTGTTTCAGCCCCTCTGTTTCAGCCCCTCTGTTTCAGCCCCTCTGTTTCAGCCCCTCTGTTTCTCGCCCTCTGTTTCTCGCCCTCTGTTTCTCGCTCTCTGTTTCTCGCCCTCTGTTTCTCGGCTCTGTTTCAGCCCCTCTGTTTCAGCCCCTCTGTTTCAGCCCCTCTGTTTTTAGCCCCTCTGTTTCTCGCCCTCTGTTTCAGCCCCTCTGTTTCTCGCCCTCTGTTTCAGCCCCTCTGTTTCAGCCCCTCTGTATCAGCCCCTCTGTTTCATCCCCTCTGTTTCTCGCCCTCTGTTTCTCGCCCTCTGTTTCAGCCCCTCTGTTTCAGCCCGTCTCTTTCAGCCCCTCTGTTTCAGCCCCTCTGTTTCTCGCCCTCTGTTTCTCGCCCTCTGTTTCTCGCCCTCTGTTTCAGCCCCTCTGTTTCAGCCCCTCTGTTTCAGCCCCTCTGTTTCAGCCCCTCTGTTTCAGCCCCTCTGTTTCAGCTCCTCTGTTTCTCGCCCTCTGTTTCAGCCCCTCTGTTTCTCGCCGTCTGTTTCAGCCCATCTGTTTCTCGCCCTCTGTTTCAGCCCCTCTGTTTCAGCCCCTCTGTTTCAGCCCATCTGTTTCTCGCCCTCTGTTTCAGCCCCTCTGTTTCAGCCCCTCTGTATCAGCCCCTCTGTTTCAGCCCCTCTGTTTCTCGACCTCTGTTTCAGCCCCTCTGTTTCAGCCCCTCTGTTTCTCGCCCTCTGTTGCAGCCCCTCTGTTTCAGCCCCTCTGTTTCAGCCCCTCTGTTTCAGCCCCTCTGTTTCTCGCCCTCTGTTTCTCGCCCTCTGTTTCTCGCTCTCAGTTTCTCGCCCTCTGTTTCTCGCCCTCTGTTTCAGCCCCTCTGTTTCAGCCCCTCTGTTTCAGCCCCTCAGTTTTTAGCCCCTCTGTTTCTCGCCCTCTGTTTCAGCCCGTCTCTTTCAGCCCCTCTGTTCAGCCCCTCTGTTTCAGCCCCTCTGTTATTAGCCCCTCTGTTTCTCGCCCTCTGTTTCAGCCCCTCTGTTTCTCGCCCTCTGTTTCAGCCCCTCTGTTTCAGCCCCTCTGTATCAGCCCCTCTGTTTCAACCCCTCTGTTTCTCGCCCTCTGCTTCTCGCCCTCTGTTTCAGCCCCTCTGTTTCAGCCCGTCTCTTTCAGCCCCTCTGTTTCAGCCCCTCTGTTTCTCGCCCTCTGTTTCTCGCCCACTGTTTCTCGCCCTCTGTTTCTCGCCCTCTGTTTCAGCCCCTCTGTTTCAGCCCCTCTGTTTCAGCCCCTCTGTTTCTCGCCCTCTGTTTCTCGCCCACTGTTTCTCGCCTTCTGTTTCAGCCCCTCTGTTTCAGCCCCTCTGTTTCAGCCGCTCTGTTTCAGCCCCTCTGTTTCTCGCCCTCTGTTTCAGCCCCTCTGTTTCAGCCCCTCTGTTTCAGCCCCTCTGTTTCAGCCCCTCTGTTTCTCCCCCTCTGTTTCTCGCCCTCTGTTTCAGCCCCCCTGTTTCAGCCCCTCTGTTTCAGCCCGTCTGTTTCAGCGTCTCTGTTTCTCGCCCTCTGTTTCAGCCCCTCTGTTTCAGCCCCTCTGTTTCAGCCCCTCTGTTTCTCGCTCTCTGTTTCTCGCCCTCTGTTTCTCGCCCTCTGTTTCTCGCCCTCTGTTTCTCGCCCTCTGTTTCAGCCCCTCTGTTTCAGCCCCTCTGTTTCTCGCCCTCTGTTTCTCGCCATCTGTATCTCGCCCTCTGTTTCAGCCCCTCTGTATCAGCCCCTCTGTTTCAGCCCCTCTGTTTCTCGCCCTCTGTTTCAGCCCCTCTGTTTCAGCTCCTCTGTTTCAGCCCCTCTGTTTCAGCTCCTCTGTTTCTCGCCCTCTTTTTCAGCCCCTCTGTTTCTCGCCCTCTGTTTCAGCCCCTCTGTTTCTCGCCCTCTGTTTCAGCCACTCTGTTTCAACCCGTCTGTTTCAGTCCCTCTGTTTCTCGCCCTCTGTTTCAGCCCCTCTGTTTCAGCCCCTCTGTTTCTCGCCCTCTGTTTCAGCTCCTCTGTTTCAGCCCCTCTGTATCAGCCCCTCTGTTTCTGCCCCTCTGTTTCTCGCCCTCTGTTTCTCGCCCAATGTTTCAAACCCTCTGTTTCAGCCCCTCTGTTTCAGCCCCTCTGTTTCAGACCCTCTGTTTCAGCCCCTCTGTTTCTCGCCCTCTGTTTCTAGCCCTCTGATTCTCGCTCTCTGTTTCTCGCCCTCTGTTTCTCGCCCTGTGTTTCAGCCCCTCTGTTTCAGCCCCTCTGGTTCGGCCCCTCTGTTTCACCCCCTCTAAATCTCGCCCTCTGTTTCAGCCCCTCTGTTTCTCGCCCTCTGTTTCAGCCCCTCTGTTTCAGCCCCTCTGTATCAGCCCCTCTGTTTCAGCCCCTCTGTTTCAGCCCCTCTGTTTCAGCCCCTCTGTTTCTCGCCCTCTGTTTCTCGCCCTCTGTTTCTCGCCCTCTGTTTCAGCCCCTCTGTTTCAGCCCCTCTGTTTCAGCCCCTCTGTTTCAGCCCCTCTGTTTCTCGCCCTCTGTTTCAGCCCCTCTGTTTCAGCCCCTCTGTTTCAGCCCCTCTGCTTCTCTCCCTCTGTTTCAGCCCCTCTGTTTCTCGCCATCTGTTTCTCGCCCTCTGTTTCTCGCCCTCTGTTTCTCGCCCTCTGTTTCAGCCCCTCTGTTTCTCGCCCTCTGTTTCTCGCCCTCTGTTTCTCGCTCTCTGTTTCTCGCCCTCTGTTTCAGCCCCTCTGTTTCAGCCCCTCTGTTTCAGCCACTCTGTTTCTCGCCCTCTGTTTCAGCCCCTCTGTTTCAGCCCCTCTGTTTCAGCCCCTCTGTTTCAGCTCCTCTGTTTCAGCTCCTCTGTTTCTCGCCCTCTGTTTCTCGCCCACTGTTTCAGCCCCTCTGTTTCTCGCCCTCTGTTTCAGCCCCTCTGTTTCTCGTCCTCTGTTTCAGCCCCTCTGTTTCAGCCCCTCTGTTTCAGCCCCTCTGTTTCACGCCCTCTGTTTCAGCCCCTCTGTTTCAGCCCCTCTGTTTCTCGCCCTCTGTTTCAGCCCCTCTGTTTCAGCCCCTCTGTATCAGCCCCTCTGTTTCAGCCCCTCTGTTTCTCGCCCTCTGTTTCTCGCCCTCTGTTTCAGCCCCTCTGTTTCAGCCCCTCTGTTTCAGCCCCTCTGTTTCAGCCCCTCTGTTTCTCGCCCTCTGTTTCTCGCCCTCTGTTTCTCGCTCTCTGTTTCTCGCCCTCTGTTTCTCGGCTCTGTTTCAGCCCCTCTGTTTCAGCCCCTCTGTTTCAGCCCCTCTGTTTTTAGCCCCTCTGTTTCTCGCCCTCTGTTTCAGCCCCTCTGTTTCTCGCCCTCTGTTTCAGCCCCTCTGTTTCAGCCCCTCTGTATCAGCCCCTCTGTTTCAGCCCCTCTGTTTCAGCCACTCTGTTTCTCGCCCTCTGTTTCAGCCCCTCTGTTTCTCGCCCTCTGTTTCAGCCACTCTGTTTCAACCCGTCTGTTTCAGTCCCTCTGTTTCTCGCCCTCTGTTTCAGCCCCTCTGTTTCAGCCCCTCTGTTTCTCGCCCTCTGTTTCAGCTCCTCTGTTTCAGCCCCTCTGTATCAGCCCCTCTGTTTCTGCCCCTCTGTTTCTCGCCCTCTGTTTCTCGCCCAATGTTTCAAACCCTCTGTTTCAGCCCCTCTGTTTCAGCCCCTCTGTTTCAGACCCTCTGTTTCAGCCCCTCTGTTTCTCGCCCTCTGTTTCTAGCCCTCTGATTCTCGCTCTCTGTTTCTCGCCCTCTGTTTCTCGCCCTGTGTTTCAGCCCCTCTGTTTCAGCCCCTCTGGTTCGGCCCCTCTGTTTCACCCCCTCTAAATCTCGCCCTCTGTTTCAGCCCCTCTGTTTCTCGCCCTCTGTTTCAGCCCCTCTGTTTCAGCCCCTCTGTATCAGCCCCTCTGTTTCAGCCCCTCTGTTTCAGCCCCTCTGTTTCAGCCCCTCTGTTTCTCGCCCTCTGTTTCTCGCCCTCTGTTTCTCGCCCTCTGTTTCAGCCCCTCTGTTTCAGCCCCTCTGTTTCAGCCCCTCTGTTTCAGCCCCTCTGTTTCTCGCCCTCTGTTTCAGCCCCTCTGTTTCAGCCCCTCTGTTTCAGCCCCTCTGCTTCTCTCCCTCTGTTTCAGCCCCTCTGTTTCTCGCCATCTGTTTCTCGCCCTCTGTTTCTCGCCCTCTGTTTCTCGCCCTCTGTTTCAGCCCCTCTGTTTCTCGCCCTCTGTTTCTCGCCCTCTGTTTCTCGCTCTCTGTTTCTCGCCCTCTGTTTCAGCCCCTCTGTTTCAGCCCCTCTGTTTCAGCCACTCTGTTTCTCGCCCTCTGTTTCAGCCCCTCTGTTTCAGCCCCTCTGTTTCAGCCCCTCTGTTTCAGCTCCTCTGTTTCAGCTCCTCTGTTTCTCGCCCTCTGTTTCTCGCCCACTGTTTCAGCCCCTCTGTTTCTCGCCCTCTGTTTCAGCCCCTCTGTTTCTCGTCCTCTGTTTCAGCCCCTCTGTTTCAGCCCCTCTGTTTCAGCCCCTCTGTTTCACGCCCTCTGTTTCAGCCCCTCTGTTTCAGCCCCTCTGTTTCTCGCCCTCTGTTTCAGCCCCTCTGTTTCAGCCCCTCTGTATCAGCCCCTCTGTTTCAGCCCCTCTGTTTCTCGCCCTCTGTTTCTCGCCCTCTGTTTCAGCCCCTCTGTTTCAGCCCCTCTGTTTCAGCCCCTCTGTTTCAGCCCCTCTGTTTCTCGCCCTCTGTTTCTCGCCCTCTGTTTCTCGCTCTCTGTTTCTCGCCCTCTGTTTCTCGGCTCTGTTTCAGCCCCTCTGTTTCAGCCCCTCTGTTTCAGCCCCTCTGTTTTTAGCCCCTCTGTTTCTCGCCCTCTGTTTCAGCCCCTCTGTTTCTCGCCCTCTGTTTCAGCCCCTCTGTTTCAGCACCTCTGTATCAGCCCCTCTGTTTCAGCCCCTCTGTTTCAGCCACTCTGTTTCTCGCCCTCTGTTTCAGCCCCTCTGTTTCAGCCCCTCTGTTTCAGCCCCTCTGTTTCAGCTCCTCTGTTTCAGCTCCTCTGTTTCTCGCCCTCTGTTTCTCGCCCACTGTTTCAGCCCCTCTGTTTCTCGCCCTCTGTTTCAGCCCCTCTGTTTCTCGTCCTCTGTTTCAGCCCCTCTGTTTCAGCCCCTCTGTTTCAGCCCCTCTGTTTCACGCCCTCTGTTTCAGCCCCTCTGTTTCAGCCCCTCTGTTTCTCGCCCTCTGTTTCAGCCCCTCTGTTTCAGCCCCTCTGTATCAGCCCCTCTGTTTCAGCCCCTCTGTTTCTCGCCCTCTGTTTCTCGCCCTCTGTTTCAGCCCCTCTGTTTCAGCCCCTCTGTTTCAGCTCCTCTGTTTCTCGCCCTCTGTTTCGCGCCCACTGTTTCAGCCCCTCTGTTTCTCGCCCTCTGTTTCAGCCCCTCTGTTTCTCGCCCTCTGTTTCAGCCCCTCTGTTTCAGCCCCTCTGTTTCTCGCCCTCTGTTTCTCGCCCTCTGTTTCTCGCTCTCTGTTTCTCGCCCTCTGTTTCTCGGCTCTGTTTCAGCCCCTCTGTTTCAGCCCCTCTGTTTCAGCCCCTCTGTTTTTAGCCCCTCTGTTTCTCGCCCTCTGTTTCAGCCCCTCTGTTTCTCGCCCTCTGTTTCAGACCCTCTGTTTCAGCCCCTCTGTATCAGCCCCTCTGTTTCAGCCCCTCTGTTTCTCGCCCTCTGTTTCTCGCCCTCTGTTTCAGCCCCTCTGTTTCAGCCCGTCTCTTTCAGCCCCTCTGTTTCAGCCCCTCTGTTTCTCGCCCTCTGTTTCTCGCCCTCTGTTTCTCGCCCTCTGTTTCAGCCCCTCTGTTTCAGCCCCTCTGTTTCAGCCCCTCTGTTTCAGCCCCTCTGTTTCAGCCCCTCTGTTTCAGCTCCTCTGTTTCTCGCCCTCTGTTTCAGCCCCTCTGTTTCTCGCCGTCTGTTTCAGCCCATCTGTTTCTCGCCCTCTGTTTCAGCCCCTCTGTTTCAGCCCCTCTGTTTCAGCCCATCTGTTTCTCGCCCTCTGTTTCAGCCCCTCTGTTTCAGCCCCTCTGTATCAGCCCCTCTGTTTCAGCCCCTCTGTTTCTCGACCTCTGTTTCAGCCCCTCTGTTTCTCGCCCTCTGTTGCAGCCCCTCTGTTTCAGCCCCTCTGTTTCAGCCCCTCTGTTTCAGCCCCTCTGTTTCTCGCCCTCTGTTTCTCGCCCTCTGTTTCTCGCTCTCTGTTTCTCGCCCTCTGTTTCTCGCCCTCTGTTTCAGCCCCTCTGTTTCAGCCCCTCTGTTTCAGCCCCTCAGTTTTTAGCCCCTCTGTTTCTCGCCCTCTGTTTCAGCCCCTCTGTTTCAGCACGTCTGTTTCAGCCCCTCTGTATCAGCCCCTCTGTTTCAGCACCTCTGTTTCTCGCCCTCTGTTTCTCGCCCTCTGTTTCAGCCCCTCTGTTTCAGCCCGTCTCTTTCAGCCCCTCTGTTCAGCCCCTCTGTTTCTCGCCCTCTGTTTCTCGCCCTCTGTTTCTCGCTCTCTGTTTCTCGCCCTCTGTTTCTCGCCTCTGTTTCAGCCCCTCTGTTTCAGCCCCTCTGTTATTAGCCCCTCTGTTTCTCGCCCTCTGTTTCAGCCCCTCTGTTTCTCGCCCTCTGTTTCAGCCCCTCTGTTTCAGCCCCTCTGTATCAGCACCTCTGTTTCAACCCCTCTGTTTCTCGCCCTCTGCTTCTCGCCCTCTGTTTCAGCCCCTCTGTTTCAGCCTGTCTCTTTCAGCCCCTCTGTTTCAGCCCCTCTGTTTCTCGCCCTCTGTTTCTCGCCCACTGTTTCTCGCCCTCTGTTTCTCGCCCTCTGTTTCAGCCCCTCTGTTTCAGCCCCTCTGTTTCAGGCCCTCTGTTTCTCGCCCTCTGTTTCTCGCCCACTGTTTCTCGCACTCTGTTTCAGCCCCTCTGTTTCAGCCCCTCTGTTTCAGCCGCGCTGTTTCAGCCCCTCTGTTTCTCGCCCTCTGTTTCAGCCCCTCTGTTTCAGCCCCTCTGTTTCAGCCCCTCTGTTTCAGCCCCTCTGTTTCTCGCCCTCTGTTTCAGCCCCTCTGTTTCAGCCCCTCTGTTTCAGCCCCTCTGTTTCAGCCCCTCTGTTTCTCGCCCTCTGTTTCTCGCGCTCTGTTTCTCGCCCTCTGTTTCTGCCCCTCTGTTCCAGCCCCTCTGTTTCAGCCCGTCTGTTTCAGCGTCTCTGTTTCTCGCCCTCTGTTTCAGCCCCTCTGTTTCAGCCCCTCTGTTTCAGCCCCTCTGTTTCTCGCTCTCTGTTTCTCGCCCTCTGTTTCTCGCCCTCTGTTTCTCGCCCTCTGTTTCTCGCCCTCTGTTTCTCGCCCTCTGTTTCAGCCCCTCTGTTTCAGCCCCTCTGTTTCTCGCCCTCTGTTTCGCGCCCGCTGTTTCTCGCCCTCTGTTTCAGCCCCTCTGTATCAGCCCCTCTGTTTCAGCCCCTCTGTTTCTCGCCCTCTGTTTCAGCCCCTCTGTTTCAGCCACTCTGTTTCAGCCCCTCTGTTTCAGCTCCTCTGTTTCTCGCCCTCTGTTTCCCGCCCTCTTTTTCAGCCCCTCTGTTTCTCGCCCTCTGTTTCAGCCCCTCTGTTTCTCGCCCTCTGTTTCAGCCACTCTGTTTCAACCGCTCTGTTTCAGCCCCTCTGTTTCAGCCCCTCTGTATCAGCCCCTCTGTTTCAGCCCCTCTGTTTCTCGCCCTCTGTTTCTCGCGCACTGATTCAAACCCTCTGTTTCAGCCCCTCTGTTTCAGCCCCTCTCTTTCAGACCCTCTGTTTCAGCCCCTCTGTTTCAGCCCCTCTGTTTCAGCCCCTCTGTTTCTCGCCCTCTGTTTCAGCCCCTCTGTTTCAGCCCCTCTGTATCAGCCCCTCTGTTTCAGCCCCTCGGTTTCTCGCCCTCTGTTTCTCGCCCACTGATTCAAACCCTCTGTTTCAGCCCCTCTGTTTCAGCCCCTCTGTTTCAGACCCTCTGTTTCAGCCCCTCTGTTTCTCGCCCTCTGTTTCAGCCCCTCTGTTTCAGCCCCTCTGTTTCTCGCCCTCTGTTTCAGCCCCTCTGTTTCAGCCCCTCTGTTTCAGCCCCTCTGTATCAGCCCCTCTGTTTCAGCCCCTCTGTTTCTAGCCCTCTGTTTCTCGCCCTCTGTTTCAGCCCCTCTGTTTCAGCCCGTCTCTTTCAGCCCCTCTGTTTCAGCCCCTCTGTTTCTCGCCCTCTGTTTCTCGCCCTCTGTTTCTCGCCCTCTGTTTCAGCCCCTCTGTTTCAGCCCCTCTGTTTCAGCCCCTCTGTTTCAGACCCTCTGTTTCAGCCCCTCTGTTTCAGCTCCTCTGTTTCTCGCCCTCTGTTTCAGCCCCTCTGTTTCTCGCCCTCTGTTTCAGCCCATCTGTTTCTCGCCCTCTGTTTCAGCCCCTCTGTTTCAGCCCCTCTGTTTCAGCCCATCTGTTTCTCGCCCTCTGTTTCAGCCCCTCTGTTTCAGCCCCTCTGTATCAGCCCCTCTGTTTCAGCCCCTCTGTTTCTCGACCTCTGTTTCAGCCCCTCTGTTTCAGCCCCTCTGTATCAGCCCCTCTGTTTCAGCCCCTCTGTTTCTCGCCCTCTGTTGCAGCCCCTCTGTTTCAGCCCCTCTGTTTCAGCCCCTCTGTTTCAGCCCCTCTGTTTCTCGCCCTCTGTTTCTCTCCCTCTGTTTCTCGCTCTCTGTTTCTCGCCCTCTGTTTCTCGCCGTCTGTTTCAGCCCCTCTGTTTCAGCCCCTCTGTTTCAGCCCCTCAGTTTTTAGCCCCTCTGTTTCTTGCCCTCTGTTTCAGCCCCTCTGTTTCAGCACGTCTGTTTCAGCCCCTCTGTATCAGCCCCTCTGTTTCAGCACCTCTGTTTCTCGCCCTCTGTTTCTCGCCCTCTGTTTCAGCCCCTCTGTTTCAGCCCGTCTCTTTCAGCCCCTCTGTTTCAGCCCCTCTGTTTCTCGCCCTCTGTTTCTCGCCCTCTGTTTCTCGCTCTCTGTTTCTCGCCCTCTGTTTCTCGCCTCTGTTTCAGCCCCTCTGTTTCAGCCCCTCTGTTTTTAGCCCCTCTGTTTCTCGCCCTCTGTTTCAGCCCCTCTGTTTCTCGCCCTCTGTTGCAGCCCCTCTGTTTCAGCCCCTCTGTATCAGCCCCTCTGTTTCAACCCCTCTGTTTCTCGCCCTCTGCTTCTCGCCCAGTGTTTCAGCCCCTCTGTTTCAGCCCGTCTCTTTCAGCACCTCTGTTTCAGCCCCTCTGTTTCTCGCCCTCTGTTTCTCGCCCACTGTTTCTCGCCCTCTGTTTCTCGCCCTCTGTTTCAGCCCCTCTGTTTCAGCCCCTCTGTTTCAGCCCCTCTGTTTCTCGCCCTCTGTTTCTCGCCCACTGTTTCTCGCCCTCTGTTTCAGCCCCTCTTTTCAGCCCCTCTGTTTCAGCCGCTCTGTTTCAGCCCCTCTGTATCTCGCCCTCTGTTTCAGCCCCTCTGTTTCAGCCCCTCTGTTTCAGCCCCTCTGTTTCAGCCCCTCTGTTTCTCGCCCTCTGTTTCAGCCCCTCTGTTTCAGCCCCTCTGTTTCAGCCCCTCTGTTTCAGCCCCTCTGTTTCTCGCCCTCTGTTTCTCGCCCTCTGTTTCTCGCCCTCTGTTTCAGCCCCTCTGTTTCAGCCCCTCTGTTTCAGCCCGTCTGTTTCAGCGTCTCTGTTTCTCGCCCTCTGTTTCAGCCCCTCTGTTTCAGACCCTCTGTTTCAGCCCCTCTGTTTCTCGCTCTCTGTTTCTCGCCCTCTGTTTCTCGCCCTCTGTTTCTCGCCCTCTGTTTCTCGCCCTCTGTTTCTCGCCCTCTGTTTCTCGCCATCTGTTTCAGCCCCTCTGTTTCAGCCCCTCTGTTTCCCGCCCTCTGTTTCGCGCCCTCTGTTTCTCGCCATCTGTTTCAGCCCCTCTGTATCAGCCCCTCTGTTTCAGCCCCTCTGTTTCTCGCCCTCTGTTTCAGCCCCTCTGTTTCAGCCCCTCTGTTTCAGCCCCTCTGTTTCAGCTCCTCTGTTTCTCGCCCTCTGTTTCCGGCCCTCTTTTTCAGCCCCTCTGTTTCTCGCCCTCTGTTTCAGCCCCTCTGTTTCTCGCCCTCTGTTTCAGCCACTCTGTTTCAACCCCTCTGTTTCAGCCCCTCTGTTTCTCGCCCTCTGTTTCAGCCCCTCTGTTTCAGCCCCTCTGTTTCAGCCCCTCTGTTTCAGCCCCTCTGTTTCAGCCCCTCTGTTTCTCGCCCTCTGTTTCTCGCCCTCTGTTTCTCGCTCTCTGTTTCTCGCCCTCTGTTTCTCGGCTCTGTTTCAGCCCCTCTGTTTCAGCCCCTCTGTTTCAGCCCCTCTGTTTTTAGCCCCTCTGTTTCTCGCCCTCTGTTTCAGCCCCTCTGTTTCTCGCCCTCTGTTTCAGACCCTCTGTTTCAGCCCCTCTGTATCAGCCCCTCTGTTTCAGCCCCTCTGTTTCTCGCCCTCTGTTTCTCGCCCTCTGTTTCAGCCCCTCTGTTTCAGCCCGTCTCTTTCAGCCCCTCTGTTTCAGCCCCTCTGTTTCTCGCCCTCTGTTTCTCGCCCTCTGTTTCTCGCCCTCTGTTTCAGCCCCTCTGTTTCAGCCCCTCTGTTTCAGCCCCTCTGTTTCAGCCCCTCTGTTTCAGCCCCTCTGTTTCAGCTCCTCTGTTTCTCGCCCTCTGTTTCAGCCCCTCTGTTTCTCGCCGTCTGTTTCAGCCCATCTGTTTCTCGCCCTCTGTTTCAGCCCCTCTGTTTCAGCCCCTCTGTTTCAGCCCATCTGTTTCTCGCCCTCTGTTTCAGCCCCTCTGTTTCAGCCCCTCTGTATCAGCCCCTCTGTTTCAGCCCCTCTGTTTCTCGACCTCTGTTTCAGCCCCTCTGTTTCTCGCCCTCTGTTGCAGCCCCTCTGTTTCAGCCCCTCTGTTTCAGCCCCTCTGTTTCAGCCCCTCTGTTTCTCGCCCTCTGTTTCTCGCCCTCTGTTTCTCGCTCTCTGTTTCTCGCCCTCTGTTTCTCGCCCTCTGTTTCAGCCCCTCTGTTTCAGCCCCTCTGTTTCAGCCCCTCAGTTTTTAGCCCCTCTGTTTCTCGCCCTCTGTTTCAGCCCCTCTGTTTCAGCACGTCTGTTTCAGCCCCTCTGTATCAGCCCCTCTGTTTCAGCACCTCTGTTTCTCGCCCTCTGTTTCTCGCCCTCTGTTTCAGCCCCTCTGTTTCAGCCCGTCTCTTTCAGCCCCTCTGTTCAGCCCCTCTGTTTCTCGCCCTCTGTTTCTCGCCCTCTGTTTCTCGCTCTCTGTTTCTCGCCCTCTGTTTCTCGCCTCTGTTTCAGCCCCTCTGTTTCAGCCCCTCTGTTATTAGCCCCTCTGTTTCTCGCCCTCTGTTTCAGCCCCTCTGTTTCTCGCCCTCTGTTTCAGCCCCTCTGTTTCAGCCCCTCTGTATCAGCACCTCTGTTTCAACCCCTCTGTTTATCGCCCTCTGCTTCTCGCCCTCTGTTTCAGCCCCTCTGTTTCAGCCTGTCTCTTTCAGCCCCTCTGTTTCAGCCCCTCTGTTTCTCGCCCTCTGTTTCTCGCCCACTGTTTCTCGCCCTCTGTTTCTCGCCCTCTGTTTCAGCCCCTCTGTTTCAGCCCCTCTGTTTCAGGCCCTCTGTTTCTCGCCCTCTGTTTCTCGCCCACTGTTTCTCGCACTCTGTTTCAGCCCCTCTGTTTCAGCCCCTCTGTTTCAGCCGCGCTGTTTCAGCCCCTCTGTTTCTCGCCCTCTGTTTCAGCCCCTCTGTTTCAGCCCCTCTGTTTCAGCCCCTCTGTTTCAGCCCCTCTGTTTCTCGCCCTCTGTTTCAGCCCCTCTGTTTCAGCCCCTCTGTTTCAGCCCCTCTGTTTCAGCCCCTCTGTTTCTCGCCCTCTGTTTCTCGCGCTCTGTTTCTCGCCCTCTGTTTCTGCCCCTCTGTTCCAGCCCCTCTGTTTCAGCCCGTCTGTTTCAGCGTCTCTGTTTCTCGCCCTCTGTTTCAGCCCCTCTGTTTCAGCCCCTCTGTTTCAGCCCCTCTGTTTCTCGCTCTCTGTTTCTCGCCCTCTGTTTCTCGCCCTCTGTTTCTCGCCCTCTGTTTCTCGCCCTCTGTTTCTCGCCCTCTGTTTCAGCCCCTCTGTTTCAGCCCCTCTGTTTCTCGCCCTCTGTTTCGCGCCCGCTGTTTCTCGCCCTCTGTTTCAGCCCCTCTGTATCAGCCCCTCTGTTTCAGCCCCTCTGTTTCTCGCCCTCTGTTTCAGCCCCTCTGTTTCAGCCACTCTGTTTCAGCCCCTCTGTTTCAGCTCCTCTGTTTCTCGCCCTCTGTTTCCCGCCCTCTTTTTCAGCCCCTCTGTTTCTCGCCCTCTGTTTCAGCCCCTCTGTTTCTCGCCCTCTGTTTCAGCCACTCTGTTTCAACCGCTCTGTTTCAGCCCCTCTGTTTCAGCCCCTCTGTATCAGCCCCTCTGTTTCAGCCCCTCTGTTTCTCGCCCTCTGTTTCTCGCCCACTGATTCAAACCCTCTGTTTCAGCCCCTCTGTTTCAGCCCCTCTCTTTCAGACCCTCTGTTTCAGCCCCTCTGTTTCAGCCCCTCTGTTTCAGCCCCTCTGTTTCTCGCCCTCTGTTTCAGCCCCTCTGTTTCAGCCCCTCTGTATCAGCCCCTCTGTTTCAGCCCCTCGGTTTCTCGCCCTCTGTTTCTCGCCCACTGATTCAAACCCTCTGTTTCAGCCCCTCTGTTTCAGCCCCTCTGTTTCAGACCCTCTGTTTCAGCCCCTCTGTTTCTCGCCCTCTGTTTCAGCCCCTCTGTTTCAGCCCCTCTGTTTCTCGCCCTCTGTTTCAGCCCCTCTGTTTCAGCCCCTCTGTTTCAGCCCCTCTGTATCAGCCCCTCTGTTTCAGCCCCTCTGTTTCTAGCCCTCTGTTTCTCGCCCTCTGTTTCAGCCCCTCTGTTTCAGCCCGTCTCTTTCAGCCCCTCTGTTTCAGCCCCTCTGTTTCTCGCCCTCTGTTTCTCGCCCTCTGTTTCTCGCCCTCTGTTTCAGCCCCTCTGTTTCAGCCCCTCTGTTTCAGCCCCTCTGTTTCAGACCCTCTGTTTCAGCCCCTCTGTTTCAGCTCCTCTGTTTCTCGCCCTCTGTTTCAGCCCCTCTGTTTCTCGCCCTCTGTTTCAGCCCATCTGTTTCTCGCCCTCTGTTTCAGCCCCTCTGTTTCAGCCCCTCTGTTTCAGCCCATCTGTTTCTCGCCCTCTGTTTCAGCCCCTCTGTTTCAGCCCCTCTGTATCAGCCCCTCTGTTTCAGCCCCTCTGTTTCTCGACCTCTGTTTCAGCCCCTCTGTTTCAGCCCCTCTGTATCAGCCCCTCTGTTTCAGCCCCTCTGTTTCTCGCCCTCTGTTGCAGCCCCTCTGTTTCAGCCCCTCTGTTTCAGCCCCTCTGTTTCAGCCCCTCTGTTTCTCGCCCTCTGTTTCTCTCCCTCTGTTTCTCGCTCTCTGTTTCTCGCCCTCTGTTTCTCGCCGTCTGTTTCAGCCCCTCTGTTTCAGCCCCTCTGTTTCAGCCCCTCAGTTTTTAGCCCCTCTGTTTCTTGCCCTCTGTTTCAGCCCCTCTGTTTCAGCACGTCTGTTTCAGCCCCTCTGTATCAGCCCCTCTGTTTCAGCACCTCTGTTTCTCGCCCTCTGTTTCTCGCCCTCTGTTTCAGCCCCTCTGTTTCAGCCCGTCTCTTTCAGCCCCTCTGTTTCAGCCCCTCTGTTTCTCGCCCTCTGTTTCTCGCCCTCTGTTTCTCGCTCTCTGTTTCTCGCCCTCTGTTTCTCGCCTCTGTTTCAGCCCCTCTGTTTCAGCCCCTCTGTTTTTAGCCCCTCTGTTTCTCGCCCTCTGTTTCAGCCCCTCTGTTTCTCGCCCTCTGTTGCAGCCCCTCTGTTTCAGCCCCTCTGTATCAGCCCCTCTGTTTCAACCCCTCTGTTTCTCGCCCTCTGCTTCTCGCCCAGTGTTTCAGCCCCTCTGTTTCTCGCCCTCTGTTTCTCGCCCACTGTTTCTCGCCCTCTGTTTCTCGCCCTCTGTTTCAGCCCCTCTGTTTCAGCCCCTCTGTTTCAGCCCCTCTGTTTCTCGCCCTCTGTTTCTCGCCCACTGTTTCTCGCCCTCTGTTTCAGCCCCTCTTTTCAGCCCCTCTGTTTCAGCCGCTCTGTTTCAGCCCCTCTGTATCTCGCCCTCTGTTTCAGCCCCTCTGTTTCAGCCCCTCTGTTTCAGCCCCTCTGTTTCAGCCCCTCTGTTTCTCGCCCTCTGTTTCAGCCCCTCTGTTTCAGCCCCTCTGTTTCAGCCCCTCTGTTTCAGCCCCTCTGTTTCTCGCCCTCTGTTTCTCGCCCTCTGTTTCTCGCCCTCTGTTTCAGCCCCTCTGTTTCAGCCCCTCTGTTTCAGCCCGTCTGTTTCAGCGTCTCTGTTTCTCGCCCTCTGTTTCAGCCCCTCTGTTTCAGACCCTCTGTTTCAGCCCCTCTGTTTCTCGCTCTCTGTTTCTCGCCCTCTGTTTCTCGCCCTCTGTTTCTCGCCCTCTGTTTCTCGCCCTCTGTTTCTCGCCCTCTGTTTCTCGCCATCTGTTTCAGCCCCTCTGTTTCAGCTCCTCTGTTTCTCGCCCTCTGTTTCGCGCCCTCTGTTTCTCGCCATCTGTTTCAGCCCCTCTGTATCAGCCCCTCTGTTTCAGCCCCTCTGTTTCTCGCCCTCTGTTTCAGCCCCTCTGTTTCAGCCCCTCTGTTTCAGCCCCTCTGTTTCAGCTCCTCTGTTTCTCGCCCTCTGTTTCCGGCCCTCTTTTTCAGCCCCTCTGTTTCTCGCCCTCTGTTTCAGCCCCTCTGTTTCTCGCCCTCTGTTTCAGCCACTCTGTTTCAACCCCTCTGTTTCAGCCCCTCTGTTTCTCGCCCTCTGTTTCAGCCCCTCTGTTTCAGCCCCTCTGTTTCTCGCCCTCTGTTTCAGCCCCTCTGTTTCAGCCCCTCTGTATCAGCCCCTCTGTTTCAGCCCCTCTGTTTCTCGCCCTCTGTTTCTCGCCCACTGATTCAAACCCTCTGTTTCAGCCCCTCTGTTTCAGCCCCTCTGTTTCAGACCCTCTGTTTCAGCCCCTCTGTTTCTCTCCCTCTGTTTCCAGCCCTCTGTTTCTCGCTCTCTGTTTCTCGCACTCTGTTTCTCGCCCTGTGTTTCAGCCCCTCTGTTTCAGCCCCTCTGGTTCCGCCCCTCTGTTTCACCCCCTCTGTTTCTCGCCCTCTGTTTCAGCCCCTCTGTTTCTCGCCTTCTGTATCAGCCCCTCTGTTTCAGCCCCTCTGTATCAGCCCCTCTGTTTCAGCCCCTCTGTTTCAGCCCCTCTGTTTCAGCCCCTCTGTTTCTCGCCCTCTGTTTCTCGCCCTCTGTTTCTCGCCCTCTGTTTCAGCCCCTCTGTTTCAGCCCCTCTGTTTCAGCCCCTCTGTTTCAGCCCCTCTGTTTCTCGCCCTCTGTTTCAGCCCCTCTGTTTCAGCCCCTCTGTTTCAGCCCTTCTGTTTCAGCCCCTCTGTTTCAGCCCCTCTGTTTCTCGCCCTCTGTTTCTCGCCCTCTGTTTCTCGGCCTCTGTTTCAGCCCCTCTGTTTCTCGCCCACTGTTTCTCGCCCTCTGTTTCTCGCTCTCTGTTTCTCGCCCTCTGTTTCAGCCCCTCTGTTTCAGCCCCTCTGTTTCAGCCACTCTGTTTCTCGCCCTCTGTTTCAGCCCCTCTGTTTCAGCCCCTCTGTTTCAGCCCCTCTGTTTCAGCCCCTCTGTTTCAGCTCCTCTGTTTCTCGCCCTCTGTTTCTCGCCCACTGTTTCAGCCCCTCTGTGTCTCGCCCTCTGTTTCAGCCCCTCTGTTTCTCGCCCTCTGTTTCAGCCCCTCTGTTTCAGCCCCTCTGTTTCAGCCCCTCTGTTTCTCGCCCTCTGTTTCAGCCCCTCTGTTTCAGCCCCTCTGTTTCAGCCCCTCTGTTTCAGCCCCTCTGTTTCTCACCCTCTGTTTCTCGCCCTCTGTTTCTCGCTCTCTGTTTCTCGCCCTCTGTTTCTCGCCTCTGTTTCAGCCCCTCTGTTTCAGCCCCTCTGTTTCAGCCCCTCTGTTTTTAGCCCCTCTGTTTCTCGCCCTCTGTTTCAGCCCCTCTGTTTCTAGCCCTCTGTTTCAGCCCCTCTGTTTCAGCCCCTCTGTATCAGCCCCTCTGTTTCAGCCCCTCTGTTTCTCGCCCTCTGTTTCTCGCCCTCTGTTTCAGCCCCTCTGTTTCAGCCCGTCTCTTTCAGCCCCTCTGTTTCAGCCCCTCTGTTTCTCGCCCTCTGTTTCTCGCCCTCTGTTTCTCGCCCTCTGTTTCAGCCCCTCTGTTTCAGCCCCTCTGTTTCAGCCCCTCTGTTTCAGCCCCTCTGTTTCAGCCCCTCTGTTTCAGCTCCTCTGTTTCTCGCCCTCTGTTTCAGCCCCTCTGTTTCTCGCCGTCTGTTTCAGCCCATCTGTTTCTCGCCCTCTGTTTCAGCCCCTCTGTTTCAGCCCCTCTGTTTCAGCCCATCTGTTTCTCGCCCTCTGTTTCAGCCCCTCTGTTTCAGCCCCTCTGTATCAGCCCCTCTGTTTCAGCCCCTCTGTTTCTCGACCTCTGTTTCAGCCCCTCTGTTTCAGTCCCTCTGTATCAGCCCCTCTGTTTCAGCCCCTCTGTTTCTCGCCCTCTGTTGCAGCCCCTCTGTTTCAGCCCCTCTGTTTCAGCCCCTCTGTTTCAGCCCCTCTGTTTCTCGCCCTCTGTTTCTCGCCCTCTGTTTCTCGCTCTCTGTTTCTCGCCCTCTGTTTCTCGCCCTCTGTTTCAGCCCCTCTGTTTCAGCCCCTCTGTTTCAGCCCCTCAGTTTTTAGCCCCTCTGTTTCTCGCCCTCTGTTTCAGCCCCTCTGTTTCAGCACGTCTGTTTCAGCCCCTCTGTATCAGCCCCTCTGTTTCAGCACCTCTGTTTCTCGCCCTCTGTTTCTCGCCCTCTGTTTCAGCCCCTCTGTTTCAGCCCGTCTCTTTCAGCCCCTCTGTTTCAGCCCCTCTGTTTCTCGCCCTCTGTTTCTCGCCCTCTGTTTCTCGCTCTCTGTTTCTCGCCCTCTGTTTCTCGCCTCTGTTTCAGCCCCTCTGTTTCAGCCCCTCTGTTTTTAGCCCCTCTGTTTCTCGCCCTCTGTTTCAGCCCCTCTGTTTCTCGCCCTCTGTTTCAGCCCCTCTGTTTCAGCCCCTCTGTATCAGCCCCTCTGTTTCAACCCCTCTGTTTCTCGCCCTCTGCTTCTCGCCCTCTGTTTCAGCCCCTCTGTTTCAGCCCGTCTCTTTCAGCCCCTCTGTTTCAGCCCCTCTGTTTCTCGCCCTCTGTTTCTCGCCCACTGTTTCTCGCCCTCAGTTTCTCGCCCTCTGTTTCAGCCCCTCTGTTTCAGCCCCTCTGTTTCAGCCCCTCTGTTTCTCGCCCTCTGTTTCTCGCCCACTGTTTCTCGCCCTCTGTTTCAGCCCCTCTGTTTCAGCCCCTCTGTTTCTCGCCCTCTGTTTCAGCCCCTGTGTTTCAGCCCCTCTGTTTCAGCCCCTCTGTTTCAGCCCCTCTGTTTCTCGCCCTCTGTTTCAGCCCCTCTGTTTCAGCCCCTCTGTTTCAGCCCCTCTGTTTCAGCCTCTCTGTTTCTCGCCCTCTGTTTCTCGCGCTCTGTTTCTCGCCCTCTGTTTCTGCCCCTCTGTTCCAGCCCCTCTGTTTCAGCCCGTCTGTTTCAGCGTCTCTGTTTCTCGCCCTCTGTTTCAGCCCCTCTGTTTCAGCCCCTCTGTTTCAGCCCCTCTGTTTCAGCCCCTCTGTTTCTCGCCCTCTGTTTCTCGCCCTCTGTTTCTCGCTCTCTGTTTCTCGCCCTCTGTTTCTCGCCTCTGTTTCAGCCCCTCTGTTTCAGCCCCTCTGTTTTTAGCCCCTCTGTTTCTCGCCCTCTGTTTCAGCCCCTCTGTTTCTCGCCCTCTGTTTCAGCCCCTCTGTTTCAGCCCCTCTGTATCAGCCCCTCTGTTTCAACCCCTCTGTTTCTCGCCCTCTGCTTCTCGCACTCTGTTTCAGCCCCTCTGTTTCAGCCCGTCTCTTTCAGCCCCTCTGTTTCATCCCCTCTGTTTCTCGCCCTCTGTTTCTCGCCCACTGTTTCTCGCCCTCTGTTTCTCGCCCTCTGTTTCAGCCCCTCTGTTTCTCGCCCTCTGTTTCTCGCCCACTGTTTCTCGCCCTCTGTTTCAGCCCCTCTGTTTCAGCCCCTCTGTTTCTCGCCCTCTGTTTCAGCCCCTCTGTTTCAGCCCCTCTGTTTCAGCCCCTCTGTTTCAGCCCCTCTGTTTCTCGCCCTCTGTTTCAGCCCCTCTGTTTCAGCCCCTCTGTTTCAGCCCCTCTGTTTCAGCCCCTCTGTTTCTCGCCCTCTGTTTCTCGCGCTCTGTTTCTCGCCCTCTGTTTCTGCCCCTCTGTTCCAGCCCCTCTGTTTCAGCCCGTCTGTTTCAGCGTCTCTGTTTCTCGCCCTCTGTTTCAGCCCCTCTGTTTCAGCCCCTCTGTTTCAGCCCCTCTGTTTCTCGCTCTCTGTTTCTCGCCCTCTGTTTCTCGCCCTCTGTTTCTCGCCCTCTGTTTCTCGCCCTCTGTTTCTCGCCCTCTGTTTCAGCCCCTCTGTTTCAGCCCCTCTGTTTCTCGCCCTCTGTTTCAGCCCCTCTGTTTCAGCCCCTCTGTTTCAGCCCCTCTGTTTCAGCTCCTCTGTTTCTCGCCCTCTGTTTCCCGCCCTCTTTTTCAGCCCCTCTGTTTCTCGCCCTCTGTTTCAGCCCCTCTGTTTCTCGCCCTCTGTTTCAGCCCCTCTGTTTCAGCCCCTCTGTTTCAGCCCCTCTGTTTCAGCTCCTCTGTTTCTCGCCCTCTGTTTCCCGCCCTCTTTTTCAGCCCCTCTGTTTCTCGCCCTCTGTTTCAGCCCCTCTGTTTCTCGCCCTCTGTTTCAGCCACTCTGTTTCAACCCCTCTGTTTCAGCCCCTCTGTTTCTCGCCCTCTGTGTCAGCCCCTCTGTTTCAGCCCCTCTGTTTCTCGCCCTCTGTTTCAGCCCCTCTGTTTCAGCCCCTCTGTATCAGCCCCTCTGTTTCAGCCCCTCTGTTTCTCGCCCTCTGTTTCTCGCCCACTGATTCAAACCCTCTGTTTCAGCCCCTCTGTTTCAGCCCCTCTCTTTCAGACCCTCTGTTTCAGCCCCTCTGTTTCAGCCCCTCTGTTTCAGCCCCTCTGTTTCTCGCCCTCTGTTTCAGCCCCTCTGTTTCAGCCCCTCTGTATCAGCCCCTCTGTTTCAGCCCCTCTGTTTCTCGCCCTCTGTTTCTCGCCCACTGATTCAAACCCTCTGTTTCAGCCCCTCTGTTTCAGCCCCTCTGTTTCAGACCCTCTGTTTCAGCCCCTCTGTTTCTCGCCCTCTGTTTCAGCCCCTCTGTTTCAGCCCCTCTGTTTCTCGCCCTCTGTTTCAGCCCCTCTGTTTCAGCCCCTCTGTTTCAGCCCCTCTGTATCAGCCCCTCTGTTTTAGCCCCTCTGTTTCTCGCCCTCTGTTTCTCGCCCTCTGTTTCAGCCCCTCTGTTTCAGCCCGTCTCTTTCAGCCCCTCTGTTTCAGCCCCTCTGTTTCTCGCCCTCTGTTTCTCGCCCTCTGTTTCTCGCCCTCTGTTTCAGCCCCTCTGTTTCAGCCCCTCTGTTTCAGCCCCTCTGTTTCAGCCCCTCTGTTTCAGCCCCTCTGTTTCAGCTCCTCTGTTTCTCGCCCTCTGTTTCAGCCCCTCTGTTTCTCGCCCTCTGTTTCAGCCCATCTGTTTCTCGCCCTCTGTTTCAGCCCCTCTGTTTCAGCCCCTCTGTTTCAGCCCATCTGTTTCTCGCCCTCTGTTTCAGCCCCTCTGTTTCAGCCCCTCTGTATCAGCCCCTCTGTTTCAGCCCCTCTGTTTCTCGACCTCTGTTTCAGCCTCTCTGTTTCAGCCCCTCTGTATCAGCCCCTCTGTTTCAGCCCCTCTGTTTCTCGCCCTCTGTTGCAGCCCCTCTGTTTCAGCCCCTCTGTTTCAGCCCCTCTGTTTCAGCCCCTCTGTTTCTCGCCCTCTGTTTCTCGCCCTCTGTTTCTCGCTCTCTGTTTCTCGCCCTGTTTCTCGCCGTCTGTTTCAGCCCCTCTGTTTCAGCCCCTCTGTTTCAGCCCCTCTGTTTTTAGCCCCTCTGTTTCTCGCCCTCTGTTTCAGCCCCTCTGTTTCAGCACGTCTGTTTCAGCCCCTCTGTATCAGCCCCTCTGTTTCAGCACCTCTGTTTCTCGCCCTCTGTTTCTCGCCCTCTGTTTCAGCCCCTCTGTTTCAGCCCGTCTCTTTCAGCCCCTGTGTTTCAGCCCCTCTGTTTCTCGCCCTCTGTTTCTCGCCCTCTGTTTCTCGCTCTCTGTTTCTCGCCCTCTGTTTCTCGCCTCTGTTTCAGCCCCTCTGTTTCAGCCCCTCTGTTTTAGCCCCTCTGTTTCTCGCCCTCTGTTTCAGCCCCTCTGTTTCTCGCCCTCTGTTTCAGCCCCTCTGTTTCAGCCCCTCTGTATCAGCCCCTCTGTTTCAACCCCTCTGTTTCTCGCCCTCTGCTTCTCGCCCAGTGTTTCAGCCCCTCTGTTTCAGCCCGACTCTTTCAGCCCCTCTGTTTCAGCCCCTCTGTTTCTCGCCCTCTGTTTCTCGCCCACTGTTTCTCGCCCTCTGTTTCTCGCCCTCTGTTTCAGCCCCTCTGTTTCAGCCCCTCTGTTTCAGCCCCTCTGTTTCTCGCCCTCTGTTTCTCGCCCACTGTTTCTCGCCCTCTGTTTCAGCCCCTCTGTTCAGCCCCTCTGTTTCAGCCGCTCTGTTTCAGCCCCTCTGTATCTCGCCCTCTGTTTCAGCCCCTCTGTTTCAGCCCCTCTGTTTCAGCCCCTCTGTTTCAGACCCTCTGTTTCTCGCCCTCTGTTTCAGCCCCTCTGTTTCAGCCCCTCTGTTTCAGCCCCTCTGTTTCAGCCCCTCTGTTTCTCGCCCTCTGTTTCTCGCCCTCTGTTTCTCGCCCTCTGTTTCAGCCCCTCTGTTTCAGCCCCTCTGTTTCAGCCCGTCTGTTTCAGCGTCTCTGTTTCTGCCCTCTGTTTCAGCCCCTCTGTTTCAGCCCCTCTGTTTCAGCCCCTCTGTTTCTCGCTCTCTGTTTCTCGCCCTCTGTTTCTCGCCCTCTGTTTCTCGCCCTCTGTTTCTCGCCCTCTGTTTCTCGCCCTCTGTTTCTCGCCCTCTGTTTCAGCCCCTCTGTTTCAGCCCCTCTGTTTCTCGCCCTCTGTTTCGCGCCCTCTGTTTCTCGCCATCTGTTTCAGACCCTCTGTATCAGCCCCTCTGTTTCAGCCCCTCTGTTTCTCGCCCTCTGTTTCAGCCCCTCTGTTTCAGCCCCTCTGTTTCAGCCCCTCTGTTTCAGCTCCTCTGTTTCTCGCCCTCTGTTTCCGGCCCTCTTTTTCAGCCCCTCTGTTTCTCGCCCTCTGTTTCAGCCCCTCTGTTTCTCGCCCTCTGTTTCAGCCACTCTGTTTCAACCCCTCTGTTTCAGCCCCTCTGTTTCTCGCCCTCTGTTTCAGCCCCTCTGTTTCAGCCCCTCTGTTTCTCGCCCTCTGTTTCAGCCCCTCTGTTTCAGCCCCTCTGTATCAGCCCCTCTGTTTCAGCCCCTCTGTTTCTCGCCCTCTGTTTCTCGCCCACTGATTCAAACCCTCTGTTTCAGCCCCTCTGTTTCAGCCCCTCTGTTTCAGACCCTCTGTTTCAGCCCCTCTGTTTCTCGCCCTCTGTTTCTAGCCCTCTGTTTCTCGCTCTCTGTTTCTCGCCCTCTGTTTCTCGCCCTGTGTTTCAGCCCCTCTGTTTCAGCCCCTCTGGTTCCGCCCCTCTGTTTCACCCCCTCTGTTTCTCGCCCTCTGTTTCAGCCCCTCTGTTTCTCGCCTTCTGTATCAGCCCCTCTGTTTCAGCCCCTCTGTATCAGCCCCTCTGTTTCAGCCCCTCTGTTTCAGCCCCTCTGTTTCAGCCCCTCTGTTTCTCGCCCTCTGTTTCTCGCCCTCTGTTTCTCGCCCTCTGTTTCAGCCCCTCTGTTTCAGCCCCTCTGTTTCAGCCCCTCTGTTTCAGCCCCTCTGTTTCTCGCCCTCTGTTTCAGCCCCTCTGTTTCAGCCACTCTGTTTCAGCCCTTCTGTTTCAGCCCCTCTGTTTCAGCATCTCTGTTTCTCGCCCTCTGTTTCTCGCCCTCTGTTTCTCGCCCTCTGTTTCAGCCCCTCTGTTTCTCGCCCTCTGTTTCTCGCCCTCTGTTTCTCGCTCTCCGTTTCTCGCCCTCTGTTTCAGCCCCTCTGTTTCAGCCCCTCTGTTTCAGCCACTCTGTTTCTCGCCCTCTGTTTCAGCCCCTCTGTTTCAGCCCCTCTGTTTCAGCCCCTCTGTTTCAGCCCCTCTGTTTCAGCTCCTCTGTTTCTCGCCCTCTGATTCTCGCCCACTGTTTCAGCCCCTCTGTTTCTCGCCCTCTGTTTCAGCCCCTCTGTTTCTCGCCCTCTGTTTCAGCCCCTCTGTTTCAGCCCCTCTGTTTCAGCCCCTCTGTTTCTCGCCCTCTGTTTCAGCCCCTCTGTTTCAGCCCCTCTGTTTCTCGCCCTCTGTTTCAGCCCCTCTGTTTCAGCCCCTCTGTATCAGCCCCTCTGTTTCAGCCCCTCTGTTTCTTGCCCTCTGTTTCACGCCCTCTGTTTCAGCCCCTCTGTTTCAGCCCCTGTGTTTCAGCCCCTATGTTTCAGCCCCTCTGTTTCTCGCCCTCTGTTTCTCGCCCTCTGTTTCTCGCTCTCTGTTTCTCGCACTCTGTTTCTCGCCTATGTTTCAGCCCCTCTGTTTCAGCCCCTCTGTTTCAGCCCCTCTGTTTTTAGCCCCTCTGTTTCTCGCCCTCTCTTTCAGCCCCTCTGTTTCTCGCCCTCTGTTTCAGCCCCTCTGTTTCAGCCCCTCTGTATCAGACCCTCTGTTTCAGCCCCTCTGTTTCTCGCCCTCTGTTTCTCGCCCTCTGTTTCAGCCCCTCTGTTTCAGCCCGTCTCTTTCAGCCCCTCTGTTTCAGCCCCTCTGTTTCTCGCCCTCTGTTTCTCGCCCTCTGTTTCTCGCCCTCTGTTTCTCGCCCTCTGTTTCAGCCCCTCTGTTTCAGCCCCTCTGTTTCAGACCCTCTGTTTCTCGCCCTCTGTTTCTCGCCCACTGTTTCTCGCCCTCTGTTTCAGCCCCTCTGTTTCAGCCCCTCTGTTTCAGCCCCTCTGTTTCAGCCCCTCTGTTTCTCGCTCTCTGTTTCTACCCCTCTATTTCAGCCCCTCTGTTTCAGCTCCTCTTTTTCAGCCCCTCTGTTTCTCGCCCTCTGTTTCAGCCCCTCTGTTTCAGCCCCTCTGTTTCAGCCCCTCTGTTCCTCGCCCTCTGTTTTCGCCCACTGTTTCAGCCCCTCTGTTTCAGCCCCTCTGTTTCAGCCACTCTGTTTCAGCCTCTCTGTTTCTCGCCCTCTGTTTCAGTCCCTCTGTTTCAGCCCCTCTGTTTCAGCCCCTCTGTTTCAGCCCCTCTGTTTCTCGCTCTCTGTTTCTCGCCCTCTGTTTCTCGCCCTCTGTTTCTCGCCCTCTGTTTCTCGCCCTCTGTTTCAGCCCCTCTGTTTCAGCCCCTCTGTTTCTCGCCCTCTGTTTCTCGCCCTCTGTTTCTCGCCCTCTGTTTCAGCCCCTCTGTATCAGCCGCTCTGTTTCAGCCCCTCTGTTTCTCGCCCTCTGTTTCAGCCCCTCTGTTTCAGCACCTCTGTTTCAGACCCTCTGTTTCTCGCCCTCTGTTTCAGCCCCTCTGTTTCAGCCCCTCTGTTTCAGCCCCTCTGTTTCAGCCCCTCTGTTTCTCGCCCTCTGTTTCTCGCCCTCTGTTTCTCGCCCTCTGTTTCAGCCCCTCTGTTTTAGCCCCTCTGTTTCAGCCCGTCTGTTTCAGCGTCTCTGTTTCTCGCCCTCTGTTTCAGCCCCTCTGTTTCAGCCCCTATGTTTCAGCCCCTCTGTTTCTCGCTCTCTGTTTCTCGCCCTATGTTTCTCGCCCTCTGTTTCTCGCCCTCTGTTTCTCGCCCTCTGTTTCAGCCCCTCTGTTTCTCGCCCTCTGTTTCAGCCCCTCTGTTTCTCGCCCTCTTTTTCAGCCCCTCTGTTTCAGCCCCTCTGTTTCAGCCCCTCTGTTTCAGCCCCTCTGTTTCTCGCTCTTTGTTTCTCGCCCTCTGTTTCTCGCCCTCTGTTTCTCGCCCTTTGTTTCTCGCCCTCTGTTTCAGCCCCTCTGTTTCAGCCCCTCTGTTTCTCGCCCTCTGTTTCTCGCCCTCTGTTTCTCGCCCTCTGTTTCAGCCCCTCTGTATCAGCCCCTCTGTTTCAGCCCCTCTGTTTCTCGCCCTCTGTTTCAGCCCCTCTGTTTGAGCCCCTCTGATTCAGCCCCTCTGTTTCAGCTCCTCTGTTTCTCGCCCTCTGTTTCAGCCCCTCTGTTTCTCGCCCTCTGTTTCAGCCCCTCTGTTTCTCGCCCTCTGTTTCAGCCCCTCTGTTTCAGCCCCTCTGTTTCAGCCCCTCTGTTTCTCGCCATCTGTTTCAGCCACTCTGTTTCAGCCCCTCTGTTTCTCGCCCTCTGTTTCAGCCCCTCTGTTTCAGCCCCTCTGTATCAGCCCCTCTGTTTCAGCCCCTCTGTTTCTCGCCCTCTGTTTCTCGCCCTCTGTTTCTCGCCCTCTGTTTCTCGCCCTCTGTTTCAGCCCCTCTGTTTCAGCCCTTCTGTATCAGACCCTCTGTTTCTCGCCCTCTGTTTCTCGACCACTGTTTCTCGCCCTCTGTTTCAGCCCCTCTGTTTCAGCCCCTCTGTTTCAGCCCCTCTGTTTCAACCCCTCTGTTTTTGGCCCTCTGTTTCAGCCCCTCTGTTTCAGCCCCTCTGTTTCAGCCCCTCTGTTTCAGCCCCTCTGTTTCTCGCCCTCTGTTTCAGCCCCTCTGTTTCAGCCCCTCTATTTCAGCCCCTCTGTTTCTCGCCCTCTGTTTCTCGCCCTCTGTTTCAGCCCCTCTGTTTCAGCCTCTCTGTTTCTCGCCCTCTGTTTCAGCCCCTCTGTTTCAGCCCCTCTGTTTCAGCCCCTCTGTTTCAGCCCCTCTGTTTCTCGCTCTCTGTTTCTCGCCCTCTGTTACTCACCCTCTGATTCTCGCCCTCTGTTTCTCGCCCTCTGTTTCAGCCCCTCTGTTTCAGCCCCTCTGTTTCTCGCCCTCTGTTTCTCGCCCTCTGTTTCAGCCCCTCTGTTTCAGCCCCTCTGTTTCAGCCCCTCTGTTTCAGCCCCTCTGTTTCTCGCTCTCTGTTTCTCGCCCTCTGTTTCTCACCCTCTGTTTCTCGCCCTCTGTTTCTCGCCTTCTGTTTCAGCCCCTCTGTTTCAGCCCCTCTGTTTCAGCCCCTCTGTTTCAGCCCCTCTGTTTCTCGCCCTCTGTTTCAGCCCCTCTGTTTCAGCCCCTCTGTTTCAGCCCTTCTGTTTCAGCCCCTCTGTTTCAGCCCCTCTGTTTCTCGCCCTCTGTTTCTCGCCCTCTGTTTCAGCCCCTCTGTTTCTCGCCCTCTGTTTCTCGCCATCTGTTTCTCGCCCTCTGTTTCTCGCCTTCTGTTTCAGCCCTCTGTTTCAGCCCCTCTGTTTCAGCCACTCTGTTTCTCGCCCTCTGTTTCAGCCCCTCTGTTTCAGCCCCTCTGTTTCAGCCACTCTGTTTCAGCCCCTCTGTTTCAGCTCCGCTGTTTCTCGCCCTCTGTTTCTCGCCCACTGTTTCAGCCCCTCTGTTTCTCGCCCTCTGTTTCAGCCCCTCTGTTTCTCGCCCTCTGTTTCAGCCCCTCTGTTTCAGCCCCTCTGTTTCAGCCCCTCTGTTTCTCGCCCTCTGTTTCAGCCCCTCTGTTTCAGCCCCTCTGTTTCTCGCCCTCTGTTTCAGCCCCTCTGTTTCAGCCCCTCTGTATCAGCCCCTCTGTTTCAGCCCCTCTGTTTCTTGCCCTCTGTTTCACGCCCTCTGTTTCAACCCCTCTGTTTCAGCCCCTCTGTTTCAGCCCCTCTGTTTCAGCCCCTCTGTTTCTCGCCCTCTGTTTCTCGCCCTCTGTTTCTCACTCTCTGTTTCTCGCCCTCTGTTTCTCGCCTCTGTTTCAGCCCCTCTGTTTCAGCCCGTCTGTTTCAGCCCCTCTGTTTTTAGCCCCTCTGTTTCTCGCCCTCTCTTTCAGCCCCTCTGTTTCAGCCCCTCTGTTTCAGCCCCTCTGTTTCAGCCCCTCTGTATCAGCCCCTCTGTTTCAGCCCCTCTGTTTCTCGCCCTCTGTTTCTCGCCCTCTGTTTCTGCCCCTCTGTTTCAGCCCATCTCTTTCAGCCCCTCTGTTTCAGCCCGTCTGTTTCTCGCGCTCTGTTTCTCGCCCTCTGTTTCTCGCCCTCTGTTTCTCGCCCTCTGTTTCAGCCCCTCTGTTTCAGCCCCTCTGTTTCAGCTACTCAGTTTTTAGCCCCTCTGTTTCTCGCCCTCTGTTTCAGCCCCTCTGTTTCAGCACGTCTGTTTCAGCCCCTCTGTATCAGCCCCTCTGTTTCAGCACCTCTGTTTCTCGCCCTCTGTTTCTCGCCCTCTGTTTCAGCCCCTCTCTTTCAGCCCGTCTCTTTCAGCCCCTCTGTTTCAGCCCCTCTGTTTCTCGCCCTCTGTTTCTCGCCCTCTGTTTCTCGCTCTCTGTTTCTCGCCCTCTGTTTCTCGCCTCTGTTTCAACCCCTCTGTTTCAGCCCCTCTGTTTTTAGCCCCTCTGTTTCTCGCCCTCTGTTTCTGCCCCTCTGTTTCTCGCCCTCTGTTTCAGTCCCTCTGTTTCAGCCCCTCTGTATCAGCCCCTCTGTTTCAACCCCTCTGTTTCTCGCCCTCTGCTTCTCGCCCTCTGTTTCAGTCCCTCTGTTTCAGCCCGTCTCTTTCAGCCCCTCTGTTTCAGCCCCTCTGTTTCTCACCCTCTGTTTCTCGCCCACTGTTTCTCGCCCTCTGTTTCTCGCCCTTTGTTTCAGCCCCTCTGTTTCAGCCCCTCTGTTTCAGCCCCTCTGTTTCTCGCCCTCTGTTTCTCGCCCACTGTTTCTCGCTCTCTGTTTCAGCCCCTCTGTTTCAGCCCCTCTGTTTCAGCCGCTCTGTTTCAGCCCCTCTGTTTCTCGCCCTCTGTTTCAGCCCCTCTGTTTCAGCCCCTCTTTTTCAGCCCCTCTGTTTCAGCCCCTCTGTTTCTCGCCCTCTGTTTCAGCCCCTCTGTTTCAGCCCCTCTGTTTCAGCCCCTCTGTTTCAGCCCCTCTGTTTCTCACCCTCTGTTTCTCGCCCTCTGTTTCTCGCCCTCTGTTTCAGCCCCTCTGTTTCAGCCCCTCTGTTTCAGCCCGTCTGTTTCAGCGTCTCTGTTTCACGCCCTGTGTTTCAGCCCCTCTGTTTCAGCCCCTCTGTTTCAGCCCCTCTGTTTCTCGCTCTCTGTTTCTCGCCCTCTGTTTCTCGCCCTCTGTTTCTCGCCCTCTGTTTCTCGCCCTCTGTTTCTCGCCCTCTGTTTCTCGCCCTCTGTTTCAGCCCCTCTGTTTCTCGCCCTCTGTTTCGCGCCCTCTGTTTCTCGCCCTCTGTTTCAGCCCCTCTGTATCAGCCCCTCTGTTTCAGCCCCTCTGTTTCTCGCCCTCTGTTTCAGCCCCTCTGTTTCAGCCCCTCTGTTTCAGCCCCTCTGTTTCAGCTCCTCTGTTTCTCGCCCTCTGTTTTCCGCCCTCTATTTCAGCACCTCTGTTTCTCGCCCTCTGTTTCAGCCCCTCTGTTTCTCGCCCTCTGTTTCAGCCACTCTGTTTCAACCCCTCTGTTTCAGCCCCTCTGTTTCTCGCCCTCTGTTTCAGCCCCTCTGTTTCAGCCCCTCTGTTTCTCGCCCTCTGTTTCAGCCCCTCTGTTTCAGCCCCTCTGTATCAGCCCCTCTGTTTCAGCCCCTCTGTTTCTCGCCCTCTGTTTCTCGCCCACTGATTCAAACCCTCTGTTTCAGCCCCTCTGTTTCAGCCCCTCTGTTTCAGACCCTCTGTTTCAGCCCCTCTGTTTCTCGCCCTCTGTTTCTAGCCCTCTGTTTCTCGCTCTCTGTTTCTCGCCCTCTGTTTCTCGCCCTGTGTTTCAGCCCCTCTGTTTCAGCCCCTCTGGTTCCGCCCCTCTGTTTCACCCCAACTGTTTCTCGCCCTCTGTTTCAGCCCCCCTGTTTCTCGCCTTCTGTATCAGCCCCTCTGTTTCAGCCCCTCTGTATCAGCCCCTCTGTTTCAGCCCCTCTGTTTCAGCCCCTCTGTTTCAGCCCCTCTGTTTCTCGCCCTCTGTTTCTCGCCCTCTGTTTCTCGCCCTCTGTTTCAGCCCCTCTGTTTCAGCCCCTCTGTTTCAGCCCCTCTGTTTCAGCCCCTCTGTTTCTCGCCCTCTGTTTCAGCCCCTCTGTTTCAGCCCCTCTGTTTCAGCCCTTCTGTTTCAGCCCCTCTGTTTCAGCCCCTCTGTTTCTCGCCCTCTGTTTCTCGCCCTCTGTTTCTCGCCCTCTGTTTCAGCCCCTCTGTTTCTCGCCCTCTGTTTCTCGCCCTCTGTTTCTCGCTCTCTGTTTCTCGCCCACTGTTTCAGCCCCTCTGTTTCAGCCCCTCTGTTTCAGCCACTCTGTTTCTCGCCCTCTGTTTCAGCCCCTCTGTTTCAGCCCCTCTGTTTCAGCCCCTCTGTTTCAGCCCCTCTGTTTCAGCTCCTCTGTTTCTCGCCCTCTGTTTCTCGCCCACTGTTTCAGCCCCTCTGTTTCTCGCCCTCTGTTTCAGACCCTCTGTTTCTCGCCCTCTTTTTCAGCCCCTCTGTTTCAGCCCCTCTGTTTCAGCCCCTCTGTTTCAGCCCCTCTGTTTCAGCCCCTCTGTTTCTCGCTCTTTGTTTCTCGCCCTCTGTTTCTCGCCCTCTGTTTCTCGCCCTTTGTTTCTCGCCCTCTGTTTCAGCCCCTCTGTTTCAGCCCCTCTGTTTCTCGCCCTCTGTTTCTCGCCCTCTGTTTCTCGCCCTCTGTTTCAGCCCCTCTGTATCAGCCCCTCTGTTTCAGCCCCTCTGTTTCTCGCCCTCTGTTTCAGCCCCTCTGTTTCAGCCCCTCTGATTCAGCCCCTCTGTTTCAGCTCCTCTGTTTCTCGCCCTCTGTTTCAGCCCCTCTGTTTCTCGCCCTCTGTTTCAGCCCCTCTGTTTCTCGCCCTCTGTTTCAGCCCCTCTGTTTCAGCCCCTCTGTTTCAGCCCCTCTGTTTCTCGCCATCTGTTTCAGCCACTCTGTTTCAGCCCCTCTGTTTCTCGCCCTCTGTTTCAGCCCCTCTGTTTCAGCCCCTCTGTATCAGCCCCTCTGTTTCAGCCCCTCTGTTTCTCGCCCTCTGTTTCTCGCCCTCTGTTTCTCGCCCTCTGTTTCTCGCCCTCTGTTTCAGCCCCTCTGTTTCAGCCCTTCTGTATCAGCCCCTCTGTTTCTCGCCCTCTGTTTCTCGCCCACTGTTTCTCGCCCTCTGTTTCAGCCCCTCTGTTTCAGCCCCTCTGTTTCAGCCCCTCTGTTTCAACCCCTCTGTTTTTGGCCCTCTGTTTCAGCCCCTCTGTTTCAGCCCCTCTGTTTCAGCCCCTCTGTTTCAGCCCCTCTGTTTCTCGCCCTCTGTTTCAGCCCTCTGTTTCAGCCCCTCTGTTTCAGCCCCTCTGTTTCTCGCCCTCTGTTTCTCGCCCTCTGTTTCAGCCCCTCTGTTTCAGCCTCTCTGTTTCTCGCCCTCTGTTTCAGCCCCTCTGTTTCAGCCCCTCTGTTTCAGCCCCTCTGTTTCAGCCCCTCTGTTTCTCGCTCTCTGTTTCTCGCCCTCTGTTACTCACCCTCTGTTTCTCGCCCTCTGTTTCTCGCCCTCTGTTTCAGCCCCTCTGTTTCAGCCCCTCTGTTTCTCGCCCTCTGTTTCTCGCCCTCTGTTTCAGCCCCTCTGTTTCAGCCCCTCTGTTTCAGCCCCTCTGTTTCAGCCCCTCTGTTTCTCGCTCTCTGTTTCTCGCCCTCTGTTTCTCACCCTCTGTTTCTCGCCCTCTGTTTCTCGCCTTCTGTTTCAGCCCCTCTGTTTCTCGCCCTCTGTTTCAGCCCCTCTGTTTCAGCCCCTCTGTTTCAGCCCCTCTGTTTCAGCCCCTCTGTTTCTCGCCCTCTGTTTCAGCCCCTCTGTTTCAGCCCCTCTGTTTCAGCCCTTCTGTTTCAGCCCCTCTGTTTCAGCCCCTCTGTTTCTCGCCCTCTGTTTCTCGCCCTCTGTTTCAGCCCCTCTGTTTCTCGCCCTCTGTTTCTCGCCATCTGTTTCTCGCCCTCTGTTTCTCGCCTTCTGTTTCAGCCCTCTGTTTCAGCCCCTCTGTTTCAGCCACTCTGTTTCTCGCCCTCTGTTTCAGCCCCTCTGTTTCAGCCCCTCTGTTTCAGCCCCTCTGTTTCAGCCCCTCTGTTTCAGCTCCGCTGTTTCTCGCCCTCTGTTTCTCGCCCACTGTTTCAGCCCCTCTGTTTCTCGCCCTCTGTTTCAGCCCCTCTGTTTCTCGCCCTCTGTTTCAGCCCCTCTGTTTCAGCCCCTCTGTTTCAGCCCCTCTGTTTCTCGCCCTCTGTTTCAGCCCCTCTGTTTCAGCCCCTCTGTTTCTCGCCCTCTGTTTCAGCCCCTCTGTTTCAGCCCCTCTGTATCAGCCCCTCTGTTTCAGCCCCTCTGTTTCTTGCCCTCTGTTTCACGCCCTCTGTTTCAACCCCTCTGTTTCAGCCCCTCTGTTTCAGCCCCTCTGTTTCAGCCCCTCTGTTTCTCGCCCTCTGTTTCTCGCCCTCTGTTTCTCACTCTCTGTTTCTCGCCCTCTGTTTCTCGCCTCTGTTTCAGCCCCTCTGTTTCAGCCCGTCTGTTTCAGCCCCTCTGTTTTTAGCCCCTCTGTTTCTCGCCCTCTCTTTCAGCCCCTCTGTTTCTCGCCCTCTGTTTCAGCCCCTCTGTTTCAGCCCCTCTGTATCAGCCCCTCTGTTTCAGCCCCTCTGTTTCTCGCCCTCTGTTTCTCGCCCTCTGTTTCTAGCCCTCTGTTTCAGCCCGTCTCTTTCAGCCCCTCTGTTTCAGCCCGTCTGTTTCTCGCGCTCTGTTTCTCGCCCTCTGTTTCTCGCCCTCTGTTTCTCGCCCTCTGTTTCAGCCCCTCTGTTTCAGCCCCTCTGTTTCAGCTACTCAGTTTTTAGCCCCTCTGTTTCTCGCCCTCTGTTTCAGCCCCTCTGTTTCAGCACGTCTGTTTCAGCCCCTCTGTATCAGCCCCTCTGTTTCAGCACCTCTGTTTCTCGCCCTCTGTTTCTCGCCCTCTGTTTCAGCCCCTCTCTTTCAGCCCGTCTCTTTCAGCCCCTCTGTTTCAGCCCCTCTGTTTCTCGCCCTCTGTTTCTCGCCCTCTGTTTCTCGCTCTCTGTTTCTCGCCCTCTGTTTCTCGCCTCTGTTTCAACCCCTCTGTTTCAGCCCCTCTGTTTTTAGCCCCTCTGTTTCTCGCCCTCTGTTTCTGCCCCTCTGTTTCTCGCCCTCTGTTTCAGTCCCTCTGTTTCAGCCCCTCTGTATCAGCCCCTCTGTTTCAACCCCTCTGTTTCTCGCCCTCTGTTTCTCGCCCTCTGTTTCTGCCCCTCTGTTTCTCGCCCTCTGTTTCAGTCCCTCTGTTTCAGCCCCTCTGTATCAGCCCCTCTGTTTCAACCCCTCTGTTTCTTGCCCTCTGTTTCACGCCCTCTGTTTCAACCCCTCTGTTTCAGCCCCTCTGTTTCAGCCCCTCTGTTTCAGCCCCTCTGTTTCTCGCCCTCTGTTTCTCGCCCTCTGTTTCTCACTCTCTGTTTCTCGCCCTCTGTTTCTCGCCTCTGTTTCAGCCCCTCTGTTTCAGCCCGTCTGTTTCAGCCCCTCTGTTTTTAGCCCCTCTGTTTCTCGCCCTCTCTTTCAGCCCCTCTGTTTCAGCCCCTCTGTTTCAGCCCCTCTGTTTCAGCCCCTCTGTATCAGCCCCTCTGTTTCAGCCCCTCTGTTTCTCGCCCTCTGTTTCTCGCCCTCTGTTTCTGCCCCTCTGTTTCAGCCCATCTCTTTCAGCCCCTCTGTTTCAGCCCGTCTGTTTCTCGCCCTCTGTTTCTCGCCCTCTGTTTCTCGCTCTCTGTTTCTCGCCCTCTGTTTCTCGCCTCTGTTTCAACCCCTCTGTTTCAGCCCCTCTGTTTTTAGCCCCTCTGTTTCTCGCCCTCTGTTTCTGCCCCTCTGTTTCTCGCCCTCTGTTTCAGTCCCTCTGTTTCAGCCCCTCTGTATCAGGCCCTCTGTTTCAACCCCTCTGTTTCTCGCCCTCTGCTTCTCGCCCTCTGTTTCAGTCCCTCTGTTTCAGCCCGTCTCTTTCAGCCCCTCTGTTTCAGCCCCTCTGTTTCTCACCCTCTGTTTCTCGCCCACTGTTTCTCGCCCTCTGTTTCTCGCCCTTTGTTTCAGCCCCTCTGTTTCAGCCCCTCTGTTTCAGCCCCTCTGTTTCTCGCCCTCTGTTTCTCGCCCACTGTTTCTCGCTCTCTGTTTCAGCCCCTCTGTTTCAGCCCCTCTGTTTCAGCCGCTCTGTTTCAGCCCCTCTGTTTCTCGCCCTCTGTTTCAGCCCCTCTGTTTCAGCCCCTCTTTTTCAGCCCCTCTGTTTCAGCCCCTCTGTTTCTCGCCCTCTGTTTCAGCCCCTCTGTTTCAGCCCCTCTGTTTCAGCCCCTCTGTTTCAGCCCCTCTGTTTCTCACCCTCTGTTTCTCGCCCTCTGTTTCTCGCCCTCTGTTTCAGCCCCTCTGTTTCAGCCCCTCTGTTTCAGCCCGTCTGTTTCAGCGTCTCTGTTTCACGCCCTGTGTTTCAGCCCCTCTGTTTCAGCCCCTCTGTTTCAGCCCCTCTGTTTCTCGCTCTCTGTTTCTCGCCCTCTGTTTCTCGCCCTCTGTTTCTCGCCCTCTGTTTCTCGCCCTCTGTTTCTCGCCCTCTGTTTCTCGCCCTCTGTTTCAGCCCCTCTGTTTCTCGCCCTCTGTTTCGCGCCCTCTGTTTCTCGCCCTCTGTTTCAGCCCCTCTGTATCAGCCCCTCTGTTTCAGCCCCTCTGTTTCTCGCCCTCTGTTTCAGCCCCTCTGTTTCAGCCCCTCTGTTTCAGCCCCTCTGTTTCAGCTCCTCTGTTTCTCGCCCTCTGTTTTCCGCCCTCTATTTCAGCACCTCTGTTTCTCGCCCTCTGTTTCAGCCCCTCTGTTTCTCGCCCTCTGTTTCAGCCACTCTGTTTCAACCCCTCTGTTTCAGCCCCTCTGTTTCTCGCCCTCTGTTTCAGCCCCTCTGTTTCAGCCCCTCTGTTTCTCGCCCTCTGTTTCAGCCCCTCTGTTTCAGCCCCTCTGTATCAGCCCCTCTGTTTCAGCCCCTCTGTTTCTCGCCCTCTGTTTCTCGCCCACTGATTCAAACCCTCTGTTTCAGCCCCTCTGTTTCAGCCCCTCTGTTTCAGACCCTCTGTTTCAGCCCCTCTGTTTCTCGCCCTCTGTTTCTAGCCCTCTGTTTCTCGCTCTCTGTTTCTCGCCCTCTGTTTCTCGCCCTGTGTTTCAGCCCCTCTGTTTCAGCCCCTCTGGTTCCGCCCCTCTGTTTCACCCCAACTGTTTCTCGCCCTCTGTTTCAGCCCCCCTGTTTCTCGCCTTCTGTATCAGCCCCTCTGTTTCAGCCCCTCTGTATCAGCCCCTCTGTTTCAGCCCCTCTGTTTCAGCCCCTCTGTTTCAGCCCCTCTGTTTCTCGCCCTCTGTTTCTCGCCCTCTGTTTCTCGCCCTCTGTTTCAGCCCCTCTGTTTCAGCCCCTCTGTTTCAGCCCCTCTGTTTCAGCCCCTCTGTTTCTCGCCCTCTGTTTCAGCCCCTCTGTTTCAGCCCCTCTGTTTCAGCCCTTCTGTTTCAGCCCCTCTGTTTCAGCCCCTCTGTTTCTCGCCCTCTGTTTCTCGCCCTCTGTTTCTCGCCCTCTGTTTCAGCCCCTCTGTTTCTCGCCCTCTGTTTCTCGCCCTCTGTTTCTCGCTCTCTGTTTCTCGCCCACTGTTTCAGCCCCTCTGTTTCAGCCCCTCTGTTTCAGCCACTCTGTTTCTCGCCCTCTGTTTCAGCCCCTCTGTTTCAGCCCCTCTGTTTCAGCCCCTCTGTTTCAGCCCCTCTGTTTCAGCTCCTCTGTTTCTCGCCCTCTGTTTCTCGCCCACTGTTTCAGCCCCTCTGTTTCTCGCCCTCTGTTTCAGACCCTCTGTTTCTCGCCCTCTTTTTCAGCCCCTCTGTTTCAGCCCCTCTGTTTCAGCCCCTCTGTTTCAGCCCCTCTGTTTCAGCCCCTCTGTTTCTCGCTCTTTGTTTCTCGCCCTCTGTTTCTCGCCCTCTGTTTCTCGCCCTTTGTTTCTCGCCCTCTGTTTCAGCCCCTCTGTTTCAGCCCCTCTGTTTCTCGCCCTCTGTTTCTCGCCCTCTGTTTCTCGCCCTCTGTTTCAGCCCCTCTGTATCAGCCCCTCTGTTTCAGCCCCTCTGTTTCTCGCCCTCTGTTTCAGCCCCTCTGTTTCAGCCCCTCTGATTCAGCCCCTCTGTTTCAGCTCCTCTGTTTCTCGCCCTCTGTTTCAGCCCCTCTGTTTCTCGCCCTCTGTTTCAGCCCCTCTGTTTCTCGCCCTCTGTTTCAGCCCCTCTGTTTCAGCCCCTCTGTTTCAGCCCCTCTGTTTCTCGCCATCTGTTTCAGCCACTCTGTTTCAGCCCCTCTGTTTCTCGCCCTCTGTTTCAGCCCCTCTGTTTCAGCCCCTCTGTATCAGCCCCTCTGTTTCAGCCCCTCTGTTTCTCGCCCTCTGTTTCTCGCCCTCTGTTTCTCGCCCTCTGTTTCTCGCCCTCTGTTTCAGCCCCTCTGTTTCAGCCCTTCTGTATCAGCCCCTCTGTTTCTCGCCCTCTGTTTCTCGCCCACTGTTTCTCGCCCTCTGTTTCAGCCCCTCTGTTTCAGCCCCTCTGTTTCAGCCCCTCTGTTTCAACCCCTCTGTTTTTGGCCCTCTGTTTCAGCCCCTCTGTTTCAGCCCCTCTGTTTCAGCCCCTCTGTTTCAGCCCCTCTGTTTCTCGCCCTCTGTTTCAGCCCCTCTGTTTCAGCCCCTCTGTTTCAGCCCCTCTGTTTCTCGCCCTCTGTTTCTCGCCCTCTGTTTCAGCCCCTCTGTTTCAGCCTCTCTGTTTCTCGCCCTCTGTTTCAGCCCCTCTGTTTCAGCCCCTCTGTTTCAGCCCCTCTGTTTCAGCCCCTCTGTTTCTCGCTCTCTGTTTCTCGCCCTCTGTTACTCACCCTCTGTTTCTCGCCCTCTGTTTCTCGCCCTCTGTTTCAGCCCCTCTGTTTCAGCCCCTCTGTTTCTCGCCCTCTGTTTCTCGCCCTCTGTTTCAGCCCCTCTGTTTCAGCCCCTCTGTTTCAGCCCCTCTGTTTCAGCCCCTCTGTTTCTCGCTCTCTGTTTCTCGCCCTCTGTTTCAGCCCCTCTGTTTCAGCCCCTCTGTTTCTCGCCCTCTGTTTCTCGCCCTCTGTTTCAGCCCCTCTGTTTCAGCCCCTCTGTTTCAGCCCCTCTGTTTCAGCCCCTCTGTTTCTCGCTCTCTGTTTCTCGCCCTGTGTTTCTCACCCTCTGTTTCTCGCCCTCTGTTTCTCGCCTTCTGTTTCAGCCCCTCTGTTTCTCGCCCTCTGTTTCAGCCCCTCTGTTTCAGCCCCTCTGTTTCAGCCCCTCTGTTTCAGCCCCTCTGTTTCTCGCCCTCTGTTTCAGCCCCTCTGTTTCAGCCCCTCTGTTTCAGCCCTTCTGTTTCAGCCCCTCTGTTTCAGCCCCTCTGTTTCTCGCCCTCTGTTTCTCGCCCTCTGTTTCAGCCCCTCTGTTTCTCGCCCTCTGTTTCTCGCCATCTGTTTCTCGCCCTCTGTTTCTCGCCTTCTGTTTCAGCCCTCTGTTTCAGCCCCTCTGTTTCAGCCACTCTGTTTCTCGCCCTCTGTTTCAGCCCCTCTGTTTCAGCCCCTCTGTTTCACCCCCTCTGTTTCAGCCCCTCTGTTTCAGCTCCGCTGTTTCTCGCCCTCTGT